>NC_137592.1:23829653-24574653 GCF_963210335.1 Falco punctatus | reverse complement strand
TAAGACTAATTTCTGTCAAAGATGCTGAAGCTTGGATGTTTTTATTTCCATGACTCAGTTTAATGTTAATTTTTCTTGATTTTAAATGTATAGGTTAAAATGTGCAAAATAATTTAAGGTGGCAGCATTTAATTGAGAAAAGAGACTTATATGTATATGCCTTTCCAAATACACCCTCTTCTGAGTATCTGTCCTTCAGCAAAAATTCTCTTTCAGGGTACAGAGTATTGATATCCTTAGCGGATACAAACATGAGTTCTTCTAATTTATCTAGTATTTCATTTTACTTAATGTTGTTTAACTTGATAGTCATAATTGGGGGAGAGTTGGGAATACTTGGTACAGTTCCTGTGCAGAGGGTATTCCATGGCTGAGACATTACATCACTTCTGATTTCAAAGATTCTAATACTTCAAAATCTTAGAATTTCTCTTATTTGTCCAGGACAGCAAGATTTTAGGTTGTTTTTTCGTTGTTGTTGTTGTTTTTGTTTTAGCTTTTATTATTCTTTATTCATTAAAATGTATTATCTCTTAAAACATTTGAAATGAAGTTATAGATGCAGAAGAGCTCATGGAGAGAGAAGAGCTCTTCATCACTGAAGGGATTATGGACAAGGCTTGCTGCACCCAGGGGTTTCCTTGCCTTCTGCTTGTTTGCAGATGGGAGCACCAGAGGAAGCAAATGGGATTTCATCTTACTTGTGGGTCTTCTTACAGGTCTGTCAAATGGATTAGCTTGTTAGTGGTGGTGGTGAGTCCTCTTCAATTTTATGACAAGTTCATATCAGAGTGGCAAGACTCTGAGACCACCCAGTGGGCTGTGCTGTGGCACTGAGGCATCTTGTGGCCTCTGTGAATACTCTGTACTAGGAAAATACAAGAACAAGGGTAGCATCTGTTTTAAAGACATTTGGGGTTTTTGCCCTGCTCTTTCAAACTAGGATGCAGCTCTGAATAGCTGCCCTGCAAACCCCTCTTGTCCCTTCACCCCAGAAATATGCTAGCTGCACGAGTGGAACGGCTGTGAAGTATTGTGCAAGGATTGCCACTTAGAGGTTGCAGAGTTTTCCTGTGTGGAAATAAGGTGGATCTGGCTTGGGATTGCTCTACATTGGTGCCTTTAAACTCTGATGAGAGTCCCAGAAAGGCATACTTTCCCTCCTGAGCAGATCAAGCCCACCACAGCTGCAGTGCATGCATATATCACCAATGTAGTGTTCAAATCAAATTTGTGGAATCTGCTTGTGCTGTCCAATGCTCTCATCTTATTCGGTGTCTACAATGGTAACTCAAGCAGAGAATGGAAAACAAGCCGCCTCTTTGGGAGGGGTATTTTAATTACCTCTTGCCCTAGAGAGAGCTGTCCTCCCAGGCTGGAGTAGGCAGTATTGGAAGGGCACTGTGGGAAAGATTAGCGAGAGGCTCCTTTACCAAGCCACGGTTGCAGATCGATAGGGGCTTTCAGCTGTCAGTGCAACCAATCCCTAAACCATGAGCACAAATATTTACTTCTACTGAAAATAGGGAGAATTTACAAAAAAAAAAAAAAAAAAAAAAAAAAAAAAAAAGAGAAACATATTTCCATTCCTTTATTTAGTCATAGAATCAATATGAATGATTTGAGGACGTCGAGAATTCAAAGCGCTTCAGGATAGTACTCACTTGAGTATACAGCTTGTTTTCATAGACCAAAGCTTTCACTCTGCAAGGAGGAAAATATCAGCACAGCAGGTCACTCTTGGTATAAATACTTGTGCTGTGTATGTGCTCCTTTCACATTTAATTTTAATCAGAATGGACCGATATCTCTCCATAACATTTAGCTTGCTTTCTTTTGTGCAACAGAAAGTATAAAGCTGTCGATAATTTTTAAAGTACCCATTTCCGTGACACCTGCATGATATTTTTTAATATTTGCTGAATTGATAATGTTCATGGTAGCGGAGTATACTGCGCAATAAACTGCTTTTGTGGCTGATTAAATGCCAAAGTGAAGTGGAGGTATTCAGCAACTGCAAAAGCCGTTTATTTAGTATATGCCAATGCCATGAACATTATTCCTGTTACACAAGATTTGCTATACCCTAATGTACAGAAGTATAAAAGAAATTGTTTCCTTTTCGTGTAAGGGTTGCAATTGCTGTGCTGCTTCAATCTCACACTTCACACTGATATGACATTCAGGAATGTAGCTAGGTTGAATGGCTTGAGAAAGAGGCTGGTTTACACAGTGAATAATTATTTAAAAGCATTCTTTGTGTAGGAAAAGCATTATGTGGCTGAGTATGCTGAACTAAATCAACTGTAGTATGCAAATTCTTCAACTTTGCCACTTAACTTTTGATAGGAAGACTTCCCTTTTCCTGCTGTGGTTCTCCCTTGAGGGCTTTGGCCTGGGGAAGACAGCTCTAGACTTGATTATTGGCTTAACCAGAGGCTTGCTGACCCGTTTGCTGGGATGGTTTTCCCTCACTGACCAGTGCCACCAACTGGGCCACTGACTGAAGAGGCTGCAGCCATTTCCTGTCATTCATTGTGTAACTTTTTTCTTAAGATAGAAGCTGGCGTGAGCTGTACGTAATCCTGATGTTTCTCTCAAGGGAAAAGGAATTCTTTTTTCTTTTTGGTTCTTAAGTTGTAACAGAAGCGTTCCATCCTGGTTGGATGAAATAAGTACCTCATTGACATATAGTTCTTATGCCTTGCTATTCCTTCATGGTAACATCAGTTACAGAAACTTCCTGCAATTTGATTAGCTACAAAATGAGAAAAATAAAAAATTATTAGGATTTCTTTGACTTTTCTCTTAATATATGTTATATATGTTGCCTGCTAGGAATGAAGGGCTGTGTTGATTCTGTAGCACCAAACTGTCATTCTTCTTTCTAATTTGTTTTTTTTGCATATTGATTTAATATCACATCATTGTTTTTCAATGGATTATTTATTTTTCATAAGTACTTCTTCATGACTTCTTTGACTGAGGAAGGGTTGTAGGCTTTTTAATTCCATTGTCATTCATGTTTGTTGTTACCCTCAGAGGTGACAATCACTTAATTTACAGTTCATCTGTTATTCTTTTCTTTGTGTAGAAGCAGAGAAAGCTGATATTCCACCCTACAGATTGCAAAATGTCTTCAGGATCTTCAAGAGTTGCAGTCTGCACTCTTTCTTTGCAGAAGTTTATCCTTTATTGCCACAGAGCGATAAACTTTTGTAATAGCTATTTCTCAAATTGATGACTAAATTGCATATGCAAGTGAGCAAACACAAATAAACAAGGCTCTATTTTTATAATTGTCTTCTGTTCTTCATTAATCTGGAAGCTGAACAGGGGACTGCTAAATGCCTGTTGTTCTCTAAATAGGCTGGGACTAAAATATGTGTGAGAAAGATGTCAGCTCTGTGGAGTGGATACCATTGACATATTTAAAGCAATATGCCCTGTAGCTGGAGTTTGGGTATCATCCATGAAAAGGAAGGTGTCGTCTTTCTCCATTTTCCACTTCCTATGGGATTACAGTTATAGGCACATGTTCTGGAGGTGCTTTTTTGACTCACACGTTAATGTTTGCTGTCTTGTGAAGTTGCTTCTGATGAGAGAACGTTGGATGTGGTGGTAATAGCTCCATGGTCACTGAAGCTGGTGACTGAGAGGTGATCCTTCAGTGTTTTACGTCTGCAGATTCACTGTGTGGTAGAGAATGAGGGTGTGAAGACCCTTCCTCTCTTCCAGGTGAACCCCCTCTGTTGCAATTTCATTCCCAAAATGCTTCAGACTGCAGTTGCCTAAGAACATAATTTTGAGCATATGAACAATCCTAATACACAGGCCTTGTGCACCGAAGTGAGATGCAGTAAGCCCACACAGCTTCACGCTGGGGAGAAAAAAAAGTTTGGACTTTGTTCACCACACTTCCAGTTTTATGCAGGTATGCCTGGTGCATTGGGGAGATTGTTTAGGAGCAATCAATCCTTGTGTGAAGATTGCCTTGTAATGCTGCTAAGGTCAGTGAGACCTTGGTTTATTTGCCACATAAGTGCTGCTTGAGTGACTTAGGATACTCCAACACCCATAGGAACAACCTTAACTTACACACTAGAGGTTTTCCACATTTTAGGACTGTGATTTCTTGCACAGCTTGCTCATTTGATACAGATCATACAGTGGGGAGAACTAGTCAGGGTTTCATCAGCGTTATCCCTCTGCCTTTGATATAGATTAAACACTTTACTGTAGTAGGTGTTTAGGATCATAAATAAATATTCTTTCTGTTTTTCCACTGCTCAAGCTAGGTGCTTCTAGAAGTTTTTGCAGTAGAAATCTGTTACTGCTAACTTGATCGTACCACTCTGTGGTAGTGCTTGCTGAAGTTGGATGTAATTCACGTGCAAAGTGTATGAGAATAATTGTCAGCGACCTCTGTCAGGATTTGCGTCTGGTGTGATACTGGCTCTTGATTGAATCCCACTATAATTTCTGTTAAGATAGATAAGAACTCATGAGGAAATTCATCTCCCAACTACTTTTAGGGGGGCTGGGAGGTTGGCAGAGGACTATAGTCCAGTGGCTGGAATGCAGAATTAGGGTAACAGGTCTTTGTTTTCAGTTTTGCTTCTTTCTGATACGTGACTTAGTCTGGGATTTAGTCTTTTCATCTGTAAAACTGGAATAATAATACTTGCAATTTAAGACTTACAATGCGCTTTGAGACCAACAGTGAAAAGCTCTCAGTAGTGTGTTTATTACATTTTGTTTGTGGATGTTACAAGCAGTAGCTAGAAGAAATGAGAATAAAATGAAGCCAAACACACTGATTTAAAAGCAAACTGTTGAAGCCAGGCCTGAACTAGTGAAATAGTTACCCACGTGCCAATGCCTCTCTTCAAATAGCCCAGAATTAAATTGCAGGGTTCCAACTGCTGACCCTGCCGCCCCCCCCCCCCCCCCCCCCCTCCCCCCCAAAAAAAAAAAAAAAAAAAAATTCCAAGGTTATAACTGTTTAATGGGGGGGGGGGGGGGGGGGGGAATGGCTAATTTCTGTCTCTTTAAATTTTGTGGTGGAGAAAATAAGGTGCTTTGATCTTTAAATGACAGCTTCCAGAGTCATTACATTGAATCAGTTAATCTCTCCCAGTAGTTACCTTATTCTCTCTTCCTCATGGGCATCCTCTTTCATGGTCTCAGTGCTGAGCTTCAAATCAATGAACAAACTGTTACTGCTTCCAACACAGCCTGTCTAGCGAGCTTTCTGGCTTTCATGTGTTGCCAAGCTCTTACCTCAAACTTGGCACATCAAAGTGGAGAAGAGGTCCAGGAGTGCCACATGTGTGTTAACCAGGCTGGCTCCATCATCTTCATTTACACTGTGTGGGTCAGGCAGTCCCTCGCCTCTTGACAAGAGAGGTTTGTCAGAGACTGCATGTCCTGTCATTCCCAGGTGACGTGTAATTCAAAGCAGGTCAAATGACACAGCGGTGACTGTGGGTATTCTTGGTCATCCCTTTATCTAGTGTAAAAACAACCAAAGGCAAGCAATAGCAGATGTGCATATCTTTGTATGAGGCATCCATGCCCAGACAAAAATAAGTTGCATTCTGTGTTTTGGTGCTGATGGAATATTCTTTTTCTTCAGCCTGGTTTTCATTTCTCTTAGGAAAAATTGAGAAATTTCCCAGTGTAAGCTCCACAAAGCATCTATGTTACATACAGTATGAGGTATTTTACCTTCCAGTGCACAGCAAATGCTGTGAAGTAACACCTGGGAGTTTATTCATTTTTTACCAGCTAGTGCACATGCTGGATGAAACTCAGGAGCTGAGGTTCTGGAGCAGCATCTGTTCTCCTGCCCATGTTGTTAATCCATTCCTTTATGTGAAGGTGTTACAATATATGATGAATCTTGTGCGAGTTCTATTAGAATAATTTTATGGCTTTAGACATAAAAGTTAGGCATCTAAAATGTAATGTAATTAAATAATAACTCCTCCTCTTTTCCAGGAAATAAACCAAGATTTGGTACAAGGTGAACATTTTAAGACAGTTTTCTCTTCTGAGAGTAGTACTAGGAATTTTCCAAAGCATTTGACATATAGTACTTTTATTAGAAACCACTTTGTATTAAGCAACAAGTAAGAGGGGGTTTTTCACTTATAATGACAGATTTACTTCATTAATATTCCTAAAAAAGACCTCAAATATGTTATCTTTAGTTGCACTTTACCAAGGCAGAAATTAAGGATAGCTGCTACACCTCAAAAAAGAATAACATAATTATGGCTGCAGAAATGGGTGTTTTCCTGTAGTGTGTCAGACCTGAAAGTCTCTGTGCTTCTTGCAGTGACTTCAGAGATATGTCCCTGAAAACAAAAGTGAATCTTGCATGTTCCCGTCTTTCTGTGACGTATACAATGCATCCAGTGTGTGTGGTATGGTAGCAACAAATAGTACTGGGAACTGGAAATGTCACCTGAAGTTGACTGGCCTGAATGCTTTCGACCTTGTTGTGTTTAACCCCAGCCAGCAACTAAACCCCACGCAGCCCCTCGCTCAGTCCCTCCACAACGGGATGTAGGCGAGAACTGAAAGGGTGAAAGTGAGAAAACTTGTGGCTTGAGATAAAGCCAGTTTAATAGGTTAAGTAAAAGCAGTGCACACAAGCAAAGCAAAACAAGGCGTTCATTCACCACTTCCCGTCGGCGGGCTCCAGGGAAGCAGGGCTCCATCACATCTAACGGTTACTTGGGGATGATAAACGGCATCACTCTGAACATCTCCCTCTTCCTTCTCCTTCCCCCAGCTTTACATGCTGATCATGATGCCATATGGAATGGGACATCCCCTTTGTCACTGGGGGCAGCTGTCCCAGCGGTGCCCCCCCCAGCTCCTTGTGCACCCCCAGCCCCCTCGCTGCGGGGGCGTTGTGAGAGGCAGAAAAGCCCTTGGCTCTGGGTAGGCGCTGCTCAGCAGTAACGGGAACACCCCTGGGTTCCCAGCGCTGTTTTCAGCACAGATCCGAAACACAGCCCCATACCAGCTACTGGGAAGAAAATCAACTCTATCCCAGCCCAAACCAGCACATACTTGCACTTGAAAACATTTTCTGTCATCTGTGCCAATCATCCATTCTCCTCTGATTCCTAAGCTTACAGCTAGATCACATCAACTACTTCAAAATGAGAGTTTTGCTCAGTCTGTGAGAATGGCACAGAATCGATTCCTGCCTTCTGTGAAATTTTGCATTGCTTTATTGATAGTATTTTCTTTATTTGTTTGATCATGATTTGGGGCCAGAAGTAACAGAAATCTGAATACAGCATTTGGTAATTAGCCAGAGCTAAGCCTTTCCTATGTGGGCACCAATAATCTTGTTTGTGCTGTCTTTACTCAAGATCACCCTGTTTATAATTCTCTGTTTAATAGTATTCCAGATTCTGTTATCAAAATCCTTCAGCTTTCTCCAGTACTTTGCTGCCAGGTTTCTTACAAGTCTGGTGGCCTGAGAGGTCCTTCTGTACCTAAGATATAATACTTCTTAATCCCCAAGGGTCCTTAAAAATCATTTTATAAATCAAGCTTCCCTGTTTCCACGGCCATGTGTAATTGTGTGTGTATACCTTTTCAAAGATACTTTGGAGGCTGGAAGAGAATTAAGGAAAAAGTTCAACTTAACTGAAACTAAAGTATCTTGATATTATTATTTAACGCTTCAGTATTACCTTTGTTCATTTTATTCTGCACATACCTTCATCTAGGCTTTCTCCATTTCTGTGTTCTTTGTGATGTTGGATTCAATCCTTGATTATCCCATGCCTGGGAGGGAAAGAGGCAGCAATCATTATAGATGAGCGGGTCAATGGCAAGGAAAAGAGTCCAGAGATGAGCAAAGCAAAGCAAAGCTGGTATACTTCGTACACTGGGACATCTAGGGGAGGAAGGATTGATAGATGATGCTCTAACACTACTTTCATGAAACTTTGAGGCTTTAATACAGTTACATGTCCTCATTGTGTTGGTCTGAAGTGCCCTCTGTCATGATGCCATGGCAAAAAGCCTGAAAAAAGAATTGAGAACATCCTTGCATTTTATGGTACAATGATTTAAGTGTGATTCCTCACTGAAACTGGTAAGAATAAATATATATAATGTTATACTTAAAAAAATAAAATTTTAACCCTCCCTACCTAACCTCAGTTTAGTAACATTAAAACCACAGTAAGCATAGCAGCATGTATATATATATATATACACCATGAATTCTGTATGTAACTTGCAGAGGTTTTTTGCTAAAGCTTTATCAGCATAATTTTATAGTTCTAAAAATGGAAAACTGTCCCTGTTTTTTGTCTGATGCTTATCATTGTAATTTATTACTGAAAAATAAAAGAGAAACCCTACATATTTTACCATATAAAGAGTGTGGATAAGTCTTGTTTCTGATAGGGGCTAATACAGTTACACCTTCCTGAAAACTGCAAATGCAAAATAAAATTTCTTCTTACTCTGCCACTAAGAGGTGAGCACACCAGCTAATAGACCCTAAGAAAATAAATGACAGTTAGGGATTCTTGCGATAATTAATGTACTTTTGCTAATGCATCTGAGCATCTCACAGAATTTTAAGTAAAGTGGAGCATTCACATTTTACTGGTGAAGCTATATAGTAGATGACTACAATGGCTACAACTGTTACTGCAACTCTCACTAAAATTAAAGGAGGTTAAGATTTCTAACTATGTACTCTTAAAAATAAAATTGCAGTTAAAGGTCATACATAAAGTCGTTTTTGATGAAGAAGGAAAAGCACATCTTCAGATCCTGCTGGTGTCCGTTTGTAGCATGCTGTGTCTGTATTTCTGCATTCTGACTGTAAGAAATCTGTTCTTTTAAATTATTTTACTTTTTCTTCTCCTTTAGGTCTCATGGAAACCTCCTCTGATACAGAATGGCGAAATCCTTAACTATGAAATTCGCATGCCTGATCCACGAATTGTCATTACTGGGAACACATCATCAGCGTTAAGTCATTTGGTGACTAATCTTATACCCTATACTAACTACTCGGTCACTGTAATAGCGTGCTCTGGAGGTGATGGCTTTCTGGGAGGCTGCACAGAGAGTTTGCCTACAAGTGTGACTACACCTTCGACAGTTCCTCAGGGTGTTAGTCCATTGTCTGTGACTCCAATCAGTGAGTCCTTTATTGCCATTTCTTGGCAACCACCACTAAGACCGAATGGCCCTCATCTGAGGTAAGCTCTTAGTTGCAACTGAGATAGCAGTTTTCTTCTCCTTACCTAAATCTGACTCAGAAAATTCTGACTGTTGCAAACTTGGTTGTGATCTCTTAATTTCTGATATTTTGAAGTTCCTCTTTTAGGGTTCAGGAGTCAATGGATGGACTCATGGAAAGTGGGTATGTCTAGAAGCAGATAGCAGGATGAGCTCTGAATTGTTTTGAACTTAGGGTCAGGATTATGAAAAGCAAGTGGTGTCTGTGCTGGTGGAAGGCTCTGGGTCTTTCAGATGGAGCAGGCACAGGATATTTCCAAAGGCATAACTGTGTCGGGCTGCAGCATAAGCCACTTTTTGGTGATGAGTTCAGGCAACAGGTTCCACCAACAAAATAATGAGAAAACCATGAGATCTCTGTGGACCTAAGTATTTAACACACCCAACATTCTCAATACTCTGCATGGATTATTCCACATAAAGATAAAGTGACTATTTGAAAGTGTGATGACATCAAATAATCTTCAAAACTTAAGCACATAATAAATTGCAGATGATGGAGTGTGTGAGAAAAATGGAAATTAAAATGCTGCAGGTTTGGAGGCAGAGGCAAAAATGGGAAATGCAAGGAAGTGCTGAGTGTCACAGGCTGGATCTCACCACAGGAACCAGAGAAAGGCATCTCTTCTGAGATTTGTCTGGAATGCTGGGATAGGGATCTTGACTTGAATCTGTCGATTACTGAGTGTGTGTGTATATACATTAAAAAAATATAAATTTTGGTGCATGAAGATTTATAAAGGCAAATATATCTTTATATATATATTCAATGAAAAATGTCAAACTATTTTTTCACTCTAGTGCTTTAACGTACTGTGAAACATTGTGCATGGAGCTATCTCTCTGTAGTCCATATGGTCTGGTTAGTAGCTCTCTTCTAGGTGCACTGGTGGGTTCAATAATTATCATGTAATGCTGTTTCAGTTGCATGTGTTATTACAGCACAGTAGCTTGACTCTTTCTTTAGGCTTAATTAGGGCACACTACAACTGAATGAAATGATGATTGCTCTATAGTAAAATTTGAAGTTTTTGAAAAGCAGTCCCTGTTATTCTGGGGTTAACAACATGACCATTTTACCATAGATTATTGAAGTAATTCAGCACGACCTACATCTGCAGACTTCATTTCCTTCATGGTGTGCCATGCTGCCCTCAACAAGAACAACCACTGAAGCAGCTGCTCTGTACAGCATGATGGAGCAAGAAGTCTGCAGCAAGCAGAGCAGCAGCAGCAGCTGCCAGTGGGGGTGATTTACACATGATCACCATTCGGTGTTCAAAAAGATTTTGATGTTTTTCATGACTTGTCTATGAAATATATTGGACAGATTATGCCAGGACTGTTCCTAATAAAACTGTAGTGATATGCCTTTGGGTTCTGTTGACGCCGATGAACCACTCATGTGTGAGTTGTTCTTCGGTTAGAAAGTCATCTGAATATTTTGATAGAGTTGGAGATTAATTAGTTTTTACTATTTAATTTCTGAGGTTGAACTCCCAACGTCTGCATTAATTTGGTTTGGCATCACTAAGGTCAGTGGTGCAGTGCTTGTTTGTAGCTGTTAAGAATTATTCCCAAATTCAGGGGTCAAAGTTTAGTTACACACATACATCCTAGCAGCCATGGAGCACAGGAAGATTCAGCTATCTTGTAAGAAGGCTCCTCAGTTGATTTCTGGTTTTGAAGCAGTGCAAAATCACTGTCTGCAGTACCTATTAAGTGCCCTCTTTATTCAGGGTCTGAAATCTAGAATGGCATTGTTCAGCATTTCCTCATCAGACTGGAGATGATCTTAACATGGAAAAGTGTCAAATTGTTCGTGAGGCCAGTGGCCAGAAAGATCATTGCAACAGACCCACAGCAAGGCATTCTGCAGAATGCTTAAACACAGAAGGAAATGTTTTCATAAATAAGTCCTAAAAGTGAGAGTCCTTAAGAGCTGCCTGAGTATCCACATGCTTTTGGCTGGAATTTAACAGTAACACCTTTCCGAAACAGGGCCAGGAAAAGGTTGACACACAGGAGCTCAGCACTTCAGAGAGTCAAGTTGCCTATTTAAATGAATATATATGCATATGACCCTAATTTGCTGGGCACGAGTGGGAACCCTGGCGTAACTATAGTTCGATAAAAACTGCAGCTCACCATTGAAAGCAATTCCAGAGTGATTCTATAACTGGTGGGAAGAGTGCAAACGCATGGTGCCTCACAAAGAAAACACCACTGTCAAACTGAAATGAAAGTCCTATTTAAAGAGTCCTGTGACATGTAATAAAGAAGAATAATCCTAAAGATTTTGAACAAATCTATGTAATTTTTTCCTTTATAGTTTTCGATGTAATCCCTAGGATGATGAGGAAATACAAAATACAATGTTATCCCCTTTAGTTTGTGTAGACATTAGGTGATTTAATCTTGGTTAAATTTCATAAAGATTTTATATAAAAGATGATGAAGAGTGAGTGATGCAGAATGGGGTGGAAGGCATGATTTCCGAATCAGGCAGTCTCATGGCTGAGCTGATGAAAGATGGGCTTTAGCTGACCTGCTGTTTGGAACAGAGACAGGAGTACAGCTTCAGATACCAGTTAAACCCAGGATGAAATAGTTTGGTCTTTCAAGCTCGTATCATGAATGTCTACCCAAATACAAAGGTGCCTTGCTAAGATCTACAGATGGATGGAGAAGTTAACTCATTCTGCGCCTGTTTGTCACTCATAATTTACACTACGGTTATTTGCAAATGCAAGTTAAACACAAATGCGCATTTCAGTTGCTACTACCAGTAAAATAGTAATAGCAATGTGATATGTTTCAGCACATTTGTAAGAAAGAGACAGTGTCATTTCATATTCTGGAGCAATCTGTGCATATTGGGTGGCATCAGTCAAATCTGCATAAAACACTATTACCTGGCTATTTGGTCTTGATCTTCATAGCATTTCCACAAAGTTTAAAATCTCTAAGTCATTAAACTCATTCTTTCAAATGGAAGTACTTTATTTTCCATTTTCAAAGCATTTTTTTAAAGTAATTGAATGTTTTAAATCATGAACATTAAAAAGAATGTTTATCTCAGAAAGTTTACAGCTGTAAAAACAAAATAATGTGTGCCTTTAAAAAAAAAAAAAACAACTGTGGGATTTTTTTTGTGTAATAACATTAGTTGAGATAATCCTGGTGTTCTGCTTGTCTTTTGTGTTAGATATGAGCTCCTGAGACGTAAAATCCAGCAACCACTTGCATCAAATCCCCCTGAAGATTTAAATCTGTGGCACAATATTTACTCAGGAACTCAGTGGTTTTATGAAGATAAGGGTCTTAGCAGGTGAGATTACAAAAACTATAAAAACAAATGCTGGCATTTTGTATAGTGTATGTTTAATAGTTCAAAGTATTTCTTGTGTCTTTATGTAGTGAACATATTAATTATGTAATGAAATATTTTTTGTCATCATCTTTGTTATTAATCATTCTAATATGCAGGGATTTATTATTAGTCTGTCATTCTTGACTCATATATTGTTTTGCTTTGAAAAACAAATGAAAATAAAGATCTTGTGAAATTTTAGCATCGATATGCTCATGCAATCAAACCATTTAGATTTATGTGTACATATGCTCTAGATTTGTATGTTGACAAAGTCATAGCACAGGCAAAATGAACGTTTGAGAAGTCCTAGCTGGGAAACATTTGAAACTTGGTTTCAGCGTTGTTTTTACCTGGGTTTAAAAGTGCAAATTAATGATTGCTTTAATATCTCCAAAGGCAAGAAGGGTATTTATCGCTCTCTCAGCAGACCTAATTTATAGGCAGCTTTGTGTTAGTTTCATTATAGTTAAATGCAGAGTGTTGAGAGTGGGGAAATGGAGGGAGGGTTCTGCTTCTCAGTAACAGACCTACAGAGGAAGGCATTTGGTCTTGATCAACCCTAGTTTCCATATCTCAAAGTCAATTCTACCACCCTTAAGAGAAGCAAACACACACATTGAGAAACTGTAATGGAAGAGTAAACATTGATTCTGCGTTGGGTTTTTTTTCACTAAAGTCTCAGGAAAACATTCATGAATGGTTTCGGGGGTGAGTGTTCTCTGCGCTTGTGTGCTGGCCTGCTTTATGAGGACTGCATGTCAATCATTGCCCCTCAAATATCCGTACGTTGCTTCTACTTTGATAAAAGTTGTGTGAGCATCCCTCCTGAGCACAATGTGAACCAGCAGAATGTGACCTCTGCTCCTGACGGTTGTATAGACTTGAACCAAGCCAAGGGTTACTGCCTCTGGCTTGTCATTGCCTACTTGCTGAAACGCGCTGCTTTCTCATCCATTGCAGTAACTGATCTTTTACCCAATCCTGCTCAAGTGTCTATTTGTTTCTTTCAAGCATGTTTGAAATTCTACGTAGAGTTTCCTTTGGTTTTAGTTTAGCTCATTTCAGCAGCACTGGTGTGTGCAGTGGTTATGTTAGCCGTTCAGAGGGAGCAATAATTTGTGACAGGGCGTTAGTGACCAGTCATCAGGCACAATGACCTTTTGGGCTGAACGAGCTATGGCCAGAAAAGTGTGTCTAACCCTCGGACACACCTGAACACTCCTTTTGGGAGGGTTCTGCAAACTGCAGCTATGTTTTTGCAGTCAGCAGCTCAGGGTGGGTTTGTGGCTGGAGAGAAGATGTTGCAGAGAGACTCAAGCCTTACTTTTCACAGAAAAAAAATCCATATATCAGCATCTATTTTCACTTACGTCATCCTTTAAGCATGTTTCAGAATTAGTGAATTTTTATCATATTCCTGACAGAAGTCTTAATTCTACAATGACTTTTCTCAGATGTTTTTTTTTTCCATTTCCAGGCTAAGCCAAACTTCTTTTATTTTTGTTGTTGGAAATATGGATCCAAAAATTAATCTCAAATTCTCATCATTAAATTGCAGGACTAGATTCCATTCATGTTTTTTGCACACGTACTACAGTGTCCAAAAAAATACTACGTGTTCGCAAGCAACAGAAATTTCAGAGAGGGTAATAAGATGTGATATGTATATTGTCACCGTTCTACAATGCTTACAGTTATAGTTGGAGCTAGTGAGCTTGCTTTAGTTTGCTTTCCTCTCAGTGGGACTGTTAAAGCTTAGCTCTTTTGAAAATCAGGCTGGATGGTGGCATAGTATGAGGTGCTACAGTGTAGCAGTTAAAAAAAAAAAAAAAGTGTGAGTGATTTTTTGTAGCTAAATCTCTAAATATTAGGCATTTATGGTATGTTGCTTTATTGATTTTGTAGACATTTATCCCAAAGTGTTGCAGATTCAGTGAAAATTTGAACAAGGTGATCCTGTGTTTCTGTGTTTGTGCAGTTTTGTGTAAGGCTTTTAAAGATGAAATTAAATCTGAGATTATGCAATCCCACTTAAATTACATTAATATGCCATTTGATATAGGGAAGAAATTATGGAATGACAGTCACTTGGTTTACTAAAGATACATGAAGTATTTAATAAATCTGTGTAAACTGAATAAACAGCTTAATAAATCTGTGTAAGTACAGTTCTGAAGAAAATCACTTTATTAAATAAGCTTGCATTCCTAGGCACTTTTTTTTAATGTTTTTGTAGTGGGAGAGTCCTGGCTGTGTGGTGAATCACTTTTACAAATGAGACTCTGCAAGTTAAAATCAGTGGGCTTCCCAAAAGAGGAAAAAAGCCTCATTTGATTAAATTCTGATCCAAATTTTGGCAGGTTGCCACTGCTGTAATTACATATTGAATTGAGCTATAATCTTTCAACACCTCAGAAGCTACAACTATGAAGAAGTGAAATACTGTGTTTTATTTTTGTTACCATGTTAATCATGCTGAATTATTTCCAGAAAATAGACACCTCTTATAGAGTCTTCATTGATACGAACCATACAGCTGAATTTTTTTGGACTGGGGGTGAAGAAGCAACAAAACTTTGGCACAGGCAGAAGGTTTACAGCAAATGTTTTCTACGTCTGCATTTTTTGTTCCATTTAATTATTTTTAAAATGTCTTAGGTACACAACATACGAGTACAAGCTCATAGTGCACAACGAGGTAGGATATACATCAAGTGAAGAAGTGATAGCTACTACATTAGCAGGATTACCAGAGAAAGGAAGTATCCTCATTGCACATGCTGTTAATCATACTGCGGTAGAAGTGGAATGGTCAAAACCAAGTAAGTGTGCTTAGTATTTATTCCAGTAACTAGATGCTAACCTGCCATCACTTATGCTGGTCTGCCTTGCTCTCATAGGAAACAGTCCTTGTCTTGATTTATAATATACCTAAGTGTCCTTGAAAGGAGAGGAAAGAAATAGGGGAAAAAAAAGGTGCACATTTTGCTATTTCTCAGTCATGTTCGTATGTATTATATGTTATTTCTGCAGAATGAGAATAGTGAAAGTGAAGAAATGGTTAATGCAAGCTCATGAGAAATCTATATAGTAGTAGTGCACCAAATCCTGTTGTCTTTGTGGTATATTTCCTCTCTGCGTAAAAATTTACACGTACATTCCTTCAGGATGAGAGGATCCCCTTTCTCTCTCTTTTGGCTCTGCTCCCTAAAATGAATTTAGCCAATTTCTCTAGTTGGTTTGTTAATACAGCAGTGGGGAATTTCTTCATGACTTACATGCAAATGATTTTATAAGGACTGGGTGCTGAATTGCAACAAATGTAGTCTCTTTATTTTATAATTGCATGCCTGAAGTAAGCATGCTTATAAAAACTGACAAATGTAATAGATCTGAAGCAGCTCACTGAAGTTTCATTACCTTAGTAATCTAAACCCCTGACCTTCTAGATGTAGGTAATGCAATCTGGTTTTATTTTCATTCATACCTTGGAAATTCCTCCATATATGTTTATGAACGCAAAGGTTAAACACCAAGACAGGGCCATTCATTATTTGAAAACCTTATCATAATATTTTATTACTACTTATGTTGCGATAAGCATATTAACTATTTTGTATACCCATGTTTCATTTTTTTTCATAATGTTAGTTTTCAAATGGTTTTCTTTGGGAACTTTGGAGTCCTTAATGTATGTTGCCTTGCTATCTTTCTTTTTCTGGAACACCTACTGAAGGTTTCTGACTTCTAAGGATTTAAAACTTGTATCTGTACCACTTAAAAATAACATATCACTCTTGATTAAGAATTTCTACAACAAAACTGTGCATTATTAAATCTGAAAATATGCTTTTGGCTTTTATCAGTGCTCTTTGCCAGTCAGCTGAGTCCTGTTCAGTGGTACAGTGTGTCATCTAAAGCAGTATGTATTAGTGCTTAAAGTTTTTGTCATAATTATTCTTTTCATCTTGATGCCTACTGGAAAAGCAGTTGCATTTGTTCAGATCTGAACTGAAACTGTTTGACAAAGGACAGATAACAGACTGCATCTGAGTTCCCTGGAATCCTTGTTTATCCACCAGTTCAGACCAGTGAATGTCCTTCCCCGTGTAGCCCCCCCGCCCCGCCCCGGGGAGGCTAGTGCTGGGCAAAACACAATTTAGGAAGAAATGTGAGGAACTGTTGGTTTTTTTTTTCCCCCTGTAAATGTAATGCTTCTGATGGTATTACAGCTTTACATGTTAATGATGACATCATGTATGTTCTAAAATAATAACACATGGATTTTCATTTTCACTATGGCCAAAAGGCCTTCTGTATAAAGTTGAATGTAACTATAATTTCAGGCATAGCACTTGGCCCTTATTGATGGCTACAGGCATTCAGTACTTTTGGGTTTGGGTGGGGGAGTGTTCTTTAAAGGGAAGGAGCAAAATGGGAAAAAAATCTTTGCGGTTTCCATCTTAAACTGGTGCCATGGAGCAGTCAGATTTACTCTTTTCCTTCTATCTGGGTGAAAGCCATCCTTTCACAGTGGCAAGCTGCAAGGTCCACCTACCACTGCTAGCAGTGGGTTTCACCTATTTGCTTACTTCACAGATTCCATTGTCATCATAGGGCTATCTAGAGAAAGCTTTCTCGGTATTAGATAGGATGATGAACTGTTAATGATTTTTACAAATTTGGAAGAGCAGTCTGCATCACTGCTTAGAAGGATGAAATTGAAGGCACCCGATGGATTCTTTGTGTTTTTTCTATAAGGGGGTCTGCATAAAATTTGTTTTTCTCTTCACAGTAGATGTTGTTGATAAGAAACTTGCTGACTGAATATTTCCCATCTGATTTCCCAATGTTTTTCCTTTCTTAGCACTGCAAGATTTGCAAGGAGATGTTGTGTATTACACCCTCTTCTTGAATTCTACTGATGATAGAAGATCTCTGAGGATCCAGGCTGATGTAAACTCTATAGTTGTAGGTGATATGCAGCCCAACACAGACTATCAGATATTTTTTCAAGTTTTTAATGGAGCCCACACCATCAACAGTGAAGTTGTGCATGTGACTACCTTAGATGGAGGTTGGTTAGCAGTGAATGCAGCTTGGCTTAAAATCTGAGAATGAAATTGATTGATTTTTGTTAGGGTTGAGATCAGTCATCCTTCCATTATAAAATTTCCGGTATAAAAGGGAAAAGGGCTAAAACGCTAAAATGCTTAAGTGCTGGTTGTCATTGTGTGGTAGATCAATAAATGGTCCCACTGAGACAGAAGCAAAAGCTCTAATAGCACATATTAACCTAGTTTGTTCTCATCTTCTCCTGCGTATTCCTATCTGTGTGCACTAAGTTTGGAACTGAGTTCATATCAATAAATGGTGGAATTTAGAAACAATTAATGGGGGTTTTAAAAGATTTGCTCTGTGAAGCGATGTGCTTTTGACATGACAGTCATACACAGGGCCTTGCCTGAGTCACCAGAAACTCTAGCTGTAATTTCAGCTTCTAAGAAAATTCCTTATGAGTCATTTTTATGCTAGTGGGCAAGTGCAAGGCGGGGAGAGGTTGAGGATAAAATAATAAAAAAAAAAATGTGCACCTGAAATGTGTTTAGAATGGTCTTTCTAATCTTTTTGCTTTATAAAGTCTCATTATAAACATTATAATATCATTACCTCAGAAGCAAGTGTTCCAGGTCATTAGCAAAGCACTTTAAGTAAGTATTCCATTTCCTTTCTGATGCCAAAGGTCAGCACCTTTTGTTTATAAAATAAATGGATCGTAAGGGTGATTTTTCAACTGGTAAAGATGGGTTCTTATGATAAAAATAGGTCTTTGCATAGTTATTTCTGACATGCTTAGATAATTATGTAATTTAATGCTAAGGAAGGTGTTTTGAGTTTGGGGTGTTTTTTTTTTTTAAGTGTTAGACTTCATCACCTGTAGTAATCACCATTCAAAACCATTTACATAATGACAATATTGCATATTGCTTCATATTGCTTCAGCTATGAGGCTGATAACGTCACGTTCCACCAGACATAAAGTATTTTGGTCTCAAGTTTTGCTTTAAAAGCAAAATGCTCTGTTTCTCTCTCTCTCTCTCTTCTTTTTTTTTTTTTTTTTTTTTTAAAGGATTAGGATTGGGAGAGACATAAAAATAATATTTGTATTTTGGCAGTGCAGATGGGTGAGTAATTTATCATCATATCACACTGGCCGCATACTACTGATGATTGACACTATGCTGCTGGTATAAAGCATTTTACCATCAGCTCTCATGGTTTCTAACTGAGAGTATAATAAGCCAATTTACAGAAGACTACAGACTGTGATAACTTCATCAGAGGAAAGCAGATAAGCAGTGAACCCTTTGCTAAACCTAAATACTAATCTGCATTTGGTTAAACAAGTGCTTTTGCAGAGACAGCTGGAGTTTATTCAGTTTCTTCCTTTATTTCTAGAGCCTGAGGGCATGTTCCCTCCAGAGGTTGTCATCATCAACAGTACAGCTGTACGTGTCATCTGGACATCGCCTTCAAATCCGAATGGTGTTGTCACAGAGTACTCTATCTATGTAAATAATCAGCAGTACAAGACTGGAATGAACGAGCCGGGGTCCTTTCTTTTAGCAGATTTGTCTCCATTCACTGTGTATGATATCCAGGTTAGAATATCTTTTCTGGGTTGTGTAATATACTTTAATTTTACACAAAATATGTGTATTTCCAAGTGGAATATTCTTTTGTGAATTTCTTTACATACGTGGACATATATTTGCACTGATGTTTGTGTGTATACACATACAAGGCATAAATTTATTTTCAGCATATTTTAGGTCTGTGTACACTTTTCATAATACAAATTTCCATTATCTTTTTTCAAACCATCAAAACTCCATTTACTTTCCCCTAAATGCTCTGTGCTAAAACATTAGCAAAACCCCAACATATATTACAAAGAGGCAAAGATTTTACTCCTACTCATTAAAAGAAAATTGCAATTGTTTTAGAAACATCAGGCATGCATAATATATCAGCACAGAGAAATAATGATGTTGCATTTGTCATCCTTTTATCATTTTTTTCCCTCCTTATCCTTCTGAGGAGGAAGCAGAGCTGATTTCTGAAATCATAGTAGTACTTTTCATGCTGTTAATAAGTACAATATTTTTTCTTTGCTTTTCCTTTTCTCTATCTTTGCTTCTCTATTCATATATCTAATGAAAGGCAAAACACTGCGTGCAGAATAAAAAAACATAATCTTTCTATCCCTAAGTTTTATTAATATATTTAAGATACGCAGTTTGACACAATTTTAACTATTCCTGTCTATTTTGTTCAGGTTAGTTTTGCATTATATATGAGAAGGACTTAGTAGTACCATGTATACTACGTTCTGAAAATTTGCATCCAGTTAGTACATGCCATAAATAAACATCATAGACAGGCATACTGTAACAGATTTCTATGTTCCTGCCCCTCTGAAACAGCAAACCTCCATCCATGAATACACATATGACTTTCTGAATGCTGCTTGGAAACACATTTGTCTTTTCTCAATAACAATGCAAATTCAGCGTACTGCCTCACTTATAGACCCTCTTTATTAATTTACCATAGCCAGCTACTGTTGCTTGAGATGTTAATTATTCTTCTCTTCTGCTTCCCTAGTCTTTATACCGGACTCCAGTGTAATAGGTAAAACCAAAATCAGCTGAGTTTAATTGTTTTTTTATTTTGATTCTTTTTCTTCTTGTCCTGGAAACAATATTACCTCGGATGCATGTGCATCTTACTGGTAATCTTACTGCATTATCTTTCATTTTTTGTGTTTGTTTATTTTGAGTAGCTTCTCTTTTGACAATAAAAAAACAATGTTACCATCCTTTACTAGCTATTTCACTTTGCCCCTGCTTAGTTTAATCTCAAAATTTGAAGGAGTAAGGTTTTATTTCTGTGGTATTTTTCATAACAAACTGTATGATTCCTGTTTACATTTTTCACTTTTAATTTTGCAGAACAGATATGAAGGAATAGAAAATATTAAGGAAAAAGTATCCTTATTTATGTCAGAATATATGGTAGGTGTAGGAAACTTATTCAAGGCCTGAATCAAAGTACATTTTTTTTCAGTGTTGTGCACCAGATTCTACGTAAACGTGCAGAAAAACTAATTCACTGCAACTCATTTGGTGATAATTTAATAGAGAACAACAATTAATGCCAGAGGGCTGCATGTATCCCGTTTTTTTTTTTTTTTTAAATGGTGTGGGAAAACGTGATACAGCACAGTATATCTCTGGTAGATATACTTATCTCAAAGCTGCAGTATTTTCCTGGCTGCGTGAAATCTGTTGAATAGAAAAGAATAAAATCCTGGGTGGAGAGAGAAGTCTAAACAAGTAGCCGAGCTGAATAACTTCTGCAGCTAAGTATGTGAAATTCATGTTGTTCTTCATCAGATTGAAGCCTGCACGGTGTACGCCTGTGTGAGAAGCAATGGGACCCAGATTACAACTGTGGAAGATGAGCCGAAGCAGCTGTCAGCACCCGTTATTCATGTAATTGGCTCAAGGTACTATGCTGTAGGTGGCTTTTGTATGTCAGAGCGATTTGTAGCTGGAATGGGGACCAGAATGTAAGGTTGTCTTCTCTCAATTGAATAAGGTGCATAAAAGAATCCAGTATACACTTTGAAAGCATTTTTCATGGTTGTTGTTTTGGAGCTTGGAGTTTTTGGCCAAAAGTGCAATTGGAGAAATCTCACCCTTGGTTGGTTGTACATACCCATTTGGGTATCACTGTGCTGTGATAATAAATAAAGCATAAGTGGAAGTAGTTAAGAGAAGAAGTGCAGAGGAATGAAAATTATCACATTTTGCTGTCAGTTAAGAGGAGGAAGATTAATGCTCAGGGAGAAATGTGATGCTGATAATGGAAACTTAGAATAATTGCAGGTAAAAAAAGAGTCACCTATCACAACAGTAGGAATTAGTAAGCTGCTTTAGGAGGTATGCATGTCTATGTCTCCTTGAACCAGTGTTTGCAATCTGCCTATCCACTACACCCACAGGCATGGGCAAACTTCTTAATTGTAAAGGGATCATCAGATCTGCAGTCCTTAGAAGAAGCCAAATAGTAACATGTGCAGTGATTCTTTGGAAGTTAATATCTTCCAAAGACAGGCTAAAACTAAGCTTGCTAACACATTTTTCAGAATTACACCAACAAAATAAAACAGTTAGCCTCCTGTGTTTCTCTTATTGTTCGTGAGATTTTATTGCACTTCTGGTGGAGTAAGCTCATTAGCAGCCTTTCTTTTATAGAAAGAAAAAGAATATCTATTTTTAAAATAACAATCTGAGCCTTCAGAAATGGCCAGCAGAATGGATTTGCTTCTCCAGTCTCTTAAGGACTTTGGTTTGCTGTTTATCATTTCTACATTTTGCTTGAATTCAGCATTTGTCTCTGTATAAGGGTGAAATTAAGCTTGCTGTTTTTCTGTCACACATACA
This sequence comes from Falco punctatus, assembly GCF_963210335.1. Taxonomy (NCBI): domain Eukaryota; kingdom Metazoa; phylum Chordata; class Aves; order Falconiformes; family Falconidae; genus Falco; species Falco punctatus. The sequence continues at coordinate 24,552,471 of NC_137592.1, read as the reverse complement.
GATGTAGTCAAAGCTTGTTTGATGATAAGAACTCAATTCAGAATCTCATCTTTTGCCCTTGGCTTTAACTTATGTATGCCTTTGTCTGTATTGTCTGTACTGCAAACACTTGTGCATGTTTCTGCTATTATATATAGACTAAATATGTCATAACACATGAATGCAAAAGGATCAAAAATGCCTTCCTACTTTATAATCTGCTCAGCCAGAAACAGACTCTGTTTCTACACTGCCTTTTCCTACATGTCATATTATCATCAGCTGTTCTTATATCCCAAAAGAATACTAACTACTGATCGATTGCCCGGACATGTCTGGCCGTGGCCTACACGTGCCCCGGGTAGTTCATTTATTTGCCACGGTGGATTTGCTAGAGTGGAATTTAATCAATAGCTAATTCATTAATTCTGGTCCTCGAGTATGTAGGGATTGTGCAGTATAAAAATGACTGGCTGGCTTCAGCTTTGATTGAAATATGACAAACAGTACAGCTGACAGCTTCAGCAGGTGCTGGGCTGAATATGAATTTTGCTTATTTATCCTCCATAAAAGGAAAAGCTTGGGGAAACAGAAAAAAATAGTTGGTGTAGACAAGAGGACGTTTTAATACATATCTGTCATCAGACAGAGAAAAAATGCATTTGTAGAGTATAGGCTCATGGGATATCTGAGATATAATACAGACTGTGCAGTTTATTGTCTTTAATTGGAATCATGGCGTTTTTCCCTCTTCTGAATCAGTTTGGGGGGGGCTGTATTATTGATGAGAATGCTGTAGGATAATGTCTTTGCAGCATTCACAAATAATTGTTTTAAAATTTGCCTCAAGGTGCTGCATGACATAAATTATAATTTCACCCACCAACTTCTTAGAAGTCTTTCTGATAGCAGCTCCATCCGCACTGTTCTAATGAAGGTTATACCACCAGAGCCATTATAAATACCTTACTTTTCTACCCCTTACAGTTAATAACTCAGCTTCAGGCTGAAACTTGGCACAAAAGGTCGCAGTCCTGGAATTATTATTTTATAATGCCAAACATCAAATAGAAAACAGTATGGGACCCGATCCTGAAGTCCTAAGTCAGGTTCTGGTTTGTTATGTTTCTTGTCTGGGTTTGGGTTTTTGGGAGGGAAAGTGGAGAGGTCACATTGGCCATGTTTAGATAGAAGCAAATACTCTTAAATCAGGTGTGCTGCTTATTAATATTTTTTTTCCATAGTTAGGACCTTAGATAGGCTTTGTCTCCATAGAGAAGTATTGTATTTTCTTACACAGTTTAGAAAATTCTCTGAGTACTGTGTGCATGTGGATGCCGACTGAAAGTTTGTACAGTGGATTAAATTCTCGTGGTGTGTTGGAAAACAGTTCATACCCCTTGAAAATACTTTTCTTCTTTCTCTTTTTCCTTGTGATACAGCATGCTTAGTTTCTTCTGTTAACAATACTTAGTAGCAGCTTTGTTCCTTTCAGAAAACTGAGGCACAATGCAGATGAACCCCTGCCAGCAATTCTGTTCAGTGCTGAATGTAAAGGCTGATGGCTCTGAAAATCCTTCCTAGCTTCATGAAGAAAGAGAGGGCCCTTTAGGCACCTTGGGGGGAACAAAAAACTCTGGTCAGGGTGTAATAGAAAACTCGAAGAACGTAAGACCATGGTTGAAAAACTAGGTGAATTCTTTGGTGTGATGTTCAGTATCATGGGGCTGCGGAAGATTTCTGTATCAGATGCTGTTTATGGGTGAATGAGCTGGAGGAATTCTTTCAAATTAATATGTTAGTGAGAAACATTTTAGAACAAATGGATAAAACATATAGCAATAAATTGTTGGGATGGTAGTATTTGCACAGTTCTAAAGGAGCTCAAATATGAAAGTGGCAATCTACCATGCTGTGTAAATTGGTCTTGGTACTGGAGGAATGAAAAACAGTGCAGTGCAAATTTCCCTGAGGGGATCTGGGGAACTAAAGACCAGTAAGTCTGATTTTCCTTAAAAAAAAAAAAAAACAAAAAAAAACAAAAAGAAAAGAAGGATTCATAACTATGTCAATAAACATGAAATACTGGGGAAGATTATTGTGGAGTCATATCAAGTCAACCTATGACAAACTAACCAGAAAATTCCAGAGGACAGGCAAAACACAAAGATTTCTTACATATGCTTAGTTTTGTAGCACTTTCTCTAAAGTGTCCCAGACAGTCTTCCTGTGGAGGAAACGTCATCGCTCTCCCTACTTTAGTAATGGGAAAAACAAAGCACTTCTCTAAGAAGTTTGTAGCAACAACAGAAGCTTAATGCTATTTATCAGCACTTTTATTATATATATATAAATATAAAAAATATATTAAATGTACATTTATCAGTACATTTCTGTACTGTGCCATACCACCTTTCTAATTATGTTAGCACTGCAGTCCACAATACAGCAGGTACTTAACTTTGTGCAATAATGCTGAAACAGTTGCTCAGTATGTGGGATCTCCTGATGAGGAAAGTGGTTTTTCCACTGGTCTTTAATAATAGCAGTGCTCCCTATCTTCAGAATGTCAGGTGAATCTTCTGATTTTTCTGTGATTTTTTTTTCTTTTTAAATTCCAGCTCCTGAAAGTAAAGTCATTGAATCTTAGGTTTGATGTGAATTATTTTTTTTTTTTAATTTAGCCCTTGTATGTGATGAGACTAACACAATGTTCATTCTAAAGATTCAAAAGTGAGGTCTTGTTATATTTTTAATCTTCATGGTTAAACCTTCACTACTGTGTTGAGAAAATATCAGGAGTTCTTTCCATGACTCATGGACACTTGAAGCTGGTGACACTTAAAGCAGGCAAAAAAGATATTTTCCTTTCTAAAGACTGGTTTACCAAAAGGTATCTGATGTGATATCAAAACGCTGAAGTACTGGTATTTTTCATGTATTTTAAAAAGATCTTCCTACCTGGACATGTTGGAATGAATTGTCTTCACATGCTTGACCCAAAGAACTTCAGTTTGCTCTGTTGCACCATGAGTGAAGCAGTTTGAAATGTTTTTTATCTCCTGGAAGTGCTGCAGTGTCTCATGGACCTTGTAGTCTAAACCAGTTTGTTTCTGTCAGCCTGGTTAAGCTGCCTTTTTTTTTTTTTTTTTTTTTTTGGGGGGGGGGGGGGAGGCCTCCTTCAGTGCTTTTACCACACTGGCAGCAGTCGCAGAAGGGGCTCATCCAGCCTTTGAACCATCATAACTTGCACATGCTTGAAGTTTTCTTGGGGCAAACACATTACACTCCTCACGGCAGGTGTTGTGCATTCACCCGTGCCTAGAATTTGCAAGTCTGCTTCTGTGGTTCAGGCTGTGGGCACTTCCCAGCACAGACACAGCTCTAGTTTATCGGGGAGAGAGTAACAGGGGGTGAAGATGAGGAGAGGGTGGGCAGCTCCATCCCCATGTTTCTGAAGCTGTATCAAGTGGACTGTATGGGATAACCTGGGCTGCGTGCTAAAGCACCCATCATGTCCCATTAAATCTGCACCTGCTCAAGAAAGTTTTCAGCTCAGCCTAGGGTATTTCTTCAGATGAGAGGTGTCAAAAAGCCTCTGTAATCCCATGAAAACCCTGCTGCTTTTTTTTTTTTTTTTTTTTTTTTTAAACCGAGCTGTGCATTGTTCTTGCAGTGATGCTTTCTGAACCACTGGAATTCACCATGGATTGAAGACATCAGAAGGTGTAGGCATAACTGAAACGTTCATAAAACTGTGAAGGAGTCTACTTATCTGGGAGTCATTATTGGAAGGCCATACGGAGCTTTGCCCTTTTGGTGGCACTGGTCAGTGAACTCCCATGCCACGTTATTTTCTTGTGCAGCTGCAAATTTACGCGATACCAGGCTATGTCCCTCCCAAATGCTTACCTAGAAATTGATCAGTAATAAAGTGATTGCTCGTTAAACTAAATAAATACATGCTGAGCTCTGCAGAAAAGGCACAATGTTCAAATCATTGCATCAATTCTTAGGCCCCATTTGAAATTATTTTAGACAGAAATATGACTTGCAAACTGCAATAACTGGCAAAATACTTTGAAAATATACCCTTGAGGGCCTGAAGGAAACTTTCACAAAGCAAATAATTCAAAAATATGACTGGGAACGCTCCTATGATCTATACCGTGCAAAGACCAGGAGAGAGTTACAATGGCATTTATAAAGGTTGAAGTACTACCCTTCTTTTCCTTTTCTTTTTATCTTTTCTCTAAAGTCTGTACAATATATTTTCCTACTTTTACATTTTTAAGTTAGGTCCTGTAACATTATTTAAATGTAGATGTGTGTATGTGCATGAGTGTGTGTTCATGTGCATATGGTAGAATATGTTTTGAATACAAAATAGCCATGTATGGAATATGGAATTAAATCTGTGGTTCAGATGAAGACCTTGGAATTATAATGATGACTCTACAAGTCACCTATGAAGGTATTCCCTCATAGGTGACATTAATTCCTGTTCTGCAAAGGCTTATGGCTGTGCGTATTCTTCTGTTTATACCTCAAGGAAGTGAAATAATAGTTCAGTTATTTTTATTCTGTTAAGATGTCAAAGTTTATCTCAGCAGCTGCTGTTTCACTGTAACATTTTCACTTTAAATTAATGCTAATTTATGATGTCACTGGCATTCTGGCAGTGGCTGTGTAAATGGGACGTGGAGATTAAAAAGAGTTACTTGGAGCCTAAGTATATACTGTGCAATGTTGTCAGTCTTCCTATTGATCTACATGTAGCATTGGGATCTCTGTCTACCCAAAGAGAGTCATAGTGAAAGAAATTTGTGTCTTATGCAACAATCCTGAGTGATTATGCAAGAAATTATGTTTTCATTTGGAATACCAATGTAAAATGTGTACGCTATAAAAGCCAGAGCAAATTCTGTTTCAAATGTCCCTTGTGGCATATTTTTTTTTCAATTGTAATATTAAGTGAGATTTTGGAGCCAATAGCTGCACGTTTTTAGTAATGACATGCATTCTACAGTTTAACATGATTTTTCCCTCAAGATACTTTCCTCCTCAAATGGATGATGGTCTGACAGGAAACCTGAAATCAACAACAGGCTTTTGTTTTAGTCATCTGTGGGCTGCTACAGTCACACTTTTGTGCTCAGAGTTGGAAGTCTTCAGTCTTACTTGTAATAAAAACATTTTTTTTACTTCTAATTTTATGTCAAGGAAAAAAATTAAGCACAAAAGAGAACTAGTGCTTAATGATGCTGTGATGAGTTCTTTTAATTCTGAGCAGAATAATACATTTCAAAGCAACATACATTTTTTGTATAATGTTTTTGAAAACAAAGAAAACTCAAGTTGAATACAAATCTGTTCTAAATGGTAACTGAGCACAATGTGAGTAAGCTGCACTGCTCACAGCTCAGAGACTCGTCTTTTGCCCCCCAGCTGCCCATCCTTTACCAGGTTCCTGTCTCAGAATGGAACAGTCACACCAGCCCTGACAATAGGTCATGTACGCCTTCGCTGTAGCACCAGAAAGGCATGCTCAGTCCTTTCTCCTACCACTGAAATGAGTAAAATGCTAGAAAGTTTATTACACATAAGTTTCCCGAACAATGAATGAGATGTCTTTTAAAAAGCAACCTTAAGAACTTCAATTGCACGTGTGATTTATTTTCCCAAAGTATTAGCACATATTGACACTTTTTTTCAAACTTTTACACCTTTTGGTTATTAAAGCAGCTGTGAAATTCACCGGTTGGAAGAAATTTTGGACACTTCAAAATATTTTACTGCATGTTGTGAACTAGTGAACAATAGTACCAATGTATGCTAATCCTTTAATGTAAGTATCCATAGAAGCATAAATACTTTCAATAGTTTAATGGATGTTAATTTTCTGCTTTTTTGTAGATCTCTTCAGATCAACTGGGCATCACCAGGGCAGCCAAATGGTATCATCCTGGGATATGAACTCTTACGTAAAGGGTGGCATAGGTGTACCCCATCAAAGGCTCCTAGAAGCAGCAAAAGTAATAGAATGTGCATCTCATTAGAATGTAAAAAGCATGAAAATATCTGTGGAGAAGCATGTTATCATCCAGAATTGAAGGTACATGTACAATATTCTTAAGTTAGCAATGCAATAAAAAAAGTATACTTTTAGGAATAAGTGTGTAAACGAAACCTCTTTAGTTATCAGAGAAAGGGAAGGGTTCTACTTCTTTTGACATTGTAAAACCAAGGCTCTGTTATGTATCTTGAAACTTTAAGATCAAATATGGATGTTTGAGCTCAGTACAGGGATAGCTGTGCAAAATTCTCGAGCGGTGTATGTGAGTCAGCGGATGACAAAGTGATTCTGTTATCTTAAGTCTGCGATTGTTGACTTTATTTCTCCTTTCAGGATAAATGACTTGGTGAACATTTATGAATGTGTCTTGCATTTACACTTTGATGCAGAGCAATAGCACAGTTCTGAAGTGAATCCCCAGATTGTTTTCATTTACTGGATGTTGGTTTGGGGTAGAAGTGATTTTAATACATGAAGGCTAAATCCCTGGCACAGGAAGGGAAGCCAGAATCTGTAGGACCCCAACCACTCCATGGACCACGTCACTTCACAAGCACACATCTGAAGTTTCTTCCCTTCAGAAACCCTCAGAAAGCTTTGCTCCACGTGCATAGTGTAGGTGTTCATTCCAAGGAACCAGGCTGTACCCGATTCAAAGTAAATCTCGCAAGCCACATGTAATGGAAGTTTGAAGAATCTCAGTACCAGATGGATATGTATGTATATAGATCTCTGTATGTATATTTGCATCCCACTTGGAACAACCAGATTTGCTCAGTTGCATGCCCTAGACCACACATTGTAAACTACCAGAGAGAATTCTTTGTCAGCTCAGGTATTCAGGTATCTGTGGAGCACATCGTCAGTTCCTATGGCTCCTTTGGCACAAAGCCATCGCATGGGACCATTTAAAGGCCACAGGAAATTTTCTATGTGTGTGCAGAATTTCAAAAATACCAGTAAAACTATAAACCTCCTCTCTATGCAAGGAATCATTCCTCAAAGCCTCATGGCAAATAGTGGTTATTAACATGATTTGCTGGGTTTTTTTCTCCTCTCTTAAATTCTTCCTTGGCTAAATGCTTAATGACCAGATTCAGCAGTACAGAAAATCTATTTAGATTCAGCTACAAGTGGGTGGCTGTTACATGACAATGATGAGCAGCTCTGAGTAGGATCCATTGTGATTTGTCAGATGTATTTTTAAATTATGGCTATTTTCAGGTTAATCTTCATATGAGTTCCTGTTTAGGAGTAGAATCAATAGCATAGCGGGAGTCTGTAATGGTTTTTATTGACAAATGAGATAGAAAACTCTTAGTTTGAAAGTAAGATTTAATGTAATGAAATAGTGTCCCTATTTGTCAAAGGCATCATCACATGTTCCATGACTAAAGCAAACAATATGTATTCACAAGTTTCCCTGTCAGACAAGACAGTAATTAAGGGAGTGAGTTATTTGAGGGGTTCAAACCAAAATATAAATTATTCCAGCCAACACAGCTTTAGCTTTTGAGTTCCCTTGAATGCAATACTATGCTAAACATATGTTTTCCTGAAATCTTGCAAATTAATTATGGGCAGTCCTTTGTATTAAAAGGTAGATGTACTTATTTCAGGGGTTTGGCATGGTAGACTTTTTAATAGATCTTGGCATGTGTATGGGTTAAATTTATATTATATTAATTTCATAAGTTTTCGCCTCCATTATTATTTTTCCAGCCTTTGTGCATTTATGGTAACTTTGAGCTTGGAGACTGTCCATTTCCTTTTATAGCTTCCTGACTTTGTAATTTTTTCTAATTAATTTTACATTATTTTTTTATAATAGTCTCTCTGTATTCTCGGAGATTGCGGTTAGGAGTGGGTGCTATTTGATAAGTAATGGATATAGAATAAATGACTGGAAGGTCCACAGGAAACTGAAGCACTCATACATAAAATGACATGGGAGTAATTTTTGTGGGTGAATTGATTAAAATTCCCCTCCCAATGCTTTGCTTGGTTTGCTGTGTGTATCCACACTAGACATCCAAAATGTCTGTAAGAGATATCTACAGAGCCCCTGGCGCATCCACGTTTCTCTTAGTCTGCGACAGGGACAGCGTAAGACACTTTTCTATATTTTTTTTCTAGAATTTTCTAGATTTCACTGGCAGTCTATGCCAGCTATAACGCTGAAACATTATGCTAGTGTATGTGGTCCTCTGATCTGTCAGTCTGCTGGACAGCAGCAAAGGACAGCAACACTGGCCAGCATACACTTTTTCTGAAAAACAAGCCTGTTGTCACAGTGCCAGCTGCTGTTCGCCATACATTAATTGTACAGCCAAACGTGAAGAGGTGCCACTGAGAATTAAATACAGAGCAGCTTAAGTAATGTTCAGATCCAGTATAATAAACAAGTTTTTTTTCTTCATTTGTTGACAGACTGGTCAGTAAAGCAGGCAGATTGTATATATGTAGTTCTGATAGACAAATAGGTTGTGGAGTTCTCGCTTTTGCTCAGGTCATTTATTGCACCTTGTATACAAGACATAATGGGTCTAATTTCCCTCTTGCACTTTTGTTGAATTCAGGAGTATAAATTGAGAGGAAAATGATGTCATTTATACAAAAATAATTTGAAGATAAGTCTTGGGTTATTCATTAATATTTCCCTATGGATTTATGGGCTACATTTGGCATCATTGGCTTGCTATTGTAAGGCACTGCAGAAAGAGAGGGATGTGTTATGATTTCTTATCTGCATAAGAGATCACCCAAATATAATACACTCCATCCATAGGAACCAAAGTGTTTCAGTAATAGGAATACAAAAATGTGTTTTTAGGGGGCAGCAGAGCAGGATGCAGTGATGCCAGATAACTTTGGCTGAGCGGGGTCCAGCCAAGGCAGCGCAGTTATAGCAGAACGGCAGCGCTGAGTAGCCTGGCGCAGGGTTGCATTGGTACGTGCGCGCTGCGCTTGGGATCCGGGGTAGCAGCTCTGCACAGCACTGTGCTGTGTAAATAAACCAGCTTGCTCAGAGCTGTCTTGGTAATCTCTAAAAGAGCAAATGACCTTTTCACTACAAGGGGCGTGTACATGCACATTCATGGGCTCATGTAGGCCTGATATTAAGCCTAATGTAAACCAAACAAGATTCTTGCTATCCTAAATAATCAGATCCTTACTTATTTCTAGTTGTTATCTGGTTTTCTGCTTTGATGTTAGAAATCTTTGTTGTTTTAACCAAAGCCAACACAGTGCTGTGCCTGGTATCCTTGCCCTGGTGTTTGTAATTAGACTTGGATGGATTTATAATTCTAGAGTGCAGAAAGAATTTAGAAAGGTTTTTTGTGTATAGTTTTGCATAGAAAGCTGAGAATGCACTCTCATGATGCATTTTGTCAGCTGCCAGGAGGGTCCTTATGTCCTGCGTACCTTTTACAGTAACAGAGCTGTGCTGCTTGGGTGTTTCCAAGCTGCCAAAACTGACAGTCTTTTCCTAGCTGTTTTCAGTAAGGTGTGAGCCATAACTCTGCCTATATTTGAAATCTCAAAACAGACATCAGCTCACAGAGCACATATCACAAGTTCTCAGGCATGTACTTCACTTAACAAGGGAACATGCCCTAGCTTCGCCCACCAGGAAGCACAATCTCAGTGCTGATGGGGAAGGCATTCCTGTATTATGGATGCTACCAAACTGTCCTTCTGTTGTTACTGGCATCCTGAGGTGAACACTGAAAATAATGAAACAGGTACAGTAAATGTGTAATTAACATAGCGACATAAAGGCTAATAATTTCTGTACACAATGGATCATGAGTATGAACAGCTAAAAGGGTCCTGACTGAAGGTGTTAATACAGCTTCAGCACTTTTTATTTTCAGTAGCAACAAGCTGTATAAATCTGCAGTTAATGAACTAATCAAATATAACTCTGACATTACTAGGAAATACAGGCTTACCCCTTTACTCATTGTAATTAACATGTGCCATTTGTTAAAAACACCAGCAGGACTCTTCTTTTTAAGGACAGGAGGAGCAAAACGGTGGCTTGATAGCTAGCCTCAAAGGCATATTTTCAGGAGTGAAAACTAACACATCTTGACACTGGTGAAGGATATTCCATCAATATTTATGTAAAATCTACTATTAATGCTAGCAATATTGTGCAAATTCTTTTCAAGTACTTTCAGGCTTAGAGAACCTTTAAAAAGATAACACATCGTGTATAGTATGTGTTGTAACACACCTGAAAGACAGGAACTGAAACTCATCTTAGTAAGATAATATATAGTGATTTGTAAGAGAATAACAATAATTTCTGCTACGGGTTTTAGATCTAAGGCTATACCAATTACCAAAAGAGAACAGCAGTTTGAGAAAAGAAATGGGTGAGTAAGTATACTTGGCAAAAAAAGGTATCTATATAGATTCAAAGATAATTTGAGTAAAAAAGAATGAGCCTTGCTAATTTAAAATATTCCCTCTCACATGAGAACATGATGGGTCAATCATTACTCTGGTGTTTGCTCCACAGGCAGAAATTTTTAATGAACTCCTGTAGCTAATAGGAATTCCTTAGAGTGTTTTGTGAATTGCTATTTCACAAAGTGGCTCTGGCAGGAAGCGTTTGACAAGAAGGATAAACATGGCTGCCTAGCACATCTGTTTATTTGAGCAAATCAGTCCTAGCTCAACTGGCATGTGTCCATAAGGCCAGATAATATCCTTCAGCAAAGTCTTCAGCAAGCAGAGGGATCAAGGATGACACAACTTTAATTAAAAGAGAGTTGCATAGAGAAGTTTGGAGTATTTTTTAAAGTTTTGAAAATATTGTGTAATCCTGCCTGCCAGGTATGATGTCTGGTTACTCTGTGCTAGTGTCGCGGCTGACCAGGCATTTCCCAGGTATCACAATAAGCCTTTCTTCACACCCAGCCCTTCCCAATCTCTGTGCTCCTGGACCAAGCCTCTCTGTGGGCTTGGATGGAAGGATAACTACAGGATTGATTTGTGAGTCTACCAATATTTTTAAGGGCTCCCATGACAGCTAAGGATGAACGTCTTGTATCATCTCCGTACGCAGTAAGGATCTTCTGGTCAGCCCTCTGTATGAGGGTGAGCTCTCCGACCTGCCTAAAACATTGGTGTCACTGCATCTGATCGCTCTGAGGCTTCTACTTGCATGTACATAGTAACAACATCCAGTTGGGGCTGTCACTTTTAGATCTAAGAGGATGAGATAATAATAACCTTTTGCCACTATAACTTTCAATCCATCTGCTTTTCTTCTTTGTCTATGACATAATTTTAGCATTACTTGAATGCATTTTATTTTATGGGTTGATAATGCGGAATCTTTGGGCTGCATATCAATGCAAATAGAAACGAACTATCTTTAGAGGACTGCCAAAAAAGTGTTATTTAACAATTTACAGCTGACTGCAGAGGATTTTATGGCACTACATAATAATAGCACCAACTATATCAATCAGTAATGCCATATGAGGGGTTGAATGTGCTTTAGAGCTGACTGGACCACATTTTGGAAACCGCCTATAGGGTATTGAGAAATACTGAGGATCCTAAATAATTTTTAACAAGGAAAAGTAGCTGCTGAAACCATTGTAACATAGCTGAGTGTTCAGCTGAGAATTTTTTGAGGGAATTCAGGAGGAAAAGGGGAGACACCAGTGACAACGTCCCAAGCAGAATGCTTTAGAGTTGGTACTAACAAGGCCCTCCCAGTGTCTGTGTGACATACGTGGAGCAGCTGCTTCTGCTGCAGTTTCACCAGAGAAGGGGCATTTCTTCAAACTGGAAACATTGCACAGAAAGTGAAATGGCTGCTCAAGCATTTGAGCCTGGACGATGCCAAAGGTGTGCAGCTTTCTGTATCTGGAAGATGGTAAGACTGTGTTCAGGTGAAATTTGGGTGGTGTGCATCAACAAAAAGGAGGAAACGGTATAGGGATGACAAATGAAATCCATGAAAAGAAGATGACAAATTGGGCTAGACACATCACAGAGGAGGACACAAGAGGCACAAAAAAAGGGACCAGGAATGTGCAAGGAATATGTATTTGGCCTCCTTTCATGCAGTCTGGTACAGCGTTTACTGGCTCTGGGTGTCTCAGGCTCAGGATGCAGTAAAAAGTGCGGGACAGAGGCCATTTTTTACAGGTGTCAAGAATTGTTGCTAAATATGATCTATTCTGAGAACAGTGGCAGAACAGTACTCAATTCGGTGTTTTTAAGAATGCTTTTAAATGACTTGGAAATACAGAGAGACCAGCTAATCTTCTAGGTTGCTTTGAAGCCAATTGTATTTGAAGAAAAACAGCCTGGAGTGCATGCCAGTCATAAAAAAATATCCAAAAGATAGGAAGCAGAGAAGAGGTGTAAAGCAGAGTTTTATTTGACATCTTAACTAATGATCTGGAAGAAAGAACAGTAGGTTAATTAAATTCATAGATTGGATTCTATTACCAGTGACAAGGTGGACAGCAAAATAATATAATAGGACCTACAGAGACTCAAAATTCCTGAAGAGAAAATGACAAAATTCAACTATGCTGGTAGTCTAAAACAGATGCTGAATAAGAAAGTGTACTGGAAAAACAGAAACCTGTGTGACAATTCAAAGCATATAAGGTCATAAAACCTTAAAATATAATAAGGAAACAAGAACATGTTAACCTCATGTTAATTTTTGGTTACGCATGGTTTATGTATTGCAGATTGTAACTTCAGAACCTAACCTAATACTCCCAAGGATGATTGAGTAAAAACAATTTGAAAGTGAACAAAACAAAGCATCATCTTTCTGAAATCAAAAATAATTTGTTTATGACTTAAGAAGAGTAATAATATTTTTATGTATGTATATATTTGTGTAAAAAATTTTATATACAGATGTAATACAAATTACATGTTCTGAGCCTTTTAATACCCATTTTTAAAAAAATTTCTGTTAGCTAGTAATTAAAGTACCTAGGTAAACAAAAGAACCTTCTAGAGGAACACTTTCTTTCTTTGCTGTTAAGATAACCTGATATAGAATGTTGTTAAAGTCAGGGGTGGAAGTGGTCCATGTCAAAGGAAAACAAAGGAGCAGCTTTGCCCTGAGATGTGTGCTGTACTGCCAACGGCGTTTTCTGTCTGGCTGTAAGAGGCATCCTTCTGGCTAATACCAGCTGCACTGACTCTATGTTCTGAGCTTACAATTTTTACAGTGATTCTACTGACTGTTCTATATGATTTGTTGTGTATACAGTGTGCCACTCCATCGACACAGGAGTAAGTGTATAAATAATTATTTGATTGTTCAAGCGTATAATTTTCTCGACAGCACCTAGAAAGAAGTCCACAGTAGAAAGGCCTTTTCAAAATTCATTTCCGTGTAAATTTTATTTTGAAAAAAACCTCCTTATATAAATACTATTCTCTTGAGATCACAATGTCTGAAGAACTGTGGTCATAAATATGTGATCATGTGCTATAAGAAGAAAATTCCACTTATTTTTATGTGAAGGAAAACCCAAGAGCTCATATTGGGAAATACTGGGGTTTAGTTTTAAGGGTTTCAGATGACATGTTTCATCATAAATGAATAAATAAATAAATAAGAATTTGGGAGAAAAGAAAAGGACAAGGTGATGGTAGATTATATCTACGTATTGCAATCTACTCCACATTGAGAGATTCAAAGAGCCTGCAAAGGATATGAAGATTATTCATATTAATGGACTATTTTATTAAGGTGCAGTATGGTCAAAGGCCACAAAATAGCAGCATTCTGTCAGATACACAGTAGTTTATTGAAGTCTGATAATGCTGGAGGGCAAACGATTTTAGCCAAGTTACATTTTATTTGACTGCAGTCATATTAGTATCCATGCTAGGATGTGCTGTACACATTTTCGTATACGTTGTTTTGCCAGAGAACACATTATGTTCTGTTTAACAGATATTGCCTTACTGATTTTTTTTTTTAACTACTCCTAGGTATGTTGTAATGGGATTCTGCACGACAATAAACCTGGCTTCCAATGCTGCGAGGACAAGTACATTCCATTTATTCTTAATTCACCAGGTGTTTGCTGTGGTGGTCAGATACATGCTGTGCAACCAAAACATCAGTGCTGTGGTGGTTATTACACTAGGGTATTAGTAGGTAAGAGACATCTCCTTTCCACTGCTTCAAAGAAACAAACCAACCAAGTTTATATAGCTGTTAAACCAAGGAGAATGGAAACATAGCAATAAACGAGGGATTTATCAAGATTTCTAGGTGTCGTCAAGGCTTCTGTTCAGTGGCACAAACAATGAGAATTGCACCGACTTTGTCTTCTAAACACAGTTCTGTGTTTATACAAGAAAGGCTTAATTGATGAAACCTGATGATTGGGTCATTTCCCAGAGAACTAATTTATGCCAAACTATACTTAATTGCAGTAAGTGCTGCATAATGGGGAGGGCAGTTCTGCTTAATAGGAACACCATCAGGAAATTTAGTGGTGTGGTTTAGTTCTCTGCTTGACTTGACCCCATGTGATTTTTCCCTAGCCATGTCTTTTGTGGAACAATTGTTAGCAATTGGGGGTGGATTTTATGGATTACGTCACTTTTACTTGTTTCTCCATTGTCTACTTTTTGTTTCTACCAAAGTTAGAGATCAAAGTACACATCTCACGTATATTATGTTTGCTGGAAATTTATCCTTTTCTTAAGGATGATCATACTCTAATTCTCAGAACTGCTTGGGAAGTTTGCCAAAACTGTGCTTCTGTCTATTGTCCAGAGTTTGGTTTTCCAGGTTGTTGGTGGGTTTTTGACAGGGAGAGGGGAGGAAAAGGGGGAGGAGAGCCCTTTCAGGGGGCAGCGTTCAGAGCATATATCTCTTTGTAGGCAATTGTCAGGTCAGGAGCTAAAATGCTTCCATTACTCATGAGCTGGCACACATTCCCTAGGCTCAGAAATGCTTGAATTTTTGCCAACACATTCAGCATATCCCAAGTTCTGATCCTTTGAAAAGTAATTCATATATCACAATGTTAGAATGCTTTCCATGATGTCATCAGAAAAATGCTATCACATGGAAGGACCAGAGAAGAGTATTTTGCTGGCCTCATTAATCTTAATGTGCTGAAATGGAGAGATTATACTGTGACCTCTGTCCCCATCCAGTGGTCTATGTTAACTAGCTTAATGTTGTTTACATCAAGGAAGAAAAGCACAGTGGAATAAAATCTTATGTCTGAAAGTAGTTCTTGTTCAGTCAGCAGTCCATAAGCATGAAACGGTAAATGTTTGAACATGTTTTTAAACATTTTTCTTTCAAAGTATACTTGCTGCATTCTCTTTTCCCGTACTCTAAAGGGCAGCAACATGAACAATGTTGGTCACTTTTTTCTTTTTTATTTTTATAAATATGCTAATAACCTCAAGCTAAATGTTAATGTGGGTCACTCTTTGATAAGGATAACAATTAACTGGTAAGACTGCTTGGTTGTTTTCAGAGAGAGAACGTTTTTGAGCCCAGCTTGGAATGGATCCCATTTTGAGAGGTTAATGAGAAGGTTACTGATCCTTTGTGTCTTATGTCTAATAGTTTTTTTAAAAAAACCCAGTTTTATTTCCAATAGATGTAAGCTACATTCTGTGGTTTAATACTTTCTCTGTGTAGCAACTAAATTAGATCCCGAGGAATGCAGGAAAATATGATGAAGTATCTAAACAGGTTATATCTATTATACTCTAAAAATTTGTTCTCATCTTTTTCTGTTTATTATTGACTTTATTTGATAAAGTTATTTATACAGGAAACACTCTAAGCATACATATTTCCCAGATGTTGTTTGGCCAGCTTGATAGCTCTAGATGTACTGAAGCACACTGGGCTGAAGGCATGAAGATTACAAATTAGGAAGGCAGGAATCGGTTACCGAAACAGTAGTGCACAAAGAATTGGAAACATCCATCCCAGAACTAAGATGGGAGGAGAAATTCTTAAAGCAGAGTGAAACAAATAATGCTACTACCACCCAGGCACCTCTTTGGCAAGGAATGTAGGGGGGAAAGGAAAACAGTGTTCTCCCTCATCTGTTACTATCTCATTACATGTTTATTTCTGACAAAAACTGTGTTGGGTTTAGGGCTCTTTGTCTGTAATTCTCAATTTTTCAGAGGAAAAGTACTTGAGACATTAATTGCAAGGAGAAAAATGAGTTTTAAAAATCAAAACACGTTTCTTTTATTAAAAATCAGGAATCCAAATACTTTAATCACCTCTATTACCCGTCTTCAATATCAGAAAAAACCCTGCTCCTCCCAAATGACATTTGAGCCACAGAAAACATTACAGCACGGAAAGATAATACAAAAGTGTTCCTTTCAAAACACTGGACCAGATCAAGTGCAGACACTAATGAATGAAAATTATTGCCATATACCATAATTTTTATATCTTATATAGCAGTATCTACTCCTTTCACAGCACAGTTTAGCCCAGCCCAGCCCACCACCATAGCGTCTGGCTCATGGGCAGTCTTATCTTTAGGCCTTTTCTTGCAAAAAGTGGTGCTTTTGCTTAAGTAGCAGCCAAACCCACTGATTGTGATTTATTGTGTGGTATTTAATTTTTAAAGTGACTTTAATCCTTAAATTCTTTGGGAGATGAAGTCCTGAGTGACACTGGAAAACTCTTCAACCAATGTGAATTAGTCCTTCAAAACAAGTCTAGAATTATTTTGGAGGAGACATGGAAATTTTTTGCTGAGAATAAGTAGGCTGACTTCTGTTAATCATAGCAAGAACGAACTCTCTTTACTGTGTAGCTGCTTCTACTTAAAGGTTTTCAGCTCTATAATTATTACATTTACAGAAATAATTTTGGTTGCTTTTCTCAGTTTGTCTGTGCCACGCTTGCATTTTGATATCTTACAGAATCTTGGCCCTGAATTCATAAATGCATGTGTGTTTAATTATTACAAATGAACATACTTTTATAGCATTCTAAAGTACCAAGTGATTCCATGCTTGCAGGTGGAACGTTTTGTATGTGAAGCTGCTAGTGTGTGTGAACCCAGACTGGTTGCTAGCAGATCATAGAGTCATTTAGGTTGGAAAAGACCTTTAAGATCATCAAGAGCTAAAAATGCATGAAATCTTTAATTGTATTCTTAAATTGACAGGAGAAGTATGTTGCCCTAACAAAGAGCAAAACAGAGTTTCAGTTGGAATTGGCGACTCTTGCTGCCAGGGAATTCCTTTCTCCACATCAGGCGATCAAATCTGCTGTGGTGGATCCCTCCACGACAGTTTCAATCAGCAGTGCTGTGGTGGAGAAGTCATAAGCGCAGACTTAATCTGTTGTGGTGATGAAGAAGAAGGGACTGCACACAGACCTCTCACAGGTAAAGGATAAGTTTTCAAAAAAAAGTCTTCATCTTTTTAAATCTCATGGGATACTAACCATTTGGCAGCGACCCATTCAGCTTTAAGGTGTGTATGCCAATTTGTTAAAATGATGTTGCACTTTACTCACCTGTTCTGATAGACTGCAGAATGGTGAGCTTTCAATAACCCTTCTTTTTACCTTTGCCCCAAAGCTGCGGGGATAGAAGATAACAGAAAATTCAAAAGGAGTGCATGATCTTTTATTATACCAGTCAGGAAACAGGATCGCTCCCCTTTCAATGAGTAGAGCGGAGTTTAGACTTGGCCATGCATGGGGTTAGTCACCTAGAAATTGAAGATTATGCTGCTGTCTGCTTGGTGGTCTACGTCCTTCACTTGTGCATCTACACAGGGGTAAACCTGCTGCAGTTTAAAATTAACAAAACTCAATCCCCAGCACTAGTCACTTGTTCATCTGGCGTATCCCATCGATCCCTTGCACCCCATAGGAAATTACTCCACCACTCAGAGGTACAACCGGAACCCTACTTCCTCGTAAAGCATTCTGTGACTAGCTGGTGGCAGAGATTGGAGGTGTTATTACAAACCCTATTCAGGTATTTTCATGTGTCTTTTCTTTCCACAGTTATTAGACAAATTATATACCATCAGCCTTAGGCTTTCCCAGCCTCACAAAAAGCCTTCAGAAACAATTGCAGTCTCAAAGGGGAGCCTGGTTTCAAAACACAGAAATAACGAAGGTTTAGTACCCAGTTCTGCTTGGTGTACAGAGATGAGTGATGCAGTGCTTTCACCATATGTGTGCCAGTTTTGAGCCTCTAGTTGTGCAACTAAGGATATATAAGTTAATATATAACTCAGAATGCAGACCTGAAGGCTGAACTCCTCCTTCCCAACAAAATGAGCTCTATCTTCAGTTTATTTTTCGTATTCACTGGATCCCTCAGCCACTGTGGTACTAGGAGTACCCTATGTCTGCGCTGACTGTCAGGAAGGGCTAAGCAGAAGAGACATTGCAACGCTTTCTGTGGTTTCTGTGCTGTCCTGCCCTTCCAGTGGTGAGTCATAGCGTGTATGCTGTGAACAGCACCGCTTGCAGGATTTTAGCTCCCCCTCACCGTGATCACTAATTGTGCCTGATCTACAGCATCTATGCAGGGCTCACAACACCAGCTCTGAAAAAGGCCCTCTTGCATAGCCGTGCATTGTGTGGCTCCTACAAGACGGGGCTGGCTCATAAAACATCTCTTTATGTACTTTATTACTTAAACTCTTTTATTTGCCTGCAGGAGCCCTTTAACAAAATCACATTGAATTGACTTTCTCACACCAAATCAAATCTCCCTGGTCCCAGTTCAGTTGTCTTTGTCAATATGTATTTTATAAATGGAGTGAATTAACAGATGCTGTTGGAACAGAACTGCTGGGGTAGCGTTTATGTTTTTACTACTCTCTCTGGGCAGATGAGTTGTGTAGGAGTGTAATACAGGTATCTTGGGATGAAAGTTATGTTCTTCATTTCAGTATATATGTATTCTTAACAGTTTTTTTCCTTAAATATATATATTTAAAAAACCTTTATACCCATCTTTTTAAAATGTGTTTAGCCTATAGCGCTCTATCATTTACACCATTTTTCTTGAGAATGGGTCTGAATGACATTTTTTTGGCTATTAAAAAAGAAAACAGTGGCTTTTTCATCACTCACAGGTTTTCTGTGAGGACTTTATGCTGCAAGCCAGCATACAGCTGAACACAAATACAGGTTTGAAAGATGAATTAGCACCATAGTTGAAAAGAGAATCATATTCTTTTGCATTAAGCATAGAATAGATTGTGGTTTCTTATCATATCATATACATCATGCTCAATAGGTTTTTGCTTAATTTCTTAGAGTAATTCAGCCTTGCTAAATAATGAAAATGCACAAGCCAGGCACAAGAATCTACCTGTTCCCTATCCCTATTATTATGATTCTAATGGAAAAAATGCTCTCACATAAAAACATAATTTACTTATCATTGGCAAATGGAGACATAGAATTTTGCAAGAATATGGTAATTGGAAAGCTGATCTCATTGTCTGGAAGGGGAAGAGGTAACATGAGTGGCTTTATGCAAAAGCTGAAATGCTTCTGAAGCTCTGTTTTGTAGTCAGCAATGAATGCTATGGTTTAAAGATGTGACAACAATTTAAAGCTTTTGTTTGGGAGTTTTAGTTCCTTGAAAAAAATCAGACAAGAAAAACATGACAACGAAAAGTGCAGGTGTTGTGCACAGCCTTACTGTTGCATGACCAGTTTGTAAGCAGCGTGCTTCTGCAGAATCTAGACCCAGGTTCACACTGAATATTGGTTTAAGGGGATGAATCATAGAACCTTTTAATTTGCCATTCTATACCTTTTTCGGAGAGTCCGTCCTACAAAAAGAGCCTGTTTTGTCCATCTCACATTAATCTTTTTGTTACTGTTGGTTTTGCTTAATTTCTATTTTCTTTGGTTTTATTTTTCACCCCGTGTTGGCCTTATTTAGTGGGGTGACCATAGAGACATCTACTGGCAAAGCCTGGCAGTGATGCCATTGCACACACGCGTCCTGAGCCCCACTGCTGCAGTGTGATTATCCAAAGTTGACTATTTCTGGCTATAGAGGATAATGTCAGCTAAAACCACTCTTGGATTTTGTCTTTTGAAAAAACAAACCAAACCAAACAACCAAACAAACAAAAAAAAGCAGAAATAAAGAAAGAAAAAACCAAAAGCTAGTAAAATGCCACTATACTGACTTCCCAGACTCATGAAAGATGATGCTTTGTACTGTTGTGGTTCCTGATCTGTAATAGTAGCAATACCCACATGTAAGCCAAGGATTTTTGGAGTAGTTTGCAATGTACACTGGCTCTGTATTTTGTTGATCCTCTATTCTGGCTCCAAAGGCTAAGCCTTTTAATACTCATTTTTCCCTTTTGAAAGCATTGGTTTTGCAGCTTTACTACATTAGTAATTCATCACTCGGCTATGTTTGTAAATTTTTTCAGTTGCTGGGGATGAACATGAAATAATTGTTGACAGAAATCACCGTTAGCAGGAAGTGTCTTTTCCAGCCCATGGATTTTCTTTTTGCTGTAATGCATTATGTGGCTATGAAACATAAATACATAAAGTATGACACACACATTCCAGTTGATTTACAAACAAATAGTTTGTATTTTGGTATTTTGCTGAATTCAGCAAAAGATTATAGGAATTTCTGGACCCTTAAGCAATTGAAGAAAGTGATTTTTAGAAGGCAAATCAATCCATCAATATTACATGGTCCTATTTTGTTTTTCTTGGAGCATATTTAAAATTGTACATTTGAGGTGTCAAGGTTCAGGAGTCAAGTGCTACATGTGATAAATTAAGCAAAGGTCAGAGGCTATGCAATGCAGTTTCAGAAGATTGTCTACCTCTGCCTTTGCAGCTCATTCATGCTGAAGTGATGCACTATGGGAATTACTACCAAACTCTGCTCTGCAACATCTGCTCTCCCTAAGTGAGTTAGTGCACGTCAGACATCTTTATGTCAGAATATTGCAGTGATGGATGCAGTCTTCAGAAAATGCTGCATAAAAATCTGGTGTGCCGTTCTGGCCATTAAGTGAAATTACTATTTAAATTAATGGCGCTGTCACAGTTTATCTGTGCAAAGAATGAACGCTGATTAGGGTATTAAGTAATTAGCAATTTATCACACTGGAACAAGGTTGATAATAATTAAAGAAGTAATGGTTTACCAAAGAAACTAGAAAGGGAGTCACTTCTTGTTATGTGAGTGAAATCTTGGCTGAAAAATTTAATTCAGTTAAACAAAGATGAGGTTCGCAGTGAAAGAATATAGCCTTGTTTGTTTCAGTAGAAAAGCAGTTCATTATCAAAATTTTAGTTTGCCTGTCAAAAGTCCCTTGGGGCTGTCTGAGTTGCTTATTAGTATTGAATTGAGTCATTTTCTGCATTAATTCTCTACTTAAAATTGGTAGAATCCTAGAACAATTTGGAAAAAGGGTGTGAACAGGAGGAAATATTTACCTCTTGGAGAGCTGGTGATCACAGTTTGATTGCTGTGAATAGAGCCAGCCCTGAAAACAGGTAAAGTATGCAAGTAACGTCATTTGTAGTCATTCTGGTGATTGGAATGAAATGCTCTGAGTGCTTTAGCCGGATCATACCCTTAAAGAGTAATTTTCAGTATGTATGACTTCCTAAGAGAGATTTGCTGCAATAAATGGCAGTGAGAAAAGTAGCCCCTTCTGCATGTGTTTTAAATGCCTACATACTACAGAAATTATGTCACATACAAATTACTTTGTAAATGTAAAAAGTATATCACAGCCCTGGTTTTGTGTGTATCTTTCTAGATGAATTAGTAATAACATTTATTTCATTGTCAGTTATAAAAGTGTTTGTAGCGTTTCGTTCAGAGTTAAAATTTACCCCTTTCTTTAAACGGTGTGAGGCTCAACACGAGTATTTTTCAGTTGCAGAATAATTCATGTGTATATATGGACAATTACACTGGTTATGATGAGCTTTTAATTTTAAAATAAAATAATTTGAAATAGAAGGAAGACAGTGGAATTAATTTTGGCAGCTTATCAAATCCACTATAAAAATGCATGTTATATTTAGATATTAACTTCCTAAAGAGTAATTCTCTGTGTTAGATGACTGAAGCATCACTGTGGGTATTTGGCAAGTCACCCCTTTAGTTTTACGTACCTAATATGAACCCCCACTTTAAAAACATAATGTGAAACATTCTGGAATACTAAGGTGCAGTTTTGGAAGACTGCCCATGTGAGGGGGCCATGAATGAGACCTGACTGGAGAGTACACGGAGCAGCTTTCTCAATTTCTACATTCTACAGGAAATTTTCATCAACAGTCTGGCTTCGACCTGCTACGCACGGTACCTTGGTATGGTATTTCATAGCAAAGGTTCTTACAAAGTTCAGCAGTGGTGTAGGTTGGTTATAAGGGATCTCTGTTTATTCCTCTAATTCTTGATTATTTTCAATAGGTCTGGAAGTCAGGACACTTACTTCAGTCACCTCATGTTCGAATTTAATCTCACTTTAGCTAAATCTGGGAAATTCCAGATGCTGGTGGTTTTATGCCAAGCTAGATTGCATTCTGAGCTTTCTCCTTTCTTACCTATTTATTTATTTACTTACATTTCATATTCAGATATTTTTGTTTGTTTGTTCCTTTCAGGGATGTTCTGTTGTGGGCAGGAATACGTGAATGAGTCAGATACCATATGCTGCTCAGGTTCCAGTGGTGAGTCCCTAGCACATGTTAGAAAGAATGACCAAGTGCCAGTAAAATGCTGTGAGACTGAACTTATTCCAAGGAGCGAAGAATGCTGTAATGGAGTTGGATATAATCCTTTGAAATATGTTTGCTCTGACAAGATTTCAGCTGGAATGATGATGAAGGTAATTGATAGAAAATCTCTCGGTAGCTCTGATTTGACGATGGAAAGAGAAATACACTGTTCATAACTATTTTTCTAAAATAGGAATATAAAAACTCTTGTGTGCATTATTCATTTTCACATTACATCCATATTAATACCGAATGAGTTCACCATGATTGATGTTATTGCAATGAATTCTAAAGGAATTAATAATGATTAGCTGCCTCTGTGAAGTGTTGCCCAGCACTTCAGATTAGTACGGTGGCTAAAAGCTGGCATACTAACAAGACTGACATGTATAGCCAGTTCCTGTTCTGTGACCACTGTTCCTGGTGATGTTCCTTAAGTGGAAATTAAAATTAAAGTGGCCAGTTCTGAAGTATAAAAATGCTATTACATTTCAATTTAGGCAGGCAGTGTGACATAGATTCCCCAACTTCCTAAAGAAAATATAAATAAAAATAAAGCAATTGATATTTTCTTGATGGACTTAAACCTCATCCTGCAGAAAACCACTGGTAATCTTGGCATAAATTTCAGCGGTACTAGGATAGGTCCCTGTATAACTTTTAGCAACAATGAGGGTATTATATTTTTAGTGCCTTTTGTGCCTACTGAATTATATAGTTTATTTTCACTCTGTTTTAATGTAAGAGTAAACCAAGCACCATAAAGGCTAATTCCGTATTTTCTAAGACTGGCCAGTATCAGCAAGAGATGATGTGGCCAAACTTTCAAAGCTGCAAATTCTTGCAACTCCGGTTGAATTCAATATAAATCTTCAAGAATTAGCATCTTGGTGTTACATGTAAGCTGTAAAAATATTGTCAGCTGTTATTGCGATTTTTGTTTAAGAACATGAACATTTCAGAGGATGGTAATCCTGGTTTTATATACATATATTCTTTTATATAAATGTATATTTATATTTCAAGAGAGGGAGAAAGTACATGAGAGAGAAAGAGGATTGGATATTGTCCATTCTACAATATGGAAATCATGTAGATATTGTGGAATTGTGGAATCACCAAAGTAAAAACAGACCCCATCCTGCCACATACAGGTGTTCCTGTATCCTTTGCATTCATCTGCTAAGTTAATACAGAAATATTTCTTCCGTCTTCTCCTTTTCATGTCAAGGTTTTCATGTCATTTCATTTTCAGGCTGAATAATTTTCTCCTAGAGAAAACCCAAGTTTTGTGATGAGTCAGCTACAGTTCCTCAATGCATTGTATTGGTTCCTACAAGGCAAAAAATGGCTGTGAATAGGTTAATGAATTCTGGTAGATAACATGCTAGATCTATGCCTTGGGTATAATGTGTAAACAAAGGAAGCACTTTGTATTTCATTTACCTGCGGTAAAAAAGAGATAGCAGTACTAGCTTTCTGTTATGTATAGATTTACTAACATTAAAAGCACTGATATTCTGCGACATATTCTGGAGCTACTTTTTCTGTAAATACAATCCATCTATATCCTACATCCTATATTGATATCTATCACACTGTAATGTTTGTGAAAATGCCAGGTTTGGGAAATTAAATTCACTGAAGTTCGTAATCAGCTAATAAACTAATTTCAGAGGACAAATTATGGAAGCATTAGATATAATGTTTGTTTTCCCTTCTAGGGTTTGTAGCCTGATGGACAGAAATATTTGTAGCAAATATTGCAGTACATTTCTTCCTGCAACAACCTATATTTTATGAGAATTATTGCTCTCTAGCTTATGGTTTGGCAAAAATATTATTTCATGAATTTTAATAGAAACTTGTGGAAGTTCAGTGTATATTTCTGTTTCTGTGAATTGTTCTTTATGGGTTAAACCTTACATCTGCGTCAACATTTGCAGAGGTCCTCTTATTGCAGTCAAACTGCTGTTCAGGAGTGATGTGATAAAGGACACAATTTATATAGCCCATGGATAAGAGCTCTCAGCCTTGAAAGCTGCCAAGGAATTGCGCAGAGCCCTCTGGTGTACTTGGCAAGCTGCGTGGGGCTGGGAATCTGCTACTGATTTGCCCCGGGGTATTGGTCTTTGCCAGAGCAGAATGTTCAAATTCTCAGGTAAAATCCCATTCTCATTTGATTCAAGACTCGTCTGTTTTCAAAACCCCAGCCATCTGGGCTTCCAGTGGTTAAAATTTGTGACTTTTTCATCCAAGGACCCTAACAACAACAAAAAAATACCTGTTTCTTTTAGAAAGGATTATAAAAGCATTAATGATCAAAGACGGCAGACAGGCCAAAGGCTGAAAGGGTCTCCCATAGGCTAGAAATATCAATTTATTCAATGTGATTGCCTGATTTGTATGTTGCATAAAGAAAAAGAAATACTAATGGAAGCATTTGTAAAGAAAGGAAGATGTGGTAAAATTATGAAAAATGAATATGTATTTCTTAGGTACAAGAAGAATGCAAGGCGAATGTCCTTTGCCCTTTGTCTATGGTGGCAACAGCACATTGTGGAAAGTGTGACTTTGATCCTAGGGAGAATATCTGTGCATGGATAAAAGGTTCACAGAGTGCTACAGAAAAGGAGATAAAAGAACATGTGTGTCCAGCTGAAGAGGAGACTGTCTACACGGGAAGTCCAAAGCAGTATTCATTTACTGGTAAGGAAAAGTGACATATCAGATTGGTGATTTGCTGATGTATTTGATTCACTCTGGAGAAAAAGATGTCCTGGATGATATCATGTATTCTAATTAAATGTAAAGCAATTGTAGTGAAGTACCATTGTTTAAGAAGTAATCTGTGAATCAAGACTGAATCTTCAAAGAAATGAAATGAGTAGCAAGAAGTTCAGTGAATGCATAAGGTCTAAACTTGCTTTCGCAGAAGTTGATAGAATTATTGATATATCAGAAAATGTCCCAGACTAAAAGAACTTCCATATCTACTTGTCTTTAAACACAGAAATAGTCCCATAGGCACAGGAAAAAAACGTAAAACATTATTTTGTATTTTCGTAAGACTGAGATGATCCATACGTAACTTTTTTTTTTTTTTTCTAGACCTGAACCTCGAACCTTTTATCACATATGAGTACAGGGTGGCTGCTTGGAATAGCTATGGAAGAGGCTTCAGTGAAATTAGCAGAGCTATCACTAAGCAAGATGTGCCACAGGGTGTACGTCCACCAAAATGGGCCAAAGTGGATAATCGGGAAGATATGATACTTCTGAACTGGGAGGAACCACTTCAGCCAAATGGTACTCACATATGTTAAAAGAAGAGTATGTTCAATCATTCAACTGACAGTGTTCCAAAAACCAAAACATTTCCTAATTGATCACTGACACTGAAAGATAGGTATTCTTAAACCCTGCGAGAAGAATTTTCTCTAGGTTGATATAGTTTTCTTTCCAATTAAAAGTAGTCTAACTTCACAGAAGACAATTTAGTATGTCTCTAAGAAGTGCCCAGAAGCCTCTTTTGAGAACAGTTGTAATAATAAGTGGCAAATTTGATCAGAAAAATCACAGTCATGTTACAAAGTATTTGGGGATTTGGAGGTGGGGGTGATGATGCTCATGTTTCTTTCAGGAAATCTTGCTTATGATCTTCAAACAGTGAGAAAACTTGGAAGAACTCGCTTAATAAAAATTGAGATCTACTAGAAAGTTGATGTGGAGGCTGAGGAAAGTAGCTGGTAATTGACATTAGCAATTTACGCAGGATGATTGTC
Organism: Falco punctatus; assembly: GCF_963210335.1. Classification (NCBI taxonomy): domain Eukaryota; kingdom Metazoa; phylum Chordata; class Aves; order Falconiformes; family Falconidae; genus Falco; species Falco punctatus. The sequence continues at coordinate 24,525,851 of NC_137592.1, read as the reverse complement.
TGTTACAGTGGTCACCTGGAGATTTTGTGTAATATTTCCCATGTGCAGAGTAGCTTATTATGGTATACCATCACACAGGATTTCTCAGCTAGTAAAAGAGTAAACTTCCTTTCTGCAACAGGTCTTATTATTCACTATATCATTCTCCGAAATGGAATTGAGCATTTTAGAGGAACAGAAATGAGCTTCACAGACACGAGTGGTGTCCGGCCATACCAAGAATATTCCTACCAGCTGCGAGCCTGCACTGTTGCTGGATGCACAGACAGCAGCAAGGTTAGTGAACTGGTCTTTATGGAACTGGTGCCAGAAATTTATCAGCCAGTGTGGTAACATAAAAATGCTTTTGGAAAGGTGTAATTTGAAGACATGTTGATTATTGAGTGAGTAAGTGAAAAACATCAATAATCTTACTTGGATTCAACTACCAGCAGGTGATTATTTGGAACTTAAGGTTGGTACAAGCAAGAGGAAGAAGAAAGCAGTATCTCAGTCTTGGCAAAGCTGAAATTGCACTGTAGGAACTGATATTTGTTAAAAAGAAAGCTGTACATGATAGAATAGAGTAAGGAATATTAAAATGCACTTTCTCTAAGCCTTGAAATTAAATCTTTGCTTCTCACTAGGAGGTCTGTAGCCTCTTCTTCCTTGGTGTTTTAGTTTATCTGCTTTAGCTCTAGTCTATCAATTTGTTCAACAACCTTCTTATTCTGAGCCTCCTTCCACTATATTACCCTTCACTGGCTTTCCATGTCTGCACCTGCTTCAGGCTTTACGCTTGCTTTGTGTACAACCTGCCTCTGCTTCAGTTTTAAGCAAACAGAATCACTTCCCTCCCTTTGCCACTGCTTAATTGTCTTTCATATTGCTTTGAAGCACAGATGTCTTTTACCAGCACTACTATTTAACCAGCTAGTTTCTATTCTGCAAAGTACCTGCCTTATTCAACATTTGGAAAAACTATTTCTTAAGTGACCTCTTTTTCACAGTTAATATCCTTGCCTTTAAGAAAATGAATGTCTAGAACTGCAAGTGTAAGATCTGTGGGGCAGAGGTGGGAAATAATGATTGTGCTTTGTAATTATAATATCTGTGGGATTTAAAAGTTGGATTTTTTTTCCAGGGCTTTAACTGTTTTTCTTATTAGCACAAATCTAAGTCAGAACTATAAGAAAAGAAACACTGATGCAGAGGAATGGACATCAGTGCATAGTCCTCTACCTGCACACAGAGCTGTGGTCTGGAAGCTACATAGGCACAGTTGCTGCAACCCTTGGTCTGAGCTAATAAATTCTGCTTATTTCACTGGCCTGTAATTAAGGAGTTTACTGTTGCAAACACTGAAGTCTGCAAGTAGGGACTGATTCCACCAAATGCACTAAGACAATATATTATAGAGGGCACATTTTATATTTACAGCATAATATAAATACTTTATGGTGGTAATAACAGAAAAAGAAAAGTGGTTCTCAAAAAGAAAAAAGGTCTGACTCACTTATTAAACCAGTGTAATTTCGAAATGTCTCTGTAGGAGATGGTAGAGATGTGTCAATAGAAAATTGGCTTTTTCCCTTTTCTTCTTTTGTAGTAGAAAGAGCTTAACAAGTGCAAAGTAATTCTAGCTTTAAAAATCTTTGGTTTCCTTACAAAAATATGGAGTTGCAAATAACTACAATAGAGTTCAGATTGCATGGGATATATGGAGGCTTAGCCCCATGTTTACGGGTGCTTAAAATATATGAAATCAGGCAGTTAAAATGCAGAGACACTGACAAACCATATGGAAGAGAGTTATCAAGAGTTTTCAAGCAATACAGTTTTTGTTGTTTCACCCTGTGTAGCTAAAACGTGGTGAACCTGTTGTGATAAATTGTAGACATAGACTTATGTAATGTATTCAAGGTCAGATTTCATTGTGAAAAAGGAGGAAAAAAGTAACTAGTTCTCCAGACCCTTGGTAATGATATGCCAGCACAAACAACATTTTAAAACAAAAGTGACATTCTCATTGATCATGGTATCTAGTGTACTATTACATTAAATTGCTGTTTAATTCATATGTCTTCAGGTAGTTGCAGTCACTGTCCAAGGAGTCCCAGAGAGCATTCAGCCACCAGAAATCAGTGCTTTGAACTCAACAGCATTACATTTAAGCTGGATTGCACCCAAGAAACCAAATGGTATCATCAGAGAGTACCAGATCAGTCAAGTAGGGAAAGGACTTATATACACGGATGCTGGAAGCAGAATGCAGCACACAGTATCAGGTAAGGAGGTAGAGCTCTCTGACAGGCTAATGTCCTGTCCTTAAGACAGACGACAGTATGAATATATTAAAAATTCTACTTGTCAGTAACTTTTAAATCCCCAGTACTGCGCACTTTAGAATGCTTTATCATACTTTACGTATCTTGAATCCACTTTTTTCAATCTCTTATTTCTGGCTGCTGTTTGTTAAAATATTAATAGATTTAATTTCAAAATTTTAAAATAAATCTGTCCAGCTCAATTCAAGATGCAGGCATTCTGGTGTTCTCGAGGTCCCAGATATTCTGTGTAGGCTTGCCATCCCTTCTGTGTATCTGAAAGAAGCTTTAGTCAAGGGATTTTGGGGGAAGGTTTGACTCGGACCTCAAGTGTATTATTTTCACATATTCAATTTTTTGTTATATTTAAATGTTACACTGAAGCAAAGTTATTCTTAGACATGTTTCTGTTGAACACAAGACGGGAACGTAAGCATTCTGGGGTATCTTTTTTCACTATTTGGCCTCAGGTTGCTTATCAAGTTCTTATATCTATGATTTTTAGGAACTCATCAATACGGGGTTTTTTTCTTCTTTTTTTCCATCTGAGTAGGAAAGGTAGAGATTCATATGTTATACACACACCATATGATAGCAACCTAAAGAGTAGAAGATGACTTAAAGCACATAAAACCTGTACAGTATATATGGCAAAGCATGAGTCCTGAGTCAGAGTGGTTCCCTTAAAAGAGTGTCCTTGCTGTAGTCACTCACAGAGGAGTAAAGGATTGCTCTTTCTCTTTGACAGTATCATGCTCAAGTGTGAAATTAATCAACTGTGTATTATGCCTGTCTCCATATCCAGTGCTTCTGGACATGAGATATTTCTAGAGTGTGCCAGTTGGTGGTACATGTTTTAGAATTGCTGTTTTTGTAAAATTGTAATTTTATACTGTAAAGAACACCTACCAACAAGGTATGGTTTCTCAAACCCATGTAAAAATACTCATGCTCCTACTTCCTTTCCAGAAGGCAGTTATTTTAATGCAAACAGTACTGGTTCTCTTACCAGTTGGAAGGGAAAGAAAATGAAATTCCCTTCAGAGAAACAAGGATCTTTTTTCCTTTAGTGTACCTGTTCCATTCAGTAGCTGTACAATGCTGCCATGTTAAGGCAGCAGAGAAATAAGTGATTGCTCCTCCTGACAGTCACAATCAAATCTTGTGCTGTTTTCTGCAGGAGCATCCTTGGGTAATAATGTGGAATTCGTGGCAGCGATTTTGCAATATGGATAATTATTGCTTTCTAAATTAAAAGAATAAGATAAAAAAATAAATTTATTTCATACATAATCCAAATGTTTGAACTGTTGTCTTATTTGCCATGGATGTTTTGTTTTTCCCCATCTTCCTTTTTTTACTTTTTTTTATTTCCCAAAAAAAACTGTCTGCTTTTCCCTGAGCAACAGTTGAACATTAATGAAGCTGTCGCATTAGTATTTCTTGAGACTTTGAATCTAGGGTCTTGCACATAACAGACGAGAAGGCTAGCACCTTGCCACTGCACCATTGTCTTGGTGCTTATTTTTAATTACATCAAAGCTTTAGAAACATGATCCCACAAATGTTTTGTGGGAATAGCGGTGAATGTGCTCATCATGTGAAATCCATAAATTGCTTATAATCCTCTCAAGATGTTAAAAAAAGCATTAAGTAATTGAAGACAGGAAGTCCTCAGTTAATTATTTAGAGGTGTTATCAATGCTTTAAGCAAACTGAAGCATTTTCTGCTATCTCACTGAGTTGAATGCCACTGGGACCTAGGGGCAGCAGCCATCATCTTCTCATATTCTCTAATGCAAACAGCACATGGCAGCTTGTCAATAAAAGACCTTTTTATATCATTTATTACTGAACACTTCCACTACCCTGTACAGAACAATTTGGATGACAGTTATGGCATTGTTTCACTTTGTGTTACTACTACTTTACAAATGGGCCTGCTAATGGTTTGCATGAGGGGCCAGGAAGAGGGTAAGACTGAAGAAAATAATTAGGGGAATTATAAAAGAAAGCTAAGAGTGCCCTCTTCAGCAGCAGCAGGTGGGTTTATCACAAAGGTTCTTCTCAGGTCCCCCTTTTAATTACACTGAATATAATATTCCGAGTAAGAGGTTTTATTGAGAATTTGTAGGATCAATCATCTTTAGGTAAAAGTCAAGGAAGATCATTGATGCTTTTTTTTTTTTTAGTAAAAGAAACAATATTAATAAATACTTTATGACTGAACCATTTGGAATTCTTTCATCCGAACATATTCTCCGTTTCAGGGGAATGAAAACCGAAGAGATACAGGAATGTTGTCACTGGTCAACTCTGTCTCCATGCAGCACTGAATCATTAGTAATATTTATCTAGAAGAAATTCTTTGGGGTGGAGGGGTTGTGTGAGGCTGTGGTCAGCAATCTGACATCCTCCTGTGTAAAATTCCCATGGCAGGGCCCAGGAGCATTATCCTGGGAGCTAATTACTGACCTTGCTGGAGCCATACCCGCAAATGGAGACAAACAGAAACAGAAAGAATTGATTTGGCTAATAGAACAATGCATTCTTAAAAAACCACTTGTTTACAGCCTTTTGACAACTGGCAAATGCTGCAATAACAAAATAAACTGCTAAGTTAAAAAAAAAATAAATAAAAAAAAAAACCCACAATAATAGACCGAAAAAGAAAAGAAGTATCCTCTAGAGAACAATCAAGTAGAGAAATTGGAAAACAAAATGCTGCTTATGTTTCAAGATTATCTTACTTGTTATTTTTATTATTAATCACATACATAGATTTGCACAGAGCTTTCCAAAGCATGCATAAGACAAGGAGTTTAATGCAAAGCTTTAATAATCTAGGTAAAAATCTGCTGTGACTGCTCCATGTATGACTAGAGGTTTCAGGTATCAGAATTTCACCAATAAATTTAGTGAAACCATGTGCTCCTTTTTTAATGCTCATTTTTCTCTTTAAAGTGTAGTTGTAAATGAGTATTGCTTTATTATGCATGTTTCCTTTAAAAGTGAACATGACTCCCTTTAGGGGAATTCAAGTAATTTGTTGCCACAGTAATCTTTTCTATCCTGAAATGTTAAATACTTGGCTTTCCTCCATGCCTTTGCCTCTCTCTAGCCTGCAACTGTCATTTTCTCCCTTCTTACTTTTATACACACTGTTCAGACCGTACAACTCCCTGACACGAGGCTGTGGGCAGGTGTGGGTCGGTCTCTTCTCCCAAGTAACAAGCAACGGGACAAATGGAGATGGTCTCAAGTTGTGCCAGGGGAGGCTTAGATTGGATATTAGGAAGCATTGAAACAGGCTGCCCAGGGAGGTAGTGGAGTCACCATCCCCAGGGGCATTTAGAAGATGTGTAGATGTTGCACTTAGGGACTTGGTTTAATGGTGGACTTGGCAGTACTAGATTAATGGTGGGACTCTGTGATCTTAAAGGTCTTTTCCAACTTAAATGATTCTATAATTTGGTTACAGCCAGGGCTGTCCCTCTGAGTCATCTCTTTCTTTTCTCTCCTTCATGACTTGTTCAATTCATTAAGCAGCCTGCATGTCTTCCATTCAGTGTTTTACCTTTCTAAATAATGGTTGCTTATTCTTTCTCTCTATTTTTCTAATATATTTTAATTAAAATGTCTTCATACTGGCTATAAGCAAGGATTTGTTTACAAACAAAGATCTTGCCCGGACTTTTTTTCTTGTCATGGAATTGCATTGTAATTGGAGTAATTACAGCTAGGTGCATGAGCTACATCAAAACTACGTGATTAAGGTCACAAAGCCACACACTTAAAAATTGACTTGTATAATATGTATGAATTGACCTGTATAATCCTAATTCAGCCTCTTTCACACAAGCAGTCTGCATTACACGGTAGTGTAGTCACGCATTTGTACGTAGGGTTACTGCCTCATTCAGGCTACAAGCTATGCAGGGGAAGAGTAAAATGGATAAAAAAGAAAAAGAAAAGGCTCCTGTGTGTAGGACTGATGCCTCAGCTTCTGCTCTCAGCTTTTTCTGTGTTTGGTAGGTGTATTCCTTCTCAAAATCTCAGTGTAGATGGGCCTATTTCCACTCCACATGTGCCCAGAGCTAAATTTCCTTTCTGCTCAGCAGAAGCCAGGGGGGCACGAGCCCAAAGTTTTGTGTGAATGCAGAGCACAGCGAGGGAGGCGAGAAGGGTGGTGCCAAGCCGGAGAGCTAAAATGTGGGTTGCTGAGGGGCTGGCAGCATCGCCCACCGAAGGGAAGGAAGAAGGGGCAGCATCCCGGGAGATGGGCCGCTGGCAGCACGCAGGGTGGCCTCGCTGCTGCAGCACGCTCCCACGTCAGCTCCCTGCCACTGCTGCCAGCCTCTCCTGGGCTTCCCCCAGCCCTGCTCACAGGCCTGGGACCCCATCCCAGCCCAGGACCTCAGCCCGGGACCCTGTCCCGGTCCAGCCTGCTGCCCTCAGTCCCTGCTCGCAGCTGTGAGGAGAGACCGTCACATCAAGGCAGTTGGCCTCTGTTGTCCTGGGCTTTCACAGCAGCTCAGGCTGCAGTACTGAGGAATGCACATCGCAAGCTTTCACAGCTTGACACAACCATGTCTTCATTTTCCTGACACCCCACCTGAGACCTGAGGCCTGAATTTTGTCCAGCTGAAGGCACCAGTTATGCTTAGATATATAAAGTTTTGCCTAACACCAGGTCCTCTGGCAGCCAGGTCCCCACCATCCTAAATGGCCTCCTGGCAAGTCCAAGGAGATTTTAGTTTCTCTCAGTCTCTTTGAACCAGCATCCTGTTTCTGAGAGAGATAAATCTATCTTTCTTATATATATTATTCTTCTGGTACTGTATTAAGCCATTTGCAATGCTGAGATGGTTGGTGTTAGTAAAGCAACTGTATGCTCTAGGGGTGGACACCACAAAAAAATCTGTGTACAGTTGGGCAGACCAGAGACCACACGTTGGGGGGAATTTTGGATAGGACTGTGCCACAGAGCCTCTATGCAGAAGGTGTGATCTGTATCCTACAATGTCCTAATGCTGGGATTTCCTAGTTTATGAGTGTTCAGTTTTGCAATCTTAGCATTTTCAGAGCTTTTGTGTATAATTTGCTGCTTGTTGTTGTGCTGTTTGATCCCTTCGCATTCAGGAACCTTGTTTTAACGTGTTATGAGATGTTAACAAGAGGGTCCTTGAAAGCATGTGAGGGAAAGGTTTTCAGTGTCTGACAGTAACATTTTTAAGATCAACTTTAAGAAATACCCAAACAAGTAGTTTAGCGAAGACCCTGTAACCTGCGCTGGACCATGCTCTGTGAGAAGTCTGATCAGCAGTTAAAGCTGAACTCTGAGATGTTCCAAAATAGGCTTGCAGACGTCTGCATCTTTAATGATTTAACTGTAAGAAGCCTTTAATAGGTGTGCAGAAATGGCTATTTTAAAAGCTTCGTTTCTTAGCGAAATTTTAGATGCAATTTCATGAGGAGCCCTAAAGTCAAACTCTTAAGCTGCAGACACCTTGATGTCAAATCTGAAGTCATTGACACACAGCACAAGGATGTTTGAAATTTTCCAAGGAAAGGTCAATGTATTCTCTTTTAGTCTCATTCAAGGAAGTCCAGCATAGAAAGTTTGAGCTGAAAAAAGTTCTTAAAATATTACGAGTAACTAAAATTAATATGCTGTAATGGGGAGGGCTTGGTTGTCAGTCCTGCTTCTAACTGCTTATAGCATTTATAGTAAATTTTGTAACAAATACGGTAAAATAGGAGTAAAAAATGAACAAATAGAAGTTGGGAAGGGGGCAGGAAGAGAGTATCTTTGGACTTGTCTGCAATATAGTAGAAAATTTCATGTTCAAGTTAAGAGTATTTTATCTTTTCTTATTGTTGCAAATATGTTTGTAATAAATTTTCAAAACATTACAGGCTCTTCAGCTTTTCAAGTCCAAAGCTCTAAGGAATGACACTTTTAGGTGCTTATCTGTTGGAAAACTTTGGACTTCTGTGGTCATTACCAGTGATGGAGATTCTATCTGTGTCAAGAACATTTAGGCGCTTTCCAGTTAATTTTTAACCATTTTGTACAGGCAGAAACATAGGTTAAAAAACCCAATGAAACAACAACAAAAAAACCCCAAAACAAAACAAAAGCTTGGAGACTGGGTAAATTTTCAACAGTAATCTGGGCTGAGATCTGCACTGTTATTACTACACTGCAAGTGCCATCTAAGTTAATTGCTTTGACGCTAATTCAGGTATGTCTATATGAGGGGCTTCCATAGATCCATTGCAGCATAGATATGCATTCAATCTAAATTGATTTGACAGTTCTTTTAAACTAATAGAGGATATATGTCTAAAATAGCAAGAATTCACCATTTTAATATTATTCAGATGTAAAATCAAAATAGCGCATATGCCAAAAATATAAAAAAGTTAACTGTAAGTCCAGTAACTCTCTATGTAGTGATACAATTCATGGGGTGCCTGATGTCAGCGTTTTGGTCTAACCTCTGTTTGCTCTTTCTAGGTCTGCAGCCGTACACTAATTACAGCTTCATACTTACTGCATGCACATCTGCTGGATGTGCTTCTAGCCAACCACGTTCAGGTCAAACTTTACAAGCTGCTCCTCATGGTAAGGGAAAAAGACATTTTTATAGAACAGCAAAGGGATAGTCATATGGGCTTGTATTTTCTGATGGTTGAACAAGGTGCAAAACTCCACTGTCATCCATCAAGCTATCATGTATGAATTCACACAAGAGAATCTGTCTCTTTTGGAGTATTTGTATCTTAATGCACACTTTATACTGACTGCCTGGCACTGCATTTCTACTTTCTTTTTGCGACAATTTCCCCAAGTTCGTCTTTAAGTTAGCAAGGTTAGGATTAGTTAGTGGATGTGTATTTTTTTAAAGCACAAATAAATATGCAGAGACAACTGGGCGTATAAAGGCTGAAGCCTTTGGTCTTGTTCTCCATTAATCTCTACCTTGTCCAGTTGGTTGCGTCTGATATGGGATAAATACAGAAAGTGTGTTAAATTCTGTCATTCTCTCTGGCGATGTTTTACGCTTTCATTACACTGCTGAAAGCAACAGCTCAAACTGTGGGAAAGGAAAAAAATCACCTTTGTGTTTCTCTCATAAAATTAAATTAGTTTCATTGTGATGTTAATAGGGGTATGGCCAAAACCTCATCATATCACAGTCAGCTCAACAGAAGTGGAAATCTACTGGAATGAACCAAAGAAACCCAATGGACTCATTACTCAGTATCGATTATTTCGTGATGGAGAACGGATTTTTCTGGGTGGCAGTACAGACCAAAATTTCACAGATGTTAACCTGCAGCCTAACACTAGGTAAGGCATGTTAAAGAGCTCTGGTAATATGTGAAAGGTGTTCAAAAATATATGTACATGTGTTTGTGAAATGTACAAAATGTAAGTTGCTTCTTTAAAAAAAGAAAAATCTCTTACAAAATTACTTAATTACTGAAAAATCACTAGAGTGGAGGCTTCCAAATGTTGGGAACCCTCAGTCAAAGGACTTCTCTTTTTTTTTTTTTTCCTTTTCTGAGAATAGGTCATTCTGATTCAAAGAGAAGGAAGCTTTTTTTTTTTTTTCCTTGGGTGATTGTTGGTAGCTCATTGGTTGTTTTTTCCCCTCGTGGAATATATTTAGAAAAATGTAGCACTGCACATGGTTTATAATGTTTTTGTGAATATTGACCATACAGGCTCAAAAGTAGAAGTTGCTGGTATTTTTAGAGAGGCCATTCTGAAATTGGTTTTGACACTTTGAGTCAATACTTCTCTCTCATGTATGCTTATGTGAATTTTAGTATTAAAATTATGATGATGATGACTTACTTTTCTCACAATAAGAAAAATTAAAGGTGAAAATCTTCAGTAATGCAATATTTGTATATTCTTTGTATAGTCTATTCACTTTAAATTATAGAAAATGGAAATGTTCTATTACTGATATGCCTAAAGCTTCTAACCGTAGTGTCTGCTGATCTTTTTTTGTTTGCGCAGATATGTTTACCAGCTGGAAGCCAGCACTTGGGGCGGCAGCAACACTAGTGATAAATATATTATACAAACACCAGTAGGAACACCAGAGAAAATTCATGTCCCATATAATGTCACAGTAATTGATGCATATTCTATATTTCTAGCTTGGGATGTGCCAGGTAAAAATGTATTTCTATGTAGTACTTTGTAGCAAAATGAAAGGATGGAAAAATTAGTATGTTCAGTCAGGCAGCTGAATCATTTTGAAATTTTTATTCTTCGTATTTGGTTTTAGTGTTTGTGTGATTTAAATAACCAGGGTCTAAAGCTGCTGTTTCCTAGAGACGTATTATTTTAATAATATTGACCTATATACTTGATGTGGGTTTTGTGAGGATTAGCTGATCAAAAATCCGTATGTTAATTTGATCTTGTAAACTATTATTGAGTGCATGTATTAATGGAAAAAAAAAACCAACAAAACAATTACACAAGTTTTCCCTTCTGTTAAGACTAACCTGAGTTATTGACAGGGAAACCTGCCAACCTGTTGGGTTGGTGAAGTCTTGATAGCTATTCCAGCAATTAAAATGTCTAGTTGTCCTGCGGGTATGTAATGTTGAGCTCCTTTAACAAAAGGTGGAAGAGTGTGACACAGAGATCCTGTGCTAGCCTTGACCTGACTGAGCACATTTTATTTGCCAGAGCATCATTGTATTATGTAGACATGCTACCTTGCAGGAGGGTGAGTCAGCAAAGGCCCAGAAATATTTTTCCTCTTATTACTCTTCTGAACATCACCAGGTTGTCTTGGTCTGCTACAGAGGTAGGCTGAGAAGGAATAATTGAATAATAGCATCTTTTTATATGAGAGACTGTGCTCTGTCTCCTTAATATAGATCATACCTTAAGTGATTGGGGTACTTTACTGATGTTGTAAAAATGATATATTGTAGTTATTGTGGGACAATGAGAGCATTGTAAATGAACAATTTTCTGTCTAGTGCAGTTTGCTTCCAGCAAGGTGTTTTCCAGTTTCTAAATACTGTTTTTTTCCAGTAAAAATAAGGTCAATTTTTTTTAGAAACTTCAGTTGTTTGCATATTGCAGTAACAACGGTATGTATTTTATCAGTGAACTCAGGGAAGTTTTTTGTCTCCTTTTCCTAATTATTTAAGATGTTCTTTCCTTGCGTAGCAGGCACAGTAGAGTCAATTGTCATTAAAAATAAAGTCACCTAGAAAAAGTATTTTGCCTTCAAGGCTGGGATCGCAAGTATTGTGGCAGTGCTTAGCAGTGCTCACCCTACCCATTTAAGCAATGATTAATAAATCTATAATACCCTGAGCTGTCAATCTTTAGTTTTCAGAAGCACAAAATCCATTATAGAAATGCTATAATATATGAAAAAGATTAAAATCTTAAATTAAACTTTTCCCCCTACTTGCCTGAAAGGATTTAGAACCCAGCAGAAGGCAGGTGAATTCAAATGGCATATAATCTACAGTTGGCTTTATTGCAAAGTGACTCATGCTGTATTATAGTTTTGATAATAAAAATAATTTAAGGTACAAAATATTCAGCAACATTATAAATAGATTTAAAACATAAGAATATACTGGAAAAGTGTAGGTTTGTGAAGAGTGGGGTGTTTCCCAGAAAAGCTTGTCCTTGTTAGTCTAGACCATTTTCTTTTCCAGCTGCTCAAATTCTTGTTACTTGCAGTAGGTTACAAGCCTGCAAGGAGAGAGAGGCTCTGTGTAGGACTTTTGGTATTGTTCAATTAAGGTTGTGCATACAAAGGTTCACATATTCCTGAAACCACACGATCAAAGGGGTGAGGAAGAGGCTGGATATTATGGCTCTGTAGCGGATGCAGGGGTGGTGCATTCACACAGCTGTAAGAGTCATTCTCCTCGGTCACGGGAAGGCACATATCCTTTTTCCCAGGTACTGGGATGCACCTTGAACACTTACCTCACTTCTGTGATAATTGGTGACTCCTCTCTGCCTTGTCATCGTGGGGCCAGTTATTTAAGTTTCTAAGTACGAACAAGGGATTGTTTTTCATACAGTGCCCCTGATGAGTAGACAGAAAAGCAAAACTTGCTGTTCCTTTTATGATAGGACCTCAGGGCCACCAGCTCATCTTACAGGAATGGGGAGTACTAACAGCAGAGAAATGTTACTAAACGCTACTAAAGGAAAGCCTGTGTGCAGGAACATAGGTATATGCAGAGGATAGGAAATTAATTTTTGACCCTTCATACTCCTGCTTCATTCTGAGACCTTTGTGCTTCTAGTGTTTTTTTCCCAAGAGAAAGGCTGTGGGGTATGCAGGTGGAAGTTTATTTGGGAGGTTCTGATCTTCTGGAATGGCATTCATCCTATTAACAGGTCCTATGCATGCAGATGTCTGGGGCCACATACATCCCCAGCTTGGTAGGATTAGCCTCAAGACACTACAACTTTTTATCTTATTTATGTCATTGTGCACCAAGTAATTTTTTTTCTGATCTATTTTTCTCTGTGTATAAATCCTTGTGTCATAATAGGCTATATTGAGATAATGTAGGTTTCCCTTTTAAACCCAGAATGCAGCATTTATTATATGGATTTTCAGGCTTGGCAGTCGTTCTTGGATGACAGAGTTCTTTTCATCGGTATAGTCTCCATGAAAAGAAGTGCTTTGTATTAGCCAAGTTTTGATGGGAGGGTAGTTGGTCATAGTGTCTTGTCTGTGGCTATCAGGGATGCTTTGGCATTCTATCTTCTTATCTGCAGTAATAAATTTGGATCAAATAATTGCCCTCAAGATTAATTATGGGCATAATATTACAGAGATATTCCTTTTGGATGGTTTTAATTATAAAGTTTCAACATCTGTAATGTGTCTAAATCGTATGACTTTACAGATATGTAGCACTTCAAAACTCCTGACTTGGCTAAATAGCAAGGTGGCCGAGTAGTGGTTAAAGTGACGGATTCAGAAAAAATATTTGACACACCTCACTCACTATGGAAAATAGGACTTTATTTTCTGAAATAGGTATCCCATTATCTTGTGTTGCATTGCTTCAGTGCACAGACCTCAAAGGTATGGTACATTTCACAGATACGCTACAGAAGGATATGTTACAATTATTATGGAACAACTATTAGTGCCATGGATAGAAGCAGAAAAGTTGAATGGAAAAAAACCCACCACATAATTCTCCTGAGGTATATCCATAAATGTTATTGATCGGTAGGCAGGTAGCCATCCTGTATTTCAACTCATTGACAACCCCACTGGTCCTTACTGGGGGCCTGATTCTTCTAGTACCCTCAGTTGCTGTTTGTGACATCACAAAAAAAGCTGAACATGCTCAAAAGAGGATCCTGTCCTCTGCTTCTAGGTTAGGTGCTTCATACGTTAATGATCATATGAATTAAAATGTCTTCTTTCATCACATAACACTCTACTTCATCTACCTCTGGGTTAGCTTATCAGTTAGAATGAAAGTATAACATGTGGGTTCCTACTTTATTCTTCTTAGGATCAAATTTGGTATTTGAATAACATTTATTTGTCTCAGCTTTGTCTCTTGGCTCCCCCAGCTAACCTGGTTTCTCCTTTATTGGTGAGCTAACAAATTGTTCTGACTTTTCTAAGCCAATGTTACATTTCCTCATTTTTGTTCTCTCATTTAAATTATTGTTTGCTCCACATCACTGTAGGACAAGCTTTTCAAGCTCATTGTCCAAAGTTCTGCATCTTGAAAGCAGTCAGCATCTCCAGCTGTTACTGTCTACGGAGTCTGGTTGGGAATACTTGAAACAACCAGAATGAGAAATCTGGATATTTGAAGCTTAATGTAAATACTTAATCTCAGTAAGCCAAATATATTTTTTTATTTTCTGAAGCTAAGTATTAAAATATAAATTTACTCTTACTTGTTTTTAAATAAAAGATGTGAGATTCTTATTTTACTATTTGTTTACTATAAGTGACACAGTTCAACTGTTTTGCTTTAATTGTGATTTGGTTTCACATCATATTAAATAATTTTTCAGCGGTTGACTTCAAACAGATTCTTGGTGACCAGCCTGTAAAACAGACTGTGGCTTTTTTCCCCCAATTCTAAGTATCTTGTGCTGCAAAATCTATTTGTGACCTACCCTAGTTTTGAAGTACACAGAGCCATCAAACCTAATTTGCAGAGTTTTGCACAAAATTGTCCATTAAATGTTATCCAAATATGCCCACAAAAAACCAAGGTTTAGTTTGATTGACTTGTCCCATTGCAAAGTGTGCACCTGCTGTGAAATGAAGTCACAGCGAAAAAAAAGTGGAATAATTTAACTTTTTTATTTGTAAAGATAATCAGGGTTTTTCTGATTACATCTTAACTTCATAAATGTTAAATAACCTATCAGCGTCTAGTTGTTGTAAATTATGAAAAAGAGTATTGCTGGGAATATTAACCAACTAGATCCTTGTTCTTTAGTGAACATGAAAATTCGTTATGGCAGGTTGTCATTGTGCTCATGGTAACTTTGACACCAAATAACAAAACTGCCATTTGCACTTAGGGTAAATTGGTTCACTTGTGCTTTTACGGTTCCTTTTATTCTGACATAAATTTATGAACTCTGGAACTAACCAAGTCGTGTGGTTTCCCAGCTGACTTTAACAAATATGCCCATTTCATTTCCTTCAGTCATCAGAGCACACAAGGTAGTAGTTTCAGACTGGCTGCAGATGCTGAAGGCTATTCTGGAAGAAGGGGTTTTTTACAAGTTTCTGTGTTGTACGAGTATGTATTTTTTATTTTTCAGATTATAAAGTGATCCTTTGATCTTAGCATTTGATGAATTTAATCAAATTGTAGAAGGATTTCCATTGGATATTGGGATTTTTCAGGATGTTACTTAGTTTTATTTACAATTTCATGTGCACTTTTTGAGAATATTTTTTCTCCTGAGTATATTTATTATTGGCATAATTCCTAATATAGTGCAAATTTAACAGAACTTTAAGATTTTCAGCTTTGGTTGTTGGCATTTTTTGGTACCGTTTCTGCTGAAATATGGACTGAATGTGGGACATGGATAGGTCAATTATTTTGAAATAAATGTCCTTTGCTTCATATCGATGGGTGGATGCAGCTGTCCTTATTTGTATTTAATCTTCCTTGAGAAATCAAGCATTCTGAATAGTTCAAATTTCAAAGGTTTCTGGTGAATTTTGCCTAGAATAAATGCACTGATCAGATGCACAAAAGTGAATTATGTGTCACTTTCATAAGATCGTGAGGTTTTCTGGATGAAATATCTGGTCTGTTGTCAGGACTGGAGAAGAAGGGGACATTAACTAGGAGATTTAAAAAAGGTTTCTATTTGATGTATTGTCTACCATTTCAAGCTCACTTTCAGATCTGTTGTGTCCTTTACAGACACCCCCATTATAGAAGAAAGGAAAAAAAAAAAAAAGGAAAAAAGGGAAAAAAAAAGTAGTTTAGCTGTAATTTTATATCTTTAATTACTAGTATAATTATGCAATGCACATTCAAGTGCACTCTTCTGGAGCATTTCATCTTCCGTGTATGACGGACAAAAAATAATCTTGGTTGCAGAAGCCATCCACTTCAAGATCACCTCTCATAGGTTTACTTTGTAACACCCTGCACAACTTTAAAAGTTGTTTTTCTATTATTCAATTTTTAATGATTAGATCTTGGTGTTTTCCTTGAAACTAGTACACTGAAAAAGGAAAACTGTACAGTGGGATTTTTGCACTTCCCATCTCCTTTTTTCACCTCTTCCAATGACTAATATCAGCATCATTTTTCTTCCCATAAGCTGAACAGTTGGATAAGATTGAAGTCATGCTTCCATTTCAGGGCTGTTTTTTCAGCTTTTTAGTCTAATGGCATTTCCTTTGTCTAGCACCTAGTGAGGCAGCAGCATCTTATTTCTTTGGGATTTTTATTTCCTCTTTTTCTTCTGAGAACTGCAAAAACTTGGTATTTCAAAGATTTTTCTGATCTTCCAAAGTACAGCAATTGTTTATAGTACCACAAATAAATTTTAAATCTCTCTGATTTCTTGTAAACTTTTAATTTTTTGTTAATGTGCATATTCACATACATACTTATCTAAAAGATGCACAACAATAAGGAAAAAATGCTTTTTGTAGCTTAAGGGTAATAGTGTCAATGGTAGATGCTTTATCAGTAAAGGATCAAGACCACAATTAGGAGAAGGAATGGGGTTATTTTCTGAAGTGATGAATGGAAAGATTCTCAAGATCTGCTCATAGGCTTCTGGTTCTTGGTGGCATCACAAAGACATCTCTGTGATATCTAAAGTAGGTGTGTTGAAAGAGAAATTCTCTTACTAATCAGATACATCTAGACTCATTTCAGAAGGGTACCTTGTCTACTTTGTACTTTGTTCTTAAGACTGCCTTATGTAACTGGAGAATGAAGGTAACACTTAACAGACACTCTTCTTTGGCTGTTCCCTTACTTTTATGAGATTGCTTCTGTCTGCATAGAGCAGTTTATAGACAAAAAAATAAAAAGCCTACAGCCCATTTCCTAATTAGAAAACCATACCAAAACAAAACAAAACAACCCCTTGAGAAGTCATGTAGGAGGAATCAAGAAAGGAAGTTCTGCCGATCATTCTAAGCACATGGCACATGGCTTAGCTTGTTCTTGCAGAGAAACTGATTTTTTTCAGCTTCCAAATAGAACTGAAGAATTAGGAAATGACAGCATGGGAAGAAGAATAAATGGGCAAAATGTTTGAACTAAAACAAAACAGTAAAAATGAAGGGGGTTTACTTCAACACAAACTTAGCAGTTTGGTTTTATACTCAGTTGAAATGATATGTTTCTTGATTCAAGCTAGTGTATTGTACTTTAGTGGTAAAGCAGGCTAAGAACCTACACTCAGCTACTGCTGCTGGGCTAAAAAGGGATAATTTGCTAAATGGTGGCAATTCAGTCTTTTGATCATATGACTCTCTATTCAAACAGCAGTGCTTAGTAGCTGTTGCCCCTCCAAAATAAAGAAATAAAAGCTCTGTCATTCCAAGTCATAAGGTCACTCCTCCCAAAAGCAGCAATTGCAACACTAGCATTGACTGAATTGAATTTTGATTTTTAACTAAGAACTGTAATGCCTATCTTCAAGTTGTGATCTGCAGATGGATCTGTTTCAGTTTATATTTAAATGGTTGTAGTTTCCAAAGGAGGCAGTAGGTAAACCCTCCAGAGGGGGCTTACATTTAAAATTGCATATGATGAATGCCTCTTTGAAGTTGTCCTGCACTGTTGTTAGTATTTCAGATAATCACTGGTTCTTTTCTGTCTCACAACAGGGATATTCATTGTCAATGTGCCTTTGGAATACAACATCTTACTAAATGCGAGCAGTCCCACTCTACTGGTGAAGCCCGTAGGACAAGCACTTTTTACATTTGTCGATGGCCTAGATCCCTACACCCTGTATGAGATAAGAATACAAGCATGCCAGAATGGTTAGATGATTTTAAAAGACTCACCTCTGTGACTTGAAGGGAATGGAGATTTTCCAGATAGATTCAACTCAGCAAAAGAGATAAAATCTTATTCCTACATTGGATTTAAATGTTTACCTAGTACAAAGAAAGCCTAGCATTGAATGAAACATTAAATATTTCTTCATGTTATATCAGAAATATTTTAAATGGAGATTTAAAAAATGTATTTTAGTTAATGTGCCATTTTATTAAAAGCTCTTCACAAATACCTTAACAATTTTTGAAAATGTGCATACAGGGCAAAATCAGTTCTGTAACTTACCAACAAGAAGTGGTAATCATAAAGACAGAAGAGCCCAAATATTACAAAATTACTTGACTTTAATGGAAATTTTCAAAATCCCATTGAAACGAGTTTTTCTAAAATGACACTTTGGAAGCAATTCTCACCTGCACTGGTGAAAATCAGGAGTAATTCATCAATGGAGTTTTTAAATGGTGGTAATTTAAATAAGTATTTAATAATGAAATGAGGTGAAATGAGGCACTGTTTCATCAGGAGCTTCTTTACTTGAGATTCATTTGCTTTTACTGTTTCTTTTTTGTTGTTGAGAAAGAAGCTGTTATCACTAAGCAAACTTCGGGTTTTGTAGGTGGATGTGGAGTGGGTGGTCTGACATATTCAAGAACTGCTGAAGCACCTCCTAAAGATTTGAGCCCACCTATCGTTAAAGCAATGGGAACTGCGCTCATAGAAGTGAAATGGGCACCACCTAGGAAGCCAAATGGCATCATTACTAACTACTTTATTCACAGGTAAATGCTTTTATCACCTCAGATTCTTGGCCTTATTGAACTGTTCATTTCTTTATTCCTTGATATACTGGGAGTTTTAAGAAAAAGTAGAAGTATATGGTGAAATATATATTACCTTTCAAATGCTAATGTAAGATGCTGGATCTACAAATGGCAAAAAGCAAGTGAAAATATATTTTTAAAAATTCAAAGGGATAGAGAAAAATTATAGGATAGATACTCTCACTGTGCTTACCCAGACCTCTAGGTACATTCTTCCATCCTCTCTGATAGACAGTTCAGGAGTTTGGAATGGAAACAGCAGTAAT
Organism: Falco punctatus; assembly: GCF_963210335.1. Classification (NCBI taxonomy): domain Eukaryota; kingdom Metazoa; phylum Chordata; class Aves; order Falconiformes; family Falconidae; genus Falco; species Falco punctatus. The sequence goes on along the minus strand of NC_137592.1, from coordinate 24,506,891 downwards.
TCACCATTTTAAAAGGGAAAAAAGGGTATTTAAGTTCCTAACACAGATCAAATTTCCAAGATAAATAATTATGTTCCTGTTTGTAAGTAATCTGTAGTGTGATTACAGTGCATCTATTTGCGTTCCTTGCTGTTTATATTCAGCTGCCCTTTCTAGGTGGTTGACTGACATACCCTCACTGCCTATGAGCAGCTTCATGAGCCCTGTGTGAGGACTTTGCAGATATCTGTGTTTAGGGAAGCATCAAAGTAGCAGAGCACTGACATCTGTTGTGCCCACTGACCCTTTTTTAAAAGCTTGCTGAAGGGACCTTCTTGAATAGCCTCAGAAAGTCAGAGAATATAAAAAAACTCAAGCCATGTATTGGAGAGAAATTTAAACTCTGAAGTTTCTGGTTTTCCCAACTCTAAATATGTGTAGTAAACACATGCTGGGCTGAACCTAGCCTCCCACAAAGAGTTTGGGACATTTTATTGTATTAGAGCTGCGACTGAGAAGACAGGGAATCCAATTACCTTTTGGAATCAGCAGTGATAATTAATATAAATTCACTTTTTCCTTATACACTTTAGTAGTCTCTAAAAATTCCTGCTGTCTTGAAATATCCTTTTGTTTGCCTTTTTTAAATTGTCTGATAAAAATAATATAAAAAAAAAAGGCCCTCCCCTGTATAAAGAGGAATAAAATGTATGTTATAGCCCAAGACATGTCTTCACTGTGTTGGTTTTGTAAATAAAGCCGATGATTACCGCTGCTATTCCATGGCAACCATAGAATGGGAAAACAGGAAATATAATGCAGAAAGCCTGCTTCAGTGAAAAATACTGTAAATTGAATTTGACAGCATTTGATGGCATTTGATTATTCTAGTCACAGCCAAACAATGATATAAAGAGTAATATGAAACAGAATGTGTTACTGCCTAGCAGACTCAAAAGCAATAAACCTTCCTCCAATGTGACACAATCACTTCACAATCATAATTGTAGCCTGTTTGATACCTCTGAGTACAGCAGAAGGGCACTGACTGACATAGATACATTTTGTTTTTTATTTAAAGTGAAATGAAAATGGCGCACTGGGGCTCCAGATACAATCGGTATATTCACCTACATAGGCATGAATCACTTGGCAGTTATTTCAGCTGAAGTTTAAATGTGCTTAGACAACAACAATATCAAATCTTTCTCAGATAGCTGCAAAAAAAATCAGAAATGGGATGTAAGCACATAGTTCTTTTTCATTTTGTAGCCACACATAGTCTTATGTTGTTATAGCAGCAAGCCTGCAGTATTTCTATGGGAGGTTATGGCATGTAATTTCTTCTTCATCATGTGCCTCTTCCTTACTGCATCACCACCAAAATAAATTCATTTAACTTCAAAACCTGGAATGCTTGGGGAGCTACTGTGTGTACTGAACTTTGCATTAAAATGGCAGGACTTGTGCTTTAGTCTAGAATCATAAAAGCACTTGCAAGTTTGCAGCCATTTTGCTAGAAACCAAAAAATTAAAAAGTTAGTTTATGATAAAAGAGATGGTGACATTTTATTTTTGATTCGTATAGAGGTTTTAAACAGAGATCTGAGGCTTTAAAACTCCTAGCAAGGACCACAACTTAGAAGAGATTCTGAATGAGAAAAGATTATGAGACAATCGCCCAATCTACTTCTCTTCCCATTCATCATTACATAACATCCCTGTGACAGCCACAGAAGTTGTCAGTCTAGAAAAATAATATTATGGAAATAGGTGATGTATTTCTTGCTGTATTTAATACAATATAGGACACATCAGCTGATAGAACCGCTCTCTGTTGACCACTAGCATGCACTCTGTAGGATGCACATGAGATGACTCTTAAAAGAAATATTGCCTGTAAAATTGTAAGTATTTTGGTTCTTGCTTAAGGCAGTGTCTGAATTTCTGTCAAAGTGTCTATGTCATGTTCAGTAAGATTGTATTATTTAGTGTATATATATGTGAGTTTGTAATGTAGCTCTCATTAGGTGAGCAATCTGATGGTGACAATGTAGCAGAAAAATCAACAGGCAATTTAAGATAGAGGACATGTCTCAGTGGCTGTTGACTGTTGTGACTTGCAGTGTAGAGGCTTCTAGACTGACTCTATGATTAATTAATCGCTTACCCTTGTATCCTTAACTGTGAGCTGCACCAGATGGGTTGCAAGGTATGTATATTAGTAGAGTAGTGGTTTAGTATAAGAATCCTTATGGATAGATATGTCATGGAGTGTAAGAATTCCTGAAGGGTTTTATTTATACCTGTAATTGATACAATACCTAACCTGAACTAGCATGTTACCTGCAATAGTCTCAAATGCCTTTTGTTCACTTTTTGACATCAAAACTTGTAAACATCCCCCCCCCCTCAAAAAAAAATAATAAAGAAATGTACAAACTACATTAGTATAGATTTGTTGAATCCAAATGGGAAGTGAGGCTGCTTTATTTTAATTGGATGTGAAACTGTAGAGGGGGAGCACTGCTGATGTTGCATTATTCTCCCACATTTGACAGTGTGATTCCCTGGCTGTTTGAATCTTACCCCAGGACTTCTCAGTGTTTCTAGAAATAACTCACTACCACTCTGGTAAGGAAAACAGCAGGCACTGCTAAAACGTGTACTTTTGTTGCATGGTGAAAGGTAAACATGTGAGGAATAATTCTGGGTTGACCTGCAAGACCTCAGGGATTCACTGAGTCTTCTTCCACGTAAGAAAGCTGAGGGGTGACTGTTGCAGTTAGTGTTGCTGCAGTCCTCCGCATAGAGCTCTAGAGTCAACTGTCACAAAGAGGATTATATTCTCCTCTTTGTGTCATCTGGCTCAGATTGGCAGTGGGGCAGGGAGAATTTGCCCTTATAAAAATAACTGTATCTGAGCATCTTTAAAATTAATATAAGCAGCAAATCAGACTGTGCAGATGAAGAGACAGCTTCCAGCTCTCGGAAATGTTATTCTCCTTTGCAGCTCATTGTACATAAGAAACACTTCCAGTTAAATGAGCAGTTGAATCTTAAATCTTAAGACAATTGAAATGATTACAGACTGTTCAACCACTTCTGTTCAAAGTTTATTCATACATGAAGATATTCTGGTTTTTAGCACTACAGATGGAACCATTTACCTAACCATAAGTTTCATTCATTAAATATTCAGCAGTAATAAGAGCTAAATACTTAACCAGACTACATTGTACAGCTTTGCTTGTAGATGAGCTTACAGTTTGATCTTTTAGTGTGAAAAACAGTTTATCACAGTTTCAGAAATTTATAAAACAACATAAATTTGTGTATTCATTTAAATGCCATACTGCTTGGTCAGACAAGACATATTAAATGTGATTTTATTGCACTAAAGTATACTCACTTTTCATTTGTCTGCAGAGATTTTTTTTTAGGCATGTTTTTGAGCACATGCAGGAAAGACTATATTTTTAGGTGCAGGAGAAAGTCATAGTAGTGATTCACCTTTCAGAATTATATGCCTTGCATTAAGTCAGTGAACAGCATCTAAGGGAGAGTTCTGCATAAAGCTTAATTTGCCATTACAATAGAGCATGGGAAAGTGTATTAAAAATAGATGATAAAATTTTGGGGTCAATGGGAAATTTTGTACCCTGACTCTTCCAGACATTTTGTTGCAAGACAGAGAATTGCTAGGGTATCTTTCCTGCCTGTTCTACCTGGCATGCTTCACCCAGTTCTGCCAACCAATTCTCAGTATCAACACATCTTATATTTTGTGTATTTCACTACACAAGAGACGTCATACCTCAAAACTCTTCTTTTTTCAAACTCACACTTTAATCCTTCTAAATTAAACAGTGTTCATATTGCCTGCTTGTCTCAGAGTTTAGCAAAAATTCTTTAGTTTCATATAAGAAAATAATGTATTCATGCATGCCTTATATATGCATATACACAAAGGATGAATAAACAGCTGTGTACACACATGCATTCATTATGTTGTTCATATTTGCTTGTAAATACCTGGGTATATATTATTACAAGCAGCTAAGATTATAATTTGTAAAAAATTGTTGCATTTTGTATTTTTAAAGTAATTTCCGGGTTGGTCTAACAAAATAAAATCTGACAGAATTCTGTGAAATACAGATTTTTCTCTTGCCAAAGAAATGTTCTTCAGCTTTTCTGTGTGTGTAGTGATGATGACACCCAGTACTCAGACAAACCAATTTTACTTCTGCAAATTTGCCCTACTTGCAATAGAAGTGGCAGATAATGTAATTTGTTTTTTGTTGTTGGCACAGAGGGTGAAAGTGCTTTTACGTTCTGCAAAGGCCAAGGTTCCTGTGAAGAGTAGGAGAAATGCTTAAATTCATGTGCAGTACAGCACAACCATCACTGAGATTTATCACAGTGTTTAAATGTAACCAACTTAATTTCACACAAACATTTTTATGCCAACTGAAAGAATTGATTTGATAACTGTTTTGGAGATGAGTGCTCGCCTTATTACAACTGTTGTAAATTATATACTAGAAGGGGCCACATTAGAAAGGGACTGAGGATCATCTGTAATCTCCTTTGATACTCAGAATATCACCAGGTCCAACACAAACATCTGTAGTAGGAATGTTATATATGTGTATGTGTGTGTATGTATAGATACAGATATATATACGTACATACAAAAATAAAAATCCATTGTGCCAAAAGCCTATACAGTGAATTGTCTTCATATATCTTAAGGTTGCATTTTTAAACAAATACAGCATTGGAAAAAAATATGTCATTTATTACAGAAAGCACTACTTGTGATATTTTAACGAGTTTTTGTGATGGAGCTGCAAATTCTGCTAAGTTTATGCACAAGGGATTGCTTACTCCAATTGCAAGAACAAATGAGAGGTTTATTATGGGCAAACCAGAATTTAAAAGTGTACAGCTTTGGTTTTGAGGGCATGATAGAATATTTATCCTTTGTTCACTAGGTAACGCTTTTCTCAAGTAAATTGGTCATAAGTTTTCCATGAGGGATCCTGAGATGAGTACATCCAATAAATAGTTTGATTCTCAGAAATGTTGAAATTTGCACCCATTTGCAATTCAAGTCATTACTTAGCAACTACTTGTGGATTTAAAAGTTAAAATTCTAAATTCTGAAAGTCTCATATCTAATGTGTTCTATCCTAAGTGGACAGTATGCTATTGTATTGCTACTCTGCTACTATGGACTGGTACAGCACACTTGTTTGACATATTTTGTAGTTTTCTTCTAGATAAAGGAGAATAATTAAATGATTGCCTCAAAAAATCTTTTCTTCACTACTCTAGCACCTAACACAAGTTCAGGGAAATGCTTTTAAGATGCAGAGATAGGTAGGCAGTTCCTTGCGTGTGTGTAATGTGTAGAAGTAAGTTCTGTACTTCTCTGAAGTACAGCTTGAAGTTAGAACTTCAGCACCTACTACCATGGGACTGTTAAAGTTATTTTCAATTTTAAACACAGTCCCTTTGATTTCATTTCAGACGTCCTGTGGGCAGTCAGGAAGAGCTGCTTTTGTTCATCTGGACTGAAGGACCTTTGGAATTTATTGATGCATCTGATGCTCTACAGCCTTTCACCCTCTATGAATATCGTGCCAGAGCTCAAAATGCTGTGGGGTCAGTGGACAGCCTGTGGGCTTCAATTCAGACTCTGGAGGCTTCCCCACGGGGCATGGAAGCCCCCTGGGCACAAGCGACAAGTGCGTACTCGGTGTGGTTGAACTGGACCCAGCCTGTCTCTCCCAATGGTGTTATATCTCTGTATCGAGTAGTCTATCAAGAAAAACGCAGTGATCCCACGTTTAGCATGCCAGCTGTTACAGCACTAACCGTAACGGTAAGAACTGGACCACAAAAGAGTGGTTTAATTTTTTAGTTGGTTTTACTTTGCTTTGATCTCTGTGGTATTTTAAAGTCTCATTTAATACTGATTGGAAAAGTGGGGTTTCCAATTGCCAGTAGTTTTGTTGGTTTAAGTGTTGTGTTTGGCCCAGTGCAGACCAAACTACTTCACATGAATATCCAAATCCTGGTAGAGGCAAGTAGGTTACTGGAAAGCATAGATGGGGTCATGTCTGGAGGAATTAAGCACATGCATGTAACTTTGTCAGCCTTGCTCTGAAAATACTGTCCTGGGCTTTTTGTCTGACTGTCGAAATACTTTCACGAGGTCTGCACAAAGAACAAAAAAATCACTTCTCCTTGTATATAATTTTAGTTTTGTGATTCAGTTGGAATCACAAAGCGAATGAATTCATTAGTAATTACATAGTTCATATATGCAACACATTTGCATGTTTCTCTCATAATTCATTAGTAATTAAAGCAGATCTACTTTTACTTTCATTACATGTACTTATATTAGAATGTAACTTTGCACTGCTAATATGTCTTTCCCTTCAAGGGACTTTCCAAACATTAATGTCTGTAAATATTACATTTCTATTCAGTATGTGAAGGGATAGACTCTGGAAAAGGCAGGTTGTTTTGTGAACTGACTAACAATATTATGTAAATCAGTGACAGAAGTGGTTATGGTTTGTGCAGTTACCGCTGCTCCTCCCACTTATATATTGTTACATATAGATATATATAACACATCTTTTCTATAGAAAGACAGCTTACAGATAGTTGACTAAACTGCTCTGTATTAGGACAGATGCTGTACTTGGCAGTCTTCTGAAAATAAGTTTTAGAAAATGGTTAAGGAGTTCGTAATAAAGTTGGGTTTCCTCAGCAGGCCACCTCAATTTCATAAACCTAGAATTTTTCCTAAATTATGTTCCTAGGCCATATTTGTATTGAATAACACCGGAAAGCTCCATAATTCTTAATTACCCCAATTACAAATTATCTGTTTGACATTCAAGTTGGCTCCTAAAGAGCTTTCTCTGGAATACTCAATAGTAACTCCCTCAGACAAATCTCAACATGACAAGATGGGAGATTCCAGCTCGGTAGTTTTACATCCTCTTGTGGTCCCATGGTTCCAAAGCAGTTTTGTGTCTAGCTTCCTGGAAGCCTAAACAGATTAAGTTGGTAATACAGCTTTTTCTGAAAAAGAAAACGGGTCCTGGACTGAATGATAGGAATATATACTTTTGGCTTCTGAAGTAGTTGCATTCACATTGTAAGTATGCTAGGTTTTAGAAAGTAGATTGGGATTTTGAAGTCATTGAACTTCAGTAGCATTTCAGTAATTAGCTCCCTTAGCTTGTTTTTAAAAAAATAATCACAATCATAATTGTGATGGGACACCAAGATTTCAAAACCAGTGAAATGACAGGGCTTCTCCTAATACTCTGCTTCAGCAGCATGCAATGTGTTGCTGAGCATTGGAATTGACCTGGCCGGTCATGCATTGCAATGTCTTCTAAGCATGCCAACAACAACAGAAAATGTCCAAGATGGTTGCATTGTGGGTAATAAAACCTACCAAATGGTCTTTTAAATAATGTTGCCACAGTGTGTTTCTTTAACAGCATCAGTTAAAGGCCTTTTAAATTAACAAGCTATTATTTACTGAATTAGTATTTTCCTGGCTCCAAAGTCCTTTATTTTCCCCAAACACTATCCTGAATCAAAATGACATTCTGGCAGCATATGTATAGCTGTTCTACTAGTGTTGCAGCAAAGCTGACTTGCATGTTTTTTCTACTGTCCTTTGTCGTGAACATTTATCGATTATTATTTTTGCTACCCTTTTTTATTTCTAAATATTATACTACCCTTTGGGGAGAAATCTTTCTGTACAGCTATTCTATCAGTTGAACTCACTTCAAGCTGCTGTAACTACATTAACTCAATAGAGTTGCTGCTGATATATACTAAGGAGCTGAGATCTGAATCCTACCTCTTCTGAATATAGCAGAACAGCTGGAGCTTTGAATCAAAGTTATTGACATAAAATGCACAGAGTCCTGTTATCAAAGATATCTTCGGGAGGTCAGGTCAACTATCCCAGCAGGCAAAAACCTGGACACCAACTTTCAGAGTTATAACCCCTTAAAGATAGAATTTTATCATGAAATTGCTGATATATCCTTAACTGTAGCTTTGTGAACGAGACACTTTAATTAAAATGTAATTTTATTGAAGGAACTAGCATTCCAATGATTAAACTTCTGCCCCTTTAAAATATAGCTTTCAGGGGTACTAGGCTAAATCATTTAATCTCCTAAAGCATCTCTATTGGAGCTCCCTCGTGGGATATGCCATTAGTCATTCTCTCACACAAGCTTCCATGTTACAAGCAAGACTTAAAGTATTAAGCGAGCAATGAGTTCGGTCCTTTATTTAATCTGTTAGACTCCATTCTTATCCCATTAGATTATTCCAGAAAAAAAAGCAGTGCTAGAATCACGATAGCCAATCCCACCCTTGCTCTTGTTGGTTGCACCCTGGTTGCCTGCCACAGGACATAAAGCTTGACCAAAACCTAAAGTAGAAATACAATCCTTGTGACACTGCAGGATACAAATTAAGCCCTTGGTAAAGTCCCTGCAGGCTGTTCTAATTTGGCAGCTTCATTTCCATCCATTTCCAGAACGAAATGAGAAGCATCTTCTGGGTTTTCAAACCATTTGACAGACTTATCCACTCTACCTTCCCAAAATGCAGCTGTTCACTCGCCAGTTAAGTTGCATTAATCTGTACTTGGGTCAAAGGTATGGCTGTCCGGTACCTTAAGGTTATTGCTGACGCCCTGAAATTTTATGCTGCCTAGAAGATAAAAATGAGAACTCAGTTCTGAGAGCAAAAGCTGCTGCTACTCAAATGAGCGGAGGATCTCCTGCACCATTGGAAGCGAGTGAAGTACATGTGAGCCATTTTGAGGCTTTGCAGTTAAAGCGGTGTCACCCATTTCCCTAGCTTGTTTGGCCAGGAGTGTAGTGACAGATGTTAGGTGACAGCAAGTTAAACTGACAGTCTGGTTTATTTGCAGAGCAATGTCAAGTCAAGACTGGTTACAGCAGTACAAGTGTCTCCTGCAATGTCTTCCCGGTTCATTTTAACCCTCTAAAGTAAGAATGATATTTAGTGTCTTATTGACAGCATTAACATGCGACAGATGTGTTTGTAGGGGAATGGAGTGACAGTAAGTTCTCATTTACAGAAATCTGCATAAAGTGACTAGGTTGTCAAGGCAAGCTTCTGACTCTTGTGAACTTAGGGCTTAAGCTAGTGAACATAGGACCCAGAGCTGATTTCATCATCAAGCCAGCACCTGCCAAATGGCAAGAAAGCATCACAGCTCTTTAACTGTTATATTCCATACGATGCCGTGTGGTAAAACTGTGGGTAAGTTTGGACTTTTTCTTGGTAGATGTTTTTTGGGTGTGTAATGCTGTTTCTCCCATGACAGTTACATCAAGTATTGGGTTGTTTATCATGAAAAGGAGAATTCAAAGCCAAGAAGATAAGTAAAAAAATACAACTATGTATCTGTTAGAATGTGCTTGGAGAAGGAAAAGCATCCAGAGGTGAGGGCTGTAAAGAAAAATTCTGCCTGATATGGGCAGTAACTCCCATTATTATTATGTAGGATCAAGGTCTTGGTGTGTCAAATCTGCTTCAGCAGAGTGTAGCTAACAAGTACAATGTGCTTGTCACAGGTTGCAAGAGATAGGTGTAAGCATTGTAGGCTTTATTCCTGGGAAATCTTAGACCTGTGCCTACCTAGAAGCACAGGTCTACTCACAATGTGTTTTCCAGTATGAGGCTCAGGCCAAATTTATACTACAAGGCTTTTTTCTTTTTGCACAGCTATGTCAGCTAGGGGTGTAAAAAGTTAACACATCTCTTAGCTGATACCACTGCAGCAGCAAAGCCTTTGGTTTGGATGCAGCTATGCTAACGGTTGAGAACACGTTGGCTTACCTTACATTATTTGAGGAGATGGTATATAACTCCACTGTCCAAGCTCCTCTTGGAAGATGCTTCATCTATGGTAGGGAAATCTGTACGCATGTTGCAGAATAGCAATAACAATAGAGACTTTGATAGGAGGATGAGGCTTTGGCTTGCATGATTATATTGTTGTAACCAGACGGTAATTTGTATATTGAATGTATAACCAGAGTAAAAATAATAAATAAAGCCTACTTGCTGGAAAACTCCATATAAAATATATCAGAAGTCATCTTAAGTAGCCAGTACTGCCATAAAGAGATGTTTTCTATGGAAGATTTTACAGATATCTGGAATCTCGCATCCAGAGTTAGTTCCTTTCTATTAATCACATTCAGAAATAAATACATCTGTGTGTAATCCTTCGTTTCTCTTTCCTCATATAGACCAGTGAACATCTGGCAGCATTAGAGATGAGATACTGCGTAGTTACTAACTCCCTTGTACATAACATTATTGGGTAATGCAGTACACAGGACTGTACATGACAACTTCCATCTAGCCATGGAGATTGTAGCCACACAGATAAGAAAAAATATGCCAAAGAGAGGGATCGGTGAAACCTTTTTATACATGCCAGTTTCACATGCCTGGGAAATGGACTACGCTCTAAGAAAACAAGATGAGAGTAAATGCATGAATCCCTGCACATGCCATAAATTCAGAAGATGTGCTACTTAGCAAAGAATGAAAGCCGTAAACGGCAGCGGAGGGCAAAAGTTAATTAGGCTACTGTGCTGCTGTTAGTGAGTGGAAAGTAGCCACAACCAGAAACAAGATGGCTGCTCAGCAGTGCCCTAATACAGCCAAAAGATCATCTCCTTAGCTCTGCAAGGGCTTGTGGGTTAGGGGGAAATCATACACAGATGACTAATTTTTTTATGGTTCACAGCCGATCAAAGTGAAATTCAGCAGCTGTTCAGGACAAGTGACCACTCTAACGGCTGTAATATAACCTGCTAAATAGAGAGGGAATTGCATGAGAGCAAGAGGTTAGCTGTGATTATCGGCAGGTGAGTGCTTTATTGAAGTTGAAAGACCATTAACATTGATGGAGTAATTATTTCAACTTGAAAGTAATTACCTTGATGGGTGATAACTTCTCCAGTGTTCCCAGATTTGATTGGACCAAACAGTTGTGAACTCTTGAAGCCTAGAAAAATATTACAACAATACTGCAATGTTTAAATTACTGAAACCACTGTTAGAGTATTTTAATTATGCCTAACAGTGAAAAGATTTTAACTTACAACAACTGGTGACCTCTCATGTATAGAGACGTTTGCTTTCTAATTCCAATGAAATGATCCACGCCTACTACTACATGTGTGCTGTATGTGATGGGTCTGCAAATGAATCATTTGATTTAAATGCAGTTTTTAAGATTCAAAGCCTCGTTAGCACAGTTTCAGGAAGGGCTTGTACTGGAATTGCTGTAATTGTTTTATTTGCCAGGAAAGCCCAGTAATATAAAATGCTTCCCATGTTTTAATCTCTAGACCTCTTAAGCTTACACAGGATGAATACAGGACAAGTGCTCCTTCACATTGAAGGCTGCTAAAAGGAAAAAAAAAAAAAGTGTGTGAGGCAATCTGTGTCTCACAGATTCTGTTGTTTCCATGCTGCTGCAGAATATGCTGGATTTGGCACTACAGCTCTGTTTAAATAAGCATTTGGATTGGCACTACGATGCCCCTCCAAGAAACTGATTAAGTGCTTCAATAAGCCCCACCTATCAAGGCAGACACGTAGAATTGTCTGGTTAGAGCAGAAAGGATGAAAAGGATTGTTGCACAACTTTGATGATTTTGAAGTGGTGTGGTAATAGAACTGGACGAGAAAGGTGAGAGAGAAAGAGAGAGGCTTCAGCTTCTCTATTTATACCATCCTTGCTGTAACCAAGGCCACTTCACTGTCTCCTGGATGCTTTCGGCAGCCACAGAAACAGCTTTAGACCCTGCTGGCACTCTGCCAAGAAATCTTTGAATCCTCGTGACTTAGAATGCGGGGTAGCGGGGAGAGGTTTCTCTGGTGTCTGTGAGGTCTTAATATGTTGTCAGGCAACTGGCAATTTGGATTAGTGAAGGTTACAGCAAAGGAGGTTTTCATTCATTAATTTATTTATTTATTTTACTATTTTCTCCCTAATTCAGTGTGCAACATGAAGTTAACATAACTTTGCCCTTCGATACATTTTTGGACCAGAAGTAAAAACACTGATAGGGTCATGTCTGACCATGCCAAATCACACACTCTAGACTGACTAGACCCGAGTGCCTTGGATCAATAGGTAATTTTTTTCTACAAATAAATTAGTTCCCTGTTCAGAAATATCTGGTGTATTTTATCCTTGGGTTTCTCCTTGTGCAAGATCCAGTTTTCACCCATTCCATAAGTCTTTTGATGAGTGAAACACATGTAGAATTAGGTCTTTTGATGGATATTTACAATGTCGGACTTTAGACATCTAACCTAGTTATGCTATTCGTAACCATGAATGTCCTCTATAGACCATGAAACCTCCAGAACTTCTAAGGTATGGACATTTACCTTCCTTGGGCTGCAGCTGTTCACACAAGACTGCTTTCCTCTAGTGCATTCGTGTGCCACTACTGGCATGTCAGTCAAAAGAAGGTGGTTGATTTTAAGCTGATTAATCAGCTGGTCTTTTCTAACCCACATAACGGGATTATGGAGGTTGACAGATTTAAAAGATGGTACCCTCTGACAGAAAGATGGTCATGGGCAGCAGTCTGGAAGTGGTAATCTTTTCAATTTGTGTACCTGCAGTCATAAGAGGAGAGGTGACCACGTGACAAAGCCTAAAGTCAGATGCCTAAAATGAGATTGTGTAAATGCTCCATATGCTGTTTCTCTATGTATGTTTTTCTTTATGGTGTCTTTCTGTAATTCTTACATTTCAGTTGTGAGAATAAGGTTTAGCTAATCAGGCACTGTGGAAAAATACCACTGACAGGATTTTTTCTAATTTGTAGAAACAAAATAGCAAAACAGAAACCCCTACAAACCTTCACCTTATTAATTATAATTTGATAAGATATGAATTATGGTATGAAATATGATATATGAATTTTATATAATATGAGGGACATTGTTCCCTTTGTGCCATGTTGTGTGTGACTACACTAAAAACAAGGTTTTGGTAAGCTAAAGATGTTTTTTCATATATAAGTAGGAAATAAAAATGGAGGAGGAGGCAGCAGAAATTTGTTGGGTAATATGTACAGCTGTTTTTCAAATTAGATATCTATTTAAAAATGCTTAATTGGATTTGACTAGATTTTAATTCATGTTTAACCAACATTCTTAAGTGGATGTATCAGGCAACTCCAAGATAACGCTCTTTGTTGGTAAAGTCGTAGGGCAGCTTCCTAAAATCCCCAGGGTCATGCCCAACAGCTACCAATACAGGAATTCTTCAGCTGATAATTAAAAAGGCCACCCCCACCCCCATCCTATTCCCCTGCCCACTCCCCTCCACAAATAAGGTCTTTTATTCAAATTGGCTTAGAAGTCTTATGTCATATGCTCATATTTCATAGGGTAATTTTAATAAACAGAATCCTACCTCTTTTTTAAAAAAAGCAAGATCAAGCCATATGACTCATGGGAATTGGTAATATAACACAAAGCCTCGTACCGCTGGGGACTCCATTTGAATCTAATCCAGGTCTACAGTCACCAAAGTCATTCTCATCAAACAGCCGTGGGGTGTCCTACGCAAGATAAGTTTAGTATTCTCAGCTGACCTCCTGTCCTTTCTCTTTACTGCTCCCTTTTGAATCCATTCCCATCACTCAGCGTCACAGCCTCATTCAAGCTCATCTCCCCTATGCTTGTTGCAGTTTCCCATTTTCTGCCTGCCAAGTGACCTCTCTCTCTCCTCCTTTCAGACTTTACAAAAAGCACTGGAATGCATGTATAATCTTGCCACACTGTTTTTTTTTTTAGGGGGCAAGACCCTAATTCCTGCACAGTGCTAAAACATGAGTTTATCAACAGAAAGCTCTTTGGGAGTGAGAATGGGTGTCTGTCTGTTAATTTACAGCACTATATAAATATTATTTTTGAGACTATAATAGCAATTATGGTGAATAGGGGCCAGATGGCCTCTGTATCTAGAAAGCAGAATGGCAGTGTATTTTTAATGGACTTAAATGTTACTTTTTGACAGGCAGCTAATATTAAATTCTGTATTATAGGTGCCTGTCAGGTGAGTATGGTTCTGAGTTTTGGTTTTTGTTGAACTAATTGCTAATGTCATGCCTGGATACTTTTGCCCACTAAAGCCTTGTTCTGTGGTGGGGTCTTTGTTGTTGCCTTTTTTTTTTTTTTTTTTTTTCTAAGGATGGTTATTGATCTCTTGCTGAGCTGAGATTTCAGTTTTATGCCAGATAGTTTGATTAATGGGTTGGTTTCTGTAAGTGGACTGAATGGGGATAGGAAGCACAAGCCGCTCATGCCGCCAACCCTAACTCCGTCAAGACGCATAGCTCATTATGAAACAGTTATCAAGTATACATGAAAAATTAATTGGGCTCAGTTTGATTCTGAAAAGGATCAGCTTTCTACTTGGCGGTCCCCCCAATCTTTCCAGATGTTGCACGCTAGCCCCTCGAGAAGCAGCGAAGGGAGATGTATTAATACATTGTATTGATTAGATCAAGACCCCTGACAGTTATTTGTAGAGATACCATCTGGCTACTGTTCGAATTCCTTCACCAAAAACAGGACGTGACATGTTATTAATCTCAACTCTCTAAGTATAGACAGTTGCCTTTTCTGCTAAACCGCATTTTACCATTCCGTAGGAGATGGAGGCAGACCTGAAGGGTGCTGAAATTAAGGTTATTACACAAATTGAGCCATATGGTCCAAATATTTCAGCAAGAAAATTGCCAGGCAATAAAAATTGCTCCTGCCTTCCTAATGGTGTAAATTACAGTTTAACCATGGCTCTAATGATGTCCTTCTGCCGCGCTTAACTACTGTTACATGAAGGACATTGTTTTAAAAATATAAAAAACAAGTAAATGCCAGCAGCGTGTTTTACAATCTGTTAGTGTGTCATTAAGAACACTGTCAGAATTACATAAACATAATGGCAGGCAACCTAGCATACAAAAGAACGAGTATGGAAATAGAAAGTGTCTTGAAAACTCCTTTAGCTCTGTAATGTCAAGAGCCCTTTCCCTTCTGGAACTTTTCCAGTATGGGAAAACGTGGCTGGTTATTTATTCCAGTTCTCACACAGGCTCTAATGGAGATTTAAAAACAGAAGAAAAAAAAATACTGAATATACGGATGCATTTTGAACAGGTGACAATGGAGAGGTGTAAATTTACTATCGCATTATACTGTAACTGTATATAAAGTTAACTGGGTATGAAAAAGGAATCCAAGATACAAGTCTCTTTTCAAACTGAAGCATTTTTTTTATTCTTTGGGATCATAGTGGGACTTTCTGTTGTTTTTCAGACTGTTTGGAGAATTGCAGGGTATTAAAATGGTTTCAAAGCTCAAAAGCTCTGTGAATTTTACTAACAGAGCTAGCAATCCTAAAAAAATGTTTATTAAAAATAGCTGTAAGTTATTTGTTACTAAAAAAAAAATGAAAGTACTTATCCAGTCAGCAGATGCATTACTGATTCAGATGATTCATCATACCGTGTGAAAATTAAATTGTAAATAAATAAAGTGAATAATTGGCCACTCATCCAACTATGAACAAAGGAAACACTCTGAGATGGCCATACAGAGAGGAAGAATCACATAGGTTTATAATAAATACTATTTGGAATATTTAGTTTGACCACTTCTGCTTTAAACCATGTGCAGAGTTTAAGAGTTCATGTATGCCAGATTTCTTGGTAAAATAACCTAGTACAGCCATGTTACCAGCCTGGCATCTGGCTGACCAGGCGCATGGCACTGGTTTGAGGAGGTGCACTTAGAGCGCTCCGTACCAGTAGTTTTGTAGAAGTGGCTGCTGGAAACCAAGGGGTCCTGTGCCCCACCACTGCCTCCCCTCTCTCCCTTGGGCCATGTTGCTCTGGGTCTGCTAAGCAGGCAGAGCTGCTGCTTCCCCTGCCCATGCACCTCTGAAGACAAAATCTTCCACACCCTTGCAAGGGCACCCAGTTCCTGCTAGATCTTCATGCTGGTTGAAATGTATTTTGACAATGATGAAAACACAAGTGAGTGATGTCGAACAGATGAGTGGAAGAAGGGAGATTGTGAATTAGCTGGCTGGGTTGGCTGGTTGGTGAATGAGCTGACAGGCAGCTCTTGCATTTGTCTTCAAACCTAGCACAGTTTCTGAATTGTGTGAGGATCTTATTTGTGTGTGGAACAGGGAAAAGATGACAGGGGACTTTTGACAAATTTAAAACGTCCCCAAACCAGACAGTTTATCAGATTCAATACAGTTCAAAGCAGTCTTTGTATCCGTCCTTCCTGCTTCTCAGTACCAGTACGATCACAAATGAAAGCACTAAAACATAAGTAATTCGTGGCCGGTTGGGTTTTGCTCCAAAGAAACCGAAGGCAGAAAGCAGTAGACTCTTGTGAGGATGGTAGTCTGAAAACTTCCTATATACAATCTGTGGGGGTGTTTACATACATGTAATCTGTATTAGGAGGAAACAAAGTCCAATTTATGAGTTTATTCCATCACACACTGCAAGTATTTCCCTTGGCACCTTGAATTTTTTATCTAACCAAAGTTACAGGAATGCGTGGCAAACAGGATCTGGAACTTCTAAGTCTATTTTTCTCTATTCACAGGCACAAGAGATAGATTTTTTTATTTAACTATAGAAACTGTATAGTATTTTTAAATCTGTTTCTTTAGCACTCCTCCATTAAAATCTCTTCAGTCTTTAAAGAGAGAGATTGGTACAGATGTCCTTCCACCAGCATCTGACAGGCTGGAATATTTGGAAAGGATATGCTCATTGAACTGCTTTATGAGTGCCAAGAAAAGCTAGGAGCATGGAGAGAAGGTTTCTACCCATGAAGTGGAAGGCTTGCTGGTAAAAAACCCTGCCAAAGTTCCTACCAGATTCAGAGGAATTTTTCTCACCTTGTTAACAGGTGCCATGTTACAGCTTTAGGGCATCAGACATCATCTGTTACACCTGTGGCAACTGCAGGCTGCTTTACTCCCTCCACCAAAACTGTGGAAACTGCTTCTTCATCCATTCTTTTGCCTCCATAAGCCTTCCTTTCTAAGAACCCACTTAGAGACTACAATGAGTGATAAAGGGAGCAGGAATTCGTTTCTGCCCTGAGAGTCTAGTAGAAAATAAATTCTGTCTTTTTCAGATTTTTGTCAGGAACTTGTTCCTATTTCCAGATATTCTGTGGCTCCTGCAGTCCTTACAACAGGCAGGACGCTGCTACAGTCAGGTAATGTGCTTTAAAGGTCTTATGTTACTGGAGGCTGTGTAGTTACACAGGCAAAGCTTTAGGAGGCAAACACATGTCCACTTAAGGCAACCTATGATGTGCAAGAGCAGCAGCTGGACCTGCAGCACAGTACCCTTCGCTAAGTTCTTTGACTTTGCAGCTGTAGGATGTCTTTTTAAACTGATCCATGGCTTCTCCACCTTCCTTCTTTATGTAGCACCTATGTCTTTTAAACACTTCTGTGCCCACATCACCCTAACATATAAAGATGATGTTACTGCTGGGGTATGGCCTATCTGAATGAGACCCCTGGAGTATGTGTTGACTGTGAGCCAAAAGGACTCCAAGGAGTTGTATACTCACAACAGGAAGATGAAGAGAGGTCCCAGCATCTGTTTAGCCTACTCATTTTGCTACTAAATTTTGCTCCAAGTATTTTTCCAAGTCTGTGTCCTACAGGTTTGAATGCGCCGATTCTTTTTTCCCATTCAGAGTAGAGTTCCTAGCCTGAGCCAAATCCTCCACGCAATGTGGAGATGCTACTCTAGTGCCTGCAAAAAGGGCACCAAGTTTACAATTGCCCTACAAAATCAGAAATGCAAATGCAGATTTAATATAGCAAGAGAGTAAGGGAAGTGGACTCCTTGCAGGGATAAATTTTTTGTATTTTTGCCATAAAGAAAACTTTACTCATCACAAACAAAATGAATGAAACTTTGCCGAGCTCTTATATTTCAACAGGCTTTAAAAAAGAATTAATGAGAAGTCTGGAAGACATCTTTTCCCAGACAAAGTGAAGTATTATTCTTGTCATTACGGGATCATAAAATTATTTTTTATTGTTTTCTCTTCAGGGGTTCAAGACAGATGATAATTTAGATTTTCTCTAATGCTAGTCTATGCTAGAAATCCTAGACCCGTGATGTACCAATAGATCATGAGATTTATGCTATAGTTGTAGCTTAAGACAGTGACATATTTAAGTGCTGTGCGTAAAGTTACTGGAAAGTCCTGGCCTAAAAAGACTGAATAGAGACTCTGAGAGTAAATGAGAACAATATCACCTTTTCCACCAGGTAACACAATAATTTGAGCTGTGGTTGCTTTTAATGTCAAACACAGTGTCCCCTTTGAGGACAAATAGAGCTGAGAACATGTGGCTTTTGAAATAGATTTCTGAGACAAAAACTTGCAACAGCCCTTCAGCATACTGCTTTTTCCATCTTTCTAGTCCTGCCTAGAAGAATCACAACACTTTCAATTGCTTTGTTAACAAACCCCTGTAATAATATTTGGTTTGAGGGTGTTAATGGAAATTTTAAACCATACTGACTGGAGTAACATCATCTCAGACTGAAGATCTTTACCAATACATTAACCCGTTCATAGGAATCAGGAGTCAGGGATGTGTGCTTCAGTATTATGGATTAACTAAACCCAACCTCTGTTCTGGTTGAATGCCATCTACATACACCATTTAGTTTTGTTGTTCTACTCATGAAGATCCTGATCCAGGATCCTTGAAAAAGCAAAAGAAAGCTTCTGTTGAATTTGAAGTGTTTTGAAACAGCTGCAGTTTAACTTCTGAGCTATCAATAATTTTTGGTTTCACCTTAAGAAAAAAGAAACTGTTCACCTGTATGATCCATTGCTGTGTGCTGATTGAAGATGTTGTCACTGGCTTCTTGGCTGCTCTTTGAGTCTTAAGTGAATTTAACCAAAAATCACAGCTCTGAATTCTAAAAACTTCCTTTCGATGGCCGGTGTTGGCTAGCCTATCTGATCTGGAGAGAGAGTGAGGCTTTTCTGATGGGCTATTCAAAACAGTACTTAAAGATAAACGTGATTTTCACTTTAGAGGAACCTCCCTTCCTCTGCACAGAGTATAGAGAATAAATGAAGACACCAGCTACAAGGTTTTGTGTCAGAATGTAGGAGCTCTGACCGTTTCCCATAGCGCCTCTCTTAATCTGTAAGTACTTGAATACATTTATATGTCTGGCCCAAAATGACTACACTGTGTAGTAATTTCTTTTTGAGTTGCTCATTTATAACATGCATACACGCAGCTAATCAATAGATGAGACAGTGAAACTAGTGGATTTACAAGTTAATATGCTGAAGTCAATAATGTGCTGTAAAGACGTTTTCAATTCTGAAATCAGTACAATTTGTTTTGTACTAAGCTTAACTATATACCTGTTGATTTAGCGGTCTGTTTTAATTCCCCAAGTAACTTAAATATCCAAGGATAATACAGAATCCAAACTAAACTTGTTACGCTTCAGCTTTCAAGTTATATTTTCAATATTTACATTCTTCATCATTTCAGTGGAAGTTCATCTGTCCACTGGGTTCGCTTGGTTTCAGGACATTAAACCTGCAAGCAGCTTCTCTTCCAGTTATTCTACCAGACTCTATAACCACCCTGTCTTCTTTTCAGCCTTTTTCATGGTGTGGAGTAGATACTGAGCCTTCATATTGGCAAGACATGTCTGCTATGGGACACAACAACGTAGACAATCTTTATTGAACCTCATTATTTTCGTCAACGGTGCAGTCCATAGCAGCTGCAATGGGAAAACAAGATTTTTGTTCCTCTTGCCATAATGTGACACAAGGGCTTTCCAGGCTACTTGTTGAGGCTTTCCACTAGTATACAACCAGTAGGGGCAGGGATCCCTTGTAGCAACCCCCTACTCTGAACTTGGGGGAGCAACCCGCAAGTTCTGGAAGGAAGGTGTCAGATCTGTGCTGGACCTGTCAGTATTTTGAGGGGAAGCTGTGCTTTGCTGAGGAATATGTCTCCAAAGTGTACTCCTAATTATAAGTCTAATCAATATCCCCTGATAATATTCAGAGGAGAGGCAGAACTTTCCTCCAGCTACTGAAGAGAGGGTGTCCCTACCTGCAGAAGCAGTGTGCGGTGTGCCTCTGGTGCGGAGCAAGTCTTTTTTTCCTGGCAGGGATTGGCATAATCGGAGTGCACCTCTCTCAAACTGCTACCTGCACACCTGCATTTAATTTCAGCCAGTCTCTGTTTGGAGAGCAGGTATTTACATGTAGGCATTGTAAAGCGTTAAGGGAAGGAATGAAAAAAACCTTGTGAAGGAAAGCCTTTCAAGAGATAGAGGTTTGCATGCTTTTTGGCCCATCATTTTTTAAAATTCATTTTAAAGGTGACATTTTAAGTTCAGCCACACATTCAGACTAAACTTTGGCCTTGATAATGTAGCTCCAAGTAAATTGTTTATGCTTACCTTTTAATATGTCTCAGAAGTGATTACATACAAATCAGGCAAAGTTTGAATGAAAAGCTAGAACTGTTCAGTACAGGGCAGAAAAAAAAAAAAAAGAATAAAACAGTTGAAGTAAAAACCTTTTAGTCTCCTTTAAAATGTTGCTTTTATTTTCCATTGTGTTGGCAGAAAGCAGGGATTTAAAGCTGTGAATTGCCTTGAGGCTGTGTTATCTTCCTCTACTTAGCAGCAATTAGAACTGCTCTTTCTTGCATGTGTTGGGTGAGAGAGACAAGGACTCAGAATGACTGAGAAAAGGGAATGAAGTAAGCTCGCATTTAACAATAATATGACACATCTGTTGTACCTGTGTAAAATGGCTTCTAAAACAATAATGCTGGTTTCCTGAAGCTGCATAGAGTAACACAGGGAGATATCCTGAGACTTAATTAATGTTTGTAACATGATGTGAGGTCCTATGATGAAAAGTCATGTAGAACTGCAAAGTCCTAATTTTATGGAGCACAACTGACATTCAGTGGCATTTTCAAGGAAACTGATGTGGGAGTTCACCTGCGATCTATGTTAAGATTCAGATTGTCCTTGTACAAGTCCCCTTAAAGGTTTTCTGCAAACTTTTTTTTTTTTTTTTTTTTATCTTTGCATTTCTTTTTCCCCCATTATGGCTGTTGAGCTGTGCAAAGGCAAAAAATGAAAACAATTGCTTTTACAGGGGAAAAATAAGGAGGATTTTATTCACCAAATCCACAGCCAAACTATTTTTCAAATTTTACAGAAAATAGAAACCTTCAGATACTATGCTCAGGTCATTTTAAGGTCAGATGGGAGAAGTTTTAAAATGTTCAGAGCCGCTTGTCTTCACAATATCATGTATCATATATGATGTAATTTAAAAGGAGTTTCAGTGGTGTATGGCACAGATATATGTAGTTACAAATGTTATGGAGGAGCAATGTGAATGCTTGAAAAACAAAACTTCAAGTGAAACCAAAAGACGAAACAGTTGATAATGACAAGGGCATGTTCTTTCTACAGCAAAACAAAACTGATTGCTACAAGATACACTGAGTTGAGAAGTTCAGGTATGTAAATTATCCATTTTTCAGGATAACAAACACATCCACAATTTCATTACATTGTTTTAAAATTACAGAAGCCCTTCTGCAAAACATCTGCCACTCTGAACATTACTAAAAGAAAAAAAGATTTGAGACTAAGACGACACCAACTGCACTGATGTAGCAGTCCAGATTTTGTTTGTTCTGACAAAAGCATCTAACTTCATTCTGGACATCAGCCAATATATCAAATGGAAAATACGGTTTATGGCATTAGGAAAAATATAACATTAACCCCCTAATGCTCCATATTAAGGGTTGTACCCCCTACCATTTGCAGGTTTGAGCCCTTAGGCTCTAGCTGCTGTTTTACAGCAGCAGTGGCTTTTCTTTCTTTTGCCATGCCTACAGACGACATAGAACAAATCCATGAGAGGAACACTTCCTAAATGCTAACAAATAGTGGATGGAAAGTTGCTGCTCAGCAGGAGCACTATGTGTGGTACTTATTTTAAGCATATTCCTGGAGTTCAGCTGTATGAGTGCAATAGTTGTAATGTAGAGATAGATAAAAACCCCAGCAGAGTTTGTGTGCTTGCCTTTCCTAGCTTTTTATCTTCCCTGAAGACACGCTTCTATCCCAGATTATAAAGCTCCACCTGAAGGACCATTCATTCCCATTCTCCTTGTGACTAAGGTAGACTCAACACATTGCAAGTTCTGCAGTGCCTTGATGAGTTTATGCAGATTCCAGATTACGCAAGTGTGTGAATTTGGAACATCAAAATAACCTCCCAGCTAAGTCTTGTAGTGTTTGACATTCTTTAATATGATGCTGGATTTCATATACCGTGAAGTCTTTGCTGATGTCTCTGCTCTATCCTCTCTCACTCTGATCAGCTCTCCACAAAGCATGCCCCACTCAGCTAAAGATCAAACTTACAACGTACGTCCATTTTACTGAGGGTAACTCATAATTGTTTTTCAGTGGGGTTTAAATGTTTTACCTCATGCTTTATAGTATCTCAGATAAATAGCATTAACATTTTTCCTTCAGATTCTGCCTGTCATTTTGAAGAGAAACAGAATCTAGTTCTTCATATCCAGAATGACTATCAAAACCAAAAAGGATCAGTCAGGTTAAGTAAGGATAGCACATTTGAACTGACCAAAAACAAATTTTGGAGAAAACAGTCCCGTCAGGTATCTAGTTTATTAAAAAAAACATCTTTTTTCCTCTTTCTTTCTCCATCACTTTCTCATGATAAGGATTAATAAACATGGTTTACAGTGAAAAAATGGGGGCAGGGGGGGAAGGTGCAAAACTGTGGTTTATTATACAGTAGGTCTTGTGAGTGTTGTTAGAGATAAAATATTAATGTTAGGAAAACATGTTGACATCGTCCTCTAGATGGTGTCTATAGTGGAATGTCATGTCATTGATATTTTGGTTTATTTGATTTATTTAGTCATGCAGAAAAATCTTTTTTGGGGGATTTCAGTATTTCTTAGTACAAATTAGACAAATACAGATGCAAATACATTTTTAAGAAGGTGGCATTCAGCGATGTTTGATGGATTTTAAATAAATAATTATGTACGAAAAGGGAAAAAAGAGAAGAAGGGAGACAAGGAAAAGAAAGGAGAAGAGATCTTATCTGACAAGAAATAGAATGGAAAAGGCTACTGAAGTGTTGGCTTTGCCCAAAGAGGTTTTTTAAGATTTTAGCAGTAAAACTGCAACATTGCTGGTGGTTTAAGAGTGTGTACTCCTACCCAAAGGCCAACACAGTGACTGTGTGCGGCTTGTTAAATGTGCTTGATTTCATTTTAACGTGCAGTGCATCCTAGTTTTCTTTTTGGTGCTTAGCTTTCAAGTCAAAGCTGGAGATTCAGACACCTGGTGAGACTGCAGCAGGTCCCCAGGTGTGCCAGGAAAGAAAACTGTCTACTGTGAAAATAGGCACCAGCTCCACTAAACAGATTCAGCTACATGCAATTCACAGTTCCTTACATGCTCTGCCAGAAAGGAGGAAAATTAACTGCAGTGTAATATTTCTATATCAGGTATTAATTGTTGTTGTTTGCAGAACATTTTAAACTTAGATTGCTGCTGTTTCTAATGGTTTCCCCCTGGTATAGTCCACATGCCCACATAGAAATGATTCAGTTATGTGCTGAGTGAAACAGGGTGTGCAAATTAGGTTTCTTATTAAAAAATTCTGCTGGCATGGTACTGTTACGAAAGACAGGAACATGGAGTTACAAAGGACAGATGATTAGTGTTCTCTGATGTCGATAGCAAAACTAACATTTGTTTTAAAAATAAACTACAAGAACCTTCTTAAAGTTGAAAAAAAAACCCAACCAAACCAACATTAAGTTTGCCAGGAATCACAACAAAAGAATATTTTAAGATCATGTAATCAAAGCTTATGTTTTAATAAAGGAGCCATTTTATGTGCTTTACTTTGTAACTTGGATCTATTCTAATACACCTAAAAAATTATTTTTCCTAAATTTATTTATAAAAAAGCAAGCTCAAATATAATGAATTCCTGACTCTTATTTCCTAGCCACTGTAGAAGAAAAGACTGCATCAATCCACTGCAGGGCTGGGAAAACAAAAGTGCCTTTTCATCTCAACCAAAGATGGTTCAGAATAATCCCTGGGCAAAAATGTTTCAGAATTATTTTGTGTTTAATATATAAATGCCTGGGTTTAGTAACTTAAAAATTTCATTTAAATGTTTATTTAATTTTCTTTCACCATTCTTGGGGGTTTTATATACCATAAAAATTATCATCAATGTTACTGCTATTGAAGGCCTGTTGGGTAATATCAAATAATATAATAGTGATTTTAAATGAAAATATAGTCATTGAAAGGCAGTTTTAATATTCTAAAATGAAATGCTGAGTTCTTAAAATGTAAAATTTTAAGAGTGTAATTTGCCCACAAAATTGACTAAAAAACGTAAAAAAAAATTTACACAAATTGGAAGGAAAATAAATTATGCAACATCAATTTTTGGTGACAATGGAAATTCTAGTCACCTCTAAGCAAGATAATTTCTGGTAAAATTAATAACACTGGTTTCTGTTTGCCTAACCTTTGAGGTTTTTCGGTACTATCACAGGAATAACTTATATCCCAGTCCACACCGCTACAGGAAGGGGGCTCATAGATTACTTGTGTATCCATAAGTTGTATCCCTGCGAATTTGAGCGTAAGGCTTTAAGAATAGAGTAGATTTGTTAAACGAAAAAAACAGTGTGCATGATACAAGCCTGAGAAGGAAGGCAAGCCAAAGGACAAGTTAGTGATTGCATATGAATGTGCACTCGGTGCAATTTGTAGAGTGAAGGCAGGGGCTAAGAGGTAGGCTGGGAAATAAGAGTGAATATCAGAGTCAAGGTGCAAGCACTCCCGTGCTTTGCAGAAAATGGCAAAGAATCTGGGTTAGATGGGGAACTGGATAAGAGGATAACACCAAAGGTGAGGATAAGCTATTTTAGTAAAACCCCAAGCATTCCCCATCACTTCTCTCACTTGTGGAAGAATCTGTTCGGCTTCCTTGATGGAGAACTTGAAAACTGTCATTGGAGGGTGTTCAGATTAACGTTCTGACTGCCAGGAGACCATAGCTTTCTCCTCCAATGTCCAGGGAGCGTTTGGCATCTCTGCCTCTGTAGACAAGGGAACGTCATAGTGAATTACCTTCCCATCATTTATGTCTGTGGGTTATGAAAGAAGAGGTTTGGTTCCCTGTATCGCTCCTACCATTAACAGTGTGGCAACGTCTGATGCCATTGAGTTTGGAGACTCACAGAAAGAATGAGCTAGCTTTTTAATCAGATACTGAAGATAGCTGCCAAATAGGAATTACTGTATGAAGAGAAGATAGGGAAAGAGAAGAAACCAGAGCCTAACCTTAACATGCCTGGTGATGACTTGCTGAGTTTTGATGATTACCTCTGAAGAAAGGACAGACACTCAAGCTGCCTGTTGGGGCAGCTTTTTAGTGGTTCAGAGATCTGATGTATTTGTCACATTTTGAACTCATGCCCTGAGACCTGGGCAACTGGGTAAGCTGGCCTGCCTTGAAAAAAGAGGAAAACCCATAATGACAGCACTGGAAAGTGCTGCTTTATCAGATCGATAGATTCTAAGATGACTAGGTTGTGTAGTTGTATGCAGTTTAAACATTTGTGCAGGGAGTCCACCCGCACAGAGTATTATTGACAGCTACAGATCAATGCTAATTTTTGATCATTTTCAACCTACAAAGACCTCTTGACCCGGTTGCCACCTTAGGGGCACTTCAAGTGGTCAGAAGCAATCACAGTAGGCAGTGTAAAATCATCAGACCCTTGAAGGCTGTGCAGCCTTGCCCGTGCCCAGGAGAGGAGGACTGGGAGGTAGCGAGGAAGGCAGGCACCTTGCATTATGGATGCTGCTGCCTTTGAACGGCATGAAAGACTATGCTAATTTGTTTCCAGACTTTAAGTGACTTCTGTGCTCATGAATTAAAAAAAAAACAAACAAAAAAGGCAATCTGAAGCAAATCTTGACAGATACATTATTCATGATTCATGTTCTCTTGGTTTATATTTTGAAAAAATGTGTTAAAACAAGGTTTTATTTTAAATAACTTTTATCCTAATTTGCAGTTGGAAGGCTAGAATTAGCCGAGGAGCGTAGTTGTTGCTGTTAACAGCTTGTGCTGCCACTGGCAGCACGTGAATCATTTTACACAGCAAAAGCAAAGGTGTGGTCCTGCCTGGAGTAGTGGTGGTGCTGTCAGTGCTGCACAAGGGCAGGGGATGGGGCTGCGGGGGTCAGGTCGTGGCAGCTGGTCACAGCTTGCCTCAGGTGTCCCTTCCTGTAGTGTTTACATCAAAAGAATGGGCTGTATAAGAGGAGTGTGAGAGTGCACACACGTAGATGGTTGTTGGATTATTCTTAATTTAATGACTGGCTGAGTGAGAGCGCTTTGCAGTAGGAGGCAGAGAAAGGAGGGGATGGGCTTGTAGTCCGTCAGATTTCATGGTCGCTCAGTCTACGAACATCTTAATGTTTGCATTAAAATTTTATTTTGTTGGTTTGCTTTTAATGGTGAATGAAATCTGGACTGTTAGCAGTGTGTAAACATGGGCTATATGAGTTCATGGCTTTGCAGACAAAGACTATTCCAGGCAATAATTCCAGGCAGAATATTCCAGGCAATGATTTTGATCCTGCACCTGTTTAAGTCTGTGTTGCTGTCCACTGAAGCCAAAGGTGCTCTCCTTTCAAGGTGTATTTTGCTATTTATATTTGACCATTCCAGCAGGTTAGTATTTCTATGCTGAAAATGTCATGGGAGGACATAAAGTAATTCTTAAAATGAATCAGTCTGCCATCCGTTCTCTTTTCAGTATCAGCCTTTGAGCTGAGCAAATTCACACATGGCAATGGCAGCAGTGCAGGGGGAGGAAACGTGGCTCTGTATTCTGGGAGTGCATCCCTTGAGCTTACTTCAAAACCAAACAAAACAAAAATACATGTAAACCATTTGTTCTTCAAGAAGTATCTGTAGGAGCCAGGGATAAAAGTCATCCCTGGAAGGAATGGTTTAGCAGTCTCCAGAGAACATGACGAACTGCAGGCAAGGAAATCCCTCCATCCTTGTTTCATTTCAAGGTGTGGTGGGGATTGTAAATAATTAAATCTTGGGGTTTAGTTGGAAAATGGTAGAGGTTGATGAAAAATATGCTGGTTTCTGTTTAAAAAGAGAAGCCAAGTTTTGTAGAATTGCTGTTACAAAAGCCCACCCCGATGATGCAGCTGATTAGAAAGCAGAGCCGTTGCTCTTTCTATGGTGTTTGTAATAACGGGTTGTACCTTCGGAGAACCTCTGTGTAGCAGTTCAGGGACAGTAATTTAATGTTGTGTGCTCCCTTCCTCCCATCCCTACCCCTGAACCATGGAATGTAAATTTTAGGCTTTTAAAAGTTCTGTTTTGAAAACCTAATAGATAACTGTCCTCATAAAAACTATTAATACAGACTACATCCAATTGTAAAGCTAATTTTAATCATGTTTTGTGCCAACATAATTTCTGATGCCAGATTTTTATGCTAAGCATGAGCTTCAATTTGAGCTCGGTTCTTTAACCTGCAGTTCATAATTTTGCATTCGGCTGTATAGGTTTTTTGGCTATGGCAGTTTGAACGCTTCCACTTTCAAGGATCTAAGCCATAAATGTTTATTAAAAGAATCTATAATGAAATCAGTTTTGTTATTTTTTTAATGGCTGCCTTGAGTATGTTGGATGACTGAACGCACGTTGTTAATCATTAAGTACTCATGTTACAAAAAGTGTTTGATAGTATTGCCATCTAGGGGCTGAACTAAATTCTCCATACTGAAATAAACTGTAATTGAACAGGTGCTGCTATTGACAATATACATATGTTTTTGCTTTATAGCCCACATGCTTTCCATGTTTCTTATGACAAAAGATACCTCTAAATGTCCCACAGCAGCCAGAGCTTTTTTTATATATAATCTGTTCGAGGTGATTGCTATTTGCATTTGAGCTTATGCTTTTTTGGCAGTGATGACTGGGAATTCCTAACAAAGAATTATACTTTTTTGCATTATTAATCTTGCTAGTGTTTGCCCTGTTTAACAGAAAAAGGAATCATTTATCAGAAAAGTATGTTTATAATCTGTACTTGTGGCATCTTCAGATTTAATATTCATAATGGTCATTCAAATGCTGTGCTATATTTATCTAAAAGACTAACTCATTGTTGTGAGGAAATAACTATTTAAATATTTATGATCTAACTTTTAATATTTTAAAAAAGAAATTAATATTTCTTTAAAATTTGTTTCTGAGTCTGATAGCTTAACAAACGTTTAAATATTAAACAAATGGAAGTGTTAGCATTTAACAACTTAATATGACTTACTGAAACAGGGAAATTGGCTTCAGCTGTTTCTGCCACATGAAGGAAACTGAATCTCTGCACTCCCCTTCTTGAGATCTATGCAATTAATGCAAAAGTATAACTAAAAATGAGATTAAATATATGAGAGATCAGCTGAACTCCTTTCTTCCTTGCTCCTCTGATGAGACAAATCTGAACAGTCTTCCATTGAAACGTGTTACCCCTGTTCTTTGTTAGCCACTGTATCTTTTCTGGCTGTTCAAAACAACGCTACAGCTGTATTGTCTTCTTGCCAGATCGGAGTTTGCACTGAAACCCGAGCGGTTTCAGGTCTGTCTGATGCGGTTTGGTTAAGCTGGATAAAGCTGTGAGCTGCGAGGCCAGTGGCCCCTTCTGGGCATGGCTGAAGCCCCTCGGTCTGCATCCCCCCGCGCGCCTGTGCTGGGCTGCGGTCTGGGTGCTAGCAGGTCAGCCCTGGCCAAGCCCGGTGGGATCCATGAACAGCCGTGCTCCTCCTCGCCCCTCTTCGCCGGTGTGAGGTGGGGGTCTGGCACCCGCAGGGTCTATCCTGCCTGCCTGTGTCCCCATCACCAGCGCGGCTGCTTCCTCCAGCCTGAAGAAACAGGGAGGGGTCTTGTAAGGTGGCAGGTTGCCCCACAATTGTCCTACCTTGTGAATTTACCTCAACTGACATCTTTACAAAGCAGGAACATAGAAACCAATTTATTCCCTCCCTCCCTCTCCTCCCCGCCCCCCCTCCACTTCTAAGGGATTAGTTTGCAGTAAGGGAACAAAACTGTGCTCTTGGAAATACTGTTGTCTACCCAGTGCTCTATGTAGCTGTAACAGGAAGGCGTGCCTGTCAAACGTCACACCTACACACAGGTTGTGTAAGGACTCTGTAGAGGCAGGCATCACTCACATACCGCAGGTTTTCACATGTGTTTGAATCCCTCATAGTACCAGGCACTTTCATCCTGGCTGAGCAAAGCTCAGACACATGCTGAACGAACTGCAAGTTGTTTGCTAGCTGAGATCTGAACTGTGCAGGACTTCCCAGAAGTCAACCTCAAAGGCTCTACCATAATGATAGATGTTTTTTTGAAAGCCTAAGAGTTTCTTTTTGAGGTTCAGCTATGGAAACCCACCAAAAAATCTTGGTAACCAGCTGGGGTATTCTGAAAAGCGGTCAGTAGCGACCCCGAGCTGAGACTTTATTTTCCAAGTGACATAAACCACAGATGCTGATTACTTTTTTAACTAACTCAAACATCTGTATTCTTGCTTCAGGGGACAAAGCATCAGGCTCATTTATTTGGATTGAAACCTTTCACAACGTATCATGTTCATGTCATAGCTGTAAACAACGCCGGGCAGGTTTCAAGCCCCTGGACATCTGTGCGCACGTTGGAAGCATCACCCAGTGGCCTGAGCAACTTCACTGTGGAAAAGAAAGAAAACGGCAGGGCTTTGCTGCTAAAATGGTCAGAGCCTTCCCAACCCAATGGTGTGATTAAGGTAATCTTCATTTTGACACTTCACTCGATCAAAAAGGAGAAGGGAAATGCTGAATATTGAATTAAAAGATTTTTGCTGAAAAGGACTCACAAATGCATTATACTTTAAAATAAGACGGAAGTCCTATGTAAGCACAAGACACTCTGTGAGTGTTCTCTGCTTGTGGTTATATTAAAATGAATAATATATTAACATTCCTGTGCTACCCTACAGCTGTAAATGTTCATTTACAATGAACCAAATTGTTCATTTAATATATAGAAAGCTATGCATGAAAGCTTATAATCTTACTTGGCATACATTAGACATCGCAAAAATGTGTTTCTAGAAAACATGGGTTTGACAGAATGTTGAGCTGAAATTTGGGACTTCTTTTAGCTCAACGTTTTCAACGGAGTGTAAACCTTTACCTGCAAGATTGGCAACTAGAGGGGTTTATTTGGAGGGTTTTTTCTTAAGTGATTTGCTCTAGAATTAGCCTGTGAGAAGCTTTGTGCTAGCCCATGAGAGCCTCACAATGAGACTTGGTAACAAACAAATATAATGAAAACTGTCACTAAGTGATTTATTACTGCATCCAAAATAAAAAAAAAAAAAAACATCCAAAATGGATCAAAACATTCCTTTTGTATCAATGATCTGTTTGTGTGCTGATTTTTACTAGTAAGGAAGTAAGATTCTGAATCATTGGTTAGTAGTCCTTACCCTGTTGCAAAGATTGAGCTGTCTCATCTACCGGTTATTGAAAAAAAATGTTGATTTTTTGGTTTTTTCTTTTGTCCTGGCTTCTATCCTTTCTTCCTTCCCTGCCTTTTTTTTTTTTTTTTTCCTTTCTTTATTTATTCACCAGACCTACAATATTTTCAGTGATGACAACCTGGAGTACAGTGGCTTATCTCGCCAGTTCCTCTTCAGACGCCTGGAGCCATACACTCTCTATACCCTGGTACTGGAGGCTTGCAGTGTGGCAGGCTGCACTCGTTCTCCACCCCAGCCAGTCCGGACAGGTGAGGCACCCCCAGCATCTCAGATGGCACCTGTAATCCAGGCAGTGAACGCTACCAACATTGAACTGAGCTGGCTGCAGCCAATTAGTCCAAATGGAAAAATAATTCGCTATGAAGTTATTCACAGATGCACAAAAGAAAACGCTGCAGGGTACAAAGCAACAACAGAAGACGAGAAAATTGTTTTCACAGAATATAACACTGAAAGTAACGCATTCATATATAATGATAAAGGTTTACAGCCGTGGACAAGGTATGAATATAAAATACGCACCTGGAATGCTGCAGGCTACGCTGACAGCTCCTGGACAGTGGCAAAGACTAGTCAGACTGCCCCAGAAGGTCTCGCTGTCCCCAGGTTATCCTTGGTGTCGGTAAACCCCCGTAAAGTGCTCATCTCATGGGCCTCCCCCGCACAGCCCAACGGTATTCTTCAGTCATACAGGCTGCTAAAGAATGACGTTCTGTATCCTTTCAGCTTTGACGCTGCTACTTTCAACTACACAGATGAAGATTTACTGCCCTATTCAACGTATACTTACGCGATAGTTGCCTGCACGATGGGAGGCTGCTCTACCAGTGAACCAGCTGCAATACAGACGCTGGAAGCAGCTCCTGCCTTCGTGGACCCACCATCTCTGCAGGCTGTCAGTGCCACTCAAATTAATGTGTCTTGGACACCTCCCCAAATACAAAACGGAGATATCACCAAGTACATCTTGAAATTAAACAATGAAGAGTATTATCCTGGCAAAAGTTTGCAAATGTTGGTTTCTAATCTGCATCCTTACACCCAGTATGATTTTGCATTGGTTGCCTGTACTGCGGGGGGCTGCACATCTAGCATATCCCAGTCAGTGATGACCATGGAGGCTCCACCATTAAATATGGAAGCTCCCAGGCTACTTGTCATGGGCTCAGAGTCAATTGAAATCACATGGAAACTTCCAGCTAACCCCAATGGTGAAATCACAAGCTATGAGCTGAGGAGGGACGGTCTACTTGTTTACTCAGGTCTGGAAACTCGGTATCTTGATTTCACCCTAATGCCAGGCATGGAGTACAGCTACACTGTCACTGCAAATAACAGTCAAGGGAGTGTGACCAGCCCGTCAGCTCAGATAAAAACCAACCCCTCTGCTCCATCTGGGATGTTGCCTCCTAGGTTGCAGGCATGGTCTTCAAAGGAGATTTTGGTGGCCTGGGATCCTCCTATCAAAGTAAATGGTGACATCAGAAATTACACAATCTCAATCCACAAGCCTGCTGAAACAGGAAAGAAAACTGTTGACTTTGATGCATCTCAGGTTTCCTTTCTGAGACGGTCATACATAGTGGCAGAGCTACAACCTTACAGTAGGTAAGTCTGGAAGACCTCATTTGTTGAATAAATGCTGCGGGGTGGTTCAGTGGGCTGGCAGCCAGTTCAACCATCTTGTTTAAACAGATAGTCAAACCCATGGGGTTTTATTGTCTAGAAAGCACATGATAAAACCAGGATTATTTTTTTTTTAGTTTGTAGTAACACCAGCTATATATCATCTTGACAAAGTGCATAGGGTTGGCACAGGTTGCAATTAATACAAGGAGTAATTCAGCACTCTGCTGTGGGCTCCAAAACCTGCAATCTTGTACTTGTGTATCTTTTACAAGATGTCTGCATTCAAGAATAAATAGGGCTTTGTTTGACAAAGTTCATGGTGAGAAGACTAAAGACCTGTTGGCTAGCCCATTCACAGTGTAGCTGGGCTAAAATTAATGAAGTCACACCAGGAATGTGCTCACACCCTTGAGCCGAAAGCAAACAACTTGTGTTTAAGTGAGAGCTAAAACTTAAGAGGGTGTACCAGACTCTGCTACAGAAGGGGCACACTTGATATTGAAGTAATATCTTCCCCACTAATTCTTGATTATTTATCTGACCTTTCCTTATGTATTTGTGTAGGCATAATTTGTGTGTCTTACATGGTTGATAAGTCTGTCTACTATTTACATGTAACTAATCTAAATCCAAAGAGAGGAGTGTAATAGAGTGAAGCTCTATAGCTCACAAATGATATCCAAATCATATCATACAATGAATCATCATTTTGATTCATATCATCAAAATCAAAACAATTTTGAACATTTGACTCCTGCAGATGTTAACTCCAGTCTGGGGAAAAAAAGAAAAAAAAACACCAAAAACACAACCGAAACCAAAAAACCAAAACAAATGAAAACCCAGAAGACAGCATTCTTCCTTTTTACTGAAAAAAGGCACAGCATATAATCTGCATGTTTATACAAACTGTTTTCTATTTAAAAATGCCAAAGACCAAGAGAAATTAAGAAATCCCCCAGATCTCATGCACATTCTATGTTTGTATTTGCAGTGTTTTAATCACTTCATTCCTGATTTGTGTTCCCAAAGGTATGAAATACAGCTCCAAGCTTGCACAGAGCTGGGCTGTGCCTCCAGTGAGTGGGCATCGGTACGGACGCTGGAGGCACCCCCAGCAGTGCAGCCTGCCCCTCTCATCGAAATACAGACAGCGGCTGGGGGCTTCCAGCCCACTGCTTCCGTCCTCTGGACTGGCCCGCAGCAGCCAAATGGGAAGATTTTATACTATGAACTTTACAGAAGGCGAACGACTCAAGCCCACGTAAATTTAGACCTTGCACTTGTTTACAACGGTTCTTCAACCTCTTTCAAAGATGACAAGTTGCTGCCTTACACAGAATATGAATATCAGGTGAGACTCTGATTATCGTTTCAGTACACTTTGAGAACCTTACTTTACATGTACAGTGAACATCTCAATTCTAATGTTAATAGTATTGTGAAACCTGAATGATTATTGTTAATGTATTTTAAATAGTGGAGAAGCTGAAAATAATTTTGCACAAGTAATAGATCCATTCAGCATTCATTTTTCTTTGGCTTAATCGTAAGTGCCTGAGTTTCTTGTATGTTAATTGTTTGTGTACCATCCAGAGCTTTTGCAAGGCTCCAATGTTATGTAAGTAGTGGGAAATTCTAGTTCCTAAAACACACCTTCATTTCATTCGTTTTTCTTTCTTTTTCCATGCTCTCTCAATCTATTACGAATTAATTTTTATTTTATGATCCTAAAGTAGTTTACTAGACCAGTGTTGTTTTCTTTTTAAATTAGATGTAGGATCATGTGCAGTTTTCCTGGGTGGTTCAAAAGTGTATTTGTTGTTGATGGTTGGTGTTACTGTTGCATGTCAGTATTTTTTCTATTGTTTTTCTTATAAGGCTAAGATAAAGGAAGGAGACCAGTTCTGCCATTCTTTCACCTGGAATTGTTTTCCATGTCAAAGTTGCAAGTTCTAGTGTCATTATTTTGTCATGCAGTACCTAGTGATAATGTAGGGGTTTACTTTATTTCAGCCTATGAATTAAGAACTTTGTATCTGTAACCATCTGAAATCTTTCCCTTTTTTATGAGTTAGTGGAATTTAGACCCTCATAAAAAAAAATCCTCGAATTGATTGTTTCTAAAAGTAAAAGTAAGGACGAGGTTGATTTTTTTCAATGATCTAATGATTTTTTTAATGTCTATGAATAGCCATGTTTACTTGCCACCGAACAGGATACCAGTAAGCCTTGCTACTGATTCCGTACACAATATTTGTGCACATGATATGTCTTGAAGATGCATTTGGCAATGCTCAAAAACCTTCATCACCTTTAAAAAAAAAAAAAAAGTGTTCAAGCATGGATTTGTTTTGATGTATATGAAACACAGTGTGTTCCACCTCTTGAGCTTCTGCAAGATGGTGGCAATCTTTCTTTTATGATCTTTTTTACATTTGCTTTATAGGATCACAAGGTAATTTAGGTTGGAAGGGCTCTCAGGAGCCCATCCAGTCCAACTTCCCGCTCAAAGCAGATCAGTTAAGAGGTCAGGTGAGGTTGTGCAGGGCTTTATCCAGTTACATCCTGAAAACCTCCGGGGAGGGAGACTGTATAACCTCTGGGGGAAGTCTGCTCCACTCCACAAAGATTGTCATTGTGAAAAAGTTTTTTTTGTTATGTTCAGTCTGAACCCCTTTTGCTTGAACTTATACCTGTTTTCTCTTGTCCTCTTCCACCACGTACCATTGTGAGGAACTTCTTGTTAGCCTGTGGGTAGGTGCTGGGGGACTGCCATCAAGTCTCTCCAAAGCCACCTCTTCACCAGGCTGAACAAGCCCCAGTTCCACAAAGGCCATGGTCTCCAACCCCCTGATTACCTTGGTAGCCCTCTGGTGAACTTGCTCCAATTTGTCGATCTCTCTCTTGTATTCAGGGACCAAAACAGAACAAACACTAAGTAAAGGCATGTAATCACTTCCTTTAATTGTCTGGCTGTGGTCGTGTTAAACATCTCAAGATGTTGTTGGCCATCTTTGCTGCCAGATGACACTGCTGGGTCATGTTCAGCTTTCTATCCCTTAAGACCTCTAGGTCCTTTCCAGCAGAGGTGCTCCTTAGCGGGTCAGTCCCTACCCTGTAATTCTGCAAAGACTTACTCTTTTGCAGGAGCAAATCTTTGCATTTGTCTTGCTGAAATTCATAAAGCTGATGATGATCCATTCCTCTAGGCCCTTCTGAACAACAGACCTGCTCTTCAACGTATCAACTGGTCCCCCATCTGCAAATTTGATGAGTGTGCACTGTACAGGTCAGGTTCTTTGGTAGCTCTGCTCAACTGCTACTGTTGTATTCTTTTTAGTAGCCAGAAACCTTGAAGAATTAGATCTAGAAAGTTGTTTTATCACATTAGTCTATCCAGCTGCTCTGTGTACATGTGTTGTAGACTCACCGAGTCATGTCATTTGGAAGGGACATCCAGAAGGCATCCGGCCTAGCTCCCTGCTTGAAGCAGGTCTAGATAGACCAGGCTGCTCAGGGCTGTGTCCAGCTGAGTTTTAGATCAAGTTCTGCATCCTTGGACCCCCAAGGATGGAGATTGTACAGCCTGTGTGGGCACCCTGTTCTAATTTCTGACTGCATATCTTTTCTATTTGCATCTAATTGCCTTGTTTCAGCTTGCGTCCCTTGCCTCTTGCTCCATTACTGTCAGAGTCCCAGGTCCTGGAGGGAGGACTGCAGTGGCTTTCTTCATAAATCAGTTCTAGCAGCTCCAGTTTGGGTAAGAAAGGACTCTGAAGGGACAGTTATAAAACTATTGAAAAGAGAGCCTAGGATGCTACTAGAAAAGTGTAGTCACTGCAGTATTCATAAAGCCCTTCTCTGCTTGACAGTCACAATCCTCTTTTTCTCCTCTGTATGTTTCTGGATTGGCAGCATGTCTGTAAGGTAACAGTCAGTGTGAGAAGTGGAGCGTCATCGTAGAATCACAGAATGGTTTGGGTTGGAAGGGACCTTAAAGATCATCTAGTTCCCACGCCCCTGCCACTAGACCAGGTTGCTCAAAGCCCCATCCAGCCTGGTCTTGAATGCCTCCAGGCATCAACAGCTTCGCTGGGCAACCTGTTCCTGTGCCTCTCCACCTCATAGTGAATAATTTCTTCCTTATATCTAACCTAAATCTACCCTTTTTCAGTTTCAAGCCATTCCTCCTGGTCCTGTCACTTACGTGCCCTTGTAAAAAGTCCCTCTCTAGCTTTCTTCGAGGCCTCTTTAGCTCCTGGAAGGCCACTGTAAGTTCTCCTCAGAGCCTTCTCTTCCCCAGGCTGAACAACCCCAGCTCTCTCAGCCTGTCTTCATAGGAGAGGTGCTCCAGCCGTCTGATCATCTTCATGCCCCTCCTCTGGACTCACTCCAGCAGGTCCATGTCCTTCTTACGCTGGGGCCCCAGAGCTGAATGCAGCACTCCAGGTGGGGTCTCACAAGAGTGGAGTAGATGGGGAGAATCACCTCCCTCGACCTGCGGGCTGCGCTTATTTTGATGCAGCCCAGGATTCAGTTGGCTTTCTGGGCTGCAAGCAGACATTGCTGGGTCATGTTGAGCTTCTTGTCCACCAGCACCCCCAAGTCCTTCTCCTCGGGGCCGCTCTCCACCCATTCTCCATCCAGCCTGTGTTCGTGCTTGGGATTGCCCCGACCCAAGTGCAGGACCTTCCACTTGGCCTTGTTGAACTTCACGAGATCTACACAGGCCCACCTCTCAAGGCTGTCAAGGTCCCTCTGGATGGCATCCCTTCCCTCCAGTGTGTTGACCACACACACAGCTTGGTGGGTTTGGCAACCTTGCTGATGGTGTATTCAATCCCACTGTCCATGACAAAGATGTTAAACAGTGCCAGTCCCAGTACCAACCCCTGAGGAACGCCACTTGTCACTGGTCTCCACTTGGACATCCAGCTGTTGACCCAACCCTTTGAGTGTGGCCATTCAGGCGATTTCATATCCACCAAGTGGTCCATCTATCAAATCCCTGTCTCTCTAATTTAGAGACAAGATTTTTCAGGCAGGACAGTATCAAATGCTTTGCGCAAGTCTGTTACTTTGTGCTGAAGGAAATGATGAGCATCTGTGAGCTGACTGCTGCTTATTGCTGATTGCAGCCAACGTTACTTGATTTCCTCCAGTTACTTAATAACATCTTCTTGAACCTAGCCGTACAGGAAATGCTGCAATAATACTCTCCAAAGCAAAAATGATAATTACTCAAAGACTGAAAATTTATTGCACTTAAAATATATAAGGGGGATATATTTTCCAGTTCTCACTTCTCTTGTGATGAGAGCTGTTCAACCTTTCCCAGAAACAGCACACTTTAGGGTGAACTGTTTGCATTTTAAGTCCTACTATGTACAAATATTAAGGCTTCCATTTCTTTCTCCCAGCTTTCTTTTAATGCCTTTGTAGGACCTATCTGTTGGCCACAACAGTGTGAAGTCTGCTCTCCATATACTGAGGTTCCCTTGTAGCAGAACTGTTGTTAGACCAGATCTCCTTGCTGCTTGGGACAGAATCAGTGAGGAATATGAATTCAAGTGCAGATGGGGCTAAGTAGGTAGCAAGCATTGTAGCAGACCCAAGCCCTACTTATTAGGAATCTTTCTTAAATCAAGAAAAACTTCCCAAGTTGAAAGTTGTAGACATTGGCTATGGGATATTCTCAGTTGCACCAACTTCCAACTTTCCCAGTCAGAAGCTGTTCTTTAGGAAGTTGATACCACAGAGACTTTCTTGAGCCAAATTTTTTAATGATCTGTTAGTGATGGATAACAAAGGAAGCCTCTTGACCAGATTTCCGTGGTTTACCATGCTGTATTCAAGACTTTGCTTTTTATCTCAGTTCTGCTCCATAACCGGGCTGAGCTGTTGACTGCTGTCCTAAATCATTTTTGGTTTTTTTCACTGGTGGCCATTTATTTCACCATGAGAGGTTTTTGCATGCATGTGTTTGTCTTCTGCTCATGTCACTTGCAGCAGTCCTCCGGGATCTGTTCTGAGCCCCTCTATTGTTGACAATTTATATCTTGCCTGTGAGACAAGTTATTCATAAGTATAGGGCTTGGCTTTTGCTATTATGCTGATGAAACCCAGATTTATATTTCACTTAAACTGGATATTGATTCTGCTGTCTCTGCATTTGAGGCTTGTTTGCTGGACATAAAACTTTAAATGCAACTGAATTTCCTCCAGCAGAATGCAGATAAAATCAAAGTGCTGTTTTGGGACTCTCTCCAGGACTTTTGGAGGTATTGAGATTTACTTCAATGAACCCTGACAGCTTCTTCGGACTTTAAATCAGGATTTTGGGGTTGGGGTCTGTTTGGTTTGGGTTTTTTGCTGGAAACTTCAGTAGGATGTTTAGATAGATGCAAAAAAAAAGTTGCACCTTCAGAAATGCTGAAGTGGCTTTAGAAGCTCATGCTGGTCGAAGGGACTACATCCCCCAAGTGCTTAGGTCACTGTTCAGGAAAGCACTTTTATTCTCTAAAGAGAAGATCTGCATAAGGATATTAGCACCTGCCAGGTTTCAGTGGGTTTTTAAGAGGCATTGAGGTGCCCACTGTCCCATACTCAGAAATAATTACTTAGATCTTTGAAATTCCCTTTATCAGTCTGTCCATCTGTACATTTAGATATCTGCATTTTCTAGAGCATCTGGCCTTTTAGGTATTTCTTGGAATGCTGCCTGAGATCCTCAGCTGTGTTAAACAGATGAAATTGTATAAGATCCTGAAAAAAACCCACCTGACTTAAACTTTATAACTCATGAGGCCTAATGTGTTTGCAAGTGTAATATTTTAATTTCTGGAATATTTCTGAAACAGAGTGTGTAGACCTTTCTCAGGAATTATTGAGGGTGGTGTGCACTGTTACCATATAGCAACCTATAGAGTCAGACCTGTGTTTCTCAGCCAAGAGAAGGCTCTTTGGAACAGAGACTTGGGGCATTTAGTGCTATTCTGCAAAGCAGAGCTGTCAGAGTATGGTGTGATTTCCATGCGAGTGCAATGTCACTCCTACGCAATTGCTTTTAATTGAGTGCTTAAGACTGTTTCTTTAGATTAATGGCTTAATGTCTTCCTGGTTTAGGACACATCCTTATTTCCATTTGGCAGACACGGAATATGTGAACGACAGAAAAGTAGGATTGTCCTTTTTCAGAAATTTTATGGCTCCCTGTAGAGGTTTATTCTCCAGGAGGACTAGCCAGTTCACCAGGACAGGGTCTGCAGCACTGGAGCTGGCTGCCTCCGACCACTGTGGGAGGCACAGTATCCCTCTTGCTTGTGAAGCACGCTTCTCACACTCCAGTTAATGCAGCCAAGTAAAGTGCCTAGGAAATACCCTGAGATATACCAGGGCAAAGGTATTTTGGGTCCTCCATCCTGAATTATCAAAGAGAAAACAAATCATATGCTGCCTTTGGAGAGATAAAAAGAAAAAAAATGGCTGCAAAGTCATGAAGATTAAGGAAGGACCAACTACACAGAGTGCGGAATACGTCAGCCCTCTTGGTCACTTTTCAGAGGTGGCAAGAATGACACTTGGTTTACCAGTTTGTCTGTCAAATAATTGGCTGAGATCCAGTTTGTGGTGCTTAGTTACTGACAAACAGCTCAGTGACTTCTGCAGCTTAAAATGGGGTGAAACTGGTTTTCTGACCGGCCGGTGATGGATAGTCAAATACCCCTCATATCTGGCTCCTTTTCATTGTTTGAATTCACCATTTCTTCTTGTCTCCCTGACAGAAAGATACACTACAAAGTAGTGACATAAAATAAAATGTAGTTCGTTCTTTCATTCCCTGCTTGTTATCCCCTCTTCGTTTTGTTTGGAAGAGTGTTTTTTCTTACAAGGTTTTTTGCGCTCCCTGCTTCCAAGTAAAGAGAGATTCTCATGCTACACCTGCATTACACTACTGAGCTTGTCTTCAGCTTCTGAAAAGTAAAGCAGACATAACTGTATTGTTTCACTGATGTAATGGCAACACCTACTCTAAATACCCTTTTGCAGAAAAGATGCTTTCTTTCCCCCCGTAGAGGGTGCACAGTAGGGAGGAGGTCCATTTGAAACCACACAATTTCATTAAACCCTGCTTCAGGCACTATGTTTCTGTTGTCAACACTATCCTAAATTCAAATATGTAAAGAATACACTGATGCAACAAACCTTGACTTTTGTTCATTAAACTAAATATGGATATTGGACTGGCTTTGTTGGCTTCCAGATTTACCAGTGAGACTGTTACAGCACCGCTCTTGCAAGACCCTTCTCAGTAAATTGTGATTCTGACATATTCAAAACCACGGCAAGCTATCCTTTAAAAAGACATTAATGTGAGTGCCAGGGGAAAATACACTCCAGGGCTGTAGATGACTTGATATGATTTCCTTGATTGTATCTTTTTATTTATGAGGCATAATTTATGACTGCTGAAAAGCAAACTAAAATGAGTGATGACTAACTACAGCCAAAGTAATAAATCAGAAGCAGAGAAAGAAGTGGTGATTTTGATCGAATCTATTGAATTAGCTGTTGTCCTTAGCCATTATAGGTATTGGAAAGACCTTTTAATATCTGCTTATCTCTCTCATGGGAACTTGGTAACTATCTTATTATACACCCATAGGAAACAAATTATTTCATTTTCTACCTTTCAGAGTTAAATCTGTTTACATCTCTCATTAATTACTGGTGCTATACTATGTTATATAAAATGAGCTTCCTCTAGAATCCGATAATTTTGTTTAAGTCCCAAAGTGTTTGCCTGTTCTCATTCCCTTTCCCTTCCCCAGAATGGTTTTAGTACTTTTATTTTTAGCATTTGAACATGGAGATGAATAGCAACGTTAAGAGGCTCAAATTATCACCATGCTAGAAGCCTGGATCTAA
Organism: Falco punctatus; assembly: GCF_963210335.1. Lineage (NCBI taxonomy): Eukaryota > Metazoa > Chordata > Aves > Falconiformes > Falconidae > Falco > Falco punctatus. The sequence goes on along the minus strand of NC_137592.1, from coordinate 24,465,418 downwards.
AATCTATGCCATTGTATGTTTACAGCCTCCCTAAGGATGCCAACAATGTTGAAGAGGAAAAAGTATGGGTCTGAGTATGGGCAATCAGAAAGCACACATTTGCTTACCTTTTTTTTTTTTCTTTTTTTTTTTTTTTTTTTTACTTTTTGTGCCCCTGGTCACGAGTGGACACGACGCTTTCTTGCCTTTGCTCTGTTCCATGTAGATTGCAACCACTTTTGAAACTTTCTACTTTGCTAATACCTGGCTGACACTATCGTGCCCAGATGTGAATACATTATCCTAACGCTGAATGCTACATTTTGGTAGACAAGCTTTGTGCTCTGGGCTGTACTGACGTTGCACAAGTAACTCCAAATTACCCAGGCTGCCCATGAGTCAGTTCTGATGAGAAGAAAGACTCGTGAAGGGTGCTGCAGCTGATGAGGAGGGGGAGCTTCTGATTTTCTCTAATTTTAACTAGCCAAGATTATGGTCTCTTCAATTTTCTTATAGACTGCTATTTGAACACAACTGAAAATCGGGTGCTGTGTTTCTGAACTTACTGATGCATCTCTTATATACCCCTAAAATATCTTCCGATTGGAAAAAAATTATGCTGTGAAAACTGCATTTATGCAAGTGTAGGGTTAGAAATTGAACAGATCTGATTCAAGAAATCCAAAGCAAAGTCTCAAAGTAGTGCTGTGTCTTTGCGACCTCCATGAAGCAACTCTAGAAAGAGTGGTACGAACTCCGCTCTGCTACCATTTATCCCTCCTAGCACATGCCAAGTAGTGCCAGCATTGAATCCTTTTTGGGAAAGACGAGCAGTCACAGGTGTGTGCAGTCTGTGGATGCCCTAAGGGCAGAGACCCAAGTCGTACCTGACTTAGACACAGGAGTAAAAGTTATGTGTGCATGTGAAATGTGGTGGCTTGATATGACCTTGTGGTGCCCCGGGAACTACAGCACTAACTGCCCTACAGCTTTAAGCAGTGCTCAAAGCTGAAGGTAGGTAGTGTTTTACTAATGAGACTTTTTTTAAGGCAGAAGGCTGTTTTCTGAATGCCTGCAGGAGCTCACTGCAAGCTGCTGCCACATAAAGAGCCGAGATCTTGTCCTTCACAGAGGCAACTGTGAGGCACTGCAGATTAACAGCAGGACAAAGCGGTATGATGCACGGTGCCTCTACGTAGGGCAGATACGGTGGGAGCCAGAAGTTGCTGCTTGTTCGTAGTCAGCTGTTTGGCTCGCCCTCCCTTCTGCTGATTCCCTGCAAGCAGGAAGGGTGAGAAGCACCTGGCCTCAGTGCAAAGCAGAGTATCCCAGGTCTCCCTGTCCTGGGAATTCAGCAGGAGGTCAGGACTGCTGCCTTCAGACAGGCAAGGTATCGCCAGCCAGTCCACCCTTCTGCCTGCTGCTGCCTTGCCAGGCTTCAGCAGAAGTGAACGAGATCTCTCCGGTAAGGGAGAGTTTCTCATTCTCTGTAGGCTGTCAGCTGCCTGAGGCTCCCCTTTGCAGAACGGGAGAGATTTCCCACCTGGGGACTTCTCGGTCAGTCCCTGTGTTTGCAGCTGTAATACCTGTCACGTTGTTCGAGCCAGGTCTGAGATGCGAGTGTTGTGAGCTGCAGACATCGGTGCACGCACAACATCCTCTGCCAAAGCGCTGCTGTCGGCTGTGGTTGCACTTCTTCATGTAATTGGAGTTGTATGATCAAGGGATTGCTTTTTTGGTTGGGGGAACTTTGGCCACACACTGTGTTTTCTGCCTTAATCTGGTACTCTCTTTGCCCTTTTATTGGGGGTTGAGTGCTTTATTTTGGCAGCTTCACCTTCTCTTTTTCCTCACGGCAAGGCCATAGTGCTGACCTGGTTTATCATTGCTTTTTCTCTTCTAGTGCCTTTCTTGCACTGCAGCACCAGAGGAGCTGTGGAAGCGCATAGTCAGACATTTCCCTCAGTTCCCATTAGATTGTCCTGTATGGCGTAAATACCTTCACATATGATCTCAATTTGGTGAAAGAAAAACTTTTTCAGTTTAAAATGTAGCTTCCTCAGTAAGGATCTGGGGTTTCAAGTGTGTTTCAGCAGATGAAACTGTGTGGCTCAGGGATGGAGTAAGTCATCTAATAGGCTTCTTCCACTGTTAGAATCTACAGTACCATGATCTTTTTGCATCTGTGCCTGAGGGTTGTTGCGATTTTGTTGTCCTTTATGGAGGAGTTGTTACTCAGCTTTACTGAGCTCAGACAGGCTGGGCTTACCATGGTAGGGCCGCGGCCATCTTCTCAGCCCTGCCTTTCCTGCTCCTCAGAGGTTTTGCCCAGTCTTGCTGTGCCAATAAACCTTGAGGTTGTCCTGTGATCATTTTGAGACACAGCTGATTACTGGTTTCTTCCAGGAGCAGAGTTCTGTAAAGGCTCATTTATGATGGAAAAAAGCTTGGTTACCTGTAACTAGAATTCTTCAGTCCTCCGAATATGCGGTCTCCAGCGAGATTCCCCCCCCTCCTCTGTCTGGCCCCTCTTCAAAGTGCAGCCTGGGCCAGGGGCCAGCAGGTTGATAAAGCCTTTAAACAGTAACCGTGGGGCTGATTCTGGAGCTTTCTCCTGCCTTCGGGGGGACAGCGTGGCCAGTAGCCGCAGCACATCTTTTGGCAGGGTGCAGAGCCATTCGCTATGATGTCAGACTTAATGCTTTTGGCGGCAGTATATTCAGAAAGTCAAGTTATAAGAAACTTTTGTTGGCTTTCTGCTGTCTGTCCTTTGCCATTCTATACATTTCTGGGATGCGTTTGCTTCTTGTTTGCCCCCTGTTCCTGCGTGCTCTTTTATAATCTTCTTACATTATAAGCAGCCGGTAATACAGCTGCCTATTAAATTCTTTACATTTCTCTATGAATGCAGTTAAACATTTTTGGTACTGATTATATCACAATTTAGAAGACATATCTGTGATCCCAAAAAGCTTTTTACAGAAGTCCAAACCATGAATTTTCAGTTGAACCAAGCTAGCCAGGCAACGGCTTTAATTTGTGACTGTTCTGTGGTGATTTTTTGAGGAGCCATGACCACACCTCTGATTTTAACTGGCACTCCTCATTGTGGCTTCTGTTGCTATGCTGTCACATCTCTTCATGCAAAGAAGTGGCTAAACACCAGCATTTCCATCTGCAGTCAGTTCTGGGCACTTAACTGCTCCGAGTTTCCAGCCACTGACCAAGATTTACTTGGATGGCAATTCTCAAAGGGAGATATTTTTACACCCACCCATCCTTTTACAGATGGTTGAGCAGAAGCAGAGGGAGTTAAGGGAATCCAGCTTAGGTCAGTGTATACCCAGAATTTAGATCCACAGAAGTCCTGTTTAGCTGTTGCAGCTGTTTCAGAAGCTGGCGTTAGAGAGTTTCATGGACACCTAGAGGTTTTCTGCTGGCAGGACTGAGTAGCTGCTGTCTGTCTAGAAGGCATACTCAGAGCATGCCCGTCTGTCAGGCCCACACACACGTGGCCATGACCTTAGCCTTTTTTCAAGAGGAACAGGCATGTGGTGCCTGGAGGATGGGCCATAACCTCAGCTCCCCGCCACCTCCCTAGGGAAGGGCTGGGCTGGGGAACCATGCCTGCTCCCGCTTGCTCATGCTCTGTCCAGTCAACCATGAGTTCACTGTGTTCATGCAAAGTGAATCAGCTCCAAAAGGTGCCCTGGGAGCACCCCAAGTATAAAGATGGGTCATCTTGGGCATTCCCACTCTGGAGGGCGGCAAGTTTGACCACCTCCATTGGAGCATGTGTTTGAACTGAATTACCTGCCTCCTGGAGGAGTCCTTTAACCACTTAGCTGTAGAATGAAAGGGGATGATCATCTCTCTTCCCATGCCAAAACACTAAGACGGTGTTTTGAGAGAAAGACACCTTGTTTGCCTGAAATAAGGCTTGTTTTCTGAAAGACAAGGTGCAGGCACCTGTGATAGGAGAGGTACTGACGGAGGAAGGTGTGTCCATCCAACCCTCAATGAGGCAACTGCTTCCCAAGTAAGTTGTATCCCTCTCTCCTCCAAAATTCCCAAGGGATCCCATTCTGAGGCCAAATTCCTGTGCTACACAGGAAGCTTTTGTTCCTTTGTTTAAAAAAAAAAAAAAATATTCAGTTTTGCTGTGGGCAGCTTGCTTGGCAGATCAGATCCGACACTGCTACGCTCCGTGCTCAATAAGGCCACAGCCTGGATATAACTAGAGCATCTGAGCTCAGGTCAGTGCTGAGTCGATGCCAGTGGCACACTCGGAGCTGTCCTTACCGCACGTGGCTCATTCTTCCCACAAAGAAATACGTCCCTTGAAATGAACGACTGCGGGTAAATCTTGGTGGCAGCTCGAACTGAACTGAGATAGAGGGTTTGACCTACTGCAGTAAAGTGAACAGAGTTTGACTTTATGAAAAGTTCACAACAGAGATACATTACTGATTTCGCTGAAAATGAAAGTGCTTTGGCTGAGCTCTTTATCATAGGGTGTCATCTGTACTTATGTAGTGTTTCACTGGATGGTGCTCTATGTTACTGACGGAACCAGGCAGGAACTTTGGGTTTGTAATTGGCAGAACCCCAGTCTCCAAAGCCATTGTAGTGGGTTTTGGCTTTTTTCCTTTCCCAGGCTCCTTGTGAAGTGTCCCGTGGTCTTGGAACTTAATATTGCAAGCTGGAAAGACTCCAGGGTCAGTTTTGCAGACCTCTTATTTCTAAACCTCCTTTTTTTTTTTTCTTTTTTTTTTTTTTTTTGAGGTGTACTCCCAACATCCACGTCCCCAGAACCTCTGCCCACAGTAGATCACACAAGAACATGTTTTACTGTACTTAGAACCACTTGACATGAAAGCTTACTAAGGAATACTTATACTAAAAATCGCTCAGACAGTCCTCTTGTATTGCCATTTAGATCTATCATTCTGATTGATCACTATGTGGTTGGCTAATATTGAGCCTAATTTAACCCTATATGCTCACGCATCCATCTATTCTGTCTATTGTACCTGACATTCTACAAATTACTTACTCATGCAAATGATGACCTAAGGCAACCTTTTATGATATTCGTGTTTAATTATACAAATGCTTTTTGATAAATAAGATTATACATCCTTCCATATGTTTATTCACTCCTTGATGAAAGCAAAATTTAATTTTCATGCAGATTTGTTGGAGAGTGTGTTTAATAAGTGCTGAGTTTTATGTAGTCTGCAGATAACTCTGGTTTTGGGTAGCTGACAAAATCAGTAGGCATAGTTCATAGAGACATGTGGTTTTTAATCAGGCCTTATTCAAGCTGCTAGATTTTGAAATCTTGGAACCGAAGCCATTGCCTTTGTGCTCATGCAATAAAGCAAACGTTGTGAAAATAAATGAGAGATGCTAACTTTACATTTCAATGGACTTTATTTATATTATGAGTTACTGAAAATGTTGCCAAATGACCGATACGTTAATATTTTTAAGAGAGGGATATTCCTGTGAAACTTTCTGGTTTTAAAGAGTAACTGGAGTTTGGCTTGTCAAGGTTATGTCACACAGTGATTCAGTCAAGGTGAATGTCACACAGTGCCAGGCTGGGTTCATGGGTCCTGCTTGCATACGTGAAAAAAGTGTGTAGAAGGGAGACCTTGGCAGGACTGGGTGTCAGTAAGTATTTCTGTTCAGATATCTTTGAAAACATTCTCACTGTTGATCACAGCTTCTCAGGGAGTCCTCGTTGCATGGTATGATACAGACTGTGGTGGGAATTCAGAGTTTGGGAATCAGGTGTGAAGAAGACACGTGAATACACACTGCCTGAGACATGAAATTTGCTTCTTTTATCCTAAATGTAGCAGTGGGAAATATTCCAGTCTTCTGTTAGAGAGTCACTAGGTCAATGCAGGTGCTGGGCGCAGTCAAGGGACATTCTGCACAGGTGTCATTGCACTCATTTTTCTCAGTGTCAGTACCACGGCAGTAGCATCCCTTACTAATTATGAATGTTCTGTAGGCTAGAGGCCTTCACTAACGGTTTCTCTGTTTTTGTATGCAAAGGTGTGGTCAGTAAACTCAGCAGGACGGACGCCGAGCAGGTGGTCCCGCTGCCGGACAGGCCCTGCCCCTCCCGAGGGCCTGGGAGCTCCTGTCTTCGGCACAGTGGCATCCACAGTGGCTGTGGTGAACATCAGCCCCCCTCTGAAGCCAAACGGGGTGGTCAGTATCTACAGGCTGTTTTCTAATGATACTACAGGGACCGATGTGGTGGTGAGTATTGTCAGCACTAGTTCTGTACTCGCATTTGAGCTTGTAATTTTCTAGCTTTAACAATTTTGTTCTTGCAAGCTGCTGCTGTTGGTGACAGGCTGATTTCCTCTCCTGCACTCATATTGTTAACTGCTCTGCAATGCTCTCTTCTGGCCAAAGTGCCACTGACGCTTTCACTCATCTAAATGTGCTTCTCAAGGAACTAACCTCATCATTAAACACTTCTGATGTGGTAACGTGCAGTGACAATGTGACGGGAATCATAAGTATTGTTCAGGGGCAGCTAGCCATCCAAACAAAACACTGCCAGACAGCTCCCACCCGTCCAAACGGTGCAGGTGATTGTGTGCCTGTGAATGTGAAGTTGAGATACTGTGCATGAGCTTCCTTTAAAATCTTTCTTGTTGGTAAGAAGCATTTCGTAGTGAAGAACTGAATAGTGCAAGTAGCCAAGCAACTTCTATGTTGGGTGTCTCAGCCTAGAAACCCTTAGGTGTCCAGAAATGACTGGTCTCAGCTTAGGAAGCCTGCAGGGCTTCATTAGAGTTATAAAACAGGGAAATGTGGGGAAACGTTAGAGCTGTGTAAGGTGCCTGGAACAGTTACCACTGAATCAGTGCAAAATATGTGAATACCTTTTGTCTCTAACACTGTCTGTTTGGGTTTTACATGTAAGTAAATATTTGTATGGGATTTTCTCCTTTATCCCATCTTGCTTAGCCTGGAAGTGCTAGGGACACCTTCCCAGGTCATCAGTCCTGTCTCTGAGCTTAAGTTGTCTACTGACTGCACATTATGCATTTATTCCTTCCAGTGCAATTGGCTGTGTCCGTGTCTGACTCAGCCAGTTCATCTTGTTGGTGCGTGCATGGCCCTCCATTTCCATCCCCTCAAACCCACCATGCTGCTGGCTCGTCTCTGTCTCTGGCACCAAGAAGTACCGAGTGCTTTGCTCGCGTGACTCTTTCCTTCCTATATTTTGCTGCACTCTGCTAAATCACATGCTGCCAAGTGAGAGCAGATGTTGCCCCTTTGTTGGTGTTTTCTACATATTTTTATTTTGTTGGCTTAAGAAGCTACACCCACAAATGACTACAGCCACAAGGAGAAGTGCCAGCTGCTGCGAGCAGTTTAGAAGGCGGCACCATTTCCTTTGCCAGAGCTGCCAGGCCTCCCTTGCTGAGCATGGGAGAGGTTCCTAACAGGCTTGCCCAGCACCACGGCCGTTTGAGCGCAGAGCCAGCAGCATGTTGGCCCTCAACCTGGAGGTACCTACCGGAGGGCACGTTCTCCTGTCTGTGAGTAAACTGACCCACCAGGCACGGTCATACCACTCTGCCCAGTGCCACCTCCTGTGTCCACACTGGGGAAGCTTGTGAGTTACGCATGAGTATTTGCTAGAACACTTATCATGGAGCTATTATCCACAGTAATTTCTTTTTGCTTCAGTACCACCTATGGCAGAGTTTCCCCTTGAAGGTTTTCTCTGTTCCTGAGAATGACATTTGCAAGTTGACATACAGTGGTCACAGCTCAACTTAAGGCATCTGTGAGGCCACTGATGACATGGTCTTTTCCTTTGAACAGTGCCCTTTAACTTCATAATGAGAAAAAAATGAATGCAGAGTTCCCAATGCACAACAGCTGCATTAATGTCAGACTTAAAGGACATGCAGAACCTTGTGCCAGTCTTCTTCTGGAGTTAATTCACCTCCATAACTCTTATTTAGTACTTGTGGTGCGTGGAGCTGTGACAAGTTCCCTCTTAATTTTTATAGCTGTCAGAAGGGACTGCCACCCAGCAGACAATACATGGGCTCAAACCTTTTACCACATACTCCATTGGCGTGGAGGCCTGCACATGTTTCAACTGTTGCAGCAAAGGACCCATGGCCCAAATGACCACGCGGCCGGCTCCACCCTCAGAGCAGCCCCCCCCCCAGATCCGCACCGTGACCTCCAGGAACGCCTCTTTCCAGTGGAGCGCCCCTCAGTCACCCAACGGCATTGTCACCAGGTAGGAGCTGCCACCCAGCCAAACCTGCACGCCTCAGCTAGGGGGGTGGTGGCAGAGCAATTTGAGCTGGAATGGTGGGGCTGAGAGCACTGGGTGGTTGTGGCAGCCATGCTCCTCCTTCCCTGTGGTGGTGGTGGTGGTAGCCCCGATGGCCTGAATACCATCTGAGAGGTGTTTGCCTGCAACAGTTGCTTTTTTCCTGAGCAGGATACTGGGGAGGATAAAGGAGGAGAGGATGAGCTGTTGTGAGTGGAGGCAATTGTCTGACAGCTGTGGTTGCACAGCCAAAAAGTTATGAGCTCAAATGGTGGTGGAGCCAGCTGCATCCTGTAGTTACTAAGGCGGATCCTGATTTGCAGAAGGGAGCAGCAAGGTAACAGGCATCAGCACTTTCACTGCGAGTGTGCTCGCTTACAACCACCGTTGCTCAGAGGCATCTTACCCTTGGGGCTAAAATCTCCAACAGAAAAAATGGCATCAGGTCCGTTTTCTTCTCCAGTAGCCAGATATACAGCAGTTGGGATGAGATGTACGATTGGCAGTTATATTATTAAGGCTCTTGATTGATCAAAATCTCAACTTTGTTCTCAGCTATGAGCTCCATGTGTATATGGCTTGTCCCCTGAACCTACAACCAGCAGTGAAGGCTTGCAGTCCTGGCCCAACGGAGGTGAAGTATACAGGAAAAGGACAGAGTGCCAACGTGTCCAACCTGGAGCCTTACACAACTTACAACCTGCGAGTTGTGTCTTACAACTCTGTTGGCAGCAGCGCCTCAGAATGGATTGGTTTCACTACAGAAAAGGAGCGTGAGTATGAGAATGGATCACCAATGCCCGCTTCTGATGCACAGGGCTGCATAGCACCAAATGACTCCTCCACCTCTGTGAAAGATGATGTCCCCAGAAACCTGCTCTTCTGTGTCACTGTGCCTCTGCTGCCCATTCATTGAAATTCTGCTCTGGGGCTTGACTGCTCATTCCTTCAAAAATATTTCTTTGCTCATCATCTAATACCATATCCTCTGTCTTGGGAGCCTGGAAACCTTTTATTTTACTGAAAATGGGCAGCAAAGCTGCAGAACATAAAATGTTCAAGTGTTAATAGAAGGGTGATGTGTAGTGATCAATACACTGCCATAAATAATCTGTTGGAAAAGTGGAGATCTTGAAAGAGAAATGGTGATTCTTTTCAGGAACAATCTTACTGTCCTAATTCATGCCACGCTTCTGCCAGGTCTCATGAGAGTTTTTCTTGGATGCCATCTGAATGATTGGATCCTTCTTGACACTGAAGTAGGAATTTTTTGCTATCTATCTAACCACCACAGGCAGTACTTTAAGGCCATGTGGTGATCTGCATGGAAATTAAGCATGCAGGACCTGTGCCTACCGTCAGGATAGATTTTGCCATCAAAACTGAATTTGTAGTAGTCTAACATCAGCTTTTATTAAAAAGTTCTCCACTGCTGTTGCCAGAGCCATTTCATAACAGATGAGAGGGGCATTTCACCTCAGCTTGCCAGGTAGGGGCAAAGAGGATATTCACTTTTTATCATAGGTCTTAAGCCAGGGTTTCAGAATCACCTTTCTAATTTTTAGAATTTTGCATCACTTGGTAGTTCTGCCTAGCAATTACTAAAAAATTATCTGCTATATCCTTAGCTGAAATTTTCAAGTGGAACAGCCCGAGTTTCTTTAATATCACCACTGAAAAAAAGAAAAATGTCCTTATCTCTAAACCTGTGTTTTATTAAATCACAAACCTAAAAAGCTGGAACACAATAATGAACTTTTAAATGGAGAAAAATTGTAAGGAACTGGTGATACAGACAGAAGGAAAGAGTTTGAAAGGCATTTTTACACCCCCACCCACGGGGTCCACACGCCCTCTTCTTTCCGTCTTGCTTTTCTTGCCTTGCTGACCTCTTCACACCCGGTCTCCCGGGTCACTGTGACCCTCTCCTTCCTCTTGCCGGGGGGTTGGCTTCAGTGACAGCGGGAGATTAGCAGCACGGTGCAGCTGGACAAGCAACTTTCTTATGAACAAACCAGCGTATACTGGGCACATGGCATAATGGCAAAGCCACAAGGAAGGACCACCTCAAACTCAACCTAAGTCTTGTCAGCAAGCTGTTGAGCCCAACTAATGAGCTCTTCCTCCCTGAAGTGAGTTCTGGGGTTCTGTTCTCTCTGCCTTTGATTTGCTCTTGCTTTTCTGAAACCTCATGTTTTCATGTGTGTGCGTGTTAAAAGATGATCTTGGGCGGTTTCTTGGGGCTTGCAAGAGACTCCCCCTTAGCAGCTGGGTTCCCACAGCCCAGCATGCTGCAGCTGAACTTGCACAACCTCCCGTGTCTCCCTGCCCCCTCGCCTTAAGCTAGATTTTAATTTATACAGTTTTAGTGTCTGTACTACATACACAAAGGCAAAGAAAGGGAGTTCTAGGTTTTTATTTTGAAGATATGAGATATTTCTGCTTTCTTAGTGTAGAGGCTGGCACGCTACAGCAGGTTTCTCTTTTCTCTTTGTATCTTTCCTACTCATACACGTGTATATGAGAGGGAGTGCATGCAACAGGGAGCTTGTGTCATGCAGAGTCTCTTCCTCTGTGCTGTCATGCCTGTTGGCTAGAAATGAGCTTTTTTACCTTCTTTTGTAGCACCTCGGTACATGGCTCCCTTCTCCATTGTCAGCAATTTATCTACCATCCACATAGACTGGAGTCGCACTTTTGTACTCAACGGCCGCCTGAAGGAGTACGCGTTAACAGAGAGCGGGCAGCGCATCTACAGCGGCTTTGACACCGAGCTGTATTTACCGAGGACATCTGACAAAAGTCAGTTTCAATCTCCTATAGCTTTCTCTCTGTGAAAGACTGCTGGGTGAGACTGCTGTGGCTCATTGTGAGGGTCGAGCTTTCCCAAATCCTGGAGCTGCATTGCAATTCCTTCCTTCAGGGCTATGCTCTGGGAAATGCATGGAAATCTGCAGATTCAGGAAAGACCGGAGCCTGAATTTTCATTTGGATCAAATTAAGTCAGTAGCTCTTGGAATCAGGCATGTTTTGAAATGCAGTTTCTCTTCAGAAATTTGCGATCTCTAAAATGCAAGGAAACTGACAACAAGGGGGAAATAAGAAGGTGAAAAAAAAAAAAAAAAACAACCAAGAAAAAAATGTTTTCTGTTTTTCCAGACATTGGGTTCTTTGTATGTCAAAGGCTTTTATCATTTATATTTTACTTCCCTGATTACTGCAATGAGGCTAATACATTTTTTGTTTTACTCAAACATTCTTAACATGTTTGTATCAGCCATGAATGGAATATGAGAGATTTAGGGCAAAATGATGAACAAACTGAAAGTTGCCAGTCACATGTCATTGGAAGAGGGAGGTTTGGGTGGTAAAATAGGAACATAATTTATAGCAACATCATAGTGGTGACTACCTATGATCTGCCTCGGTTCATAGTTTAGCAGTTCAATACCCATGGATAAGGGATTATGTGATCTGGGACCTAGGTCGGTTATGATGGATTATGTGCTATATCTGCCTTGGCTTTTCTTAGACCTGTCCATCTCTGCTGGTGGATCATGGTGAAAAAGCAGCACCTACAGAATTTTGACTTCTGCTGACAGTATTTTTTTTTTTTTGCTTTTTTTGCTCAGCCTTTTTGTTTCAAGTGACCTGCATCACTGATGAAGGGAGCGCCATGACACCAGTCATCAAGTACAGCGCTGGAGATGGAGTTGGTAAATATGTAAAGAAATTACCTAGCACCTATTCACTGTAAGCGTTTGGGGTAGAAATTTGGTATCATGTAGTACATGCCACAGGACAGCATCTCATTGCAGGATCAGGGGATTCCTTAGTGCCTTAGGGTATGAGGTATGTAGGCAATGTGCCTTTTTTGCCATGGATGGATTTCCGTTCCTTTACATCATGGTCAGCTTGGGATCCTCCCTCCAGACAAGTAATATTTTTTTCTTTTATTTTTATGTAAATATATTGCTCCAAAATATAGTGCTTTTTCCTGCTGAACAGAGTCTGCTCTCTTCCAGATTTTACTTCTGAATTAAGAGTATCTTGAATTGTAACCCTGTCCTCCCGCATTCCTCCTCAGTTTGGCAACGAAAATACATATCCTCTCCTCCCTGCACCCCACCCCCGCAGCAAGGGGCATCCACCTGCTCCTTTCCTATGAGCAGCCAGCCAGTCTCTGCAGTTTCACCTGGGATGTGTTCCTGAACCACTGTATGAGAATGCCACACGAGACGCTGTCAGGACCCAGTTTATAACACCTGCTGTTTTCCTTCTGTCCGTGAGGCCTTTGTCTGTTTTGTAGAAGCAAAAAGAGTTTGGTGTGGTGACATCCCAGTCACTTTTGTCCACTAAGTAGTAGATGCCTAATCAGCAAAAAGCTGGAGGTTTTTTAACCCCTTAGTTCCCTGGGAAGCAGAGCTAAGCTTGAACCATTTCTAACCGACATATCGGTTTTAATTAATTTATTTATTAAGTTGCCTCTTGTTCAGCTCCTTTAAAGAGTTGTGCCTCATCTTTTGCAATTACTCTTTACATTGCATATCCCTTTTCATGTTGTCACACCATCCTTCTGCAGAATTTCAGGCAAGGCTGCTGTAAAGGCATTATAAAATGCCTTTTATAATATCCCAGTTGCTCTACATCCATCACCTTCCACACTCGGCTTCTCTGCTCTTTTGATTGCTGCTTGTACTGAGAGTCTAATGCAAACTCGATCAGCACTGCAGGCACCTTGCAGAAGAGGCTTGCCAGTGAAGGTGATGAAAATCCCTTAGCCAAGTGTCTGGATATGCATGGAGGATTGCAAATAACCAGGAAACCCTGTCACTGAGATTTCTTATGCTTGTGTTCTGTATAAGCAAAGACAACCAAGCGGCTGTTTTTTCTAACAGGTGGGAGAAGGAGGAATAGAATGTTTCATGTTTGTTTTTGTATAAATTTATCACTCATTTCAGTTAAGTCTTCCTCCTTCTCTCTTTTTAACTGCACAGGCTTGCCACTACACAGTGCCAGAGAGAACGTCCTCTGTCTGTACTGCTCTGAAATTACTGTAGTCATTTCCACTCTTCAAGGTTACTTGGAGAACCCTTGTTTTTTTCTTGCATTCCACCTCCACTGCCTCCTCTCTCAAGAGCTGCTGATGCAGTGGTGATTTCCAGCCTAAGCAGCAATGCCAGAACTTTAAGCAGGGTCTCTTGAGGGTAGTAAGGTTTTTATTATAGCCCGCTAGCATATTGAACCATTATGCCACCTTGAACATAAGTGCAAATAAGCACATGACTACACAATTACTTAAATTTCTGCCTAATTTATTAGCGAGGAAAGGGATAACATATTGTTAAACGCTTTCTAAAATAACATTCCCTTTCTCCCCTAATCCCTCTTGATTTTTACAGGTCTGATCTTGACAACACCTGGAGAGAAGGACAAAGCAGAGTCCAAACGTGCAAAATTCTACAACGAGTTGTGGTTTGCGATGCTGATGGTAGTTCTAGGTTTGATCCTCTTGGCTATTCTTCTCTCCTTAATTCTTCAAAGGAAAGTCCACAAGCAACCCTATGCACGAGACAGGCCTCCTTTAGTTCCACTCCAGAAAAGAACGTCACCGATGAGTGTCTATTCATCAGGTGAAACCCATCCGGTACGTTTGGTAAAACACTGTGTTGTGTATCCATCATTTACAGTTAATCCATCCATTACAGTTGTGTAACACTTTTATCTGCCCCCCACCCCCCAACACACACACACAGTTTTTCTTCCTCCTTCCACTGTTTTGTTGCACACTCGGTTACCGAATGAAGGCTGCTCAGTGTAGGAAAAGAACTGCCTGGTACCTAACGCGGGCACAGAGAGCCAGGCTACAGGTGCTTAGCCCAAAAAGAGCCCTGTGGCACCTGGTCTGCAGCCCTGAAATGCTTCTGATGCCTAAGACAAACTTTGGACCTGGAGTCACAGAAAATACAAAGCCACTGATGCCACCTGATGTTAGTTGACATCTGCAATGGAGGTGAAAAGGTCTCGGCATGCTGTGAGAAGGTAGGTGATAAAATGTGCCTTTCAGAGGAACCTGTCCTGTGTTTCCAGCTATCTGATGGCTAACCAGGATCCATCTGACAGTCTTTGTCAGGTACCCATGAAATGTTCCTGCAGAAAGGAGGACTTAGGGGGAGGCTTCTTTCTACTATCCACATACCGCCAAGCCTGACTGCTCTAGGACGAGCTGCATGCCACCAAGGTTTAGAGTAAGGGCAACCAGGGAAACGCTAGGGACCTCCACAAGATGTGTGTGTGCGTCTGTGCACATAGAGCCACACTGGGACCACTGCAGAGGTGGGAGGGGGACTGCTGGGGAGTGACTGGGAGGGAAGCTTTGTATCATTTTTATTATGACAAGTTAAAGATCTGTAAAAAAATGGATAAAGAACACCTTCCACCACGTAGCATAGCAGTAGTGCTATCCTACCCTTTGAGGAAAAGCAAGACAAAAGGAATATGGCAATTGTTAGGAGACTGGGAGCAGCAGTGCCTTCCATTTCTGTGCTTCTTCCCAGCCACAGGCCGTGAGATGATTCTTCTTGTCACTTCTCAGCATCTTTTTCCTGTGAGCACCATCAAGCAGGATAGTGACTCCTGCATCCTTCACGCATTCTGTTCCTTCTTGTCTCCGTGCCAAGAAGCTGCATCTGTGCCTCAACGAAGGAGCTCTTGGAAACAATAGGATTTCCAGTGTGCCCCTTCTTCTGGCAAAGGCTAAAAGCGTTAAGAAACTTCTTTTTTTTTGTCTCATGGTTTTGATTCCTTTTCCTCTACAGTCTGTCATGTTGTGTTGTTCCTCTTGACTTTAAAATGTCTTTGCTGTTGGCATGCCTGTGCAATTCTTTTCCATATTCCTGTCCTCTTTATTTTTTCCCCTTCCTTTTCATTTTTCCAGAAGCTCATGGACTTAATAGAAAAGAAGATTCCACAGTTCATCAGAGGAAGGACTTAATCTGAGAAGTTAGGATACAGCTACTAGGAAGTAGCAAAATCACTTGTGTTTTACAAGAGTTAGTGAGATCGTGTAGCAAGCAGTGCTGGCTGCCCACATGGTACCCAATGACCCGTTAAATAGTGTCTCATTTTTGCCAGTTCTCTACTCCCCCACATCCTGCTACATTGCTCCCCTTCACACCCTCCGCAAGGAACAGACTGCACCTGCGTTGCACCTTGCCCTGCCCTGATGCTTTTCCTCCCTCTCTTTAATCTCAGTTCGAGACCATTGCTGACACATCTGATGCATCAAGCAGTGTCACTCTCAAAAGATACACAATGCACTTTGAGGTAGAGTTGTTAGCTTGCAGAGTTGCAACGTGTGATGTGCCAGATGACCCAAAGAGCATGCATGAAGGCATCTTTCTTACATTGCATGCTTCTCCTGGTGGCTGAATTTCTTTTTCCTGGTCACAATAACTGGAAGTCTCCTAACATCCCCTTGCTGTGCAAGTCTGGGCTGTCGTGCTGGTAGTAAAACATCTTTGGCCCTCTGCCTGTTGGCTACTTTAAAAAAAACCAACAGAAAATTAGGGGGGAAAGTAGTAATTGGGGAAAGTCCTGTTTTAGAGGCTTGGGTGGGGTTTTTTTTCCTTCTTTTTAATTATATGATTATCCTACAATGGGGAAAGGTCCACTCTATTTTTGTTCTTCTGTCTATGACTGCATGATTTTTGAAGCATGGGTTTCTCTGTTCTCTTCCGCTCCTGCTTTGGTTTTGTTCAGATAAAGTGTTTGAGACCATGACCTTTATTTTTGATTTATTACTTTGTGTCTTCCTCATAGGGGCTGACAGATACAAAAATTCCGGGAGTTGGCTCTCCCACAAACAGCCGTGGTTTCCACATCACATCTGGGGCAAGGAGACCAAGTCAGAGCCAGCTAAGTCACACATATTCCCCAGCCTCTCTTCATCGCAGTGTCAGCCAGCTGCTCGACCTCTACGACAAAAAGTCTCTTGTTGAGGAATCACCTTGGGATGCCATTATTCGCAATCATCATCGCACTACTGGTCGTGGCTTGGTAAGCACTCCTGTTCCTCTGTGATGCTGCTGTGCAGGGTGAGCTGCTAGCGATTTGTCTTGTCTCGTTGGGATCATGAAAAGGACTAAATATTAAAAGCTGCTGGAGGTACAGCCAAAAGACCTAGAAGGACGTGGTCAGATTAGATCCTGCCTACTGTTTCTTCCGGAGCTGCAGGTGGTCACACACTGCTCTTACGGGATGTGAGGGGTCCACATGCATTTGTCTATGATTCCCATTGAACCAGTAACTGCATGGTCTACCAGCGCTGTGCACCTTGAAGAATTCCCTTCTATTTGGTCAACACATAGGCCTTTCTCTCCATGCATTTTAGCAAATGTACCTGTGCAAGGAGGGATGTCCTGGCATCCTTCACACGTTCATTGCCAGAAGCAGAAGCTTGTACTCTAGTGACTCCTGTTCTGTGACCTTGGACTCAGTTGCTGACGAGGCCTCTCTGTCCTCTGCTCGGTCACAATGCTTGAATCTTCTGGCACGTGTGACAAATGACTTCCAAGTCTGCCCAAGGGGGACTGGGGGGGGGACAGGCAGAGTATCTGTCTTTTAAAATAGGAGAGGACAGGATTGGCTGGTGTCACCAACGTGGACCTGAACACACAAACACAAGAAGTTATGATTCTTAAGTAAAGGACAGTGGCAACTTCCCTTCCTCTCTGTCACCAGGGAACAGGCTTTTTAACCTACGTCCCCTGGCTTTCATCCTTCCCTGAACAGATGTGTGGGAAGTGGTTCGGGGGCCAGCGAGATGGGAGTGGTTGCTCCCAGAAAAAGCCAATAAGGTTCCTAAAAAATGGGGCAGATGGGAGTGAAAGGCATGTGAGGTACTAACAAAGTTAGAATGAGTGTGCAGTTATTGAGTGGATCTTGTCCAAAATGCAAAGTGAACTGGAGAAGGATGATATGGCGCATAAATCCAAACAGCCCCAGAACCGGGGTGTTGCTACCACTGCTGCCGTACCTGCTTAGACCATAAAGATCAAGTAAGAAGATACTGACACTTAGCTGTAGGCAACCCCCCTATAGGTACAGGTTAACCCTCAGCCTGCATTCAGCACCTCATGGGCTTCCTGATTCAGTGGTATCGTAACTCTGCCTCAAGTCATTTTCTCGGAGCTATCACATCCTCATGATTTAATTCTTTGGAGACTAACAGCCCAGCCAGGGTGTACCTCTGTATGATCTCAGCCAAATGAACAGCTCCCAGTGCTAAGAGAGGAAGCCCTTGTTCCCTTGTTCTATCTGCTTATCTTGGGCCAACACCATGGTTTGGGTTAGCTTGCACCGCCCCACCCCCACCACATGCTGCATGTTGGCATGTTAGAAGTTGTTTACAGAATAGTCCAATGAATTTTCAGACGTGGTAGGAGCAGAACAAAAAATTCCTCTCACTTTTGGTGGCAAACCACCCGACAGCATGAACTCAGGTGCTTTTTGAGATCAGCAGCTGTACAACACAAAGCTAGCGCTTCTGTCCACCCTCTGTACATTGCTCCAGTCTCTGCTCCTGCATCTCTCTGCTACTCTCGTCAGCAAACCTCCTGCAATGCTTTTCACTCAGTTCTTCCCTTTACTACACTCAGCAGCTTAGGACTGTCAGCAAGTGTTGTTCACCCCTTTGTCCACCTTGCAAATTAATAACTGAAGGTTGAAGTGGATCAAGACACCCATCTGCAATAATGCTGCTGGTGATCTCTTCATGCTATGGAAACAGAGAGTTTATTTCTTTTCAACTCTTATCCTGGCTCAGTGCATTAGCATGAGTACAGGTGGAAGAATCTCAGACTCTGCTTGAGAAGCTTGAAGAACAAAAAGAACAAAATCTTAACTAAATCACAGGTGTCACGGTTGTTATACAAACCAAAAATCTAAACCTGTATTCTTTCTCTTTTTCATCTCTCCAAGTTCCCCATCATGCTGTAACAAACACTACTTTCTTTAGAATTTATCACCATTTACCAGTTATCAGATGTATATATAGTAATTGATTTTTTTAAAAGTTGTTGCTTACTATGAAAATCTAGCTGGTTTGGATTCAGGTGCTTGAATGCTCTAGGATCTTACCTTATGCTGGGAGGAGCAATGGGAAAACATGCACTTAATTATTTCACAATTTTTTAGGGGGTGCAAGGAAAGAGAAAATGAAGGAATTGCCTTTAGTCATGTACAGCTTTGGCTTAAATGCTTTCCCCCCCCTCCTCTTAACAGTATGTAGATGAAGAAGATCTTGTCAATGTCATCAAAGGCTTCAGCACCGTCACCAAGGAGCACACCACATTCACCGACACCCACCTCTGAAGAACACAAGCACCTTCTCTAGAAAATGGAAAGTGGGTAACTTGCCAAAAGCAGCCTGCATGGCTTTTGGGGGAGAGGATAGGGCTGCTGTTTCCCCACCCCTTACCCACTACTTAAGTCACCTGTTTGTTAGGAGGGGATGAGTAAATTGGCCTTTTTTTTTTTTTTTCACAGTCTCTTTAACTGTATAGTAAAAAAACGTGTGTTAGCACTGACACCTCAGAAAAATAAGAGAGCAGTTTGAAAATCCCTAAATCATATAGTATTAGAAGACTGCGAAGGTAGAGGCTTTCATTGTTGTCTCCATACAACTTTCACAGTTGAGGAGGGTTGTGGGGATGGGAGGGGGGGCATCATGTTTGGTAAGGAAAAGTCTTTTACCTGTCCAAAAAAACATGTGGCTAAAAAAGGCCTGTGGCAGGATAGCCACGTCTTTTCCTGGCCTGACAAAGCTCCACCACAAAATTGTGTTCGTGCACAAGTAAATAAACAGCAAATGAAGGAATTCTGGAGTTGCTTTAACCTTTATGTTCTTTCCCTCCCTCTTCCTCACCCTCTTAGCTCAAGTTAAAAAAAACAACCAAAAAGCCATTAATTAAAGTTTAACTCCAAGCATGTTTTTTTCAGAGGTAGAAAACCTCCTCACCCACTCCCTGTCAAAAACTTGCTGTCACAGCCTTCCCTTTTGCTTATGTATTACTAATCTACCGGCAATAAAATTTGTTCACCACCCACAGTAAACTAGAAGCAAACAGCAAAACAGCCAGTGCAACACAGGTAGGAAATATCATGTCAAGGCACTTGTAATTGAGAATTATTATACCGTGACAGTAAACCTATTCCCATATTCATCTCTGTCCTTTTTCCAGAGAAAGTGACAAGGAAGCCCTCAAGAGACTGCCAGTCCCATGTACTCTGCCAAGCCTATTTTTATGCATGCTCTCAGTCACAATCAACAAAACCCATCATCTGATACCACACATTTTCAGGAAGCACAAGCAACACTCCTCTGGCAATTTATTTGGACTAAGAGGCAAAATAATATGCTATTTTGAATAGCTTCCTCCTTAACCTGCACAAAACATTTCAGATTTCAGACAGCAGCATACAGAGCAAGGATCCCATTCATAAAACAAGACTACAGATGCAGCCCCTGTGAATTGGGCAAAATCCAGCCAAGACAGCAGCAGCTCTTGGCTGTGTGGCTGTGTCTAAAAGGCATCTTCCACTGAGCAACCAAGTATTCCTTTAGCACCCTCCTTTCCCCAAAACAAAAATAATCACAACATATCACATGCCTGACCACGTTTACGCAAGAATGCACAACAATATTTTGGACCAAGTACCATACTACATTTTGGAGCATCACATAAAGCCACACATTGATGTGGATGACTCTTCAAAGGTTTGGCAGCAGCCAGTTACTTTCTCATAACCTCACACTTTTTATTCTGGGTATCAGAATACAGTCCTGTTCAAGAACCATGTCATGTTACGCTGGCTGCCAGCCAGAGGGCACCTGCCCCTCATCTTTGCCACCAGTCACATTTTCACAAGCCATAGTCTTGGCAGGATGCATCATTCTTCCGGTGCCGTGGTGAAGCAGCTGTCTTCGTAGGCGATGGAGAAGCCGCACCAGGTAATTCGGGCCCACCTTCGGCAAGGACTGGTGCGGAGGCCAGGAGAGGCACTTTCTTCCTTCCCAGGAAGCCCGCTCCTTCAAACCCCATTTTCTTTTTGCTTTCTGCTTTGGCTTCACTCTCCTCTTCTGGTCCTCTTTTTTTGAGATCCAGAGAACTCTCTGGCACACGGTGAACCTCTGTACTGCAACACCCACCTGCATCTGTCATGCCTGTGCCTCGCACTTCAAGTGCTGTTGTCAGGACTGCCTTCCTCTCAGCTGTGCTGCCCTCAGCTGCTGCCTTCCTGGCCTCTGGCTGGCTTGAATTCCCATTTGCAGCAGCTGCCTTTTCTGTTGGGCTTTTGCTGGGTAAATTAAAAGCCTGGAAGTCCCGGTAACTGTGGAAGCTCTCCGTCCGCCTTGCTCTTGCCAGGAGAGGGCTTTCTCTGTATGGCCGCACAGAGCCATACGTGGCAGTTTCGTGGATTGTTTCGTGGTGCTGCAATTGGAGGCTTCAAAAAAGAAAAAAACACGGAGGACGAGAAGAGCAGATGTTACGCTGAGAATGGTGGCCAGTTCTGCTCCCACCCACCACTGCAACTCCCACTAAATAGCAATATACTCCTCACAACCCCCACACACAAGGGCCTCCAGATCACTCCAGATTCTCATAGGATACTTTTTATCTGTACACACGTAGACCAACAGCAATTGAGTATGTGTGTGTAGTTCAAGAAACTTAGGGCATAGATTCAGGGGCTCGGCTACAGCATTCAGGCCACCAAACCCCTCACTGCCTACCTGACAGGTAAAACCTTTGGTGTCTGCAGCCGGTGCCACGCTTGGTGACTTACCTGGAATTAGACTCCCGAAGCCGGTTTGGCTGAACAACTGAGGTGGCAGGACTGATGTTGGGTGTGGCACAGCGAGACGTACTCAAGTCACACTGGTCAAGCAACTTGAGCAGCTCTTCCTCTGTGGGGCCACCAACATCTGAAAGACACAGAGTGCTCGAGTTCATTTACTGTAGTCATGCACATGTGAGGACAGAAAAAGACCCACACCACAGTCCTGGTGTAACACAACTTACCTTTGTCTTCACTCTTACTAACCATGTCCATAGCTGTGGTCAGGTCCCACATCTGGATGCTGCCATTTGAATGCCCAGTGAAGAGGTAGCGGCGTGGCCGGGAGCCCATTCTGCTGGATCCTTCACATTCTCGCACAGTAAACGACGAGATGGTAGTGCAGTCAACTGCCTGGATCTCACAGATCCTACAGGAAGAGAAACCTCAAGTTACCAAAACAATTGTACCTGGCAGTTTGACCAGTAAAGTTAGCACTGTATTGATTTTCTGAGATGGCATCAAACTTGCCAACAGAAAAAAGACTTTTCTTCCAGATGAAATTCCTTTCCCTGCACGACCAGCATGCTGCTCAGCAGCAGACGGTACCTTCCCCTCAATCCATCTGCAGTTCTACTACTTGTTTACTTTTATTAGGGAACCCCCATATATTTGATGTCCATTTTCAGTTTGCAATGATTAGAAACCTAAGGCTTTCAACAAGAAGGACAGCAACTAAGCCCCTTCACATGCTAGACACTCTAGGAAACTAACCTGCAGGAACAGCACATTTAATCATATAAAAGATACACAAAAAAATCCAAGGATGATAAATCCAAGGTTATCTATACAGATAACTTTTGTCTTAAGACAACTTGACATGGCAGATCTCCATAGCTTTTTTCCATTTTAGAAGCTTATGAGAGGAGTGAGAGGAAAAAGACTCCCAAAACTAAGCCGTTAAGCCATACCCCACACCAGAACCTCACATATTCTGAGTAATTTGTTTTACTGGCCCCCTGTATTGAGCTTCTTGCCCAAGATGTTCCAAAATAAATCATCTACTAAAACTCCCCACTACATACAAATCTAGCCTGAAGTAAGTGGGGGATGGGGGAAAAGCACATCAATAATCTGCAGGGCTTCTGTTGATGCTAAATGTGTCAAGGCATCAACGTTTTCACCCAGATTCAAAGTTATTAGGCAAGAAATGCAAGAATAAGAAGCAGCACAGAACTGAGATGCACCATCTTTTCTGATCTCTTGCCACCTTACTAGTCTAAGAAACCGGAAGAAAAGCAGCTGCAGTTATCTGGCAACATTTTTACTACATTGGCAACAATGTAGTAGAATATTGTGAAGTCAAGCTTAAGTAAATAATTGTATAGCTGACCTAGAAGACAGTCTCTCAGTTTTAAAGGTTCTAATATCTTCAAAGACAAGTGCAAAGGGAGAGAAAGTGCTTCCCTGTCTACCTCTGTGAGCAGCATAATCCCTGCCACCAGCAACTTCAGCATTAGTTTTAAAATTTAACGTTAGCGTGGTACCATGGCTAAGAGTTACAGATTCTGTAGAGGTACACAAATGTTTGTTTTGTGAGCTCAGCAGGTGAGCCATTGTGAAGTGAGTTTCTGATACCGCATTTTGCAAAATACCACTTGGCTTCTAGTTATAGCAGAGGACAAATACAGTTCTGTACTAACACACAAACTGGAGTTCAGCCAGAATGTCAAGCACATTAGAAGCTTGCGAAGTGCAACTGCATGCACCCCCAAGGGACAGGAGACCCTGCCACCTGAAGAGTCCTGCTCCTTTCCCACTTAAAACCCTAAACATGGAGGTACCTTTTCCCAGTTGAAGACAGCCTTACAAACAGCTTATTAGTGATGGGAACAACTTTCTGGATAAACACCTGCTGATCATCACGTTCACCAAAGGGTCCTAGAGGAAAAAAAAGATCACTTTTTTGTTTGTTTCAATTCCCTCACCCTCTTCCCCACAGTTCTGAAGACCCAAATTCACATTAGCATGACCACTCTAATTTTTAAGAATCAGGAACAGGAACCAAAGATGACTAATAGCTAGAAAAAGCCATCCAATGGGTAGGAGCCTCTACAGATACAGATCTTTTTTTGTTCTTTTGTTTTAAAAGACACCCATTCTTGAGTTTCCTGCATATTCCTGGAGGAATTACACTGTCGGTACAAATCCTACATCAGCTCTCTATAATAACAAGTAGGACCTTCTTATTTTGCAGCTCCTAGATGTCTAAAGGCTTAATCAGATTTCTTGCCATAGTACTGACCCCGCCCTGTGTTCACAGGGCATCCTATTCATCAAAGGTTCATTTGCAAGACTCGGACCACAAAGGAATCGAGACTACCTGTCTACCCATATTTGGCGACGTGCATTCCTTCAGTACCTTGCTGTAGCAATGTGCTAGCACCACTTGCCTCTGTGGTTTCAAGGCTTCAGTAAACCTTGCCACAACTTCAAACTCATTTAAGAATTTGTCACATGTGCATCATTTAACCCTGACTGAACAATGCACTGGAATTTGCAGCAGACCCAAACCTTGCTATGCTAATCTGCTTTGATGCAGTCTCCTGCGCTTTCTGTCATTCTCTAGTTACACCAAAAGTGAAATGCTACATTGGTTTGCTCAAGGAAGAGGTATAGTATCTGTGTTTGGAAGTTTTTCCTCACATTCACAGTAAGCCCTTTAAGTGTACTCACTCCAAACAGCCTAAATAGCGAGTATTTCCAGGTGAATCTTAGATTCCCCCCATCTTTTCAAGGAGAAGGCAGTATCTAAGAGCTTACAGCCATCCACTGACTTGCATGTTACCAGGTTGAAGGTCTGTTAAACCTTTATAAAGGCCAGCGAATGTACAGGCTCAGCACAGCGCATTCAAGAGACATCTTACCAATGTCATTTCCAGAACAGTAACTGCCATGACTCTCTGCTTCCTCCAAAGATAAGATTTTGAATGATGCAAGAGGTGTTGAGCCTGGCTGAGTTGAAATCATGCCCCGGAACCGAGTCACAGTCCATGTCCGTACATGGTTGTTATCAGCACAAACTAGAAAGGAAAATATGTATAATAACATTTACAAGGGATGACAAAACTTTTCAGATAAAACTTCTCTAGCGATTTCTATATGATAAGTTTTTCAAGATTGAGCGATCAAGCAGAATTTAGTCAATGTCAGGTCACATGTTATAAATCCAGACAATTATCTAACAATCTGCAAGTTGTTGCTGGTGTCCTGTTTTCTATCAGTTTCATCTCTTCTCTCAGACATTCAAGAAACAAACTGGAGGCAGGTGGAACACAACATTAAGGTCTGACTGAGTCAGCACCAGTGGCCTACAGCACACTTAATCCTCTGTGTGCAGGTGCTAGGACAAGTCATGTCAAGAGAGCAGCCTGGCAGCAGAACCCTCATCACATAATAGTGCTCTTTATTTCATTCATCAGTTAGCTTGCTACATACATACAGATTTCCCAGCACTGCGGGTTTAGCACCAGCTGCAAGAGAACAGATGACCTCTGGCTTGTTTGTTTACAGTATAATTGGATACCATGTTTCCTGTTCCTTTTTTTAAAAAAAAAAAAAAATATTGGATAGCAGCAGAAAGTAAATCTGTTCTCTGCCATGCCCTGGTTGCTGGATTCTGGGTGAAACAGATTCTTACGGAGGGAGGAGTGATTGCATCTTCCCTAAAAGCAAGACACTTTCCCAAGCATAAGACAGGACAACAGGATAGCACAACAAACACCAGAAGACTGCTGAGAAAAGAAGAAACACAGACAGCCCTTTGAAGCCATGGGAAGGCTTTTTCTAGGGCCCAAGAGGAGATGGTGCACATTTTACTGCAATCAAGACAGTTCCTGAAATGCTGACAAACAAAGCCAAGTCCTAGAGGACTTTGCCCACAACAGTAAGACTTGACAGGGATACATTTGTTTACAAGCCCTTTCATTTCCACAAATGACAGCCTTGGAATAAGACACAAACAAAGGTTTTCCAGTATCTGGTCAAATAAAACCTAGGCCTTTTAACTGCTAGAGCCTTTGAAGAACGCTTACTTTAAGAAAGAGGATCCAAGTCAATCTAGCCCCTCCCCTGCCCCCAAATGTTCCAATTCATTCTATCACACGTGGGAACAATGCAAGTTATAAAGCAATGCCTACAAACACTTCATTGCTCAGGAGGAGGGGAGAACCGCCAATAGAAATCTGTACACGGAAAAGATTACCTGACACAAGGTGTTTCTCTGAGAGCATGATCTTCGTAACAGGACTTCGATGAACCGTAAAGGTCTGAAAGAGCTGAGGCCCAGACCCAACTGTTTCAGGGTGTTGTACAATCACCCTCACTGCTCCAGAGCTGGTGCCATACGCAATCTCAATCCAATTGCCACTTACACCTAAAGCAAGCAAGAACACAGTTGTTTTCCCCAGGAATGAAAGTTTGACTTACTGGGGCCAGGGAACGAGGCCGTAGAAAGCAGTATTTCCAAGCTTCCACAGTAAGACTGATATTTGTTTTAAACAGTTTACTCTTTATTTTCCCATGAATAGAGAGGACATTTTGCCGCTAAAAAAAACCCAACATTCCATACTGTGCTCTCCAACATACTGTCTTAACAACAGCCATCTCTCCCATTCTCTCCTCCCTCCTGTAAGTGAGATGGACAAAAACATGATTGGATATTTTGGCACTCCTCATAGTGATATGGTCAGTAAGTACCTCATATTGTTTATCTTTCTGCCTTAGTGGGAGGCAAATGGGAAAGCAAGGCAAGAGCAGGGAGAACTAGAGTTAAAAAGGTCACTGTGGTATCAACATAGTTATGTGAGTAACCACTGTCTTCCAGTTTGGTTTTTTGGGGTTTTTTTTTGCATTGATTTGGGGTTTTTTGTTGTTTGGTTGGTTTTTGTTTTTTCTTTTCTTTGTTGGGGTGTTTTTTGTGTGCTGCTTTTTTTTAATTTAAAAGCTGCACTGTGATTACAAAAGGGTGTATAGACACAATAGCTAAGCGTCATTCAGCCGCATATGGAAATGGTTGTTAGTATATTGGTTATCAGGTTAGACACCACAGCAAGGTTGTCTCC
The DNA here is from genome assembly GCF_963210335.1 of Falco punctatus. Lineage (NCBI taxonomy): Eukaryota > Metazoa > Chordata > Aves > Falconiformes > Falconidae > Falco > Falco punctatus. The sequence goes on along the minus strand of NC_137592.1, from coordinate 24,439,144 downwards.
CCACCCAGATCACCACAGACTATTTCAGTGAATACAATTCATAATCTGAGTACTTATCTTGTATAAAAGGCTTAAAACCAGCAAAGGTATATTAGGCATTAATATATGATGCGTTATGTTATTACATTATACATTAATGTATAATGCATGATATACAAACATATATACACATACATGCAAGTACATGTACCTATTTATACATATGTACAGATGTAAGGAAAACAGTTATGCCTAGTGTTCATCATTCATTTGAAGTTGATTAAATGAAGAAAAACACATTGTTTATGTCAAGGGCTACCTTGTCTGCTTTAGGCCTGCTATACAGTGACAGATAAAGTACATTTAGAAAAAAGAAAAGACGCACACACCTGTAACAGACTCTAAGAGACACTAATACAGTACTGACTTGTTTTAGGCGTGAGGTAGACACTGAGCGCTGTTATAGCATCATTGGAGGGATCATGGTACAATTCTGTCACTAGAAGATCATTGTCTTTCATCCGCAACGGGAACTTCTGCATGTCTGTGGGGAAGATACATTTATTTATTACACTGGATAGACAGAGTTGCTCTGATGCAACTTAGACCAACGAAAGAGTTTAAGAACAAAGCCGCTTAGCACCACCTCCTTTTTATTCCACCCTGCTCCCATTTCTTACCTATATAGTAAATAGAGCCGTTGTTACAGCCCAGCAGCAGAAAAGATCCAGCAGTATCATAGCTTGTGATAGGAACAACATCCTGAACCTAGTGCAAACAGAAAGAAATAAATAAAAAATAAATAAATCAAGAAGTTAGGTTGTTACTTTCTCAGTTTTCAGACCTTTCTGGTATATTTTTGTTGAAGAACACCTGAGTTTGGTACAGGTCTGAAGCCATTATGCACACACTCACACAAACAATGGCATTCTTAAAGTACTGCTGGTGAACTGCATTCCTCTACCAAACTGGATCTTAAGTCATGGAGTTCAGCAAAACCACGCATATAAGTTAGCACAGCTGCTCTGGAAGATCCTTCTCCACGTGAAGGCACAAAGCTTAGAGTGCTGCAGCTAAACCTCATCTTCAAAAGAGGATTTATTTTTTTCACCAGGATGCAAAATGAGTGTACTTCACACTTTCTGTCCTACCCCTTTTTTTCCTTTCTGACAACTCCTTAAGAGGTTGCTGGGCAGGGGAACTAGGTGTTGCCTCTCTTAAGCCCTCCTTTACCCCCAGTTCTCGTGTCCCTCTGCCCGCCTCTATGGATAGGTAGATAACCAGCAGATACATAACGAGAGGGGGGGGAATTCTTATCCTATTACAACTTCCCACTTCAAATACACATCCGCAACCAAGTAAACTAGAAGGCAGCCTTGTCATATTTTACTTACTGGTCTTCAACTTAAGGTGAGGGATTAAGAATGCCCTCTCTTTGCCCTCTATGATCAAAAAGAGTGCTTATCCCCTCTCAGGTGTGACAGAGATCTCAAGCAAAGAAAAAGTTTAGCTTATCCTAGGCATGATCCCCTATCTCAAGCAATTCTTTTTTGCTTCCACCCTGTGGAAGAAAAATCCAAAAGCCGTTTCATCCAGAGCACTCAAACTGCACAAAGTCATAGTATTTTCCTATATTCTGTATGTTTCATCCAGTCCACTTAATGGCCACTAAATACTAATTCATGGAAATACCAGCTTAAGTTCTCATTTCTCTCTGACCGGCAGCATCCTTGCAATTGCCTCAGAGACTTGCAAAATCATTTACAAAATACCAACAATGAATCTCATGGATAAAAGCAAAACAAAGAAATTTCCCCACACCTCAAAGAGCTAGCATGTAATCCAGAACCCATTCCTAACCTAAGGATAGTCTGTCAGCCCCTAAAATACATTCTAAGCCATTACAGAAAAAGCTGCAACACAAATATAGCTGCTGCATATTTTCCATGGTGGTGGGGAAGGAGGGGAAGAGGCACTTTCCCTCCTTTATTTGTTTAATGAGCTATGCCCCTCTCACTTACATTCACCTACAATTCAGCACAGATCCAATGCTGAAAATAAACTCTTCTGGGAACACCTGGATTTTCCCTGTGTAACTTATGACTGAATGACCTGGAGAAGGATCCTTCCCAATTACTGAAAAGAATTGGTATTCTTGATATCAGTGCTTTCACACAGTACTCTTCCAGATACAGCTGTTTAAATACCCTCTTCTCCTCCCCACAGTCAAATTCATACTACACCTAACCAAATAAGGCATCTAACGATCAGGGCCACAGAACTTGGTTTTGAGGGTTGGTTTTTTTTCCAGACTACTTTAAAGAAGTAGTACAAGAACAGAAAGGCAAGAAACTAAACAGTCTCAGCATCTAAGAGTCTATGGACCAAGGTGCAGCGTGCTCTCTGGTTCTGTGGATCAAAGATACACATTTGCAAAAATTTTACAAAACTACTGAAGGTACAGGCAACCCATCAACAGATACACCACTTCACTTGTCACCTTGCAAAGACACAACAACTGCAAGGAGAGGACTGAGCAAGAGGATCTACCATGCTGCTGACAGCTGAGATTGACTGCCTGGGTCAGACAGATCATACAACACAAGGAGAGTCCTTTCTTCTGCAGCAGAGATAGGAACACCAGAGATGATTCAGCAGGTGCACCTGCCAGCATGGGAACTTTCATTAGGAAACAGAGTGGCACTATACACCAGTCACTGGTAAAACACAGCCAGTGAGAATCCTCGCTTTGCGACTGTTTTTCTGTCATACTCCACTGCTTCATGTTACATCTTACTCTGTAACACTAAATACTTGGCTTCCTTTAAGCTCTTCTGTGCTACAAATCTAATTACTTGATGTATGTAGCACCCACAACCTCCTCTCCTTGTTGCATGCAACACCACCAGAGTTATGAATAAGTACTAGGGAAACCACCTCAGCTGGTCTGCTCAAATCTCCAAGGTGGGAAGAAGATGAGAGAGCCAAGTAGAGGCAGCAGTCAGAGTTACATCTTCAGGTGCAATCCATCAAATACAAAACTCAGTGTCAGGAAGGATAGCTTTGCACAAACTAAGCCTCCTTAAAGTAGGACTCTGAAAGCCATCAGGAAAGAAAGCCCCAAAAGAAACAAAAGTTCTTGGTCTGAAATGGGGCATTGGTGTATTCTGTGCCTCAAAACCTCTCTCACTGCAGCAAGTATGATTACATAGCAAGTCCAGAGCTATGGGCAACTCATGGGAAGAAGTTACACAAACGCCATGTATTCTCATAATGAATTTGAAGCTCAGAGGTACAACCCCACCACTTAAGGCTTTATAGGGCTCTTCAAGAAGAATGTCTTCTAAAGGGAGATGATAATCTACAGGAAGATGTTCCCCCCTCTCCCCCCCCCCCCCCCCCCCCCCCACCTTTCTAACAGAAGAGCCTGAGGTACACAAAGCACATTGAAGGTAGCTGGATTTGGGCATTTTTTATTTTGGGGGGGGTTGGGGTTTTGTTTGTTGTTTTGAGGTTGTGTTTGTTGGTGGGTTTGTTGTTGGGGTTTTTTTTCTTTTGTTTTTGTATTTTTAAGGGAGCCATTAAGGGAAAAAAAAACCCAACAAAAAACTAGAAAGCCAAAAAACTTGGTTTGAAGAGATCCTGGCATCCCTCCTAAAGATTTTCTATTCTTCAATAAGAAATGCTTTCACCAAAGGAATAGTCAGTCAAACCGAGGAACTATTAACGTGCTCAGAAAGATTTCTGTGGCTCCCCCTAGAAACAATGATGATGAACAGGACCTCGGTTTTTACTCCTTCAGAAAATATTGTCAAACACCAGCTTGTCACATAGCATTAAGTTGTCTCTTAACAGAAGATTTTGCAAGGCATCAGTAGAGAGCTTTAAATAATGTTTTGTTTAATTCAAGACCATACTAACATGTCTCTCTCTGCTGCAGAAGCAATGCTATCCCGTGCTTATCATTCATGTTATGTGTTAGCAGTACTGCCACTTAAGGGTTGAATCAGAACTTAGCAAACAGTGCAGCTGCCTCAGGTCAGCTTTGCCTCTCGAGATTTGCAAGACAGTTTTGGGATTTTTATTGCATCTAGGTTTTATGCCACAAAAATGTACACCTGGCTGTGTTACAAGCTTTGTTATTCACATGAATGCTCGACTGTTTTCTCAGACTCATACAGACTCCAAGGATCTCTCTATTTAACACGCATTCTGACAACAGGAATAGGGTCAGTGCAGCCAGAAGCATCCACATACAAGACAGACACCTTTAAAGTATATCCATGTATATTTCTGCTGAACAGTCTCCCATTGTAAAACAACTTTTGAGATACCCAGATATCAGACTGCCTTCTTGTTTCCTCCTTCTTTCAGATAGTGCAGAAATTGCTGTCACATATTCCCCACAATTTATTTCCTATGATCCTAGTGAATTTTTACAAAGTTAGTAATCCACAAGGAAGTTTAAATATACACACACTTGACATTTATTACTCCAAGTCACACCATGTCCTTTTATTTGAAAGCCTAAAAAGCATAGTAGTACCACCAAAGAATTCAACATTCTGCTCACAGGCACAATTCTCAGGTATTACGGCGGCAAACTCCATAACACAAGTCAGGGCTGAAAACCCTGTGACAAGCATTTCACACGTGCTTTTAGATTATTTTATTCTCTTTTTACTAGAAAGACATACCAGCTCATTAAAAGTGATGCAGAAAATTGAATTGAACACACCTGCCAATGCTGAGTCACAGCGTTCCACACTCCCACTTTCCCTGTATGGCTTGTAGCCACCAACTGGTTGCCAATGAAGAAGAGAGCATCTACAGGGACTCCAAGACTGAACACTCCTACAAAAAATGAAGAGTCTATGAAGCTCATCTAAAATAAAGAGGAAAAAACCAGTAACAATGGAATCTCTCCACTATTATAATCTGTCACATTTATTACAGTAGCAAGTAAAGAACAGCCAAAACTGAGCTTCCAGCGTGTGAGGTGAGGTACCATTCCAGCAGCAAACTGGGTTCCATAAATAAAATGTCAGCATGATGTTATCCCTGCTGATGCAATCATTACTTGGGAAGGAGAAAGGAGGCAAGAAAAGGAAGAAGAGCCCATGTAAAATATACATTCCTTGTTTTTCTAAAGCCATTGAATTCTCAAATGGCTTTGCACATCCTAAGACATAAAAAAAATAAATTAAAAACCCCCACAAAACCACCAAAAAAATCCTGCTTGCTGTAATAGGATTTTTATTTAATCTGTGACTATTAAGTGTCATGTAAGTTGTAATTTCACGGGGTTTGCTAGACAGACAAATTTGTGCCATACTAGTTTGCAATTGCCTTTTAAAGTATTACAGGATCTCACCACTATTTTTTACCCAAATTAAACAGAGTTAGTCTGAAAACAGTTTTAAAATTAAATATGGCTACAACGCTTCATCCTTATTCTTGGGAAAAGACTGAACACAATGTGACATTAGTTGAATACATTCAAATTTCTCTTTTAGCAGAAATACTTGAACCTGGAAAAATAAGCAGCCTGTGAAAGCCTGTTTCTTTCTTTCTTTCTTACCCTCCTCATCTCCAGATCTTTGTTTGGTTACAGTCCATGAGTAGTGAGTCAAGGCTATTAAAAATTGATGCTATATAGGGAACCAGTTTCACCAATCATCACCTAAGATTCAAAATCTGGAAGACTTACTAGCAAACGCTGGCTTTCCAAATAAAGCAAATGTGGCAGCAATGTTTTGCTTAATAAAAATCCAAACACTGCGGAACATGACAGGCATTGATGGCTACGGTTACAGTAGACCTTAACATCTGAGCTTTTCCAGAAGATCTGTCCTCTCTAGAGCTTCCTAGCCTCATCATAATCCATCATGAGTATGTTTAGTTGAACTGCAAACTTGGACAGCATACTACGTTTCATACTATGTATTGTACCATGTATTTAAAAGTTACAGGAAACTAAAGATCATAGATTATCTCCAAGTCTGTCAGCTATGAATCCGTACAGCAAACTGGCCCTGTAAGTAAATTTGTAAGTAATTCCAGGTTAAGCTTTACTGCCTGGTCAGTAAAAAGCCATTACTACTGGGGATACATTACACAACCGAGTGTCGATCTTCACTCACAAGTTTTCTATCCCATACTGCTCACTCTACATATTTATATTACTCCCCACTAAAACACTTTAAATGCAGCAGACCAATGTCTTCAAAACAAGAATACCCAGTAACTGGAAAATCTCCCAATATTTTTTTGGACAAATACAAATTAACAGAGTGCCATTCCCAGCCAAGCAGCAGCCCTTTGTTACACCCCAAGAAGGAACCTCAGGAAGCTCAATATATACTTATGTTTTAATTAGAATGCTAAACTGTTTTCCAGGGAACAGTACAATCATTCCATGCAGATAAGATGCAGCAGTAAAGGGCAGATGAAAAAGGCAATAATAAAAAAATCCACAGAAACAACTCGAATTGATTACTCTAGAGAAGGATGAGGTTCAAGGAAATCAAGGAAGACAGCTTGAATGGTCTGGAGGAATTTGAAGTGTCAGTCCTGCTTAGGCTCAACAATCTTGAGACCCAGCCACAGGGGAGACAACGCTATACGTAATGACAGGCTCTTGTCTTAAGGGTCCCTCTCAGTAAAATACTGCTTACAGCAGCAATCCAGCAGCAGTGTCTTATGTAAGTAATATTGAAAGGAAGGAGAGCGCTCTGGGAGAGCTCTATCACAAAGATGCCAGCCCACACAATTTTCTGAGGATGGTGTCACCAGGCTTCGACGACTGTTTGGAACAAGTACTTTCTTTCACAAGATGATAGCAATGTACTGCAACACAAAGCAGGACAGCAAGCATTTGCCACTACAAGGAAACAAGACTGCTATATTCAAGTTGTTACTATTAAACACAAGTTTATCTTAGTTTTTTTTAAGCCAGGCAGCATGACCTATTATCCAAATGAGGAATAGTACATTTTGGCCAATGTTAGTCCGACTACAGATTCAACCCTGCAGGCATTTTCTCTCTGCTCCCCCCCCACCCTCAAGTGGCATTTCCTTTGTTTCACAAAGTCACTTCAACATAGTACAGCCTGTTTAGCAAAAGTGCTTCCTTCAGTTTTGTTGCCATGTTCCGACGTAGTCTGAGTTATGAGAACCTTATGCTATTGGCACATTTCAGAGTTATTTGAAGTAAAAGTCCACTTATGGTTTTTGCATCTCTTTGCACTCAATTTCCAAAAATCCTAGATGCTGCTTCACGTATCTCATTGCAAATTCCAAGGCAACACAAAAGCAGCTAAGTCAAACCAGAAAATGCAGGAGGAATGGAACAGCACAGTGCTTAAAACGATGCCTATTACAGTGTGTCGGGTCTGGCTGAGCCCCAGAGCAGCCCCACAGCACTGTGCTTTGTGTGGGCAGCTAGAAAGGTGTTGAGAACACACCAGTGTTTTGGCTGCTGCTGAGCAGTGCCCACACAGCACCAAAGCTGTCTCTCCAACATTCCCCCCTCACCAGTAGGCTGGGGGTGGGCAAGATCTTGGGAAGGGACATAGCCAGGACAGCTGACCCAAATGACCAAAGGGATATTCCATACCATAGAACATCATGCTCAGTATATAAACTGGGGGGAGTTGGCTGGGGGCTGGTGATGGCTGCTCGGGGGTAAAAGCTAAGAGAAAGGAGAAGGAAGGGGGAGAATTAGTTATTTATGACATTTGTCTTCCAGAGAAAGCACTATACGTACTAAAGCTCTGCTTCCTGGGAAGAGGTCAAATATTGCCTGCTGATGGGAAGTAAAGAACAATAATATTTGTTTTCCTTTACTTCTGTATGCATGGCCTTTGCAATTGCTTTATTAAACTGCCTTTATCTTGATCCATAAGTTGTTGTGGTTTTTTTCCTCATCTTATTTTCTTTCCCCCTGTTCTGCTGAGGAGGGGAGTGATAGAGCAGCTTGCTGGGCACCTAGCATCCAGCCAAGGTTAGCCCACCGCATACAGGAGTGCAGCTGCCATGCTAAATCTTCCCTACCTTTAAGATTTGTTCACCAGGGGCATAACAGGAGAATAGGCTTCAAGTATTCACAGTATTTACTCCCTAACAGATATTTCATATTCAACTGACACACCATTCATATTTATTTTTTTTAATACAATGGAACCTCCTTTTCTGTTCTGCTGATTATTATTATATAAAAGAGTTCTGTGAGTCACAACTAAAAGAACAGTACACAGCTGCATTAACTCATGCAAGACCTTTGCCCTACCCCATCTTCAAATCTGACTTAGTGTTTCCACTCATTCAAGCATGAAAAAAAGCAACAGCCCTTAACATAGCTGGAAATTGCCTGAGCATCTTTCAAGTAAGCTCTTCCTTTAAAGGCATATGGATCAAAACTTGAATTTGGTCATTTTGACTTTCATTAATGACCACATTAATTCTCATGCCTTCAACTATGGAGATACATCTAACAACAAATTATCTCAGCATTAAGCTTCAGAGAAAAGTGTCCACATAAGGAGACTGCTGTCATACTTTGTTAGCAGTATCCACTGCCAGAGGAAACAGACTTTACTAGCCTAATAGTGGTTATTCAAACACCAGGGATTAGACTGGAGTAAGTTCCTAATACCTAATATTGCCTCCCAAATTTGCCCTGTATTTGAACAACAGTGAGTCAGACAAGCCATCAGATTAGTACCAAGTAATATTTGCTTCTGAAAAAGCCTTCTTGCTATTTCTAAAGCCCCGCTAATTGTGTGTCCTTCAATACCAAGGTGTACAAGCAGCAATTCCTGTATGCTTAGGGCAGTACAGCTTGTCTTTTTCCTACCTAGACACCCACGTCATATAAAGAAGAAATTTTCATCTTTCAAATTCCATTTATGAACTACATGTGACAGAGAATTAAATCTTTTCATCGCCTCCATTAAAAATACAGTTTTAATAAGACACAGGAAAGAAAAGAGCAGAATCTCTCAGCATCTGTAGCTTTCCATCTCAGGAACTTAGTTCCTTTGTGCTATGGCCTAAATTCAAATGCAAGTCCAAGGAAAAGTTTAACTCTTAATTTGCATCTTGATACAAAAACTCAAACTGAACAGTAAGTGTTAGTAACTGTTCAGTAGACAGACTACTTTTTTATTCTCCATCTTTTTGATTTTGAGAAAGGATTCTTCTAGCATCACAGAGAAGAAATATGTTCTAATAGGTTGCTGTACTATAGCTTGTTTTGTCACTTTGTGAAAGCAAATACTGAACACCATGGATCATACATACCTCAAAATAGGATCACAGACTTCCTTCTCATTAAACACACACATGCAAAAAGAAACCAGTCAGTTATAGTTACCAATTTCACTGCCGCTACCACCGTCTTGAATGCTCCACAAGATTATGCTACTCTCCGAGGCAACTGCAACCATCTTATCCTTGTCTCCATGAGGTCCTCCAACCACCTTAGCATTAAGAGCCACTCGCTCAATCGTCCAGTCCAGATAGGGACTTGTAAACACTTGCTGCCACCCAGATGACTCTTTGATTCTGGAAGGACAAAGGAAGGAACAGGGAGTAGAGGTTACAGATTCAGAAACAGACAACTCTATCTAAGCCTGAATCAACATGGATGACCCAGTCTTACAGGCTACACCAGAGAACTTCATATTCCAGTAAAGCACTATAGTTTACAAGAGCTGCAGGTTGGTTTGTTTTTTTTTTCCTTGAAGTCTGATACTGCATATTGTTTCAGTGTTTTGTGGCTACTAAAAGCCTGTGCTGGGTTTTTTCCTCATATAAGCACGTCTGATATAGAAGTCACCAGACCAATCCAAAAACTTGGGCTAAACAAGTGCTAGAGAACAAGGTTCAGCATAAGACTTTAGAAGAAATATCTATTTAAATTCCCAGAAGCAAGGTACCCAATCACGCTCTAGCATAAGGCTGTGCTACCTAGTCACATTTTCTATTTACGGTATACTGTACACAGGTAGTACTGAATTGACTATAAGCTTTATTTTTAGAGAAGCATTTGCCTGTGCAATTTTAAAGACTTACATGATGCCAGAAGAGCACAATTTATCCGATTTAATTTCAAGCAATAATTTAGATGCTTTGTGACTGAGCTAAAGCACACTAAATCTCAGCAGTCAAATTATATAAACGTTAACATGGAAAGCAAAAACATATCTAGTATCTTTTGCCATTGTTGCCATTCTTCCGCTCCAACATTGCATCCTGCCTGGAGCTGAAGCATCGCAGTTCACTGTGCTCTACCCATACAGCATGCACAAGCTGTAGTGAACTGACTTAAGAGCAGGACCACAATAGCCATAAGCCTTTGAATGAAACCAAGACATTCTCACAAGCTTTATTATCAAATTTTCAAGACTTCTGTCACACCTCAAAGGAGAAAAAAAAAAGAAAAAAAAAAAAAAAGAACTCTCTTTAGGATGTCCTTTGCTGTAGTTTTTTACCAAAATAATTGCCTTAAGTATTTAAATATTATCGCTTACAAGCAGCCTAAAAGAAAGTCACAAAACCAAATATCTAAATACATTTCATTTCTTACTGCATGGGATTCACTGTCCACTACAAATTACCACTTACACTGAGAAATTATTCTGGCTAAAATTCAGATGCTGCCCTTACATTTAAACAGCAGTGACAAGAATTTTATAAATCATGTCATTATACTGTACTGCAGTAGCACCATATAAGCAAGCTCTATTTAAAACTGTAGGTAGAAGGAAGTAGCTTTAAGAATATGTTGCCTTCTCAAACACCAGATATTCAAAAATGTCTGGGCAAATTCAGCTGCCAAGCCATAAAAACGAGAGATACTGAGATACAGCACAGAGGAGAAAACACTGTACCCAAAACTGTGTAAGAGCAGAATGGAGGAGGGAGAATTCCACCATTGTATTCCCAGTGTTCCTTCAAGCCCAATCACCCCCCGCCCGCCCCCCCCCCCCCCCAGCCCCCCCCCCAAAAATATTCAAAACAAGACGAGACTGCTACCTTGAGTCACCATGAAGAAAAGCAGCATTTTAAATTGCCATGTTGACCCATGCCTCTTTCAGGAACCATTCAAGCCTGACAAGCTTCATCAAAAGCATCACTAATGACTTTAAGTTCAGCAGTAACAAGTTTCATTAAGTAGATTACCAAGCAGGAAAGAGGCAGAATCTTTCACTTAAAAGTGAGGTAGCCCCCAAGGAAAACAGTCAGAGATAAAATCCTAAGGAAGGGACAATTAGCAAAAGACAATTGCAAATCATTGCCGCTTTCTCCAGTCAGACCACATTAAGCATAATTGAAAACAAGAACATTAAGTAGAGCAAGAAAAGCCACATTAAAGCAAAACAAATTATAGTGGTGAATACGAGAGACAAGGTAGATGTAATTGAAGTTACAAAGTTTAAGCAAGTAAATTAGTATTCTATATAGTGAAAAAGGTAGCAAACTATGCCTTCAACTTGGCAGTAACCAGAAAGAAGCCATCCACATTGCACTCTTTATTCTCCCTTCTGTTTCGGAACCACACTATGACAGCAGCACTAAGATTGTTTTTGGCAACAGCTCTTGTTAAAACATTACTTTTCAATGGAGACAGCCACCAATGAAATCCAGACTACCAGATGTGAACTAAAAGCAGCTTCTGTAATATGAAGGTGTTAATTATCTTCACCTGATCTTAAAAAAATAGCCAATACAGAAGACATTTGAAGATACTTTTCAGCCATCCAGGTGAAGGAACAAGTACTTAACAGTTCTGCTAAGGTAAAAACCCTCAAGTTTAAGACAAGGTACATCACTTACGTAACAAAAATCTATTATCTGTTTCAAGTTCTTTGATAGCCTAACTTCACAGACTGTCTTCAAATCCATACAGTAGGATGAAATTTTAAAATTATTCTTTCATTTAAAAGCCTGCTTTAGAACAGGCTTTTGAAGCAGTTAAAATCCATCACTTTTGCAACAGCATCAAGAATTGACAGCAGAGCAGCAAAATTTGAGTTCCTATCAAGCAGTTTATTTGCACATACAGAAGCAGCAACTCACATTTATAGGAGCAGACTGAATACATCTTATGTAGTGTCATTATAGAGTAAAGCAAACTTTGCTTTGCTCACAGCAAATCACAGGGTTTTTTTTTTTTAAATTCCTGTAACCTGACAAGCAACTATATTCATACCTGTAGCAAACAGCAAAATGGGCATAGGCAGCTACTATCCAATTGTGGTGGCCAGCTACTATTAGGACTTTCCGTGGGTCCACAGGAAATCCTAAAAAAACCAAAGCTGAAGTCAGTCAAGTGACAGGTATTAGAAGACAAGCAGAGACATCTGTAACAGGATAGAGCTGTCTGCTAGGATATGCAACAGACACTTTGACAATGCAGTATCTCAAGAAACATTTTCAGCCGGATTCTAGTTAGCAAAATTACTCCTCACAATCCTTACAACTTACATGTAAGGAAGACTTTTCTCAGTCAATACAATGCAAATCGTTCATAAAGAGAAAGAGGCAAGCAAATTGGTAAAAATTTGAGGATTGTTATCAAATAAGAAGCAATGCTCTCTTTCGTAAAAGCTCTTTCCAAGTAGTTGGTGCAACCCTATATTGTTCCAGACTGTAAAACTGAAATTTCCAGTATGTCAGAATACCTATAGCTCCTCTATTTATTATCTAGCGAGAAGAGCATGCCCATTTCTGGTCTATAACTAGATTAGGTTTGGCAGAAGTGTGGGATGGCACTGGAATCAGTGGTTATGGTACTTCCCTGAGTTAGCTCTCAGCCTTGATATGCTAAAGAACTAACGCCTAAAGATTACATCATCTTCGGCCTCATTTTCCCCAAGACTGCCATAACACAAAGAAGAATCAGCTATTCATATCCAAGGCTTATTTTTATGTTACCTGGATACAGACTCACCTTTTAACATACTCCAGATTTTCCTAACACTGCTACAATTTACACGGTTATAGCAGAAATATGACACTTCTAACAGCATCATTTTGCTTGCAAAGTCAAAAGCTGGAAAATTACCAAATTCAAGCCCATCTTATTTACAGATTTTTTAGAATTTTATATGGAAAGTACATAGTCAAACAACTGAAGACTATCTTTACTCTAAAAACCTGACTCTTGCAGGGCAAGAAGCACACCAGGAGCAAGAAAAAGGTGTAAGAGCAAGAAGGAGGTCCTGAACAAAGACCAGACACTGGTCTGTCTGGTTTTTATCACATCTTTAGCATTGCAAGGCATTTGCCTAAGGGGCCATACTAAGACTGCATGAAGAACTTTGATTTGCTTCTCAGCCTCATGTCTTGATTGTGCAGCAGTGAGCCTTAAATACCGTACAGGAAGTAGTGGTTAATTAAGTATTCAGCCATTTTAAGATAAGGCAAACATAGAATAACAGACTGAAACCAGAAATAGTCACTCAGTTTTTATTTCCCAGTGACAATCAGCTTTTCAATTTATTTTGCTTTTAAAACTGACATTCCTCACCCAGTCTGACTGTACCTTCCCCAGTACCAGCAAGTGTAGGCTGGACACCACCTCCATGAATCTCACTCTCAGAGCAGTTTTGACCAGTTCTAACATCAGTCAGCGGCCCAGCAGTGTTATTTATTTTACGATTGGGAATGCCTATAAAAGAAAAAGAGATGTTTTGTTCCGCTCCATAAACTTTAGTGATATAACAGATATTCATTCACTTCCAAAACACAGGATTAATACTTCTGCATTTTGACCTAAAGTCTAATTCAACTGCTATAAGAATTAGGCAATATCGTAACACTGAAACAGAAAATGCTTTTGCTCTCTGTGTTGACATTCACAATTTAAGGAACTATCTTCAAAAATCTTGTCAATGATTGGCTAGGTATTCCCTAGACTTCAGGTTAACACGTGAACTGCGTCCATCTCTAGAGAGAAGAAAAATCTAAGTACTCATATCGTTAAGATAAGGTCATTTGTGGCGATCTGTCATCTAGACACAGGACACGTAAAGTAACTGTACCGTCCAAAAGAAGAAAGCACTCCATGCTGGTAACATTTAACCGAAACATAGTTGAAGAACCCCTACTCTAGTCTACTACCAAACACAGCCTGCTTAGTAATAATGTGCCACAACTCCCTCCCTGCCCAGTACTCTAAACATGCCGTTTCATACAGCATACAGATAAAAGCCTTGCTTTTGAATCAGAACCATGTTTGATTCAACTGTTCATCTCAATCTTTCCATAAGAAAGCCTTCTCTGGACAGTTTAACCACTAATAGCCCCCACAGACTAAAGCAATAAGTGACCACAAGCAACATTATACCATGAATACAAAAATACCTGGAGGAGGCAGGTAGCCATGAAAAAGAACACTCCCACAAGATGAGCGTTCCAGTTCTTCACATAGTAGCAATCTTCTTACTAAGGAGGAAAACAAGATAAGACCACAGCTTTCACTTCCCCGGAAACATTACGTTATTTCAAATAACCTGCTGTAAAAGTTTTGAAAATCTTCAGGGTCACAACTGTCCATGATTTATTATAAGTGGGTCATTACTACAGTAATAAACATGAGATTACTTCATATTTAAAAAGCAGGAGTTACCTAAAGGAGTGATTCCATAGAATTCAGCTTCATGCCTGAGAACATTAATACTGACTCCCCTAGAGAAAGGGAAAACACAACAGAAAACAAGGACAAAGTGAGTCAACACCCTGAATATTCATACTTGCATATAACTAGACACTGCACAACATGAACAAGGTACTTACTGGTTTACAGAATTACCACCAAATGCATTCAACATGCTGATGTTTGAGATTTCTAAGTGATCTTAATATTAATTACCATTCATTAAAATAAGGATCCAGAAACAATAAAGAAATACATTGCCAGAAGTGGTTAAAATTACAAGAATCCACTAACAAAACACAATGCTACCATTTCTGCCTCTACCATGCCGTACATAGACTCTAGACATGGCCCCAGATCTACCAGGGAGCAGAGTCATATACTAGGCACCCAACTAGAAGAGTAAACTGAAAAATCATCATTTGATAGTGTTCTAATGCATCTGATCAAATTAATTTTCACTTGAAATACTTAGAACTTCTTACCGTAAGTCCAATTCCTTTGTGCGAAGAAAATTTAAAATGGGTGCAAATGCCGCTGGATCTCGATCAATAAATATCTGCAAAGAAAAATTGCTGTACTTCAGCATTACTATGGAACAACCGTCAACTAAAATGCTTTTCTATGCTGTGCACAGGAAAGAGGACTTGAAGATGAGGCAGTCGGCAGATGAACACAACCCAAAGTTTTTTGACCTCTGCTTTGCTCTCGTTATTCTACCATCCACTAATTCAACATTCTTAAAAGACTTATATACAAAAACCGCTGCAAATAAAGAACACGTTTATTAAGTGCCACCTAAGTTCTAGTCTCCACAAAGGTCAATGGGTGCCCTCAATTTCTATCATGTATTCAGGATGCGGTAAATGTAATAAGATATCAAAGTAAGTTAAAAAAAAAAAAAGTCTAAAATCAAGTCAATTACGATTACAACTACTACTACACTTTTAGCAAAGTACCTGTGTGCTTTACTATCACTCAACCACATTGCCATAACTATAGTTTCCCATTTAAGAATATCATAAACACAGACTGAAACATCCATTTTGCTATCTGTATTTGCCAACAAAAGCTACGTTTCCATGTCTGGATTTACTCAACTACATATGCAATAGCTATCTAACGAAAATTACACCTCTCTCCGCAATGCAGCAATTAGCAGTTTTTCTGTTCTTAAAAAAAAAAAAAAGTACAGTTGCTGCCACCGCATTGTCTGTACAATGCAGAATGAGCACAAAAATATGCACATTATTCCAGTTTCATCTATCTTGGAATGAAGATGAGAATCAAGAAACCCACAGATGTCACTGATTTTCATGGAAGTTTACACTGACTCAGGCAGTGTAACTCCTACTAGCATCCACACTGAATAAACCTAACTGAAAGCATAACATTAAACTAATGAGTTATCAGTAGGTTTATTACTTACAGCACCAGTTTCGTCCTTCAGTGTTGAAATTCTTCCACTCAGCAAACTGCAACACAGGAAATTGTCATTAAGTGTCCCTCAGAAATGTACTACACAAATACAAGACATCAACACTCTCAATCAGTTTGCTCTTTTTGTGTAGTCAGTTGCATTTTCATAAAACAGAGCAGCTGAGCAAAGAAAACCGCCTTGGTAATGCAGAATGCTCCAGAGGTGCAGGGTGAAGGATCTCTCCTGAACAAAGAGGCAGTGCGTGCACACCTAAGGAAAAGCTAAGAGCTGCATCATAAGGACCTTCAGATTCTCAAACAGACACAAGGCCTTAGCCTGAAAGGATGGGAAAGTTTTCCCAGGCACCCAGAGGGCTGCATAGTTTGTTACAATCTAGTAAATCAGTAAAAGCTGCTTAAGTTAAAAGGAAGAGTAAACAATCCATTCTGCAAGGACTTCCGGGGCAAGAATGGGGTGGATGACTTTTTACACAAGTCCACTTCAAAGTTTCTCTCCCATCAGATCAAAGTGCTTTTGTTCCAGATCCATGGAAAATGCAATGCCAAAACTTTTTTTTTTTTTTTCAGATAAGAAACACACTAACATCAACAGTTTTATTACAAGATTACATCTTAGTCTGGATGACAATTATCTCTGAAATTTTCCAGTACTGGATGACTTTCAGAAGAACCTCCTTCGATAGTCTATTTAGTATGGAGACTGGGGAATACCATTAGACTTCCTCTTTGTGCCTTTCCTTCCCTGCCTCAAAGAAGGTGACATTTCCCTGGCACTCCATTCATCTAAACATTTCAGCAAATCAGGAGCAGATAACGCTGCCTGTCTATGTCAGCTGCCAGGCTTTTATTGGGAAAGAAATCTAGAGTACAAAACCTAAATGTAATGAAGCAAAATTGCCAGCCTTTAGGTCTTCTTTTAAGTGTTTAGGATTAACTGGGATGATAGAGGTACAGCAACTACAGCACAAAATTACTAGGGCACAAACAGTAGGCAGCACAACCTATAGAAGTAGTAATGGTAGAGACATAAAAGTTAGCAGAAGGGTGTTCAATAATTCAACAGCTCCTGTACCACAAGTTAAAACTCTCAAAACTTTTGAGTTAATTCAGGGTACAGCAATAACTCAAAAAACATAAAAGGCAGTGCTGCTGTGTATGGTCAATAAGTTCACAAGTGGTAATATAGTAACAGACTTAGTGGCATCTCCCTTTCCTGTAGAATTGGAGCCTTATTTCCACAACATCTGAAAAGTGACAACTGTTCAGCACATATAAGCTGCCATAGCATCATTCAAGACAGAAGATGCCTTTTGGGTAACAGCTCATTTCAAATGAATCTGTCTCATTACTTGAAATAGGGGGGAAAGCATTACGGAATAAAGACATTATTTATGGCAGAAATTAACAACTAAGAACATATATATATATTTTTAATGACTGTTAATTTGTCTTTGTTTCATGTGATTATATATTACAAATACCTTGAAAAAAAGGAGTCTGGGATCCACATCAGTGTTTGTCTTGAAGTGCTGAACCTAAGAAACCAAAGTTAACAAATTTAGAATCAGCTGTAAAATTGGAAGGAAGTCTGCTTTATCCAGATTCTTTGACTTCTCCTATAAAGCTGATATCAAACAGGTTTGGGAAGTTTAAGATCTGCACATCTGTACAAAGTCAAAGAGATTGCACCTTATTTGCACAGATTGTCCTTAAGCATAAAGCAGGACTGCCCAGAGACCCTAAAGTGTCATTCTTTAAATGTTTGTAACACACCATCCCAAACATCCCACATTTTCTGGTTCTCATACTTTGTCAACATTAATGCTTGACAAAACACACAAAAACAAACCAGAAAAATCACAGGCACACAAAAAACAGCCACTAAAATACAAGTTAATCGACAATGTGCTACTTCTGTCATTAACTGCATGTTACTCTTACTTAGGACTCAAAGGGTGCTACACTGTAAGCTGCAAAAGACTACAATGAGCTTCAAGTTAATATTCTACAATAAATTTAATTATTTGCCATTTTGCTATTTGGATCCTCTTAGGGGCGTCCAATAGCAGTAGCAGTTAAAAGAAAAAGTATTAACTCCAGATCATATTATTAAATAATACAAATTATAGTATTATTTCTGATGCCAGATGGTATTTTATGTAATAAATAACTAAGAACTCTTTTATCCTTCTTTTGATTTTGATTTAACATGAAGAAATACAACTGGATTGGCAGCTTGGGCAAGGAGGTCGTGCTCTGCATCAGCTCTCTGACTGTACATATCCTCTAACTAGTACCATGACTAAGAAACCTTTGCTGACCTCTTCATTAATGGGAATCAAAAAAGGAAAGGCAGAAGTAAAATTCCATGGTAACTTTCCACATAGTGGAGGAATACATTACAAAATATTGTCTGAATAAAAGCACTTAACCATTGTTTATCCAGTTTTCACTGCTTGTATTTTCCAGTTTTAGAGAGAAAGATGTAAACAAAAAGTATTACTTTATACCCCTTAAGAGGCAGAAACACAAAGGCTATATGGAACTACCACTGTGCATAAGATGTGGATGGTGTAGCTGCTCACTGCAAGCAAACAATGATAAATTTGTTCTTAGCAGAAAATCCACAGTGTAAGTGTTCTAAGCAGAAACATGCACAAAGAAACCAAAAAATTAGAGAATCAAAGTCGTTTGATATTTAAATGTAAAATGACTTCTAAGTATGTTTGCAGTTTTACACAGCTTTTATCATCAGTAATACAGATCACTACCCCTCTGTACTTTTAAGAGTAAGGGATGATTCAGAAGATGTTCCAGAAGAAGCCACCACACAACAAGGACATGAAAAGACCCACCAACCAATTCCATGTTTGTGTCCTTGCAACATTACCAGTGGGTTTAGATAGCACAAGCATTTTCTGTCTGTGACTTAGCACTGTGGTACCAGTTTAGTAAGCAATACCCCATATTAATGCATACTTTAAAACTTTTAATACCTATACATTAGTCTGTGTAAACAATGGGACAGAGTCCTCCTTTTCAGGATACAGAAAGAAGCTTAGCTAGCAAAATTTACGTGTGCATCTGCAGCTCCGTGCAGTGGTCAGAAATACGTTGTATCAGGAAAATTAGGCAAACCCAGTGCAACAGCCTCAAATACCCTCAAGCAGGTGGCAGCCTACCATTATTTTACAGAAAATACAGGCAAATGGAAACATACAGGCTAAGTGTCAGTTACAAAACAACCATTTTCGTAGTCTATTGCACTTGTAGAGTTATCTTATAAGCAGAGGGAGATAAAGCGTCAAGAGAATTCACTACATTTGTTACAGTAATTTCTGTGAATGTTAACTTGCAAGAGGCTTGTGCTCCCAGCAAAGGAATCCACCGAAGCTGAGACCTGGAACTGTTGGAGCAACCATGCCCAACAGACAAGCTCTGGCAGTCCCAGGGAGCAGTGGTATCCTCGTGTCTGAACATGGAAAGCTGGGGACTTTGTACTAGTTGCTCAAAGTATAACTGCTGTCAGAGACGGAGGAGAATGCCAATTTCCTCTTCTCATACAACTCTACAAACAAAACTGTTTCAGGTTTCTAGTAAGGGTAACAGGAACTGAAGAGAAGAAAATGTGTATAGTATCCCACACTCCCTCATTTGCTGTCCAGATAACTCACTCCACCAGCAGCTTTGAGTAACCTGCCCTTTGCAAGCTGAAAAACCTGTCTCAGATAAATTTTTTCACAGAATATAAGCACTACATGAGAAGCTGAACCTTACACTGAGGTACTAGTGTACATTGTCTCTCTATTAAAAGGGGAATGTCCATGCACACATTTCTTACTCCTCACATCCAAATTATATCCATTGACCAGAATCTAGACCTTCGACCAGAAATGAAATACATATAAATGTTAAGTTTACCTTATTCTTCATACTTTTTTGTGTAGGGAAGCCCTCTGCGGATGTGCATTTCTTCCCCAGTTTATGCCCTGTACATGCCCTGATTCATGCTGTTCTCTGCAGATGCGTGTAATAAGATCTATTTAAAATTATGAGACTGAAGCATCTTTGCAATTCCGCTTGTAACAAAAACCTAGAAGATGAACTGGCCTTAATTTCAGAGCAGAGTTCACTGAAGAACCTTATTCAGTATAACACAAAATTTCGTCCAAGCCAACGTCAAAATTACCCTGAAAGCACCATTTTAGCTGAAGTTTTGCATAGGCAAGTTACAAGCTGTTTCTCTGGGCTGAGCCAGGTTCTTAATGTCTTCTCATAAAACAGAAATTCTGCATCGATTTTTATGGCACCCTCCTTTAAAAAAGGCTGCAGCATACAATTTAGTTATAAGAACAAGTTCATCTTCAGGGTAATGCAAGAAAATTCCTAAAATAGTACCAGTAGTTCCTACTACTTATAGCTGGTTTCACGTCACACACAGGCTCGGGAAGACACACCAGTTTCCACTAGCTATGGCAATCCAAACGATTTCACGCCTGAGCATGTCAACAGGAACATTTGCACTATTTATTACACAGATCCTGACCACAGCTGCCCCAGTTCTCTCCCTCAGCCTGCCAAAATGTCTACGCATGCCATCTTCCATGCCTCCAGCGTACATCTGAACACAATACAGCTCTTTATTCTGGCTGACAGCAGCAGCAGCACACCAACCTCTTCACTACCTCCGTCTCTGAGGCTGCCAGACAGACCGGTCACTGGCAGCCCAGGGGTCTCTCCTGAAGCAGCAGTACACCCCCAGAGCTCGCAAGCACATACGTAGATACCCCCGAGGCCGCAGCTGCAGGGGGGCACCCCGCGGGCCCGCCACCACCCTCCGTTCTGCCGCCAGGTGCTCCCCGGCCCCCTCCCCTGCAGCGCGCCAGGGACCCCGACCGGGCCCTCCCGGAGGCAGCGCCGGGCCTGCAGCACCACGGCCGCGTCCCACCGCCGCCCGCCCCGCACGGAGCGGCTGACGGGCCGGCCCAGCCCCGGGCACGGCCGGGCAGCGCCTCCCTTCGGGCACGGCCCCGGCAGGGACCTCCCCGCTTCAGCGGTGCCCTCCGCTTCGCTGCCCTCCGGTCCGCGCCGGCCACCTCCCGCCGCCCCGCGGGACCGCAGCGGCCCCGCAGCGGCCCCGCCGGCTGGACCCGGGGCCTGGCCCCTCCGCTCGGCGGCCTCCGCAGCCTCGCTCACCTGGTGCCGCCCACGTTGAGCTGGATGATCTCCCCGCTCCCGGCGCCAGCGAAGCCTCCGCCGTTCCCCGCCATCTTCCCCGCCGCCTGCTCCAGCCGGCGCCCGCCGCCGCCTCCCGCCGCCGCCGGAACCTCGGGGTCGAGAGCAGCAGCGGCGGGGCAAGGCGGAGGCGGCGGCGGGGAGGGAGGAGGCGGGGGATCAGCCAGCGGGCCCGCGAAGCCCTCTGCGGCTGCCGACGGCCCGGGCAGGGTCAGCGCCCGGCCAGACCGCGGCCCCGCCGCCGCCCCGCCGCTCAGGCCCGGCCAGGCCGCGCCGCCTCCCCGCTCCGAGCGGAAAATGCCATGGCAACGCGACAGCACCTGCGGGAGGGCGGCCGGCGCGGGCCAAAACACCCCGGACCCTTCGCGGAACGAGGCCGGCTGCGAGGAGGCGGGGACCCCCCCGCAGCTGCAGCAGCGGCGGCGGCGGGAGTTGGTCAACACCCCCCGGGGGAAGGGGCGCGCCCGGAAGGGGCCGTGTGCGGCCGGGTGGCGCGGCGGGGCGGGCCGGCGGCGCGGCGGGGCCGGGCTGGGCAGGTGAGCGGGGCGGGGCGGCCGCCAGGGGTGAGGCGGGGCGGGCCCGGCCCGGGCTGTGCTGCGCGGCCCCGGCTGCGGCGCCGCACCTGGAGCAGAAGGAGCCCGAGGGCGGAGGTCGTGCCCGCTGCGCTGTTGGGGGCGGGCGGCAGCTGCCGATGACGCCCCCCGGTGCCAGCGACCCCCGCGGACAACGGGGCCGCAGCCAGCGCGGCCCCGGGGCTGGGCCTGCCGCCCGCGGGCGGGCCGGGCCGGGCACTGCGCGCCGCCGGTGGGCGCTGGCGGCCGGCACCGACCCGGAACTTTCCTTGGAAATGCGGCGGGAAGGCGGCGGCCGCACAGTGGGGTTCAAAGCGTGGGCTGCAGCCCACTGTCGTTAATCAAATTCCTCGCAGATTAAAGAGAAAAAATAGTAGATGCTACAGATGTGAGGCCGCAGTGCGGTTTGAGGAAGAAATCTGTCACAGCAAGTGAGAGAAAACTGCCGAAATACGTGGCACTGTGGCTAGCAAAGGAAGTCATAAAATCGTGGTTTAAAGTTGTGAGGGTAGGCTTGATGATTAATTTCTCCCCTCAAGCAAGGAGAGGAATGAGCAAATATGAGCCCACTATTTTTAAGTGAAATTTTCCTAGAGACTGAAAACCCACCCAGCAGATCCACGCCCTGTTTAAACCTAATGTTTTTCTGCAAGGACACACGGATAGAGCTGATGCATGCTCAAAAATTGTATTTTGAAAATGCTGGGAGAGTTCTGGGGCTAGCCTAGGAACAAACTGCTTGAAGTTACCTGGCCACTCCCTCGCTCACTTACCTTGGAAATTCAAGTTTTATATCTCTAGTCGTATCATAGAGCCAAACTGACCAGAGCTATGAAGATACCTTTGCCAGGCAGGGAAATACTTGGGAGAAATTAATTCACTATCACAAGGCCCTCTTGCTACCACAGAGAAACATGCAGCCATTTTAGGCTTCTTGGGCTAATTGGCTAACCAGCACAGTTATTAAGCTTAGGCAGGGAGCTCATGAATATTTCTATAATGTGTCCTGTATGTTGGTGCAGACACTTCTACAGGATCTTCTCCCTACAGCCTAAGATGTAAAGAAAATTTAAAAGCAGCTGAATGTGTCACCAAGCCCTAGACCTTCAGGCCTTTCTGTACGCTTTGTAGCCTGGCTGTAGTTTGAGTTTCTTTTTGGACTCAAGAAGAGCCGCACTTTAAGATTTCTTCTGAGTTGTCTCCTGCTTCCCTGGAGTATATAACAGGAAATAAAAAACGTTCAGGTGTACTATCAGGGAGAGAAGGAAATTGAACTTCCTCTCCCATGTCCTGGGGCAATCTTCTAACTATTAAAGTATTGGATAAGAGTGGGACAGCCTATTTCTTTTCTTGTATTTGGAAGGAAGACCGCCACTCCCTACTTTGACCCATCAGCTTTTAAAAGAAAAATTTAAGACAGAGAGGGCTTGAGGCTGTGGATCATGCTTGGAAACCATACCACTGTGGAAAGAATCTGTGCAGAAGACCTGCACCTGTCCTCAGTGTTTCCTATGGGTCGAGTGGCTGCTCATTCAGGCAGCTGACTGAAACATCACTTTCTGCATGCCTAATTCAATCATGTTTCCTAAGGCGTCTAATAGCTTAGGTAGTCAAGGACTATAAATTGCGGAGTGACTGGCCACATGTCTTAAAGAAATGGCACTGTAACCATTGTGTATATAAATGCTTCTGTGGCCCAACTTGCTTATATCACTTGAAAAATATCTTAGGCTTCTAAATCACGTTTGCCACTGTTGTGGTGTAACCCCAGCTGGCAGCTAAGTACTATGGAGCCACTCACCAACTCTCCCACCCCGATGGGATGGGGAGGAGAATGAGAAAAAGGTGAAAGCTGTGGGTTGAGATAAAAACAGTTTAATAACTGAAACAAAGTAAAATACAATAATAACAACAATTGTAATGAAAAGGAGAGAGAAAGAGAGAGGAATAAAACCCAAGGGAAAAAAACCCTCAAGTGATGCACAATGCAGTTGCTCACTGTCCACTGACAGATGCCCAGACAGTCCCTGAGCAGCAATCGGCAGGCCCCGGGCAGCTCCCCTCGGTTTGTATACTGAACATGACATTCTATGGTATGGAATATCCCTTTGGCTAGCTCTGGTCAGCTGTCCTGGCTCTGCTCCCTCCCTGCTTCTTGTCCAGTTGCTCACTGGCAGAGCATGGGAAACTGAAAAGTCCTTGATTGAGTGTAAGCACTACTTAGTAACAACTAAAACATCGGTGTGTTATCAACATTATTCTCATATTAAATCCAAAATTCATAATTGTACCATCTATTAAGAAGAGAATTAACTCTATCCCAGCTGAAACCAGGACAGCCTCACAATGCCTAAATAACATTAAATTTAAGATTTGCTGCCTCTTAAATAAAACGTAAACACATTGGCATTTTTATTTGATTCATGAAAATCACTCCAGGAAGATGTGAGACAATCAGCTGTGCATTGATCCGTTCTGTAACAGCTGCAGTCCTCAAACACTTCCACTAGATGCCTCCATTGTTTTTGAAGTAAACTTCCAAAATGTAATTCCTGTTTAGTCTAACCATTTAAGGCATATTCTCAAGGCTATTTCTCTTGATGTCGCAATTAAAGTACACCATTTGCAATAATAAAAAAAATAAATCCCAAGCTCATTTCAAACCACACATCACATCAGTGTTATACAATATTAATATAGAAAGCAACTTTGTGTTGCTAGTTTGTATGGTGTTTTTATTAATTCAATTAAAAAAAAAACTGTCAGAAAAGTGTTACATGTGGCACTATGCAAAAAATTAGTCATCAGAATTAAATATACATGCTTCTGAGTGATGATTGTGTGGTTTAGGAAATAAGGAGGCACATGCAACAGATTATTGGTTATGTAGTGGTGCACATTGTCATTTGATGTGTTTAATTGCAATAATCCAAGGTAAGAGTACAAGGAAGGGTTTCTTACTCACTTTTTTCCGCTTGGGTATGAGTACAGTTTTCTTGTGGAGCATCCTGTTTTCTGGCCAAGAAGCTAATTATTCCATTCAAAAGAAGGCAAATTTTGCTCTATAAATTGCGTTCAAGAGACACCTCCCAATGGTATGATTGCCCTTAAGCTACTTAAAATACAATTTTAGGTAGGGATTGCTACTCTTTGGCATGTTTGCCAGGTACCTGTTTTGCAAAATTATTAACTGAGAAACAATTTGGCTCCCAGGCAGCCAAAGGAAGTTAGGTAATAAATTCCTTCTCTGCCTCCTCAGCAGCTCCATAGTGAGGGATATTTTGCTCCACCCTGGACAGGCTCCCTTCTGATCACTTACACCAACGCTAAGTACAGTGCAGCAGTCTGTGCAATACTACAGAGTGGCTGGATACCAATTCCTGAGATATATTTTTAGCTCTTTATATCAAGCCTAAGTCAGACTTTTTTCTTCTTTTTATTTTTCATAGCATCCAGTTTGGAAAACCAATTAAGTGCTTTGGAAGTGAAGAAGCATTTAATTTTGGTGATGATATAACATGTTACATTATTGTTGTCTGTGAGCCCATTTTTAAAGTAAAAGGCACTTCGCATATTTGAGGGGAGGGGGAGTCTCTCAGCAATTTAAAGTCCCCATCAGTTTGTTTAGCTGTTTTCTCACAAAATGTGAGAACTTTGTGGCAGGGATCTTGTCTCTGTATCTTGGAGCCTCACCGATACAGCCACTCTGGGAAATAATACTATGAGTCACTAGGACCAATAGTGCATGCTCAGTTTTCCCCCAGCTTTGCTTACAGTTACTTAGCTTGAAGGGTCTGAAGTTTGAAGGTACTCACTTAATAGCTGAAGTCCAATAAAGAGTACTGGAATAACTTGAAATAGGCCACAGGGGAGGGAAGAAGCTCATGGGACTAGGTGGAGTATGCATTTCTTCATTCCTGAACATATGGTTGTTGCTTGCAAATTGGGAAACAACCTTTCTTTTCAGCTCCAGATGCAGTGCTGCACAGTGGGTGGCTACCAAGGATGTTCCCTTTACCCAGAGCAGTTCCACCCCGCAGCCAAATAAAAGGGATGTTGGTAGAAATGTCTATAAAGGCCTTTTTTCCCCCTCTTAAAATACAATGAAGGGAAAGGATACAATAGACGCAGAATCAAGTCAAAAGCAGCTTCCTAAAAGGGGAGGAAAGATTCTGCAACATCCTGTAAAGAACTGTGTATCCAAGTCTGCTGAATCCCTGGAAAATTCTTAAAACTTTCATTTTCAGAAAATAAGTCTTAAAATCTTTGTGTTTAACAAGTCTGGGGGAGATTACTATTATGCTCCAGCATAGCATTTGTTCTCGGTTACCAAGCGTGGGATGTCCTCTAGTCCTGCTGCAGGACTCCGCTGAGTTCTGCTCCCTGGAGGGCTGCCAGGACAGTGTGCCACCCAAAAGCTTTTCTTTCAGAGTTTCTGCAGTTGTTTGTTTTTTTTTTTTTTTTTTTCCCTTCTAAAATGAGAAAAAAAAATATCCAAATCTACTATCTTTTTGGAAAGTTACTCCTCCTCATCCCAATCCTCTAGACAAATTTAAGATGAAAATAAGTGTTAAAAGAATCACAACCTAACAATTTTTAGTATATCCCAGCAGAGCTGGGTGAGACAAGAGCCAGCAGAAGTACAATAAATGTGTGTGTTATTTTACTAGTACATGCTGTGTCCACAGCGTGGGGCTGTTTGCTAGTACATGTCTGTTGTCAAAGCCTGGGCTTTTTTGCATTCAGCACAGTGGAAGAATGCCACTGCTGCAGACTGCAGTTTGGTTTGAAAATCCCTTGAGTTTGTGTGCAATGTATGCATTTGTGCTCATCATTATTTAAGTCATTCAGCTAAAGTTGTCTATATTTTTGTATTGAGTCAGGTTCTGTTTATGAACTGGATGTAGCTAGTAACCAAATTATCTTCCCTAAGACTGCAATCCATCCCAGAGAAGTGAAGCTAGGTTGTAGTGAGTTAGCACAGCTCCATTTATGTTGGACTGCTGTGTAAGCAGGCTGAAGGTCCAATAAATAGCTGGATATACTGTCAGGCATGAAATAATAAAGGCATGAAATTGCAAAGGCACAGGTTGTAACATTTATCAGAAAAATTACTTCATTTATATCTTTTCTTCATTTCTCGAAGACTGTTCATCAGTCTGGGTTGTTTGTAAGAGTCATTGAATAAAGAGCATGCAGATTAGAAAAGACTTTCTTAAAGATAAGAAAAAACTACAAATCCTGAAATAATTTTTGAAAAAAAAAAAATTCTCAATGATTTTGTTCTCTTTATCCTCCTTCTGACATTTTCCAGCCCATCAATGTTGATGATGCTCAAGCATTGTAATGCTTACTTTATGGTTCCTTATTTCAATTACAGCCATGAAAGGGTTAGAGACGAGAACTTTATATTCTGTACATGGAGTCAATACTGGAACACCAAAAAGTTTTTTTACTTCTGTGAGCCAAAAGGGCAACTGATATGGGGCCTGACCTTCAGTGTAGCACCAGCAAAATAACCCCATGTAACACCTTCTTCCTCAGTTTGACTCTTACCCTATATTTGTAATACCAGAGCTGGATGTCTTTCTGAATGGTCAGCGACAAAGATTCAAATCCATTGCATAAGAAGGTGACCTGTCTAGCATTTAGTTACCTGGGTAAAAATTCATGCCATCTCTGCCATGCAATCTTGTCTACCTTCATTTTACAGCCATCAGTTTGCCTTCTAATGAAGAAATGTTGAAGTGCCTAATTTGTGGACAGCTCTACTCAACTGCTCTTTGACAGCTGAAGTCTCATACCATACAACAACATGAGGCAGCCTGCTTTTTCAAAATAGTTTGTTACGAATTGGTTTTCAGTGCTGGCTTGGGCTGCAGGAACAGAAACCTGGTAATTCATATATCCATATGACTTCAATATATGTCTCTCAAATGAGCCCTGAAAACTGTAATAAGGGTGAGAGAGGATGAAAGCTCCTTTCAGCTCATTTCTTCTAAAGTCTTAAGTAAATGCACTTTATACACACAGGAAATTACAGTTGTATAAACTGTACAGTTAGCTAAAGTGGCGATGAGAGGATATACAACAAAAATGTCCTATTTGAAGTCC
The DNA here is from genome assembly GCF_963210335.1 of Falco punctatus. Classification (NCBI taxonomy): domain Eukaryota; kingdom Metazoa; phylum Chordata; class Aves; order Falconiformes; family Falconidae; genus Falco; species Falco punctatus. The sequence goes on along the minus strand of NC_137592.1, from coordinate 24,411,139 downwards.
TGTTACTAGTTACTTTTGTTTTAAGAGAACATGGAGTACTTGTCTGTATAAACAGCTAGGAGCAACCCATGTTCCTAGGAATCCTTCCAGCTTTATCTACTGTACACTTATCAAATCGATGAGTACTTAAACCCACATATATAGAATGCTCACCTGTGTGCAAGGTGCCGTGAACTTACCTCGCTTCATTTGCGGCAACGAGTCCAAAACTCTGCTGCATCCATTTTTAATCACTGATGTTTTGAAACTACCCATATTTATGTGAAAATCTTGGTGAAGCTTTTAGCAGTTCAAAATACACATGTAAACACAGATACTGACCTGTTCTTCTTCACTGGTAATTATTTTAAACGGTAACGTGTTACGTTAGATCCTTATTGAAGTAAGTGACTGCCAACACTTAGCAAAACATATGGGTATGTACATAAAATTCTTGCTTGGTTCTAGATAGGTATGTAAAAACTCATTTTAGCAAATATTATGTTTACAATACTTTGTAATAGCTCAGCAAGTGCCTGAAATTTTTGTCTGTGGAGAGGAAGACTGCTCTCCTCTATTTTGTCCAAAAGTTGTTGGAGGAGCATCACTTGCACTCCCTATACATCTTTTCATATAAGCTTTTGAATTATGTTGGCTGCTACCTGCATATTCTGCTTTTCCTTGAGTAAGTGAACATGCTTAACTTTATTTCCTTTTTCAAAGGCATGTTCAGCAATGAGCTCGTTGATTTATATCTCTGTAGTAGAATAAACTTCTTCCAAAAGGCAAGTTAAGCCATGTTTTACCATAAGCAGTCTGAGTAGTTACTAGAGCAGTGCAATGCAGCCAGGACATACTGGTGAGCTAGCGTACAGCTGGCGTGTTACCTGCTGATATACGGACTGGATGAGCAGGCAGTGAGGTGGACTGAAAACTGGCTGAATGGCTGAGCCTGGAGGGTGGTGATCAGCGGCATGAAGTCTATTTGGAGGCAAGTAACTAGCTGTGTACCCCAGGGGTCAGTACTGGGCCCAGTCATGTTTAACATCTTCATTAATGATCTGGATGATGGGGCAGCATGTATCCTCAGCAAGCTTGGAGATGACACAAAACTGGGAGGAGTGGCTCATATCTCAGAGGCTCATGCTGCCATCCACAGGGACCTTCAACGGGCTGAAGAAATGGACTGACAGGAACAGCATGAAGTTCAACAATGAGAATTGCAAACTCCTGTACCGGGGGAAGAACAATCCCAGGTACAAGTATGTGCTGGAGGCCGCCCAGCCGGAAAGCAGCTTGGCAGAAAAGGCCCTGAGGGTCCTGGTGGACACCACGTTGAACATCAGCCAACAATATGCTCTTGCCACAAAGAAGACTAATGGTATCCTGGGCTGCATTAGGAGGAATGTTTAAGATGATTAAGGGACTGGAGCATCTCTCTTACAAAGAAAGGCTAAAAGAGCTGACACCGTTTAGCCTAGTACAGAGAAGGCTCAGGGGGATCTTTTCAATGTTCCTAAATACCTGAAGGGAGGATGCACAGAGAATGGAGACAGGCTGTTCTCAGTGGTGCCTAGTGACAAGACCAGAGACCATGGACAAACTGAAACATGGGAGGCTCCCTCTGAACATCAACATTTTTACTTTGAGGGCGACTGAACGCTAGCACAGGTTGCCCAGAGTGATGGTGGTCTTCATCCTTGAGGTATTCAAAAGTCATCTGGGCATGCCTTTGGCAACCAGCACTAGGTGGCCCTGCTTGAGCAGAGGGGCTGCAGCAGATGACCTCCAGAGGTCCCTTCCCACCTCAACCACTCTGATTCTGTGAACGTGGCTGTGTATTTTAAGAATGACTTTTGCCTTTCAAGCCACAGAGAAACATGGTTTCAGAACTGTCTGTGGTGGCTGGTGGTTTTCCTTCTTATCCTCTTCAATAATACATCTTCCTTACCCACATTTTATGTTCTTTGAGCTTAAATCGTGAGGTTTAAGTCATACTGAATCTAGCAAAACCTTCCGTACAACTAACTGGTGAATGTGGCTTTTTCTGTAGCAACCAATTGATGTACAGTATCTGTAATTTCATGTCACCAGACTCTGTTCCTTGCAGGACGGTGTTCCCCAATTGCTTATCATATTGCTGATCTTCAGGCATTTAGGCTGAAATTTCCCAAGTTGTGTTTCTTCTGTAGGCTCTCTTTGAAAACTGAAAACACTGAAAACTGTTCTGGATATCTAAAAATAGAAGGCAATATGTCATTTTAAAGCTGCTGACAATTCTTGGGTTTACTTGAAATTTTTAAGCAGGACTTCAAATTTGGCAAGACAACAGATCATCTCCTTTTGGGGGAATACAGGCTTTGTCAGAAATCTTATGAATAGTCACTGAAATTTGACCAAGCTATTAGCATCTGAAAACTTAAATCACAGCTGTTCAAAAGCAACATAAACTTTTAAAGCATAGTCTAAGAAACATCTCTTACAACAATTTTCGAATGTATAAACATCTTTAACATGTTATGAATGGACCAATAGATTATTTTTTTTTAAATAAATCTTTACTGATAAAGCAGCTATCCCTTTCTTCCTCCTGAAATAATGTTAAGAGTCTTCCAGGGAGGCAGCTGGGAAGCAGAAGTTAGGCCAGTAGATGTAGGGAGACAGAGACTTGATCCCCAGCTGCTGCTTCCAAACTGGTCTGAGTGGTCTGTAAGAAGCAGAAAGACCCAGAGCCAGAGAGGGGGAGAGCCAGACTTTCACAGGTCACCTGGAAAACTCTTTGATGGTTTTATCTTTCCCTTATTCTCTCTGTTCTCATCTTCATTGATGATGATTTCTAGTGGTGGGGCTCCATTTATTGTGTGTTGTCATTTTCTTTGTGTCTCAGTTCCCACAGTCGGATAGCAGAAACTTCTGTTATTTTGGTATAGTTCACTAGCAGTACATCCAACAAGAAGAAAATTTTAAAATGTCAGATCCAATTCTAATGGTATATAAAATAAAAGATGACACTGCATTATTTTCACACCTTGCCAGAACACTTTCTTCTTACCACAGAAGCAATTAATGTTGCATCATCCTTCTTTTCATATTACTGTCACAGTGCTTGACTTGGGAAAGGAAAGGTAATTTTCAGTTTTCTATATTAAAGTCACACACACACATACACATGAAATCTTATTCATGAAAAAATATTCTAATTTTGAATAAAACTTCTTAAATCTCTGAGGCCAGAAATGAATAAAAATGAAACCATTTGTCACTTAATGAAATAGACTAATTACAGTGAAGGTTGCTAATACATTTTTTTTCTCCTATATTTTTTGAAAAAAGAAATCCCTCTATAGAAATGCTGCAAAGACGAAAAAAAGATCTTCAGTGTATTGGTATATTTCAACTTTGCAAAGCAGAACTAAGACTTCTGTTCAAAAATCTATTAAAACATTATCTTAGCTAATATTCCTAGAGGGACAGAAAATACAGACTCTGGAGGATTTTTCATTATACAAAGTCTCCAGCCATGGCCCAAACAGAGACCATTACTGTCATTTCACATTTCTATCAATTAGTGTTCTATCCTTACCTTGCATACTGCTTTTCTTCTTGTCATCAGATATTGAAATAGAAATGTGAAAGGTTTCCTTGCGAGTATGGATTGGGGAAGGAGCGGGAGCAATTTAGAGGAGGTGTTTGAGGGAATGGGATGTGAGAGAACAGTGGAAGTCACATTTTGGAGAAAGCATAGCACTTAATATTGAAAGATCTTTGGCTTAAGTCTGTATTTAAAAAAAGAATGAGTGAGGGGATCTTTCAAACTTTGGTGATAGTAATAAGAATACAAAAACATAAATTAGCAGGTAGAATAAAACATGACTTGTCATTTGCGGTCAGCGAACCAAGTGAAAGTGCATTAGTAATATAGTGATTAAGAACAGGCAAAAGAATTTTCATTTTTTAGTCAGTCTTCTGCTTTTAAACAGGATTAGCCAAGTATATGCATAATGAAAATACTCATAGTTACACTACATGTTTATTACAATCAAAATGTCACCTCATGGTCCTAAGAAACACATCATTTTGTTGTTTAATATTTCTGCTGCAGGATTTCTGAGTTGTTCTATGATAGTTTTAATGTTGGACATTGGAGAAGGAAGTCATGGAACTGACTTAAAAGGGGCTGACTTTCAAAGGGTGGGTACATTGCTGTTTCTGAAGTTGTTTTGAAACTATCTACACCTGAAAATCCGAATATTAAGGCACACAAATTAAGTAGTCATTTTCAAAAATGATGGCTGTAAAGTCCAATATCCTTTAGCAGTCCCTTGAGTCAGAGTTAATAGAGTTCTAGCTATGGATTTTTTGCACCCATGTTGGCAGAGAAATGCTATATAATTACATATTACATAGCTGATTGATGGTGGCTTCATGAGCCACACAAAAGGATAATGAGCCATTTCTTTAATAAGAAGTGTTTAATGAATGATGTTTCTACTTATCCCTTTCTCACTTTAAATGGATACTTTAGCTTTATATCTCTGATTTCCTACATTTCCAGAAAAATACTTCATGTATTAGACCACACATACCAATTTATGAATCACTGGCTTTTCTGGTTTTCCTTAATTGTTATTTTAATAAAACAAATTGTGAAGAGCCAATCAACAACATGTCAGATAAAATGCCAGTAGCAGCTTGCTAGGAGTGAAATACCAGCAGTGCAGTTTCATTCCAGGCTTCTTCATAGAATGGTGTTGCCTTAGTGCAATTTAGTAGTCTATTCCCATTTAAATGGAATTCTCACCTGATACAGAAAAAGCTTAATTTTAAAATGCTGTAAAGTAATAATATATAAATAAACAATACATAAACTATAGCTTTACCTAGTAATATCTGAATGTTTTCTTTACTTCTTTCTTTCAGAACTCTTAGGATTATAAAATAGAAAAACTCATGTTTTCAAACAGCTGGGGATGATGTTTTTGGTTTGTGAATCTTCAATTTGATTAAAGCAGTTTGTTAATGTATTAAAATATTTCTCTAATCTCAGAAACATTATAGTTTATTTAAAAAAAAAATTGTTATATTCCTCCATTCTTGCACCCCTGTGTTTCTCTGTTTCCCCCTTCTTATCCCATTTATCAGACCTCTCCACCTTGTACCCATTTGGTACTGGTACCCTTTTCAGAAGGCATTCAGCACCTAGCTCCAAACCATTTACTTGCATTTGCCACATAGAAACATTCAAGTTATTGTTTCCCGTGGCCACAAGGTAATGGTTCCAGAGAAAGAATCTGGTTTCCAGCTAACAAAAGAACCCTTTCTTCTCTATTCAGGGTCACAGATTTGAACTGAAAGCCTGAACTGGAGTGAAGTGGTACTGTTTAATCTTACCTGGACTTAATGCCACAATTATACGAGGTTGGCTTACAGCACAAGACAGATGCTTTAATAAATTTCAGGCCTTCCTAAAGACCACAACATCTCCTAGTAGTACGTCTTGCAGCTGATGGTGGTCATTGCCAGGTGCTTCTTTATATCCAGGTAACTGTCATGGTGGCTGTCATACAACTGAAAAGCATCTTCCTAACCCTTGGCACTTACTGGATGCCTTATACCTGGAGCACAACTATACTATATCCTATATGAAGTAAATGTGCCTGGTTTTATTCTTCATGTCTGATTCTTGTGATCTTCCTTTTCTTTGAATTACATAATTTAGTGCCTTCAGAGGGTTTTTTCCCCTGTTTCAGCCTAGCCCAAGGAAATGCATACCGATGTGGTTACAGCTGTTATTAAGGGAGAAAAGCACCAAAAATATACATGGGTACTACGATCATTTTCCTCTTACTTCTATTGCAGGAATAAGTGTGGCAATAGAACCTGCATAGGATAAAGCATAGCTACTGTACAATACATACAGTTTTAATTATACTGCTTGAATTGTACCTCTAAATGTAATGGAGAAGAAACAGAATGTGGGCGTTGAGGGAGAAGGTTGTAGCCTTCTGCGTGACGCCATGTGAGATGGCGGTGACTGCAGCCCTCCTCGCTCACCCGCACGCTGCTGCACCCGGGCTCGTGCTCACATCTGGAATCAGCGCTGCGTGCTGAGGCAGAGCATTTCATGGGCTACCAATGCATGGTGATTAATGTGCCACGTCATGGCAACGTGTGCTAACAACTGTATGGAATGTTTTGACGAGTTTTCCTGGTCTGAAAGGAAAAGGGATATACTCTATTGTCAAATAGTTCTGTTGCCTGCTGCCTACAGAATATGATCTGAGTGATGGAGAAATTCTGACTGATCTCTTTGCATTATGGTTTTCCTGTCCTTGCAGAATTAAGACATGTAATTCTTCACCCTGTGTGTGATAAGCACATAAAGATTATCGCTAACACATTCAGGTCAACAACTTTTCTTCATAATATATGCAATACAGATTTTATGATATCATTTGTTTCATAATAAAATTCTGAACTTGACACACATTTAAAACACATTAATTTCATTAACGACATTTTGTGATGATGAACCAACTTACAGAAAACAGGCTTTTCTTATTGTCTCATAAGAAACTTAAAGTTGGGAATTGTTTAAAAAAACACAATGGATTAAAAACTTTAAAGAATTAGTAATATGAGAAAAAAAAAGAAATACTATTTTTCATTATTGAATATGCTGCTAAAGGAAAAGTAAAAAACGCCCAGCAATATTGAAATGCTAAAGTTACTTGCACTGAATCTTGTGAATTCATAATGTAGTTTTTGATACTGTAAACAATATACTTGCTGTTTAAGAGCATACTCTGTTAGAAATAAAAAGGATATATACACAAAAGCAAAAAAGATGATCTCCTTATACCAGTCAAAAGATAAACCCATTTATAAGGGACTGGCTGTAGCATGAAAATAGGCAGCATTTATGGTCCATCTGAATGGATATGGGGAGTGTGATTAAATATTCAACTGAAAGCCAGATGCCACTGTGAAAAATCAAATCTAGTGGGGAAAAAAAGCTCTGCACACTTTGAACGCACTTTTTGGAAGTCTGGAAAACAAAAGAATTTAAGTCAAGAGGATGATAAAAGAGGACAATGGGGAGTTGAGTGAACTTTTCATTAATCTCCATAGTTATATCAAAAGTAGCCAAAGGCTGAATGCCAGCTTTGCTTAAATTCTGGTCTGATTTGGCGGGTCTTTGGGTATTGGGCTATAGCATTAACTGCATCCTTTTTAATGTACTTCACTCTAAATAATAAATTATTAATGCAATTTTTTTCCTTCTTTTAAAAAAGGAGAAAATGTCCTTACTAAGGCACTGTGTGAGACTGTAAACAAAATTATTTCTTGTTGCATTTCCAAAAGAACTGCATACATTTTAGCTAAATTTGATTTAAAATCTACTTTTCAGACACTTATCCTGTTTATTATTATCTTAGAGAATAAAACTAACAAATCATAAGCTATTTTCTAAAGTTTAAAAAGGGTTGTTCTGCTACTGTTTATTTGGCATATCATATTATTTTCCCTTAAGAAGATACAACTGCTTGAGAATTGGTACTTTATAGAGTGAGAACATGGAAAAAATTCTCTGTAGGAGTATCTGAAGAAGAAAGGATAGCTTCTCATTCTTTCTAGTCTATGTATAGATAAATATTACTAAACTTCTAACATTGCTTCTTATCTAAGTATTCATCAGGTTCATTTAATGATTCACATAAACATATTGCAGGTAGCAAGCAATATTGTGGAGTTAGGTATTAAAATCAAATTTAAAAATATCCCTAAACCCAAAACGCTGATAACAATACAGTAAGTGTAAAATTCAAGGAGTTTCCTGATTGTTAGGTAGAACTTGGTCTGTAATTTGAAATGCTCTTTTGAGGGATGTGTAATCCTAAAGAGAAGATCATGCTTGCTTGTCTCTTTGATGCCTTTCAATGAAGACCCTTCAAAGGCAAATCCAGGGAGATGTAGATATACAGCTAACCTAGAGCTCCTTTGTTTTACAGAAAAACATTTCTTCAAAGTCAAACAGGGGGTGAGACCCTTTCCTGATCATAATGTGTAGTAAATGAAAAAGCATTTTTAAATAAATTATATTGCACCATGCTCGATCTGGAGGTTAGGACAAGCCCTAAAACCAGACAGCTCTAATTCACTCAGCTTATATTTCCTCCCTCTCTTACTTTTGTACTGAGAATTAGCAATGATTTAGTAAAAATTATTAGTGAAACCTTGGAGACGTCCCTCTTTTCTAGCTCTTGTGGCAGCTAACGTAGCAAAATGCTCCTCCCTGAGGAGGTGTAAACAGCAGGCTTCTTTCAGTTTATTCACTACTGAAGAAAAATTATTTGCTTTGACTTTCAAATGTTGCCAGAGATTATATTCCTCTGTTAGGAATAATCATACTTTGGGCCATCAGTGCCAAATCGAAAGAAGGACAGGCAGTTTAAGGTATTTGCTGAAAAAAAAAAAAAAAAGGAACTCTGCATTCCATTCCACTGAGTGTCTTAGAGTATCAATAACATGGGAATATCCGAAGACGTATCTCCCCTGAAAGTGATTTTTAAAAGCAAAACATATAAACCATTATATTTCTTTTAAAAAGCTACCTTGCACAATTGTGCTCTTCAGGACCAGATTAAGCTATCTATCCACAGGGAAAAACTTTCTTTGGTATTATCTATCCGGTATTGACTGTGGTTTACCCTTCAAAGGTCCAAGGACCACCACTATAAGCCAGGCAAGGGGTTGATCGCAGTATTTGCTTTTTGGCTGTTAGAAGAGCACTTCAGGCTCAATGCAACTACAAAGCAAAATGTGATATAGAAAGTACGGCACAAAAATGCAGTAGAGTTTCAACATAATTTGATAGATGGTCATATTTAAAGCATTGTATAAATACAGCCTCTTATAAAGTGTCAGTCACCGTCCCCTACCTTTGCTTTGAGTAAGTTATAACCCTAAACTTTGAATTTCAGGCAACTTAAGATAAAATATCTGAAGCCTTTACCTCTGAGTCACCTGGATATTACTATTCTTGAAAGTGATGCTGAACACATACCACTGAGAGTGCTCCTCCTGGATTTTGAAACATTGGAGCAGCAGAGTGTTCTACTCCTCCAACAATTGATTTAGTTTTTCAGATATGTTTTGGTTTTTAAATGAGTTAAAAGCATGGCTCTTTCCTCCTGTTCTTCGCTTTTGGAAGTATTACTTTTGGAAGTCTATGCACCATGATGCTGATCCTAAGCAGGATGAACAATAACACAGAAAACGTTAATGAAACCATAACCAAGCTTTATGACAACATAAATGTGGCAATGGGGCAACCTCAAGAGAAAGAGAGGGACATATTCTAAAACACTGAAGGAAATTGTAACCTGTAATGATTTTACATATCAAAGTTATATTTGGATTTACTAACTAAACATCCAGAGGCAGAATTTCATTGATTCTGGATTATCACAGCTCCATCTGCATTTATATCAACAGCCTCAAGAAAAGTCCCTGAAGCAAAAGTATTTTTGAGTAAGACTGTTGCTGTACGGAAGCATGATAGATTTTGTTCCTCCATATAGACACCTATACTCTGAGGTCTTTTAGAGTCAATATGACTAATTTAAACGCTCTTTTATCAAACACAAATTTCAGCAGATAATTTCTACACTTGCTAAAATTTAGGGTGCTCCATGAAAATCCACCTGAACAAAAATACCCTTAATTTTTTTGTAACTAAACCACAAAAAGTAGCTAATTTTAAACTTGCTATTTGGGAGCTTTTCTTTTTAGACAAGCACCCCAGCTTCTGGAGAAAAAAATGACAAAAGCAAAACACTGTTGATTCTGGCAACTATTTTATGAAGAAATAAATTCTTTCAAGTCATATCCACTGATCATGGGCATTGTAAAAGATGATAAGAAAGACAGCTTACACCTATACCTCGTGAAACACAATGCTCTACGATAGCTGTGATGCCAGGTTCCATAGGCAGGTTGTTACTGACATGGCAGGGAGCGGTACCAGCTACTGAATCACTAAACACACTTCTGTGATGTGTGTTTCTTGGAGGTGTTCTGGCTGCGTGATGAGGTCTGATATTGCTTAGTTTATAAAAACAGGTTTGATTATGGGCTAGCAAAAGCTTATTAGACTCCCACCTGAAGCATTACCTTGCTTTTAATTTTGGACTGTCCAAGCCATGCTGTATGAAACCTAAGCAGGAAAAGAGGTCATTAGAGAGCAGAAATGCTGTGGAAAGTGCAAGTGTTGTAGAAGATCTTTTCATCTAGGAGAGGCATGTAAAAATCCACCAGAAGCCTTTCATCTGTTCCTTGACTTTGATAAATTCTGGTTTAGTTTTTCCTGCACTGAATCACAGTTCCCTTGTTCGTTACAGTGAGATACTGATAAAAAGACAAAGTAAGTTTAGCCTCTGTGGTGTTATTCTCAATGTTACGCAAGCATTTGTGCCCAGTTAGGTAATTAAGATTTAATTGCAGAAACTTGCAACTTGCAGAAACTTACTTAGACTATCTGTTCACCTCTACAGTATTTTAATAAAATTTGCCTATGGCAAAGAAATAAATCAGGGTAATGATACCTCATTACTCACACAAAGTACTGAAACAGTTATGCATTGGCTTTGGGTGAGTAATTTCAATAGTGATCTTGTGGTTACAGGCAACGGGAGCCTAAGGTCTCTTAAACTTTTTTTATCCTTGGCTTATGGAAATAATTTCAGCCAACTTTTGCTTAGTGTTCTCCAAGGTAAAAAGGAATAGGAAGCACAATGTGTTCTGATCAAATACAGGCAATTCATATACTACCTTCCCCCATGTTTGAATAACCCTTTAAACAAAGCACACCCCTTTTAGAAAATATTAATCACACAGCTACAAACATCTAACTACAGTGTACATAATATGAATTAGAATATGCAGAATCAAATGTCAAATCCATCTCAGATGAAATTAGTGATACCTTTGTAAGGCAAATCTTATTACTACAGAGATACCTGTACTCAAAGCCTTCTGGCCCAGCCCTGGTATCTGTAAGTGCAAACAGACAGGTAAGATCAGGAGAAACAAACCCACCCACCCTAAAACTTAATTGCTTTTTAAATCAAAGTACATATTTATTTCTGATGTAGGCATTAGAATATTTTCTTCAGTTTTGAATATTCCTTACTTTGATCAGGAGCTTAGTTTTAGTATTATAATACGCTTATATTCTTAATTATAATAGGGCAACAAAACAGCCCATGCAGAGCAGAGCCCACAATATAATACAGCTGCACAGCTCTAGGTGTTGAAGCAATATGGAATTCTAGTAATCGAGATTATACATGTCAGTGCTGCAGCTAAACTAAGCTGAAATTTAAGGACAAAAATGTTAACAGAAAGAGAAAAGCAGCCCAGCATCTTATAGAAGATGATTAGAGAACAATCATTCTCTTATCCAAAGAGATTCGCCACTACGATCATTACAATATTTATATATTATCAATTTTTGATAATTATAAAATTTCCAAACAATGTGGCATATGTACAAGTCTATTTTAAAATAATCCTTGAGAGAATGTTGCGAGCAAGCAATATGGTTTCCTCACTCTTTTTTACAACACAGGCTTGAAAACAGCAAGATGTCACTGACACTGGGGTGCACTGTACATTACCTGTTCCTGAGTTGGATTTATTAAAATGTGAACTATGTAAAATACTGGAAAACCCCAGTAATTAATAAAAAGTAGAGCAATTCCTTCAAGAAGAGCCTTTTGTAATCTATTCTCCCTCTCATTCAGAGCTGTTGCCAGAAAAGAGCTGAGTGGAAATTCTGCAATGCAGCTTAACATTGATGTCTGTAAATCCAAGCCATAGGGTACCAGATCAAATTTTTCTTAACTGGCAAAGGCCCTTCACCACAATGCCCTCTGTCCACATGCCAGTTCAGAATATTCTATTACACAACCTAAGGAAGCATTTTGTTAAACACTAGGCAACTAAAATTTGTAATAGTTTCAGTTTCTAAATTTGAAATGATTACTGAAGTAGAATTCTCTGTAATAACGCGTGTTGATCACCATGGCAAAGTCTCAGTATGAAGAAGGGCTTTTTTAGTTTTGTTAAACTATGAAAACATGCTTGCATCCACTGTAGCTTTAATGTCTTAAGCTCAGACTTTTCTGATACGTAACACAGTTCTGCCTTGTATTGGATTTTCACTGTTATGGGTGTTGGTCACATAAATCATTAGTTAGGCATCAGTATATATAGATATTAATGATGTATCTGTTGGAGAAACAAGAATGTGACAATGAGTGGTTATATTGTGTGTCATACTGTATTACAAATAATAAGACTAAAAAATATTGCAGGGAAGTAATCTGGGCTAGACCCTGTTCTGTGGCAGGATCTGGTATCGTTATTAGTACAGCAAATACTTGCATGCTTTGTATTGAATGATTGCTTTGATGTAAATATATAGTTTTCAATAGCTGATATATCAATAGCTAGAGAACACATCATTGCAAGCATCAAGTAAACCGTGAGGTACTCTGTGGTGGTGGGGAAGCTGAGGCCATGAGCTACATGATGCCACTTGCTGACACACAGTTGTCTCTTCAACGCCAAAAGAATCACCCCAGCGTACATCCCCAACAGCCACGGTGTTCGGCAGGTCAGGCACAGTTACTTTCACAGCCAGTCTTGTCAAGACAGCCTGGATTCTCTAATCAGTGGTGGAAGTTTACGAAAGATATTTTTATACCTAAACTATATGGACATGGTCTTGAAAACCCTTACTTGGGTGACTAGCTCTTATTTATGTGGGAAACCATTCAAGTCCATTCCTCTATTAATTGCATGAATTGATTTAGTATGTGTCATATAGAAAAGTGCTGTTTTGCTTTAGGCTGTTTCCAAGTTTTGCAATACCGGAGCAGAACTGCAAAATGGGAAGACAATGGCAAAACCTGCTGGTTGTAAAGTCCTGACTCTAGCTCTCAGAGAAAGTCAAGGAACGCTCTGACAAAGCACAAAAGCTGACTGATGAAAAAGAATCAAAATGGTAAAGCACAATAAGGTGTTAAGACTAAATTAATATAAACAGCTCACCTTGAGGTCTTATATTGCCAGCAAACTATGGATCAGTAGTGCGCACTAAAACACGCCAGCTATGCTTTATTGTTTTGTTTTCCATCTCTTCATGTTATTTAAAGCGTATATCATGATGGCATTCTAATGCAGCTGTATATCATAAAAATAACTTTTTAAAACAGTCTAGCCTCGACCATCTCTTTCTGAAGAGAGCTTATTGTGGAAAGAGAAAAGAAACTTCTACATAGAAAGATTAAAATACGCTGTTTCTCCTTCCAAGGAGCAGCAGGAGCAGGGCTGCCCCACGATGGGGGACGAATCCAGGAGCTGAGGGTGGCCCCGGCAGGGCAGTGTCCTCACCCACCACACGCAGTCCCACAGGGGCTCAGCTGGACAAGCAAAGCCTTGTGCTGGAAACAGGTCCATTGACAGCCCCAGGCATGGCCGGGGGGAGTCAAGTCCATGGACCATCCAGGGACCCTGGGGCTCTCTGCCAGCCAGAGGCAGCAGGAGGCAGGGCTGAAAATAAGCCCAACAGTTCACTTTAACCAAGAGACAGACCAATACCCAGGGCTGGGTTTAAATGGACCCATGGGCAGAGGGTGTGGGTGGAGGGTCCCTGCCTATTAGTGCCCTCAAGCATCAGTCTGAGCATCAGCTAAGGAGGTAATCATGAGTGGCATGATGGAGAGGACCTGCAGCTTTAGGCTTTTGCTGAGCAAAATAGCTTTTATTAAAATATTACTCTAGGTTAAATGTGGCTCTGTTCGCAGCTCCGTGTGGCAAATTCATATGGGACATCCTAGACTGGCCAGCCTGTTGTGTGTGGCAGGTGGGATCTCTGAAAAGAACCGCTGTGCTGAACTGCAGAAGTGGGAGTACCAGTCGAGGTCTGGCAGATGACTTGTTTTAGGAATGGGAAAAGCTCTAGTCCAAGTACCGGAATGAAGGAGGTAACAATATTGGTTGAAAAACAGTTGCAGAGAAGTCTGATGCCTATTTTGTCCAAAATCTGCACCCTAAGTGACCTGCATTATGCAACACAGGCATTTGCACAGTGCAGAATTAACTCCGAACTAGCTGTCATGCAGAGCTAAAGTTACAATCTTTCCTCAATTACACTGAGGTATTCATCTTAATTTACGTGAATATTAAGACAGATAAGATTTAGGTCCTTAAAATTAATTTTCAATTGGCTTAAAATTACTTATTTATGATGAATTCCTGTTTCAACCTCAGTAAGCCAAATATTGTACAAATGCATATAGAGTAAGTACGCAGAAAACAGTGAAAGTCTGGCATCATAATAACTATGCAGAACAGGATTTTAACTTTTTGTCAGATCCAGTGACACTCCAACTCCTGTTAACGTGGTAACCATAACGTTCCCAGAGAAGCAATCCACTAACCTATATGTTCAGTTCTGTGAAGCTGAAAAATACAGCATATTTACCTTTTCCCAGCTGCCATCCTTTTGCTACTAAACACGATCAAAATAAATTTCTCATGAATGTCAATACATTTTGGTTTGTCCACTATTGATTTGTGGGCAAACGCCATGGCTATTTGACTTCACACATATATGTGTACAGCAATGTAAATGCGTGCTCACCGCATTATAAAAGCACAGAGGTGCTGTTTTTCTTACATAAAGGTTTCTGGTTTGTTCATGACCTGGAAATGCCTTGGTCTTATCAGTTTTATAAGGTGAAGTATAAATTGTACCTCTTCTGCTGTCATTTCACATCTCAGGCTTTTCCCTTACATTATCACTTTTGTTGTAGCTCTTCACCTGCATTTTTGAAGATATTATGAGCAGTATGGTGGGAGGAATGTTATATAAATGATTCAAGTGACACTTTGTACTAACTACATGTCACAGTTTTTCAAAGTTATCTTTCGGGTAGAAGATTCTCAGAGAAATGCGGATCCATTAAACTATTGGGTTTATCCTGCTGTAAAAAAGAGGTTTTCACAAATCAAGAAAAGCTTCAGGTTTATCCTGAAAACTATATCAGTCTTAATGTCTGGTACATAGGATTTACTGGATATGGTTACATCTAATCTCTACTGAATGGTCTTCTGAATCATCAGAGAAATCTACTTATGTTCTCAGTTCTTATTTGTGGCATCAATCCAAACTAATAATTAAAAGTCAAATACAGAACTAGCATGTGGATGGAACTACCTTTTTTTTTTTTTTTTTCTTTAGACATGGTCTACTCAAAACAGACTTGCTGCCACAGCAACAGCCATGGCAAGAAGTTGTGAATTTCTGGTCTATGCTTTTCTAAGTCTTCTTCTATAAACATATAAAGGACTTCAGGCCAATTCCTCCAACATGCCTGCCTACTTTCCTCCTCTCAAATCAATGAGAACGAGCTGCTCAAATACATTTTAATTAAAGTACTATCCTTGGGAAAACAAATTTGAAAGCAAATAGAAATTAAAGTAAATTGCAACAAATGAGAATGACACTTCAAATGTGAATATTTAAATAAAAGTCTAGGTTCTACTTAGATACAACATCACATAAAGCTAAATACATTTTTTAAGGGTTCTGTCAGTGAATTCTGGAAGGAAAGAATGCAATTACAAAATGAAACAATAATACTACAACAATAAATACATTATCCTGCGTTACTGAATACCAAGCCAAATCTTGATTATCCTACACAGATTGCTGGGATGCCCTTTGGTTCATTCTGGATTGAGTTTATGGGCAAGGCTTGGGCCATCCAATTTTCTGATGCCTATGGGTCCTTTTTGGTCATTGAATCAGAGGTTACAATCTGCTGTAGCTTTGTGATTAAAGTGTAAATGAGTTATTCATAGATGACCAGCTCCTTCCTCCTTGATGCTAATGAAGAAACAACTATCAATTCCAACATAAACAGGAAATTAAGAGCCAAAGCAATGACTATTTTGATTGCAAACATTTTCCTTTCCAATTACACAGGTAAATGAAGGATTATCTCTTAAAAGGATACACATGGCATAAAAGCATCAGCAATATTTCTATACAAATATATAAATAAAAGCTCTAAGAAAAGAATAAAAGATGCTGTTTCTACCAGAGATTGTATTTTTACATTAAAACCAACTAACGTCTAAACAAGCTTGCTGATTCAATTCTCCTTATCAAATATACACGCATTCCGACATTTTTTGGAGCCAGATTCTTCAGCAAGTTGCATTATAAGAACTTTTATTCAAAAGGGACTGCAGAGTAAAGCTCAAAAATTTGTTCACTCTGAGCAAAGTAAGGATAGCACTATAATATAAGAGAATAATTTAATATTTGATCCAACTTTTAACACATTTAATAATTAGTTTCCAGCAAGGTGAAGCCACTGTTGCAATAAGGCAGCTGCAGTTTGCAAAGAAAGGAAAAAGAACAGACACAAATGTCTGTTTGCTGTAGAAAAACAAAATACAGTGTCCATTCTGATGAAGTGCCACAGCTATGGACTGCTTCAGCAGATGCTGGAGGCTTGGGAGTGCTTTTGATGATTTTAGCACATTCAGAAAGAGCTCTTATTTTCTTATATTCATCTGTCCATCAATCAAGGCAACATTTATTACAAGAAGATATTCTGAAACATCTGCTTGACCCTAGAAGACTGTCAATATTTGTGAATTATTGGCTATTTTTGGCAATTCCTCTCCCATTGCTGGGTCTTGAATTTCTGCCTGAGCTTTTCCCGTTGAAGTAGCCATTCCACCAGGAAGATCTCAAGGAGCATGGTGTGAATGGTGAATTCAAAACCCCAAACATGAGAGCATACTCTCAAAAAATCACAATTAATCAAATGAACAGAACATGTTTAGTTTTTATTGTGGCTCTCGGTAGATTTAAATTTAATTAAAATACAGACTTTAACACAATAGGGAGGAGAAACCGCTCTTTCTGAATTTAACAAGAGCTTTTCAGTGTGAGTGAAGATTCATAATAAAAAATAACATTATGCAAGGTATTTGGGGGATCTAGTGAGTTTTTCTGATATATATGAGATGTTCTTCTTTTTCCATATGGTAACAAATGCACACCACAGGCTCTCAGAATGAAATGACCTAAGCTCCAGCAGAATAAAAAAAAAACTTGTTTGGAAAAAAAACATGGAACTGAATAGCAGAAATTTCTCCTTCCCTGACAGCCTTTCTCCTTTTAGTCCTCCAGTCTAGAATATCATTTTTAGAAGCAATGAAATTAAACTTGACAGAAGCTTAGACTGTGAAAAGTTATAAATAATTTGAGGCAACCTAGGAGCTTGCATGCACATAATTTTTGTCACACTTTCATCCTCAAAAATAAAATTAGACTAGCTGCTCTGTATTAAAGCAGTTCATCAGCTGAGGAAGTTGCCTTTAAGGAATACGGAGGCCATTCGAGAGAACCCAGCTGGTTTCTGTAGCATCAAGGCAGGATGCCTTTTTTGCTGCCTGATCTTCCGAGTGACAGTCCACCTCCTCCCTGCTTCTGAGAATATCTGCCTGATGATATGTTAGACCCAACCGCCCCATCCTTGCCTCCCTAGCTCCCAGTGATTCTTTGGGCTGTTGCGTACAGTGACAGCAGAATTTTCTTTCAAAATGCTCAATCTCCTTCTTCTCTCCCACAGCTCTGGTGAAGGGACTCCTGCCACAACAGACATTTCTTTCACCGCCACTTTGAAATGTGAAAGTCTGAGGAGAGGAAACACCCAGCCTGGGGCTGCAGCAAGGGTTTCCAGCCAGGCGGGCCAGAAGCTGCCGCGGGCAGCACAGCTGACAGCAACCACGTACGCAGGGAAAGCATCTGTGCCGGCGGTGAGAAAGGGGACGGGTGCACAGCTTCACATCTCTTCCCCAGCACTTGTCCTGCCCCAGGGAGACACAGTCTAGATTGAGGGGATGGAGGAAGGCACAAGGGATTAGCTTTAGATGTGGCTCTGGGGTCCTCCATTTACCAAGGATTATCTGAACGCTTCATGAATTTGTCCTCTTAACACCGCACTGTAGCCAGGGGAAAAGCCCATGCTTCTGAGTTCGGAGCTCACATCTTACGCTCTAGGCTGCTACCTGTTGTACACTTGGCCGAGGGCCAGGCATCAACTAACATGATTTTGTGCCTGTTGTGACCGATGCTACCACTGTCTTTGGAATAGTAGGAAAGAGTATACCTACTGCTCTGGGAAGGGTAGTAAGACCTTGCTTCCAGCCTGCTATACCATGGTACCTGTGAGCTGCTCATCGTGAGATGACTTCCAATCCTAAATTTTAATTTTAAAAAGCCTCCGGGGAACAGTTCCTCATCAGCCCGTTAGTCCCTGCCTCTCCTGAATATCCTCCTTCCCAAGCTGACTCCACCAGATAGCACCACAAGCCTGGGAATCTCCTGACCTACTTCGCTTTAACCTATATTCCCTTTAAAGCCATGTGCTATGTCTATACAGGCCTGCCTTTTAGTAATTGAAGAGAAAGTCTGTCTTGGCTTGGGACTAAAGCAATTCAGATCTGCATCCAAACCCTATAGCTGACTGTGGGTTAAACTGTCCAAATGGCAGCTGGTAGCACACACTATTGGTGTGCAAAGAAATGTCCCACTTCTCTCTCCGCAGTGGGTGCTGTCAAGTCTCTTTAACAGTCCTGTAAAAATGAAAGAGTTCAAACATATACCAGCTATTTTTAGAAGATGCATCCTTAGAAAAGAATGAGGGATTGTTGCTATTACTGCAGAACACGGATTCAACCTGTGTGGGTTTGTTACTTACAAGTATTTTCACTTCTATCTGCATCTGGGCTCCATGAAGGAGTTTGAAGGGGAGCTGAGAGGGGGTATATCCAGGAGGACATGTGGTCTGCAAGCCCTCATTGTCTCTGAAAAATGGCTCAAATACCTTGCCTGTTAAGTTTATCCCAGGCAATGAATTAGGATGAATGAAAAATATAAATTCATCCTGCGTGTGCCTTCTCTTTCCTCCACCTTCTTTTCTAGACGTACAGGAAAGGCATTACGTGAACTGAAGTTAATTTTGGCCTTCAGTTCTGGCCGAGTGGTTTCAGAAAGCTAAAACAAGACTTTACGTTTGAACACAATTTGTAAGCATGTCAGAGACTTTTATGTGAAAACACGGTTTAAGGACTTGTCCTTGAACTGCTTGCTGAGGGTGGACTGAAATCCCAGTCCATTGATCCTAGCGTGTGGGGACTGCACTATGGAAATAATTTAGACTCAGAAAATTGCATCTCTGGCCATGCCACCTCTTGTCCCATGGGGCAAATTGGCTATGCCAGACACTTGGCACCCTTTCTGTGACCCTAGTGGCCAAGCCCATGTTCTGTTTATGGTAAAGCAGAAGCTCTGAAGATTACAGTGGCAGAGCTTGCCCATCCGTTCTGCATCTCCAGTGGAGGAGGGAGAGAAACGGTAACAGGGAGCGCTTGTCCTGTAGTACCTGCTACACTAATTCTAGCCCTGTAAGAAGGAGAGCAGACTAGCTGATGGCTAAGCAATTATCTGTGAGACATCAAATATGTCACAGGAAATGCAGACATGTGAACTGATGGGTTTGATCATCTTACAGTGGACCCAGTTCACAAAATACCTTTCTTTCAGCAAGATTTAAAGAAAGAAATCCATGTTCCAACCTACAAAATGTGCCAATAGCAACCATTTTGCAAGGTTCTTTTCTATAGTTTTCATTAACCAACATAGCTTTAGACAGGACAGAAAAGGATGGAAATAGGGAACTTTACTGCTGTGCTTTTTCCATGCATCAGTTTATACAAACTGAGAAGTGACAGGTCCTTCAATAATTTTTGCAGGTTTTATTTCCCACCTCTTTCCATCCTCTCCCCACCCCCTCCTCTGAAGTTAAAGGAGTGGAACTTTAATTTCATTTAAGATTGGTGCTACTTAAGTCTTTGTATTTTATTGGAAATATTTTTTAGAACTTCTTTCTTATATAAGATTTATCTGCAGAATACCACAAAACACCTTGCACCTAAGTAATGAAAATGAAACGGCCTTTGGTCACATTTTACTGTGTGCTTCATTACTTAATATTCCAGTTCCAGAAAGAAATATACTGTTTTGCAATATCCATCACTTTTTCCTCCTCTAGAGTCCTCTACCTCAGTATAAACAAGAATTGCAAAATATGTTTTCAGCTGCTGGAGTATTTTTTATACCATTCTCCAAAAAAAAAAAAAAAAAAAATGTAACAAGAACAACACAAAGCTCGAAAGTTAACCCCAACCAACCCTATATAATACAAAATTTGTACATTTTCCCTCTGATTTAAATAATGAATATATTAAGCACTCTACTGACAGGGATAAAACACAGACATTTACTATAACCCAACAATGGTGCATAGGAACAAGTGCTATGGGGAGACTTCTCGCCATGCACACCACCTTAAGGCAGCCCCCCTGCAGCCCCACGTTACCTAAAGCTCTCAGCTTTGTCCTTCTCCTAGCTGTAAGTCTAACCCTAACAAACCCTCTCAGCCTTGGCTGAGCCTTAGCTCAAGACACCCAGCCATGGCCTGCATGAACAGCTCTTGGGGGAGAAATCTTTCTGCCACCTAAACCATCCTTTGCAGCCCCTTTGCAGCCTATCTCCAGCTGCAGGGCTGGGCTCTCTCCATCCCAGCCGCAAGCCCAACCCTTGCCCTAGACCTTGACACAGACTTACTCCAGGTCTATAGTCAGGCCACAAAGAAGTCCTCAGTGAGAAATCTTGCAGCTTTCTCTGACTTTCAGCAGTCCTTGGCAGCCATATGCCACCTGGAGTTTTAGGCTTGGTCTATCTTCTAGACAGCCTTACCCCAAGACCCACAGCAACGGCAACCACAAGTCTCAGAGGAGACTTACAAGCCTGTGCTATGCTCTGACAGCCTCTTTGCAGCCCTACACCACCTGGAGCTCTTGGCGTTGTTTCTACCCAACCCTTTACTCATAACTGGACTCTAGACTTTGGTCAAGTCATAGCCAAAGACCAGCATCATGGTCTGCAGGAACAAGCTCCCTGAGAAGCATTGTTTTTGCAGTCTACACCATCCTTTTGCACCCCTTTGTATTCCAACAGCACTTGGAGCTGTAGGCTTGCTCTCTGCCAACCTCAGTCCTGACCCTGGGCATTGGCAGAACGTTGGCCTGAGAGACTCAGCCAGGGCCCACAGGATCAAGCTCTAACTGGAGAAGGAGTGTTGTTTGTTTCCATTAATGATATAAATAATTGAACGTTACAGTGTTATAGATAAGTTGTAACTGTCTATTTTTAATATCTAGAAAATTACCCTGGAAGAATATATATAATAGAGGGGGGGTTGGGGTGGTCTTAAATTACAGGAGCTGCTTTGCCTTGGGGAAGCTAATACTTCATACTTACATTAAAACATGGATAAGGTGAAATAGTATTTTAGTGCTAAAATTATATTTAATTTAAATTTAGTACTTGGTGGAAAATGTTAATTATTCTCTTTTTATGTCCTGTTACTTTGTAGCATATTAATGTACCAGAAGTACATCCAGAGCCTACAACTGAAATTTAAGTTTGTACAAATACAGAAACACATTAAAGGATTGACACTATGAAATCAATGCAGCAAAATCCCCATTATCTTTATTTTACTGATGGGGAAAGTAAGCAAAAATACAAAATTTCACAGCTAAAAATTATGTAGGTGTCTAAACAGGGCCTGAAGCAGATTTTAGATAAAGTAGGAGCTACTGTCCTGCATTCCCCAGTTCACCTGGATATCTAACCTAGAAGCATCCTGATTCTGTTGTTGTAGATACCTGACCTTAAAGTATCCTTAACACCTAAAAATTCTACTTTCAAGGACACACAGAAAAGTAATACTTTTAAGAGTCCTGTGGTACTGGATAAGCATTGCATGCCTAAAGGCACAAAAAGTAGAAATTTTCTGCATAAATCCCTTATGAAGAAAAAAGTATTCAAGCTCCCATCTGTTTATTCATTAGGCATTAGACCCTACTCAAAGGACTGTTGATGTACTTTATCCTATGGATAACAGGACAGGATTGAATTGCTGGCATCTTCCACACATTGTGCTATATTTTTTTTTAAACCTGTTCAAAGGCTAAATGTTCGTATTTTCTCTTTCAAAGCTAATTTAAATGCACAAATCTAAGGTTAAGCTGCCAACATTTGATCACCTTCAGAAATAAAGGTTTTTCGCAGGAGCTATTGCATGTTTTCTTTTAACTATTGTCAGCAGAAGATGCCACAGATGCCTCAGGTGTTACAAGTTTCTCTGAAAAATAGTTGTTGAAGGAGGAAAGTTCAGTGTAAAGCTATACATGAATTCAAAAGTCTTTAGCAAAGTTAGCGACTTGAGACTATAAAAATGTATTCCTGAGAAGGGTTTCTTCTTTCTAAATATGTGTAGGAGACAGTAGACAAGTTCTTTGTAGCAGGCATCAAGGAAAACAAGAAGATGACAGTCTTCTGCTGTTCTCCTTTCCCCCATCAAGACACTTTTGTTAAAAAAAGTATTACTCCCTCAGGTCTGATTATTTTTTTCTTCTTCTTCTTTTTTAACATAAAGGCTGACATATCTAGTATCAAAGATAAATTTCTCCAAATTAAATTATCAGTGCTCTGCCACTATCCCCTTGTTTCCTGATGTTTTTGTTGGTGCCCTTCTGCTTTGCATCAGCGCCATCCAAATCCCAGCTATCTGCTCAGATCTCAGTTCTGCTGGTGAGTTCTTGGGAAATCTTAGTCATTCTTCTGCTAAGTAGAAGAAGCAGTAAACACGGTCTGACAGCCCAATATGTTTGATGTTTAAAATAACGGCCATAGCTTGAAACAAAATAAGTCTTTGCTTGTTTGAAAGAAATATTTTGATACAGAAATTGTTAAAATGCATATTTCTGAAGGAAACTAGACTCTCACCATCCCAAGTTGTTTAGTTACAATCAAAATTTTCCCATTAGGTGAGGAACATGTTTCACTTAAGCAGCTCTAAAATTTCATGAAGCCGTGGTCCCCACAAGGAACATGCCCCATTTGCCAACATCAGGTGTCATGAACAAGTGGTTTAGGTTAAGTCACTCAAAGAATAATCCTCAAAGCTATGAGCAAAACAGTTTTAATAGGAATCTGTGGGAGCGTGACTTCACAAAGTTCGATGGCAAGGTTCACTCTATTGCTTACTCACAAAGAAGAATCAAATTAAGATTAAGCTGGAATGATTTACACAGAGATTTAAGATGTAAAAGGGTAAGGGAAATCGTCCCGTTGAGTCACAAGGTTCAGAGTGGACCCCCTTGCTTTCTAAACTGTTGACAGATTTTAGGTGCAGCTAGATCCAATCCTAGTCAATGCTTTATGTTTTGGCTGCAATCCGAGTTGGTAATTAGTGGATTTTTTTAAAAAAATCCATTAACGGTGGTATCATACCACTCAGAGTCATAATAAAGAGTATTCCGAGGCTTGTTAAGGGATGTTCAGGGCTGTCAGGTGGTGGTGGTGTTCAGGTAAGAACCGTTTCTGGTACAGCCAGTGCAGTTTCGCACCTCAGCCCTGCACAAGTTGCAAGCACAGTTAAGGGTGCTCAACTGCCCAACTCATCACACAGAGGCTAAGGGCTCACCGGGGCTCCTGAGATCGTAGAGCAGCCCAGGGGAGGGGGTGAGACCACCACATCAGGGAACTGTCTGTAGGACAAAAATATTCCTGCTGGTGAGAAAAGACCACAGTCTTTCCAGCCAGGGAAAAATAAAAACACAAGCTACTAAACTTTGTAAGGATCGCTACACTCAGCCCAAATCACTAATAAAGCATCAACCCATTACGCAGGTCAGAACTGTGCCTGGCTATTTCCCCTAAGTTTTATACCTTTCTGGGTGACAGAGGTTGTGACAAGACCAGCAAATGGGGCAGAGGAGAAGGGTCAGCATATATATATATATGTGTGTGTATATATGTATATATATATATATATATGAGAAGAGAAGCATCTGCATATGTAAAAGGGAAAGGAGGCAATATTAAGAAGTCAAGAATTAATAGATGGCCAGGTCATTTCCTGACAAACATGTGGTATTTTAAGTGACTGAAGGTACGCTCTGCTTAGGCAGTTTCTTTTGATTAGTTTAAGTGGTTGCTGAATATACTGACTTTTTAAAAATAATATTTTTATTGCCTACATTTTTTAACATGCCACGCAGGGACTCAAATACTGAGCTCAGAGATACTGGTTCATCCTGAGGGTGACGGAGCAATAAAGTGTGGGAGTTTGAAGCCATCTACATGCAATTTTTTGCCCCTGCAAGTTATAGAAAAATATTCTTTACTATGCTGTTTGTAAATGCAAGAGCTAACATGCCAGAAGCTAAAGAATTTCAGCAAAACAATTTTGGGGTTGGGGAAATTACAGAGGAAACCAAAAGAACACTTTTGCTCCTTTTCTTCACCCACCAAAAGAATTCTACTGAAAATTTTCAACAACAAATTATTTGTTGAACAACAATTTTATCAGAAAACATATGCCTTATGAAATAGTTTTTTCTTCCTTTCTCCAATGGAGTCAAATGATACTATTCCATTTCCAGTGTATAAAATCTTGAAGACAATTTTGGATCATGCTTACTTTTTTTATTAGACAGAAAGTGTCAGTTTCCACTGGGCAGTTTGCATGTGTGGGTGACAAGAGAGAACAGAGAATAGCTATAGATGCAAATATGTGGAGTTGTCTGTATCAACTGGAATTTAGATTGTTATATAGACTGGTAATATATGCTTTCTCTTGGCATAGATAATCATTAATTCTATTATTCATGCAAGTTCAAAAGCCTGCAGCAGAGCTGGTATACAATATCAGCTGTGGGATTTTTTTTCCCTATTTGTCTCTGCCAGACAATACATGACATCTGTTAAGCCAATTTTGATCATGATATTATCAAAAGCTTATGAAAATAATTTGAAATACATTTTTTAGACCTAAAATGGCACAGGAAAGCAAAGGATCCTTATGTGAAACAAGAAAATTGCATCAGGGCTTCTTCATAAAATAGATGTTTGAGCCATTATTCAGAGCTTCTGAGAAGGAAGGTAAAGAAAGCAAGCCAAGCTAATTGGCCTTTTTGGATACAATTGCATGCACAGCATAGTTAAGACAGAGATACTAACTCTGAAACGCTAATATGTATAAAGCCAATTTCTATTACTATTTCTGCCACTACTACCCCCCAAAAAAAATAATCTGATCTAACTCTGCCTGTTCATCCTCCTTGCCCAGCTACCAGTAATGGATCTAACTTTTCTGTCAGCCTTGGGGCCAGGATTTTAAATCAACAGTTCTATTCCATCCTTCAAGTCAGTTTGCTGTTGGTTTCCTACATAGCATGTGAGAGATGTGTACTAGCATACCGCTGCTATTTTTCTAGCTTCCCTCATTTTACTGATGCTATGATATCTGCATTTTTGCCTAAGCATCACAAAAAATCAGGATTAAATTGCACATTGTAAAGAAAAATATGTAAATACACTTCGAAGCATTCAGAAAATGATGCTACTTAATATTACCCATGAGCAGACAAGCTTCTCTGCCAGGAAGGATGCTTAATCTTAAGCCCATTCTCAGAACTCATCTTTATTTAAGGAGCTGCTATCATACCCTTGCATAGTAAACCCAACATTGCTACATGACTGAAAAGTATAGTGTCAATTCCTATAAAATTAAACAGGCACTTAACAAAATATTAACCCAAGATTTGCAGCATTTCTAGATCAGAAGAGTTTTAGAGTTTCTGGATAAACATAATTCTGTGTTTGTATATCACTGCAGTTCCTCATTCAATCTGCTTGAGCAGGGACATTTATGAAGCAGCAGTTTGCTGTTAGGGTAACCCGGTCCACAGGATGGTCCCAGTCCTGTGAGTGTCTAAATCCCCTAAGCCACCATCTCCCTCTGCAGGAGGTCCACCCGTGCTACAGGACCAAATGCATATTTATGGATAAGCCACAAGAGTTTTAAAGGGTCTGGATACAGTGAAAACTACTTTATTAAGATTTAAATCTAAGCAGGTACACAGTTACGAAAATTCTGTCAGAAAATTGCAAATTAGTTAAAAAAAAAAAAAAATGAAAGAAATGAATCACCATGTAGTGGACCTGACAGAACCTATTTATGTTAGCTTTTTTCTGATTTACAGCAGATGTATAAACCATCCTGGTCATTACAAATAAGTTAATCTTATTCTTATAAATGTTAAGTGGGTTGTTAAAATTTATGTCAAAATATGCTATAGCATTCTATCTTTGAAACACAAGCCAAATTTACTCTGATTTAAGCTAATGCACATGCCTGAAAATCCCTTGGCTGCACGTAAGTGTAGAACTTGGCTTAGGACATTCCCTCAGTCTTGATTACATTTTTCATTGGTTTATATTTTCCATTTATTATCATTGTTAGTGTTTGCCTATTATTGCTGCAGATGTTGACTTTGAAGTCCCAAAGAGTAAAATTATTTGGTTATTGCAGACTTCCTTCTGCCTGTTATCTAGAAATGTGTGTGAACTTTTACTGATTAGTGAGAAACTAATGACTTTGTCTACTGAAATGGCACAGGAGGCTTGGATTCTCCTACTTGCCATTTCCCAAGTGCTGCAGACCTCCTGTCATTTTTAATAGTTTGTGATCTCTTCCATTAAATCTTACCAGAGATTCATTTATCATTCTAACTCATATTAGTAACCTACTGACAAATAGAAAAAAAAATATATTAAAAAAACCCCAAACACAAAGAAACCAATACAAAACCTGACATCAAGGACCACATCTGCAAAGGAACCTGGGCCACCAGTTGATTATTATGACCACCCTCATCTTGATCTTCCTCCCAGTCCAGCTTCCCATGACTTATTTAATTAAGCTCAGGCCCTTGAGCACCCATACCTGGCCTTCTCCTTTGCCGTCCTGACTTGCTGACCAGTTTTCCTGAATGATCCCCAGCCCGATGTTGTAGTCGTGTCTCCAGCCCACCTCCTGCTGCTCCAGACTGGCATCCTTAGGTGCACACTGGATTTATTTCATTACCTCACCATGTCTGGTGCTGTCAGTAGACCCTAAGAGTAACCCAGCTGTGTCTTCTGATACTCTGGGAGTGTGTCCTGGTTGCTGGGGTGACTGCCCTGCCTGTGCCACCCTCGGCTCCCAGCTCATCCTCTCTCTTACAGCAACCATGCTTTTGCTGACATTGGGAATCTTTCCACCTAGCAAAATCTTGAGCTTCAACCCAGGAACTGAGCACTGAAGGTGAGCATTTACTGAAAGCAGCATGCTTGGTTAGAAGCTATCCCATGCCGACCACAGGGAATGATTAGGAAAAGAGACACAAAAACCAGGTAGGTCTTCTTGTAGTTCAGAATTAGCTCTCTTGGAGCTTATCCCATAGGAATAGGCATACTGGAACAGATCAGAGATTCATCCAAGCCCATCATCTTGTCTTTCTCAATGATAAGTAACAGCTATGCAGAAAAACATACAAGAAACGGCACACATTGAAAAGATTCCTCCTTGCCTACGATTCTGCAGGTATATAGGTATGGGGACCTCTGAGACAAGGTGGCATCAAACTGCTGCATTTAAAGGCCCCAGTGGACATACTCTCTGTGATCTTTTGAATCCATTTAGATGTTAGACCCCTACAATATCCCACGGTAGTGAGTTCCACTATGAAGTTATCTGTTGTGTGAAAAAGTGCATCTTTTCATCGTGGGCCTGCTGCTTGGGTGCTTTCGTCTTGCACCAGGGGATCAGAAGCCAAATCTCAAGCAAAAGCACAAGAAAAACTGAGACCAAGCAGATCAGGAAGAAAGAGGAGCAACAAGCACTGGTAACAATTCCCAAGCTGTAAAGTAGACAAACATCATTACAGGTGTCCTCCTGCGCTCTTTATGATTGATATAACCAGGTTACGTGTTCCAGAAAACATGCTGCATGCAGCTTGGGAGCCTAAATAAGCCAAAGCTCTGAGGATGAGCAGGCCAAAGCAACTTGTTTTTTTCCTTTCCAACAGAATCCAAGTGACAGAGTTCAAATCTGGATGTGCTTTATTTGTGCGCGAGGTAAACACATGAGCCAGTAAGGGTTCCTGGGTGAAGTCAGCATAAATGCAAGGCATGCCTTCCCACGGAGCACGCTTTTTTGTAAGAGCACTAAAACAACAAACAGAGCTGAAAGAAATAACAAGAAATAAAATACTTTGTGTTCTAATCCATCATGAATGTTTATCTAGTAAACATATAGTTCAAGTGCCTGAACCATCCAGACTGATTTAATTTTTGGAAAAAAAAAAATTTCTGTGCAGACAGTGTTCTAGGGAAGGCAGGTTTTATTATAACACATGACATGTCGCTTCCCTGCCTGAGCAGCAGAGCTTTTAAACGGGGCTCTGAAGGCCCTGTTTAATGGGAGGAATAACCCGCTTCCATTGCTCAGGCAGCAGAGCTCGCATCACGGAACAAACAGGAGCCCCTGTCCTTCGCGTGAGGCTTTACGATTTATTCCTTTGCATGGCTAGTCACTCAGGTTACTGGAAAATGTTCGCTCTGTCAAAAAAAATTCCCCATTCAGCCATTTTCCCTTCAGTTCACAACCAACATATGACAGACTCTTGTGCCTTTAAACAGTAGCTGGTGGCATTTCAGCCGTCGCTGGCTGCCAGCCCCAGCTCACCTATTGGCACTCGCCTGCAGTTTTACCCTGAAGTGAGATGGGTTAAAATTACTTTCAAACAGAAATTAAACATTCTGAACTATCTTAGTAATTAGCTTGTTCATTAAATCAGTAGTCATCCAAAGGGTGCAAACTGTATTTTTGTATTTTTTTTATCTAAAACATACCATTTTTCCCTCTAGTCTGAAGAATGGTCTTACTGATACTGAAATGTCATTTAGCACGTGAGTAGTGGAACTTGTCAGCATGTATTCCAGGTTTAACTGGTTTTAGTTTGACAGTGTACCTTTACGTATTACCTAGTTAGCCAGAAGACTTGAAAAGGATAGACTGCTGTCAAAAAATGCTTTACTAAATTCAATTTAGTATAAATGACTATAAAAGTATTTGCAGACATACTTCTTCCCACTTACACCAAAATTGTTTAGTTAAATGATTAAATCAAAATTACATTTGCCCCTATTTTCAGTACCCTTAGAAACTTAGCGAGTTCCCCTTACAAAAGGGAGAATATGGCTTTCGTAATAACCCTGTGAATTGCTTCTCAGTGCTAATGTTCTGTAAGTTCTGCATTTTTATAGGCCAAATTTCTGCTTTAGCTCTGTGTTACTGTAATGTTCAGTATAGTCAGGTCTGCCGTGTATCTGTTAAGTTATTCCCAGTCTGCAAGGAATAATAATGTCTTGGATCAATGTTCTGCTGCTATTTAACCTTAAAGGCTATGTTTCTGAGAAAACACCACTATCATTCCCCCCTCCCCAACAATACATGCTGCTTCTTTTAGTGGCATAACAAAGCAATTGAAGATAAAACAACAGACAAAATCTGCAGGTTTTATATCTGACTTATCCTCAGCTCTGATTTCACCCACGCAAGTCTACCATCAGCATTATTTTTTCCTTTAATGAGGCCAAACAGTACTCAGTTTTTTCCTACTGACTTGCAAAAATCAAACATTGTTGATTTACTGTATATTATTATTACTTAAATATTTGCGTAGATAAAAAAAAATCCATAAAAGTTTGTGGCTTCTGGTTATATCAGGTTTTCAAAATTCTACTTGCCCTTTTCTTCAGGGACCAGTAATATTTTCTGATAAGAAAACTAAAAAATCTTAATGTATTTCATCGCTGTAATCCCCACATCAAAGTGTAGGCCAGTTTGATTTTAACTTTTTCACTTCTTGACTAGGCTAAAAGACAACATGTTACCTTCAAGTGCTAAAACTTATGCAATAAAAAAGACCAACATCACAATAATCAAAACTTAAATTATCTGAAGAGCAGAGTAATGAGCTGTCTGAACTTCCTGACTGAAACCATGAGATTCCTCTATGACTTTGTTTACTGCAATCCTAAATCTAGCCTTCCCCTGATCCAGTCATTCCTTAATGGCTTTATTAATGCTGAGAGTCCACTTGCATGCAAAATTAAGCAACCCTGTTGGAAATAATTCTTCATTCAGCCTTATAATCCTTCTGAAAAAAAAAAAAAAAAAAGCCTTCAATTTCATCAACCTCTGGAGGACAAAATCCTATATCATAACCCTAGCCTAGGTAAAACTGCAGAGGCATCAGGAAACATCTATCTTCATTCAGTTCAGGCACACAGCTCCATGCAGCAGGCTTTGTTTGCAGTGCTTCAGACCCCCGCACTCATTTAGTCTTGATCATTCCTAAAACTATTTCCCAGAAGGTCCCAGATATCAGAGTAACTTGCTAACCCTGGCAGAAGCCTGCGCCCAGAGAGAACTACAGAGTCCTGAATTTTAATGCCAGCATCTTAACTGTGGTACCAGCAGGCACTCCAGGAAGCCTGTGGAAGCTCCAGGCTCCTGATTTCTTTGACCAGCACTAGCAGATTTACATATTAATGCAGTAATTAGTTAGATAAAATGTTTACAGGTACTACTCAGCCAAT
This sequence comes from Falco punctatus, assembly GCF_963210335.1. Lineage (NCBI taxonomy): Eukaryota > Metazoa > Chordata > Aves > Falconiformes > Falconidae > Falco > Falco punctatus. The sequence goes on along the minus strand of NC_137592.1, from coordinate 24,380,442 downwards.
AGCAAAAAAAGCTGCAGGGGCTATTTGCCTGACGGACTTCCAAGCATCTCATGCTCCGGAGATGTGTCTTGATGCTAAAAGCCCTGGCTAGAATTCTGCATGCAGGACCAGCACTCTGGCCTGGAGTATTTTTCTGGTACTCCCAGATGACCAAAACTGAGTTCAAACAAATGATTTTTTTCGTGTTAACACATGAAAATTTAAAGAAATTTCTGGAGCTGAGGAACAGGCAAAGCTGCCTTGTAGATACAGGCTTAGTTTCTCAAGGCAGGCATGGAAGCAACACCCTTAATTCCTTATGTTTAATCAGTATTTGGGCTGGTTGCTGAATGTAGCTGTCAGCAGATGCTATAAGACCTACAAATCCAGCTGGCATGAATGTTACGGATAAATGACCCATACTTGCATAGCACCACACTTACTACCACCACTCTAAATAATATTCTGTTAAATTAATTTATATTCCAAGTTTGGAAGTCTGTGTCTGGTTCCCGAAGAATACTTGTTTTAAGATTAAGGAAAGACTATGATCACCTGAAAGTCTTCACTGCTGCAGAAACTAAATACAAACAGAAAAGGTAACACTTCTGCTCGCACAAGTGCTGTGCAGACAAAAATCACTGAGAGAGCAGACCTGCAGTGGAAACCTAGTGAGGATTCCTTTTTATCATTTAAATAGTTCAGAGAACAGCACTGATCAGAGAAGAGGTTTGCAGCTTCGATAGGTGATTTATGAATTTCATTTCAGAATTGGTATATTATACCATTTTGAACCCTGAGAATAGGGATACCATTTCAGGACTGACAAAGTCAAAGAGTAGACTAAATTTAAGGCATAATCCCTGTTGAACAAATTATTTTTGGTGGTTATTATATCATTATGTTTTGTTGGCTGAGATCATCTAAGATTGGCAAAGTGTGCTGTCCCTGTTTCTACTAGCCCAAGAATACCAATACTGTTTAAACTGCAGCCCCCTAAAGCCCTAAGATCAGGTCGTTTAGCAGAGGTATTTATCTCCAGTCAGAAGTATCAAGCCCTTTATTTCACCAAGGTTTTCTTAAAAGGAAACATTGAGTTTCAGTAGACTTCAGGAAGAACAGCAGCAGCGGAGCCCCCCTGGAAGCGTGGCTGCTCCCCAGCCACGCAGGCTGAGCTGCCTGGCTCTGGGGGTCCCCAGGCTCACGGTGCCAACTGCCACCCCAGTCTCCCATCATCAGTGATCTATGTTTGGGGTTTTTTATCCATCAACCTAACCGACCACCACTAAAATCAAATTTCCCAACTGCCTGGACTTCTAATTTTTCCTTTTCCTCTTCACATTTGTCATTTTTCTTTAAGAACATATGGAAGGTAACATTAAAAGGATGGAGGTTGTCTTTTATGGTTTAGAAGAGACCAGAGTCTGTCAACAGAGAAGTACATTTCCTCATGCTTTACTCTACTCCTCCAATAGAAGACCAAATAAATTTTCATTAGTTCAATATCACTTTGATATCTCTGAATTAAAAAAAAATATTTTCAAAGTGTCAAAATAATGGAGGTTATTATTAAAGATTATGGGCCTTTTTTGTAAACTGTGTTTTCTCACTTCCAAAAGATGTCATGCATATCATCTGAATCTCTCGAGTTTAGAAAATAAGGTGATTAGAGCTGCTTGGAGCTAAGGTGAGGCTGGGAACTGAAGAATGGAGAAGCAGCCCACATGTGGCACTGACAGCTGTTCACCATTATTGTTATTTTCACCATTATTGTTATTTTCAGCTGGCAGTGACTCCTGAAGGAGCAGTGCAGGGTGCCCTTGCAGGAGCTGGTTGTGCCCAAAGCAGATGTGATCACACAGGGCCAGAGAAGTACAGGGGCTTGTGCCTTTGCTCAGGTGCTGAACCTAAATAAGGGTTGAAAAATACTTTCATTTGTGTTACTAATATTATTATAATAGATGCAGTATATTATATATGTATATAGTGTATGTATATATACAATATATACATATAAAATGTGTATATATATGTAAATAATATTGTATAAAAATATTAATGTTAGTAATAAATCCATACTTGTGAGATTAAAAAAAAATACTACAGACCTCACTATAAGGACACAAATCAAATAGAAATGCGGAGGGAACGTAGAAATAAATTCTGTGCTGGAAGGAATTAAATATTCGTTGGAAAGAGGAATCAAGGGAGGACTATGCCTAGCGGTGGGCGCCCCAGCACAGGAGAGCCGTCCCTGCTGGAAGGGCCACCAGGGCAGGCAGGGGCTGGGGCCCCTGGGGCACCGGGAGAGGCTGGGGGAGCGGGGCTAACCCTGCCTGCAGGGGGAAGGAGGGCTACAGGGGGGCTCCCAGGCTCTTCCACTATCTCATGGGTGGTCGCAGGCAACGCTCAGGCAGATGCTTCTCAGAGGTGCACAGCAAAGGCAGGAGACAGCACTCACAAGCTGCAGGAAGGGAAATACCAGCTGGAGAGAAGGGAAAAAATAATCTTCCCAGTGAGGGAAGAATAAGCTGCCCAGAGAGGCTGTAGGATCTCCAACCTGGAGATGTTCAGAACTTGACTGGTCGAGGCCCTGAGCACCCCAGTCAAACTCTGGAGCTAGCCCTGGTGTGAGCAGGCGTTGGACCTCAGATGACCCAGCCAGCCTACCCTGTTCTGGGGCTTTATGGTACAGAGGCAGTATGTGCTACATTCTGAGATATTTGAAAGCCTATTCCAAAACCCATTATTTATACAGAACGGTGTAGCTCCAACAAGAGAGGCAGTGTATTTGGGGGCTTGCAGGGTTTCTTGGGGCTAAGGTTCGTGCTGTGCCCCAGCTCCTGCTTGAACTCCTGTGTCCATCCACTGGAACTACCTGTACTTTTCACAGCCAGGTCTCTAAGGCAGCTAGCTGGTTCCAGATAGGAAAATCCAAGCATAAACCTCTACTGAACTTCCACCTGCAAATAATTAAAAGCTCAAGAATATTGTAATAGGATTGCATATTTTTCAGGTCCTCAGAGACAGCCTTAATTAGTCTGATCTCTTGCAGGCACTTTTAGTTAACGCAAATCAAGCAACAGCATCTTCTTAAGCTTGCAGTTTACACTGAGATTTTTATATAGTTTCAGCAGATACAAAACTCAGCCCACAAACTTATCCTCACAGTCAGCACAATCTGCTTGCAAGAGTCCAGGTTTGCTAAACTCTTTCAACTTCAGTTAAAAAAGAAATCAATTAAAAAAACCCAAGAAAACATAAAAAACCCAAGAAACAACACACCAAATAAACAACAACCAACCACCAAAACAAACTGCTAAATTTAGGGTCTGTTCACAGAACAGAATGAAATGCTCTTTTAAATATCCCAAAACTAGCTCTGAACAATCTTACACATACACACACGTGACCATAGTATCTTACAGACACTAAGAACCACCTCAAAAGTAACAGAGCTGAAGTAGCACAGTTTCTGCCTTGGAGCAATTCACCTTACACGGCACCTTCCCAGCACATGGTGTCAAACGTGCTAACTACAGCAAGTCATCATGTGCTACAGCCATAGCGTGTCATGAAATGTCAAGGGCACTGCCATATTTCAGACACCTGCAGATTCCCTAAGAACAATTCCAAAATGACCTTGGAGATGGATGGCACCATGTAATCTAAAGAAGTACCAAAACAAAAAAAAACCCACCTTTTCACAACCCTTGCTCACCTGTTAGGAACGTCTGAGGAGAAAACTTGGTCTTGGCCCTACATCAGTTTAACCATGAACATGTAAGTAAAATATACCATGTAGTGCCACAACAGTATGGGAACACCTTTTCTTGCCTATCTGTGGTCAGTCTGCAATAGTTCACAAAAAGCAAGCTAAATGTTGGATCAGGTGAAGGTTCTTCGCGTCTCAAGCATTCTCACCCAGCCTCCAGACAGGACCAGCTGTAAGCAGACGTTTAGTACAATAAAAACACTGTGAAAACAAAGTAACCTAGTGTCCTTCCAAAGAGGAAAGCCAATTCTTTCGGGCACAGTACTACATGGGCACTGCTAATACTCTGGCTACTTCTAAAACAAATTCAGCCAACCCTAGCTTTGGGATTACCTGTAAGAAAGCCACCAAGCAGGTGTTTGCATGATTTTCTTGAACTCTCTTAAGTCCTTTACATGATAAATGCTCATGCAGAGTAGTATAAGGGCAGTTCACAGGTGAAAAACCTTGCCAGGCCAAATACGAGGTGAAAAAGCGCACCGGTTTTACATTTACTACACTAACAAGTATCCAGGGACGTATTTCCTGGATGATATAATATGTATTTTGCATATATATATGCATATATATATATGCATATATATATGCATATATAACATGATGGTGTGCTAAACTGGGAAGTTCCATTTCTAAAGAAATAGAAACAACAAAAAGCAGCGCTTTACTCCCAGAGCCACTGGCACTAACACTGGTGTCCTGGTTTCACAAGTTGTCTTTCAGCACCCAGACTCTGTATGTGTGCGTGCACCTCCTAATGTATAATTTGTTTCAGAAAGAACAAAAAGAAAAATATCAACTCTATGCTTTCTGCTGCCTTTATTAGCTTTATTTTGCATCTGTGCAATGTATAAGCCACAGCCATGGATCAGCATCACACTGTACCGGGCACCACACAAATGGAACAAATAGTATTTCCTCTGCCTCAAATAATTTATAATTAAAGCCTGTAGGGTAAACGATGGTGAATGCTAAAATATCTTGCTAGCCAAAACCATAAAGAACTGTAAATATATTCAGCTCCAAATCACCCTGAGTTTTCACTTCTTCCTCACTTGAGGAATAACTCCCTTTGCCATCAGTGAGAACCCTTAACTAAGCGAGGAGAGAGTTAATCTAACTTCCCTCAAATCCCACACAGCATAGGAACAAAATCAGGGCCATTTGTCTTGCCTGTCTCTGATGTCTGCCTGCTTTCCAAGGTTGTTTCCCTCTTTCCCTCTGCCTGTCTGAACAAACTTTTCTTTAAGCACTAGAAACCAGTTCAACTAATTTACACAGAAAATAAATTGTTTACGCGCACCAAATTGTAATCAGAATTGGGTCATAATGAGGTGCAAGGTAAAAAACACTTCAACAGACTAGGAAATAACTTGGAGTTAATGATGGAGGAGAAAGGACCCTTTATGGAATATATAAAAAAGGAGATAAAATCAGAAGAATAAAAATGAGAAGTTAAGACCTGACAGAAAACAGTGGTGTAAATAAGCCTTTGTGCAAGGTGTAAAGGAAAACCAGCTGTAGGAGCGGCGGTGCTAATGAAGCCAGGTTTCCTATCGATTTCTGTCTCCTGCTTGCTGTCTTAGGTACAAGTTCTGACTAAAGCCTTTGCCACTGGCAGGGGAGGCATTTTGTGAGGCTGCCTCTCCTGCCTGGACTCCCTAACGAAGCACGACCTCCGACTGCCTGGGCAGTAACAGCCACAATTGTTCTGCACCTGTATGTGCCCACCTGCTTTCATGGGCCTCAGAGAAACCTCATCATTAAATTATATTGAAAGTAATTGATGGATTCAAAAAGCTTCTAGGAAAGGAATGGATGCACAGGCAAACATATCACAGTCCTGCGCAGCATGGTCTCAGAAGCCTCCATTCCCTTCAGAGAGGGGAAAAAAGTAAAAAAAAAAAAAAAATGAAGAAAACAAAAATTGGTAGATTAAAAATAACATGGCATCAAATGAATTAGGTCATCCACATCGCATAAAGAGACCCAACCACTTTTTAAATGCACAGTCATCCCCTGCTGCCTTATGTCCCACTTCACACCCATTTGCTTCTGCTCCTGGTTACATGAAGGTGGACTTTGCTGCATGATTCCCAAAACCAAGGACCATATGACAATTTGCATCTGATGGCAATGTGCTATCAAGCAAAAGCATTTGCTATCTAGATTATTTGAACTAAGCATTTTAACACATGTAAGCATTTTGTCTTTAAAAGATGGTATGGTAAATCAATAACTGCAAAATGTTATTACAGAAGAAGGTATATGTAGAGCACTGTCTCATCTCTATTAGAAAGTTAAAATTGTCATATATTGGACATTATTAAAAGGACCTACATGCAAAGAAAAGCCCTGCTGCTAATAAGCTGAATTAAACAGCCTTTTAAAGTGGTATTAGTCCTGTACCAGCACTCTTTCACAAGCAGAAGTCACCCCTTGACCCCACGCTGCTCCGTCCCTGCCTTCTGCCACACTGCTCGCTCTGGCCATGGTTTGAACTCTGCTGTGCAGAAATCACAGCAACAAGAAACCTACACACACCCCTGCTTCTCTTTCTCCTCAAAATACTCCTTTCTTTGTAATTTCTCCTTTGCAATCACATCAATCTGGCTCCTTGCGCTGCTACAGTAATATCTGCTTCTGCTTGGTCTGGGAAAGATATTCTGGATTTCCTGGGCTCCAAGAGAAGGCAGGATCAAGCCAGCTGCCAGACTCCTGCAGGGATAAAAATGTTTATTTGTACGTTGTGCTGGTGCTGCAGATACTGGGATGAACTGAAGTGCACTGTTTCTGGGCCGTCCCACCTAAAATAACGAAAGGCAGGCAACAGCTAGGAGCTGCCTACCTACGAGGTCTGTCCTGGCAAGGCTGCGGGTGGTGCGGTGTAAGGCAGGCAGGCAGGCAGCATGCTGGAAGGGGACCCCAACGTTGGAGAGCCTGGGCACACACACTGCCAACGTGCAGGAAACCACCACCTCTCCAAAAACAAACTGAAATCAGAAACACCCACACACAGAAATTCCTGAGTCAAGCTAATGGAGTTGAAATAACTCACAGGACTTGTTTTTGGTTTGGTTTTCTTTTTTTCCCCCTTTTTTTTCTGTTTTTAAAGGACTTTGATCTAGCACCACCTCCACTCCATACCACCTCAGAGCGCTGTTGGCCCCCCCTTTTCAAAATGATGGCTAAACAGGGGCTGAACACAACCGAAATGTTTTCTGAAGAACCAGTTTCTTCTCATTGTTTATGGGTTGTTATTGAGACGTTCTCAAATAAGTGCTTCCAGCAGAATATGCAGGCAGGCATTCTAGCAACACAGCTGATGCATTTGAAGCAGAAAATGAAATACGCGGAAGATGTAAAATCAGCCCTGCCAGCAGGTCCAGTCATACAGCAGACTGCTTTTGCAGATTAAATCAATTGTAAGATAAATTATGTAACATAAACATCTGAAACGCAGTGCCTTAGCGCTCAAGATTTCACAGCAAATTACCAGCATGCTGTGCTTGGGTTTAAGGATAAGAATTTAGACATTTTGTTGCTGGGTCAGGAGGATTGGCTTTGAACTGGCTCCCAGCACTAAGCAACAGCCCAGTGTCTGCTTGCAGGGATCTGGGTTGATCTTGGCCTGAGCATCCATCCTCTCCTCTGGCCCGGGCTGACATGCATATTTGAGAAGATATTCAAGTTTCAAACTTTGTACAGTCATTCCTATGGAGAGCTGCCTTGTCACCTCATTTACTCTCAGCTGTAAGCAAGCTGGCAGCCTAAAGCACATAGATGATTTTGAGCAGTTACATTTTCTGACCCATGGCTCCTTTCCCAAGTCACGTATCAGTCACAAGCTTACAGTGGGATTTTAGTGCCCGTTCAATTCCATTTATGCAAGATCAAAATCTGGAGAAGGAAAAGATCTGGCTTTTTTTGTTTTTAATTTAAGAAAGTGCTCCGTGATGAACAGCTCGTTTACACTGCTGTCCATTGCTAAATTGTTATGCTATTTAGACAAAATTGTCTTTTTGGCAGCCATTCATTAGTGGTAATTATATTACAAACAAAATAATTGGGTTTAGAACTTCTTATTTTCTTTTTGTAGGAATTAAGGAATAGAAATTGCACCAAATGAATCAGAGTACGGATGCCTAATTTGTAGTAATCAAAGCACAACAGATTATCCAGATCTTTGTCAGATGAGCTACAGCAACCAGCAGTGTGGCCCCCCTTGGCAGTGTACATCCTCACAGCTCACATCTATCGAGACGCCATACAAGGCAGCTTCACCATCTGCCTTCTGCATGGTCCTTTCCTCATCCCTGCATCCATAAAGCATGAAGAGCCTTGCAGGACCTAGCACCACCACAGAGCTGCCAGCTGCCTGGACTGAGCAGAAAAGGAGGGGTGAGAGCCTTCTGGCTGTCCCCTCTGCTCTCAGCCAGCAGCCAGGGGTGCCCGTGCCCTGGGCAGGCTTCGATCTCCTACCTCACCCTTTTCTACCGTGCTGTGCCCAGCCCCTCAAGGAGGTCCTGGTCTACAGCTGTGGTCACCAAAGTGTGCTGTGGGGCACATAAACAGGCTGCCAACCGCTGCTTTTTCACCGTACTTCTCAAATGTAGGACACGGTGGACTCACTGCAGCTTTTATCTTCTGGAGAGGGAAAGAGAGCAACCACAGAAAATCTCACCTTACCCACAAAACTGGCCAAACACAACCTCACCTCTCCATTTACACAGGGGCCTCATGTTCTTGTCCTTCTTCCAGAGACTCACACAGGTAGCAAGGGTTGGATTTTCTACTAGTCATTTCCTACGGGTCTTTCTCAGTTTCTATACACTTTCCATCAGCAACGGCCAGAAATCAGTAGAGAGATACTTATTTGGTAGGTTTCTTCCTCAATTAACTTTTTCTTTTTCTTTTTTGTTTGTTTGTTTGGAGCTGCACATCTCAGCAACCAAGTGCTAGTTCTGGTTGCACTGCTTTTAAATCTCCCCCAAGTCCTCTTGCCCTTGTCTGGGCAAATGAAAATTTTCTCCACCAGCATTTTCAGTTTTCTAGACTAGCATGAGCGGTATCTAACCGCTTTGAGCTTCTCTCTGCTAACTGTGGCCCAAATTGGCATGAAATAAAATAAAATTTTACTGTGGAGAAGGAGAAGCTATCAGAGATGGCACCTTTATATTAAACAGAGTTGCAGAGGCAAAAAGAGACTATTTGTAAAAGTATGATAAATTCTTGCTTAAAGGATGATCGATAGCTAAAAATATTGTTTTAGCATACCATTTCTAAATCTAGGACATCTAGAAGGGTGCATTATTAATGGCATCTCCTGTGGTTCATTATTTCTGTGAGGAACAAAATGACTTTATGATTTAAAGATGAGAAGATTCTGCACATATAAGCAACAGAGTAAGCATGTTTAAAATTATAAATCTTACACACCTGCTCACATAGGAGCACAGTTTCTGTGGGTGAAGGGCTTTGTGCAACTCTGTCCCTACCATGAAGCTGGACATTCCTCAACACACAAAAAAGATGTATTGTGTATATATGTGTGCTTCTTCCACAGAAGCTGTATATGGAATCACGGGACAGTATAAGTCCTAAGGGGCCTCTGTAGACCATCTGCTCCAACCCCAGCTCACAACAGGGCTAACTCCACAGTTTGGTCAGGTTGCTCAAAGACCATCAAGTTCTTCACATCTCCAGGTTCCAAAAGTATCCCTGCCCTGCTCTCCAGCTTGGTGCCATCAGTGAGCTTGCAAAAGTTGACTCTGTCCCATCATCCAGGAACAAAGTCATTTGACATTACAGCCGCTCTGCAGAAACTATAGCTACTAACCAGACATCAGCTGGCTTTTGACTGCTGACCATTGCTTTTGAAGCCCAGCAGTCCAACCAATTGGACACTCATCTTGTAGTTCACCCATCAAGCCTGTATGACACCAGACTACAAAGATACTAATGGGACACCATGCTGCAAGGCGTGTTAAAGTGAGGGTATGCCCACTGCTCCCCCCTCATCCACTGAAACAGTCAGTTCATCACAGAAGGCAATGAGGTTTGACAAGCAACATTTGTTCTTAGCAAATCCACACAGGCTGTTCCCAGTCACTGCATCCCTAGAAAAAAAAATTAACTTTGAGGAGAGTTTGCTCTGTGATCTTCCCAGGAACTGACCAGCTGGTAGTTTCCTGGCTTCTCCTTCTTCCTCTTTTTGAGCATGGCTGTGGTGATGTCCTGTTCCAGTGATGGGGAACCTCCCCTGACTGCCACGACCCATCTAGGACAACGGCAGTAGCCTCACAATGACACGGGCTATTTCCCATGGCACACCATGGATGCATCCTGTGTTGTCCCATGACTGAGCGCAGCCACTTTGCCTCAGCACAAACTGACTGACCTTCCCCTATTATATCACTCACCCAACTGCCCCTAAGCAGAGGGTCAGAAGAGCAGAGCGTAGGAAAAAGCAAGGGAGGAGCCTTTTTGTCCCCAAGACTCCCATGGGATTCAGCAGCACACACAGAGACGTTGCACTTGCACAGAATGACCAGGCTTAATATGAGCACATAATCCTTGTGGTGTTGAGCATCCTCCAGCTGGCTTCTGCCAACTAGCTGTAGCGGACTACTCACTAAATCACGGGGCCCCATAAAGCACAGGCACTACATGCACCGCTGGCTCTGTTTGCCAGTGCAGAAGCCCAAGCAACCAAAATGAAATATGTGCTTGAACTGTACTTTTATATAATACTGCATTTGGAAAGGCAGAAAAGTTAATTCGTTTGGGTTTGGGTTTTTTTTTTTCATTTTGAGGCAACTTTTCGTAATTTGGGACTCACGTTTCTAATGAAACTATTAAGGTCTATGGGACTAAGAGAAAACTGCAGTCACAGTTTATAGAGAAGTTGGAATCCAAAACTGAGGCCATAGAGCATGGAGTGATTGTATTGAATATTTTTATCACTTATACTTATTCCAAACTGTCATCTCAATGGACTGCAAATACAACATTTTCAAAAGGTGTTAGCCCTTTGTATGTAATAACATTTATTTCTTGGATACACTTACGAATTCAGACTTCTAAGATTAAAATTATAGAAATCCCTCTGAACAGCTGATCTATCAGAACTATACTCCATCCAGTTTATAATAGCAAGTTTAATAACATATAAAAATTATACATAATTTTAGGTGTATTTGCTAAATTCATTCAAATTTCTTTGGAATTAAAATACCAAAGAGGGAAAAAAAAAAACCAACCAACAAACAAAAAAAGGTAAAATAATTATATAATTATATCTTCACGTAATTTGGACTTCACCTTAGAGAGGTCTGCTGCTAAACATGGGCTATCAAGAGGACAGCTAGGCTCCTCTTGGTGCTGCAAAGAGAAAGAACGAAAGGCAATTTTTGCACATTGCAGCAAGGGAAATTCCAGATGGACATAAAAAAGTTTTGCTTAGGCCCTGAAACAAGGTGCCCGTAGAGACTGAGAATATCTATCCTCACAGATACTCATATGATATGGACAGTATCATTTTTCTGCTGTATCCTTGCCCTCAGCAGCTCTGACACACTGCATTTCTTGAACGTGGACCTGCATAAACTTTCAAGGGGTACCATGAGTGACATGTGCATCTTCACATACAAGGAGAATTTCACTCTAAATGCTCTGCTACCTGGGGAGAGAGAAGCATCCATTTGGAAACTGAGCCAATAGAATTCTGGGGTTTTCAAGGAAGCTGTTGCTGACAAGAAACATTCAAAAAGAATCTGTATTTGTGACTCCCTTTTAGATCAGCATTGTCTTTCTGCTCTGATGGAAAGCATTCTCCTGACTATCTCAACAGACCACGGGAGAGAGACATAACGAAAACATTTATATCACTCTTATGCTTAACAATCTTAATTGTAAATGTTGACATGACAGATCCTCATGTACATTTGGATACCATTTTTATTGCACTTATAGTGTAAAGATGATCAAGCATTAAGAGTTGGAAATGGTAATTTTTTAATGCACACTCGTACATATGGCCAGAAAAGGCCAAATGAGGGAGCCAGAACATCCCTTCCCTCTGATACATGTTGCGGTACCTCTGCCAGGATCAATCTGGCTTTGGCCCTCTAAACATGAAAGGGCAGATAGCTTAAGGCTCAGAAAAAGGGCTAACTCTTCCTTTTACTGACATTGCTGCTTGATCAGTACTGGGAATTGTATTGCTGCTCTTTTGTTTTCAATTTGGAGTAGCTAAATTGAAGAGACACCACTCATTCATATTCTACACTTCAAGGTTCTCCTAGCAGTCAGGAGGGCTGAAATTTGAAAGCAGCACATTTAAGGACATGGCTAAAGGACCTGTATTTCTCACATTAAAACTCTCAGTACTGCATGTCCTTTTACCTCTTGTGCTGTTATTTCTGCTGTTCTCACATTGTAGGGTTGGGGGTGGGGTGAAGGGTGTTGTTGTGTTTTAATTATGGTTATTCTCCTTCCTTCCAATAAATTACCGCTATGTCCTGAAGTCCCTTCTAGCACATGGTCAGCCTCTCACGAATCGTTTTCTGTGAGATGCTATACATCAACAATGCAAATTACTGCTGACAATGTATTGACTCTCTTGCCTCTAAAGATCTTACTCCTTTTTGTTTTAAGCCTATGTGAAAGAAGTATAATTAATCACTCTGGATAGAAAAGTCCTTTTCTTTCCCAGGAAAAAATTAAAGAACAGGTGAAATACACATTTTATATAAATTCCTGGTACAGACTTCTCCCAGTTTGACTTTATTCAGCCTCCCTGCAAAGACCGTTAAAGCATTGCAGTTATTTGTGAAAGGTACGGTCACTCACTAAAAAATGGTTAAATATTGGCTTGTTTCTTATTTACCTGTAGAGCAGGGAGTCTCAACACTATCCTTAATTACACATCTGCAAATCCAGAGTACATGTTTAAATAAATAGAAACACTTTCTGCATACCATCTGTAACAAGGCTGGTGCTGGACCCACTGATTTTTAGTTAATGTAAATCATTTAAGAGCAATAATATACAAATGCCACAGAATAGTGGTAAATCTTACCTCAGGTGACAGTGAACTCCATATCAGAAATACTGCGTTATTACTAGTAACATCCCATTTTTGACCAGATTGCTTCTGCTTTGACCTGTATTTCCTTAGTTTTGTCTTGGAGTGTCCTGGATTTCATTTTAAGGATTACAAAAGCAACATCGTTTTATTTCAATCTCGTTCCCATTCTAAAAGTTTCATTCTGATGCTTTTATTCTCCTGCACATTTAATGGGAAGAGGATTTTTTTCCTGCAGACAGACATTTTAATCTGCCCACATTTGCCACCCGATTCACCAGGGATGTCTGGTGGATGCATAAATACAGAACTGATTTAAACTCGTACTCCAGATACAATCTCTGCTTTCTATCTGGTTTGTCCTGTCCTGCTGGCACCGGCAAGTGGCTCATTGTGCTGGAGGTGAGCAAAAGGGGCCCTTTTGCCTATAGCCACCCTACTGAGCTGAGCTTCTTACTGTCTCAAGTTAGCTGGAGGTCTCTTCCCAGTTCCCAGTGAACACACACGCACACAACAATGTGACTACATTTACATCCTTTGTGAAATTTCCACCAAGTAAGCCCTTGTCCTGAATTCATCCTGAATTCGTAATGATGCCCTGGAACTTGATAACATTTGCTAGATTTTTAGTGCCAGCTTCAAGGTCTGAATAGCGTGGTGTTTTCCAAGCTGGAGTTTCCATCTTGCTCCTGTCTCAAAACAGGTTGTGTGCAGCTGGGACGGGGGTAGAGAGGTACATCTCACTACACCAGACAGCAGAATAGCACTGCATCCTCCCGTGAGATCCTGAAGGCTGATACCCAGCCACAGAAACCTCCTTGAAAAACCACATGATGACTCAAAGGATGAACGTTCACCACAGAAATACAGCGGAAAATGGTGAGAGATATTTATAATGTTACAGCCTTAACTTCACACTGTAGTGTTTACTTTGAAACCACCCACGCTGAAACACTTTCATGAGCAATACAAAACCTTACTTCAAGAGATATGAAAGTTTGCCATCTTCTACTAGTGACTGAGTAATTGTGAGTAATTGGGTTTTCTCTTACAGAATACTGGGAAGAGCGCACTGTTTCACTTAGATTTTCAGTTTCCATTACAAAAACTTCACATCAACTCAGTTGCAGTGCCCCCCCCTCCCCCTTTATTTTCCCTATACAGAATCTGGGAATATACACAAAAGCAGTCTTGCTTCCAAGAACCTTCTTTCACTTCAGAAAAAGATATGTTCTACATTTTCCTGATACAGGCATCCTCTGTGATTTTTCTCTAACAGTTTATTGATCCTCCAGATATCTTTCCACAGGCTCCAGGTTTTCCAGCTTTCAACCTCTAGGGATGTAAGCTAGATGAGATCTTCAGATTGCCTTGCAGCACCATTTTAAAAGAGCTCAGTGGCTTCTACTTATGATTTGAAAGTCAGGCTGTTTATTGCAAATTAGCACAATGTTTTGACTCCTAAAAGGCATATAAAATCCCAAGAAGCCACTTTCACTTCTGATATTCTTAACAGAAATACACTTTCCCCTGTTGTTCATTTTGAAAACTACAGTGTATGGCCTTTTAATATAGTTCTCTACCCAGAAGTTATTAATGAAACATACTTCATTACAGGGTTTCAAGCAGTCTGGTAGATGGATCACTGTGGTTAACTGCAAAAACTGCAATGACCTCATAAAGGTGAGAATTTCACTTGATATTTTGGAGAATGGAATATTCTTGAATATATTGCAGTACATTTAGGGACTTTTTTGTACCCTATCATCACTAGGTACCACAACGAAACACTGATATCTGTTCTAGAAAATGCTTCCTTAAACTCATAGAAACCAGTCAAAACCAACAACTTTGTGATTAAAAAGTGTATGTGTGTGTGTGTGTATATATATATATCTCCCCAAGTGATTTCAGTGTTTTAACGCATGTGAAAATAGAAACTCTCCTGCCAACATAAAGCACAGAGTTCATAATTTCAAATATATCTCTATGGAAAAGGTCTCATGCGCAGATGGGGGCTTTCCCTGTTTTGACACCCCCCTTTATATTTTATTATTAGCACTGATTCTTCTCTTAGGAGACCTTTAGCATGGTAGTCTAAGTATGAAAACACTAGTTAAACAGCTAAATCCAAGTGGTGCTCAGAATTTGCTAAAACAGGAACTAGAATTGTGGTGGTGTTCCTGGGTACCGTACACACTCAGTACCTCTAGAACATATTGGATTGCAAGGTGTCATCTAGGGACACTGTCCCTATTCTGGAGCAGTTACTGTAAAAGTTACAAATGGCCACCTTATCTCAGAAGGATCAATGCTATTAATCCATCAATGGATGATTATGATACATGACCATAAGTCTTATTTTAATATTTAGTAAGTGTATTGTATGCTATCCTGGGCCACAGGAAACATCCAACAATTGCTATGATTTACATTTCATTAACTGTAAAGAATTATCAACACAGCCACGGCCAAGAATTAAGTGATGTATATTTTGGTGCACTGAGAGTAGTTAAGAAAATGAGATCTGTGCTAGAACCGACAGGACAAATTAGACTTTGAGAAGTAATTGATTTTTTTTTTTTTTTTTGCACAGATTAGTCTATAGCATAATTTTATTAGCTACAGTGTTGTCAGCTAAATACTCTTAGAGAGGTGTTGAGCATCCTTTAATTATAAGATTCACTATTTGTTTCCACAAAGACTACACGAAGCATGCTCTATCACAGTTGTATTTGCTATTTCCTAACACAGTTAGACCCCTGTTTTCTCAGGTGTTTTGAAAAGGTGTATGCAATGTCATGACTATAAAGAACTAAGATTATACAACTGTAAAAACACAACGCAAAAAAGAATACCCAGGGACTGGGGGGATTTTAACTCCAGTAAAACCTCTCATAAGACTCATAAGAGATCATTGAATGAGAAGGAAAGCGATGAAAAGTTTCTGAATTCATATTAATATACATCCACTGCTCTTAGATCTTATGCGAGTCTAGTTCTGAACTGCAGATGTTCAATTATATCAGTACTGGGAGTACCACTTTTCCAGAAATGCAAAATGGCTTGAACACCTATGAGTTTTTCTTACAGCTTTTTAAACAGAGTAACATGAGACATTAAAAAACACTGGACTGCCAAAAATAAAAAGACTGACTTGCCAAGAAGTGTGTCCTGATATGTCCAAGACCATTCACCTGGCATTTCTGTTGTTTCCATGCCAGGTGTTCAGGATGTCTAAGCTGGATTCGTAAGGACTTTCCCAAAATGGGGAAAAAAACCCCATCTGTTTATGAGCTCTCAAAGTCCAGGTGCGAGGCTCAAAATGAAACATTCCCACGGTCTTCTGCTTTATCACTGAGGAGCTTGATAATGGTCAACAAATCCCTTCCTGTTTGGAAAATTTCTGATAAAACATTCATATCCTGGACCCATAAAGCTAAAGACCAGAGCTCCACGGATTAAATTTCCTCCCAGTGAAGTAAGTGTTGATAAAACACACTTTCCATAGCATTGTCTCAGAAGCAGTAATGGCAGTTTTAGACCATGAAGGCATTATGAGCCAAGCAGGCAGTTAAATGAACCTGATGGGGTGCATTAAAAGAAGTCTTCCTGGGGTCTTTCTGGAGATTTTCACATACAAATGTGGAAGACCAAGTCCTAAGGGTTTCAACAGACTAGAAGCTCACACAGCTACTTTGAAAAAACATAATATATTTTCATTATCCAGCATACCTGAGGAAAATAATGAAATAGTTGCCCTGGCTTCTCAGCTAGGCAATAACTCTCCAAAAAATAACGCACAGAGAGCCTATTTCAAAGAAGCAGGATCTCCCAAGAACAGGCTATTCAAGGAGACTGAAATCAGTATTGCCCTCCTCGAACTTCCCTTCTAGTCAAGCATAACAGAAAATTTTAGGACCCAAATGAACAAAACATTTGAAAGCAGTTAATCTTAAGCAAAGAAATAAGCCTTAATTAACATTAAGCATTAAAAAATGGTTAAATTCTTTGTTCTAGCAGTATGTTTTGAGAAATCCATATATTCATGGTTTTGCTGTTTCAGAATTTTGTCCTAATTAAATAGGACTACATAACGTGATTTTCACTAAGGCAAAACCTATTCATACACAGAAATACCTTCAAGGGCTCATAATAAATCTTCAAGATGCTCAAGCTCTGGCAAAGAACCACGTGTCAAAAATAGGTCCACATCAAAAAAAAACAAGTCCCCACCTTATACCTCATCACAATTTCAGCCTGTTCAGCTAAAGGATGGTCTACTGTTAGCAATCCACTTTCCCTTCCTCTTTGATCTCCCAGAGAGCTGCTGGCGAGTTAGAGGGTTTTTTTGATCATTGCCTAAAAGACGTAAGAGTTATAGAAAAAGAATCGCTTCTCAGAAAAACTGTAGAGCCCACCTCAATGCAGAGCTGCAGAACACGAGCTCATTCAGGCTAAGAAGCAGTGCTATTTGCAAGAACTTCCACTCACCAGAACAGTTTCAGATGGGATATAGGAACCTCTAAAGGAAAAGGAGAAAGCCTGGAAAGCCGTTTATTGCAAGCACTTTATTAGCTTGCCAGCTGTGGAGACCAGAGCTAGTCTAATACTTCCAAGAAGCCAAAGCTTCAGAAACTTATTCCA
This sequence comes from Falco punctatus, assembly GCF_963210335.1. Classification (NCBI taxonomy): domain Eukaryota; kingdom Metazoa; phylum Chordata; class Aves; order Falconiformes; family Falconidae; genus Falco; species Falco punctatus. Next base: position 24,362,956 of record NC_137592.1, on the reverse strand, counting down.
ATTTGAAGCCATACACCTTTAAACGTGGATACAGGATTTTTTAAAGTTATTTTCAAATCTGAAATTACTGAAGCTGTCCAGCTAAAGACAACCTCTGAAAATCAGGTGTCAGAACTTCTCAGAGCTGATCCTCAGTCTCTGAAGCTCAGGGCTCAGACCCCTGATGCCTAAAACTTGTCTGTTCAGGTACCTTCCAGAGTCAGTGGGGAGAGCCTGCGGGGGACACGACATCCCACCCAGCATCTCTCTGCCAACCGCAGCCCAAAGAACCTGGGCTCTTAAATTAGGCCCCTGGGTCAGTAGAATGATTTTTGGACCAAACACGCAAGCCTGGACTTGATTCTTGACTTCTGCAGCCTTCCAACTGGCAAATGATATTTCAATACTTTTCCATTACAGTTTATTTACCAAAACATCTTTTTAACAAACCTGCCTGCTCTCTGCCTTGATTTTCGCAACACTGAATGCTGGTATATGACAGAAACATTATTCATGCAAGGAAATAGCATTTTAAAATAGGCTAAAATAAAAAAAAATAAATAATGATAAAAACACAACAAATGAACTCCAACAAAAAACACCTCTTGAACGTCAATTCTTTGCTCATTTAAGTAGCCCGTTATTGAGAAAAAGCTCCCAATAAATGGGCTTTCCATTCCATTTTGAAAAAGAAATCAGAAAACTGAAAGCAAACAATAATCTTCCTTTTGTCATAGAAAATGCTTACTTTAAAACTACATTACTTTCTCCTGTTTCGTTTTATAATTTTTCCCCTCCACTTTACACCAATAGAAACAGATAAATTCTTCATCTTTGTAAAAGAATAGCAAATCATTTCCTTTTCACTTTCCAGTTAGGTTGTTCTACTTTCTTGTAACACATTTTCCAAGCCTCTTCAAACCTGACCAAACATGCTTTCGTAATGTATTTTCAAGCCTCAGTTATCACTATATAAAACCTTAAGTTTCCACAATTAGACCTGTCACATTAAAATTAATTTATTTTCTATAGCACAAGCGCCAATTGAAGTATTCTAAAAATAAACAAACATGCTTGAGTGTCTCTTTCTTATAACAACAATCCATTGATTTAGGTGTCTTGTTTTTGACAACAAGTTGAAGGCTGAGCTACTTCAAAGACATTCTCTGGGCATTTTTATATTTTTATTCATCGAGAATGTTATGTTCTTTCTAGTCCAATAAATCATTTCCCAAATGCTCACTTTTTGCTGTGAATAGCCTTATGGCAAGGAGCAGGTATGGGGTAATAGCTTCAAGTGTTATCTACTTTGTAATCTGGTCTGAATGCACCTATTTCTAGACCTCAGGCTGGCCTGATGTCTTATGGAAAGAGTGTTTAGCACCTAAACTCAGCAGCTGCATCCCATACTAATGGAATGTGTAACGCGCAGGAGGGAGAAAACACCTTGAGTTGTTGACAGGGGACTGCACATCCACTAATGAAGTGAAGGTCATGACAGCAACACATGAACACAGAGGTCACTTAGGAAGGGGGGTGCAGGCAGAGAGCGCACAGCAAAGGTTTGCCTGGGTAGCAGAGGCCTGTGAAAGTCACAAATCTGGGTGGATTTGCAGGTGCCAGGAGGATCCCCAGCCATTCTACATTCTCAGTGTTCTTGAGCACTGCTATGCACATGCTGAAACAAAAAGGGATATTTTTTTTTTCTTAGTTAATTCTCTGAACTTGAAATAAGGACCTCTGGGCTCCACTGTAATTCCTGTTATACACAGGATTTGGACTATTTTTTTTCTGTTGCTTTGCACTTCAATTTCTTTTATAAAATGAATGTCATAGTTTCTCAATCTCATAGTTAAGTTTACATATTCTTGGCTGCAGCAAGTGGCTCTCCCTGCATTTACAAGATGGCCTTTCACAGCATACTCCTGTGATTTCAGCCAGCTTCTTCAGAGCCAGCAATGCATGAGATGTTGCCAAGTGCTAGCATCATTTCAGCATCCCTCTGATCTTTTGTACTTGCTGTTTCACAGAGAGGTTCTAGGAGAATCTCAGTCCACTCTCAAAGACTGTTCACGTTCCTGTTGCTATAGAGGAGTAGTCAAAGGCTCAGAAAGCAAATAAAATGGTTAAATATTTTTTTTCTTTTTCATTTAATAATGTAGGGCTCAACCAATAGTTATTTAGCTGTTAGACATTAATGTAACCACTATCTTCATGTTCTCTCCGTGACCACCATTGGCTGCTAGTGAACCAGCACCTACGCAGAGGCTCCAAACTACGATGAGCACAACCAAGGTGGGGACCTTTTCCATGTTCCCTAGTGAGATGCAATAATGACCAAGTTTAACTGAGGATCTTCAAGGCTCTCTCTACCCCTTTTCATTCATTGCCCCTGAAGCCTTAAGGTCACAATGCTCTGTGCATAAAACACCCATAATCAACCTTAGGCAATTTGTTCTGTTGAAAATAATTGAGATACAAATAACAGGAAATTGCTAGATATTGGCAATAAAGTCATTTATTGTAATTGATTGTATAGTATGCCTTATGCTATTATAAGGTTTAATAATCAGAAGCACATAACTAAGTCATCTGTAGCTGCAGAGAACCATGAACAGTATGTGCCATAAAAATAGGAGCAGCTGTAGTCATTGATGTTCTCTGATCTTCTAAATGCACACTGGAAATTGTATTATCCAAGATAACAGAAAGGGAAATGTCTTGTTTCAGAAATAGTATGAACATAATCAGATTTGTGAAACAAAATGATTTTAGTAATATGGGGCACTGTGCACTGAGACCAGAGAAATGGTTTTATGAATTGTAATTCACTACTCAGTAAATGGCAGAAAATAAGCCACAGGGACTCCATCCTTCACTGTTAGCGTGATTGCTATTCTTGATGATTCAATATAAATTCAGATTTCTCAGGTGCCACACATCAGAAACCTGAAATGGGGAGAATGCTTAACAGAGGAGCCCGTTACACTTTTAAGTTACATTGGAGAGAAGAACTGCATGGAAATAAATCAAGTGAGTGAAAGTCTGCTCTAGGCATGACACTTTCCTTAATCAAGTAATTATATTCCCCTCACTGTTCATATGTGACTCCTTTGTGTATTTTAATTGCTCGTTTCATAATCCTGGTTTTCTCCCCTCTTAAAGAGGTGAAAACAGGTTAGATATTTTTCCTACTTGAGAAAACAATATTGCTGAGTGTGAAGTTGAAAAGTTACTCCTTTAAGTCAAAACATGCCCCTTACAAATACTGCTGGGCTGTGCAGCGTCATACTACTCAAAACTATTCATCTACATAGACCAACTATATATTCATTATAGAGGACCATAATAAATATGTCTGAAATTGTGGCTTTAAGGCACATCTAATATGCATTTCACAGGCTGAGCTGCCCAACTGGGACACTGATTTTGCCAAACCAGTGGGTTGCAAATTAGCTATCAGTGTGACAACATACTCTGAGGTACAAAAGCAAACACAGAAAGTAACTTCATTTTGCCAGCATTTCTGTTTGAAGTGTTTGTCTCCGAATTTTTGCTTCTAACTATTATTAAACTCTAAGTGGAAATAATATTGAAATGCTCCCTCTCTCCAAGCACCACTTAATGCTGCTCCACAGCACCAGTTCTCTCACATAATACATTTTCACATCTTTTCCCCCGTAACTTCCAGTCCATCAGTACAGATGAGTTATGTCCCCTGTTCCCTCCTCCTCCTTCTGCTGCGATACGGTTCATTGCGTTCTCCCGTGCTGCCCCTTGTGCTGGAAAGGAATTCCTTACTGATCCCACAAAGGTACCTCAGTGATCTGCCTTCAGTTCCCTTGCTGCTCCTTGAAACTCAGACTACAAACTGCAATACACTTAGAGGTTAAACCTCAGCTGTGTTGGTATGACTACGTATTATACAAATAAAATCCATCTCATCGCTGCCTCTATTCAGCAACTTCCATATGTCAATCATCATCTGCTGCCTTAAGACTTATATAGACATTAAACTCTCTGGGGGACAGAAAATCTCTTTATTCTACATTTACAAAACTCCTAACAGAGTAAGGGGATCGTCCATAAGTGTTTCATGTAGACCTTGTGGCAATTAAGATAATCAACAATTTAAAAAATGTTTGCACCGATACTACATCCATAATTCAGTTGCAGTAGAAGGAATTGACTGTTTCTACCTGAAGTTATACCAGTCATAGCTACAAAAGCTTGGAACCCTGAGCGTCAGCCTAGCTACAAGTTATAATGATGTTAAAGATCAGGGAGAAGACTAATATAGAAGAAAAATCTCTTCTGTATTGGAATTCTCTCCTTTGAAGTAAGAAGCGATGGCCCATCATAGGGGCAGGATGCAGGAGTAACAGACCATGAGTCCGCTCCCTACATAATTACACACATGCAAAAAAAAAAAAAAAAAAAAAGCAACATAGACACTATTACAAGAGATGGTCAGAACATGCTCAGATGTGATAAAAATATACCTCTTGTGTCTTTACGTCAATCTAGTTTTGTCAAATACACTTCTCATTAATTCCTTGTCCTTTAAAAATAAACATTAACTTTAATAAAACAGTGAGCTAGTGTTCATGCCATTGACACTATACTTTCCCAAGGAAACTGTTAATTTATAAGCCGTGGTTTGGATCCTTAGCCACTTGGAAGATTAACAAGAAAAAAAGTAGCATAGCAACTACTCCCCTGTACATGATTTATAAGTATGTTAAAATAACTGCCATATTAGAAGATCTGAATTAATCTGGAAGCTTATTTAGTAATAATTTTACCTTATGCTTTTAAAAGATACTTTAAAAGAGCTTTTAGATCTAAAGATGTTAAAAAGATAGTTAAAGAAATTTTTGTATCCTTTAAAGGTGGAGAGGCAGTAAAAGTTTATCAACTATAACCTTGATATTATTCAATCAGACTCCTCAAGTTAGATGAGGTAAGCAGAGAAATCAGATTCTGGTGTCTGAGCCAGGCATTGTAACATATTATTGTTTCTGCTCATGACACGGTGGGGGGGTGGGGGTTAAGAAAAAAAAGTATTTCTGCTGTGGCTAACTGCTTTAGCCACAACATTTACAAAGCTACTTAACAAAGAACATCTTGACTAAGGTAAAGTCTAATTTAGCATGTTTTACATTCCCATACCACACTTCACAAATTTTCTTAATTCAGTAAGACTTTCTACTGAAGGATAAAAGACTATTAATCCAGGGATTTGTATTTCTGTCTAGATAAACATTTTTAGCTACTTCTCACAAAGTAACTTTAACTTTTGTATTTAAAAGTTAACCCCTATGAAAAACGGTCTTTCAGAAGATTATCTACCAGTTGAGAGACTCTTAACACCCTCCATGTGCTGGTGTTTCACTGAGCAAGCTTCCAAAACAGGTTTTAAAGTACATATTCCTCAACAAGCTGATTTATATGAAGAGGCAGGTGGTGAGTAAAGAGAAAAGTGAGTCTAACAGAAGCAATGTGAAAATGTGGAAAAAACGGGACAGTACCAAACTGAATACACTTTGGTAAATGCCACCACACCTCAAAGGGCCCTCTGGTAAACAGCTAGGTAGTTCCTCTCTTTATTGTTTATGCACCAAAATATAGCTTCGCATGAAAGTGTCTGGACCTGTAAATAGGAAGATGATGAGGCTTTAGGTCACTTTGTAAAATCTCAGTCCAATTCAAAGCCTGCCAAAGTCAATGGAAGTCTACAGATAGCTTCATCATTTTTTATCAAACACTAGGGCATCATAGTCACAGTGCCTGCATCAACGCATAACTTGCAAAGTAGCAGCTATACATTTCTCTAGGTATATGTGACCAAAGTTCCCTCTGCAGTCACAGAAAGCCGACACATTAGATAGTGTGAACGGTTTTCAGCTCCCTTTTATTAGTATTTTCAAATTCCGGTCATTCTAGTCCAAACGGGAACTTTTTTTCTTGTTTTATTCTTTTTTAAATTCTGGCTCGGTTCAGAGATTTCCTACCACCAGATAAAATGACAGGACGCTGAAATCCAGCAGAGTAGCTGCCCGATGGAACAGTTCATATCACCATGCCCCAGTTACCTTATGAGCAATCTGTCTTTTCCCTGCCGTGGGTAACCGAGCGAGTCCCAACTCTAACATTTAAGGAACAGCAGCCATTTCTACAGACAGGTCAACACATACCTCAGAAATCCTTCCCCCAAAGCAAATTTGTTTCTCGGGTCACATAAGACTTTCAGTGCCAGGAGCCCCTCCCAGGGGATTGCACCGTCCCCACGCGGACGGGAAGGTCCCATCTCCTCCTGTACCTTGCCCTGGTGCACCCACCGCACCACCCAAGGGGCAGCTCACAGTTTGGGGAGATCAAAAGCAAATCAATGTTCCTGGCTTCTTACTAACTTCATGGCAAGGGAAAAGGGTGGAGGTTGTCAACCTTAATTAATGCCTGTTTTAAAAGCACTTTGCATTCCTTGCCTGACATGTGCTTCACAAAAGCCGAGAGCTGTTGTTATTAACAACTCGCAATATAAACACACTTGGCCTGATTTTCCTCTTGCTCACAATAGGCTTCACGCTTGTTTAAGTCTCGATTGGGATGGAATAAGCAGGCTTTCTGCGGTCAGTGCAAGGGGAGGCTCTAAGAGGTGACGTACAAGAACCTCCGGAAGAAAAGCCAGCAGGAATGAAAAAAAAAAAAAAAACATATCTTAGTTAAGTGCTCCATTCCTTGAAGGCTGAGCACGGAATCAAAACAACACCAATTGTACAAGCCTTTGCCTCTGTGCACTTCTTAGTCACTTGAGTGAAAAAATTGTCTTGCTTGGAAAATTATTTTTTCCACAAATGCTTTCTTCCTTTTTACTGTGTCAAACTGCTCATGATACAGCTAGAGCTAGGGAGACATCAAAGAAATTCTGCTAAGATGCTTTGATCAGGGAAAAAAACCCAAACAACAAAACAAAATAAAGAACAAAAGAAAAAAAAAGAAAGGAGGCACGGCTTATCAGCTTAGATCCTGAAACGTTTTTCAGTAAAGTATTAAGATATCTGGAGAGAGAAAATAATTCACCAAACCCTATCAGGTTCTCAAATCAGTCCCAGAGGTTATGAGCTTTAATGTTCTCCAAGTCACAGGAGGCCCTTTAGTCTGTCCTTGATCCTCTCAAGTAGCTGGAAATGAAAACATGGTGCAGAAGCTGCTGCTTCAATTAGACATAATATTGAAAAAAGGTCAATAGCTCTTCCTTGCTAATGAGAAAAAAAACAAGCGCTGTGGAAGAACGCCATCCCACCCTGCCAGCTGACGTCAATAGAGCACATGCATTTAAGTATTATAAAATCAGGGTAATTCACAAACAAACAAATATTTTGCACCTTTTTCCTCTACTGACCAGCTCCTTTAGAGATGAAGCTAAATCTCTCCCATTTCTTAGTTGAAGAAGTTCTTGGTGTTTTCCTCTCATCATTTTAGCACATCAGAAAAATCAGTTAGGGAGGAAGGTACTGGATTTTTTTCTTCCTTCATCCCCCTCCAGCTTACCAAACCAGCTACTTCTGGAGTCACTGTTATCCTGACAGGTATCACTACCCTAATATCAGCGAAGAGATCTCTAAGCTTACACTGGACAGATAATATTCATTTAGAAAAGGAGACACATGAGGGAGCTTAAATATCAATTTCAGTCCTCAATCTGCTTAACACGGCTTGTTGCGAGTGCAGGTATTCAGGACCACATAAAGCATCTACGCCATTATATTTTTACACTTTTCAGTTCAAGTTGGTTTATTCTTCAAAGAGCAGAAAGAGAACTGGAATTAAGAAATAATAAAATACGAAAAAGAAAATATCCAAAACAAACAAAAAAAAAAAACCAAAAAGCTAAAAAAAACCAACCACAAAACCAAACCAAACAGAAAAGCTGTAGAAGTTGAAATGCAAGTTGCAGAGTCCTTACTCAGACCGGGTCCTGACAGTGCCATGAGCACCGCGAGGGATGGGCAGCCCGCAGCCCCGCGTTAGCGCGGCGAGCGACGGTCACACCAGCGTGGCCCAGGGCGGCCGGGCTGGCGCAGGGGCTGCGTGCCCAGGCTCCGCCGGAGATACCTACATAGTCTGGTCTACAGCAAATACCTCGCCAACATCCCTCCACTGTACAACGGGACTTGGAAAAGGGCCAAGAATGTGAACGTATGGTTATTTTTTTCAATGCTCATTACTGTAGCTCCAAGTAATCAAATCTCTTTCAGTTAAAATATATTTCCTTTCCTACGTTCGGCCAGAGAGCGTATTAGATTTGGTTATGCTTTCCTGCTACATATGCAAAAAGAAGTGTTTTCATAGCAACAGGCATTAATAGCTGCGAAGAAAGAGTGTATTTGATTGGAAGTAAATTTGTTTACTTGTTATTTCAGTGATGTATCGGTTACTATGATATATTATTAGTATTTTGAATATAATGTAAAATACACAGGATACAGTGGTGCTTTCGAACAGTAGCTCACAGCCAGCATCTCACACATCGTTGTGGGGTGAAATGCCATTCAATACCAGGTGGGAAACTGAGCTCAGCTCTCCAATCAAAACTGCACATGTTGCTCATAGATGAGATATGCCTTGAACGAGTCAGGTCTCTTTTTGGAAGGCAACAGCTCCAGCACAGCCCAGCAGCAAGGCCTCAGTCCCCCCAGCACCAGCCACTGCTGCTGCCTTCTTTGGAGAGCAGAGGATTTGGTGGGGGAGCACAAAATGATCACCCTGAGGTCACTGAGTGGCATCCCATTGACTTGTCACCTCCAGGGCCTAGGCAGGATGACCACCGTTAATCCCACTTTACTTGGTTCTGTTCTCATTTATTTTTTTCCTTTTTGTACATCTTGTTCAATTGAAAACTGTGCAATATTCTTCACTTTGTGGCATTGCGTAGCAAGATGCTCAGGATCCTTCCTGGCTTGTTATTTTAAAGGAGAATTTACCAGAAAGACAAAACAAAACACTGGCCATTTCCTCAAGTGAGTCTTAACTATAATAAATAAATCAAACACACACACTATTACAAAGCATTATATATTTTTACTTATTCAATTTGTTTTCAGATTCTTTAGCCCTGCCTGCGCTTACTACAAGACTACAGGTTGCTCATGGAGTTGCATAGCTCTAGCTGTTGTATTGGAAGGTGTCAGGGAACTTTCCAAAGACCCTAATTTTGGTTAGTTATGACTTTGCAAAACCCTAATCACTTTATGCATTTTGTGTCAAGGATTCAGGCTCCCTAGATCCTTTTAAAAGTACCTTTGAGAATCATCTGTTTGCAGGTGATTAGTAGAGACTTGCTGGACTTGCTTTGTATTTTATAGCTAGAATAGCTGAAAATTCAGAATTTTAAGTTGGTAAGACTTTGAAGAAGAGGTCTTTTGCCCACAAATCTGAGGCCCTTATTTTGTACCACTTAAGCCAATTAAAAAGTTATTATTGGCATTTTCAAAGAAAGACATAGCTGACAGGTAACCACCAAGGACTTTTAACATTATGGATGTGCAGATCCTATGAGCATTGTGGCAATGAAGCTGCACAGAGAAAACCAGAGATACTTCCAAGCTATGGTTCTTACAGCCATTTATTTCAGGAATCATCACTTCAGAAGTGTGGCTTATTTTAATTAAAAATAAAAGATATATCCTCCCCCAAATACATATCCCCTTCTTTCTTAATCCTGTGCATCAAAACCCTGAGTGTTCCCAATCAGCCATTTCGAAGTCTATGGTGACCATCACTCTGACTCTGCTCTTTGGGATTGGCAATAGCTACACACGTCGAGTGATTACTGACAATCCTCTTTAGCTTATAAAAAGAAATAGAATCTGAATGGTAAGAAATCTTCTCTTATGGAGAGCTGTTCTTTGAGGATGGAACATTGCATTTCAGAATTAATTTCAGATAGAATAACTGGAACACTTCTGCTACAGAGCATCCTCCTTTTTACCACTGCAAGTGGCAGAAGTAAAGGACAATGATTAGGGGTTCTTTTCTAGGAAAAATGTTTAAAAGGATTGCTTGAAATTGCACCTTTTTACCCCTAAGGATAATATCAGTACCATCTTTAAAATTACTTCAGATATGCAGGTAGAAAATTCTGTAAATAAGTTTTATAAATAAATCAGCTTTCAGAAATAATTAACCCTCCTCCATCATTCTTTCTTTTCTGGGTTAGAAGAGAAAAATAATAAAATGTTTTAGTTACCCTCAAGCTAAGGTGTGGGCTTATGCTGGTGGTATTCTCATGCTTTGACCTTGACTGAATATCAGTAAACCTTAAAAAAAAATAAAAAAAAATGTTTGAGAACTGAAAAATATAGAGGACAGCAGTCCCATGAAACCCTGGAGAACCGCACATTCTCAGCTCACGTGGTATAAGAGGCAAACTCAGAAGGCTTTTGATTAAGTCTGTCCTCAATTATTGAAGAACAAGGTAGTATAAATAAGGAGAGGAATGATGTCCTCAGATCTGCAGCATTATTTATACCTTTCATATCTAAACAGGTCATTGTAAGTTTCATTTTTCAGTTCACAATTAGCAGAAGTTATGGGTAACTCTGCAAAAGGCTGCTTACTACCAAAAAAGCTAGGCGTACTCGTTTGCAAATGAGTTGTCAGCAACTGAGCTAATAAATTGTTTGGGACCTCTTTGGCAATTCCACAGGGGAAATAACTAACTTGATTAAATGGTGAAAGATCTTACGAAACACTTCTTTAGCAAAAAACAATCAGCAGCAACCCAGGCACCACCATCAGAAATGCTTTAATTAGAAGCAGTCATGTTAGTCTTTGAAAACAGTCCTAGATTCCAAAGAAAGCCTTTAAGCTAGATCTGAAACAAAGTTTGATATTTGCATACTTTCAAAGTTTGGACAAATTCAAATCTGAACCCAGACACAGCCGGGTAGGTTATCAATAGATAAATATCTATTATATAAATAGATAAATAAATAAAGCATGACCTTTCTTCTTCCCACAGTGCAACTGTAAAGAGTTTTAACTGAGTGAAGAGGAAAGAATTCTCCTCTTGAGGTAGATTATATTGTATTTTATTTATTTCATTTCATGCTTTATTATATTTATGTAATGCATTGTATGTTGTATATATATTGCACTGTGAAAAAAACCCACAAGAACTATTATAACATAGAAGGGTTTAGTTAAGGTTTGCATCCAAGTCAACTTGCTGGGTAGTTCAAAATAAGCCTCTCCTCTCCAGCAGTAAAAAGAAAAGCTAAATAACTAACTTTTAGATGAGGTGAACTCCACCTGGTATAATAAATACAGGCTGGACAACCAGCAGTGTCTTTCTGAGAATATTTTCCTCCACACTTTCTTTCAGATTCTCTTCTCTCTATGGAAAGGAGCACAAGACTCTTTTATTAACTTGTTACTCCAAAATACACAGTAAAGCTTCAAAAACGTCACTTTTTAGTAGGGCTTCCATGTAAGTTTATTATTGTAGCCTCACGTACTGTTAGATAAGCCTTGGTCTAATATTAGCAGATAGCTGGAAAGCTGCTATCTCTGGGCACACACATGAAGGAACCCCCCAGTTAGGGCACTGGTCCTTCAGTGAGGTTCACAGCACACACGCAGCCTCCGCCAGCTTAACATGCACAGCCTACTGCTACCAGAAGCTTGTTCTTCATTTACAGTGCAACCTTCTAACGTCCTCAGGGAAACCCATGAAATATCAGCTGACGTACGTGACCTCCACCACATCAATCCAGCTTGCAACTGGTGAGCCCATATGCGGAAACATAAGTCATCGCTTACACTTTCATAATGTACACTGAGTTTTAGAGAAGGATAAATGAAATATTGCAACTGTGAAAAGATTTTTGAAGTTTGTTACTCAGATGTCAAAAGAACTCTAATTTCTAACAACTCCAACTCACATGGGCAGATTGTTTCACTTTATGTATCTGGTTTCTGACTGTGTGTTGCAAATGGTGATCCAGAATACAATTTCCAAGACATGCAACTTTCACTACAGAAACTTAAATTTTCAGAAATAAGTAGCTAAAAGCATACTTGCTTAAAATGATTTCTAGCAAGAACTAAATCTTGTTTCTAGGCTCCATAGCACTGGTTTAGAAGGTTTAGATTATCTACCATTCTGAAAGTGACTGCAATAATTCAATTTCTTTGCAAGGTGAATAGAATCTCTCCTTGAATAAAAGGAGAGGATACCTATTTTAGCTGGGATGTGTCTACAGGGCACACTGCTAGAACTCAATTTTTTAGCAGATATAAATTATTCTACCAGTTACTTACAAAAGTCAAAAGAAAAAAACCCAAGTCATTCTTATAAAATTGTTGATACCTACTCAAGAGTTATAAGTTATGTAAACTCCAAAGCTTGAAGAAAACCCCTGCATATCCTTTGAAAGTCCAGATCTTAAGATCACCAACTGTAACTTCTGAGGTTTATTTTTATATTGAATTTGTACTGCTTGTCCCTGCAGCTAAATCAAAAGCAGAATCAGACAATGAATTGATAAATCCAATGGCGTCAACATGACATCCTTGAGTTTAGTCAGAGATAATCGTTAGGCGGCAGCAAATTATTTCCCATCTCAATAGAAACAGAAATACGTTTTCCAAATGTTTTTTCTTCCAATTGTCAGGAAAAATACCCCAAATCAACAACAAAGGAAAAAAAAATAAATCCAGGCATGAAAACTCTTAACCTTTAGAAAGAACCACATCTATTCTGGGTTTTATTTTTCATTAAAACAGACATGCCTTAAGTGCTCCAGAGGAAAGTACATACACTCAGCTGAACTCTTTGTTTCAGAGGATAATATCTTGACATTAATCACTGAAATGTAAAAGCAAAACCAGTCAACAACAGCAAAACCCAATTGTCACTTTACTATGATTTTCAGCTAAGACAGGTTTGGCTGGCTGAGACCAAACTACAAATTGACACCTTTTTTTGCAATACAAAGTGTTGATGACTGAGATTCTTCACTACTACAACAGGAAACTAAATCCTGCTACGAATGACTGGGACACTGCCAGGCTGAAGGCAGGACTGTGAAAGCATCCTATAGAGCAGTGATCATTAAAACAGGAACAAAAAATTCTGATTTTGTTCTTGTTTGAAAACAGAATTTGTTTTCTATTGTAAGAGCTTTTCTATTGCTTCGTACAAACTCAGGTTTTGCAAAGAGAGAGGGGATTTTAAGCATACTCTTATCCTGGCTACATCCAGAAGCCCTGAAAATGTGATTCGGCTGTTACCAGCCATCCAGGCTACCTTCCAGATCAAACATGTAGTTACACATTTACATTATCATCCCCTGGTAGAGTAGGCTGAAGATTCAAAAAAATAAAAAGCAGGTTTGAAAAACATCAGTACTTTTCTACCCTGACAGAAGATTAGCAGTCAGAGAGATGAAAAGCCTCATTTTATCCAGAGGGCACAAACAGCACACTGGTGCTGGAAGCCTTCTGTGTCATCCTACTCCTCAGAAAATACAGAAACAACAAACAGTTTTGAACAAATACACATTACTTATTGATGCCAATGGATTCCAACTCCATCTTGTTCCCTCATGAACAGAACTTGAGCACCCAGTATAATATCACAAACTCATAATAAATAATCTTTCATTTCCAAAGCACCACAGACAGTAAAAAATCATGGAACAGCACTGCTGTTCCTGGACAGCAATGTCTGTCTTTTCTGTCCTGAGGATCTCCTCCTAGTTAAAAGGAAGGAAGGGACTGAGCAAGGTAGACACAGGATTTACTGCCACTGGCACCATTAAGAGAAATTTTGATCGCTGTTTCAGAGGTATGAAACCATCTGGCACCCTCAAACCAGCCGTACTATAAGACTTCCCTTTTCCTGCACAACCCCTCATTTTTCAAAAACAAGGAAGCAAGGCTTTGAAAAAAATAGCAGAACAGTTAAATGTTTGTAGTCAGCGTGCTGTATTTCAGTATTCAGAAATATTTCGTTATTTCTAAAAAATGACTAGTTTCCAAGAAAACTAAATCACGCAATAAGGTTTAACTGGCTCTTCAGTCACTTGGTTCACCTGGGAATGTCACACGAGCAGAACTGTTCTCTTTTCTAGGTGGGACAAGGGGAAGCAGCTAAATGAGATCCAGAGGCCACCTGAATTTAGTAGAGCCCAGATTTTGCCCCATAAAAAGTGACCAGGGTAGCTAAATATGTTCACATCATTCAAAAAACAGAATCAAGAGTAGGTGAAGAAAGAAGTGACCGTTTTTAACCTTTAGGCTTCATTTTATCTAATTGATAGTAGTAGGATGAAATGATCAGCTACTCCTCCAGTCAGCATGCCATTAAAGTGTTTCACATGCCGTTGCAGTTTGAGGAAAGTGGGTGAATAAAGGGTATGACTCCCATACAAACAGGCTGCTTCTTTTCAAGATTCCCATTCTGGTACTGGTTAACCTAAAGGCAGTTCCAAATGAAGGTATAGATTTCTCAAAGGCATTGCCAAAAGCCCGATGGGAAGTTCACAGATAGGAAAGATGTCTGGCACCTAATGACATTTGATCCACACAATGCATAACGGATTTTATCAGCGCTTTTGAATACCCAGAAATGCGGTACATAACTGATCTCACATTTAATTCCTACCAACTTGTCTGCCTAAGCTAATAAAAACAAAAATTGGAAATGAGACACAGCGTGCCAGGACTGCAGCAAGCCGATTAGATTCGCAGTTTTTATTTTTACTTGTAGTGAGATTAACAGGATAATTACTCCAGAGTTTAAGAAAGTCACCGAGGCTTAGAAGAAATTCTGCCAAGCTTTAGGTTATACAAATAAAGAATAATTTGGTTATAGTTTAGAAAGTGAACAGAGCAAAGAGGATGCTCACTGGAAGCCTCAGTAATTCTTGAATACCCTCCTCACTGTTGGTAGAACTACGTTCATGAAGACTGGCTGTTTGCTGAAAATCTAATGGCTCCTTCAAATTCTGACCTGTTATCATATTGTTGCATTGTTCATGTTAAACTACAATTACCCTCTTTTAGTGGTTCAGTTACATTAATTTCTAGTTATCATTAGAGTTGGTCTAAAGCAGATACGCTATAAAACAGCTGCAGTTCCTTTTGGAGCTGTGCTGTTATTGAGACCATATGGCTGGGATGCTGGTGGTGTTTCCTCTTTAGTCCTCTCCTCTTGACAAAATAATTTATCTTTAATGTGCTAACACTCTTCAGAGCTGGCCTGAACACTGGCTTATTTTTATCCCCTGACATTCTAATAGCCTCCCAAATAATCAAAAGTCAATGGGAAAAAAGCATGGTGTTCCAAAGGTAAAGCCTTAACAAAATTCTCCACGCACCCTTCTTTTTCTTCCTTAATATCAAGATTACAGGACAGCCTGGAAATCAACAATGCTGATATGTTATTTGTCATACAGGTTTTTCTGCTGTTTCCACTTTTTAGTGATATATCACTGCCTGTTGCTTGGAATTACTAAGGTCTGTCAGAGTCACCAATTTCCAAAATTCGTTTTTTGTTGTTTAACCTGGCCCTGTTGAAGGATCTGCCAGTAAGGGTATACAAGTAATATGCAAGAATTAAATTCACTGAACTCCAGAACTAGGCTCTGTATGACCCCATAGTCTAAAAGATTTAGCTGTCTGATATGGGGGCAGGGTGGGAAAAGCAGCCTCGTGGGTATCAGAGCGCTGAAGGTGGGGATTTCCACGGGTCTTCACTGCGGAAGGACAGGATTAACACACCGTTTAATTTCCTTACAGAGTGCAACTACATCTCCTTTCCTAAACAATCTTAATTTAATTTTAAAGTCCTGTTTACCAGTAGCTTAACTATGCATTAAGGCTAATAAATAAGAAATCAATATGATATAAAAATGTGAAAATTGCATGAAGGAGGACTGTAGACCAAGACCAGCTAAGCAGTCTACAACAAAAAAAACCCCTTCAGATCTTCTAAAGTTAAGAGGAGACATGTACACAACTGGTGTTAATTTTCTAAACATTTTAAAAAGAGTTGTACATATAACTGATAAGAATTCTAGTTTAAACCCTCTTTAATGACATGCAGAAGAGCTTTAGCACATGACGGTGGCTCAGTGGTACAGCCAAGCATCTTACATCTGCCCTGGAATGGTCTTCTGTGGAACGTGAGCACTGCACCGTGCCACAGAACCAGCAAAGGTTGCTTTTCCTTGGGGAGGGAGGGGGGCAGAAGTAAAAAGAAGGAAGTGGGGGGGTAGGGGAAAGGCTTGTTTTATTTCTGAGCTAACATAAAAAAAGAATGCCATATGCCTCCTGTTGTTAAAAATGCAGGGTGTTCCACCAGGGAACCATCTGTGCTGTGGTCTGGCCACTGTGGTCTCGACGTAAAAAACACGTTTCTCAGTTTTAGTTCTGAGCAGGGTGACCTGGCAGCAGCACCCTTCGTTTTAAGCACAGGTCATTCTTTTCACCCTTGGTCTGATGCTTCCTCCAGTGCTTTCACAGGCACGTTGCAATTCATATTTCATTCATACCAGATTTAATATTTCATACAAATCTCTACAACTAGAGGTAAGAACGTGACCAGACAATCAGCGAAAAGTGACCTTAGAAATATTTTGCACGTTGACCTAAATTTGAAGTGGTTACATGCACAGACACAATTGACAGTCTTCCCAAGTGCAGTCCTACAACTCATGGCTACCTCAGCTCGTGCCAGGGATGAAGGTGGATAAGCTTGGCAGCACCTACACCCAAGCAGGCTACTTTGCACAAAAAGCCTCATGGAGAGATCTGCCTTTGTCTAGAGAAGGGCATTTGCAGCTCCCACAGCAACAACAAACTACTGTGTGGTCAGTACAAAGAGAGCAGTGGAGTGGAAGCAGGCTGAGGCAGGCTAAAGTAAAGGGAAGAAGGAGCGTCTATTCCTCTTGAAGGCAAAAAGGAAGATATAATCGAGCTCAGAAGCATGTGGCAGATGCAAACCAGAACCTAGCAATGCTTACTTTTTAATCCATTTATCTGCGGGAAGAGTAAACAAAATGTTTCTAACTGTATTTGCCCATGGTACCTCAGCGGTCATCTCTGGGTTGCCACCCGAAAGCCCTCGGTTCCAGACGCTGTGGCTTCCTGCACCACATGGCTTTGTGACCTGTTACCGTAGCTTGGTGCCACTGTCAACAGGCAGTTGGTTCAAAGCCAGGACAGGGGCCTTCCTGCAAGCAGGAATGGTGAGAACTGGAATGCTTGGAGTGAGGAGGAAGAGCAGCCTCTCCCAGAGGGATGCAAGACAGAACTGAGTGGCTAAGTCAAACAGACAAACAAACCAATAAACAACCATTGCTTGAAGGGACATTTTAAACACTAAATCTACACGTTTGTTAATTAAGACCATGTATTGTCTTTGCATAGCAAGGTTTTGGTAGTGGTGGGGCTACAGAGGTGGCTTCTGTGAGAAGCTGCCTAAAGCTTCTCCACATCCAACAGAGCCCTTGCCAGCCGGCTCCAAGACGGACCTGCTGCTGGCCAAGGCTGAGCCCAGTGGTAGCATCTCTGGGATAATGTATTTAAGAGGGAAAAGTTACTGCACAAGAACAATTGCAGCCAGAGAGAGGAGTGAGACTATGCGAGAGCAACCGCTCTGCAGCCCCCCAGGTCAGTGCAGGATGGGGGGCAGGAGGGGCTCCAGGCACCGGCGCAGAGATGCCCCAGCAGCCCGCGGTGGAGCCCACGGTGGGGCAGGCTGTGCCCTCAGCCCATGGAGGTCAGCGGGAGCAGATCCCCACCTGCAGCCGGGGAGGACCCCACGCCAGGGCAGGGGATGCCCAAAGGAGGCTGTGACCCCGTGGGAAGCCCACGCTGGAGCAGGCTCCTGGCAGGACCCGTGGCCCCATGGAGAGAGGAGCCCAGGCTGGAGCAGGGTTGCTGGCAGGGCTTGTGACCCTGCAGGGACCCACGCTGGAGCAGTTAATGAACTGTACCCCATAGGAAGGGCTCACACGGGAAGAGCTCATGGAGGGCTGTCTCCCATGGGAGGGAACCCAGGATGGGGCAGGCCAGAGTGTGAGCACCCTCACCCTGAGGAAGAAGGAGCAGCAGAGACAGCGTGTGATGGACTGACCGCAGCCCCTGTTCTCCATCCCCCTGGGCTGCTGGAGGTGGGGGGAGACATAGAAAAAATCAGGAATTAAGTTGAGCCCAGGAAGAAGGGAGGAATGGGGGGAAGGTGTTTTAAGATTTAGGTTTTATTTCTCATTATCCTACTCTGATTTTATTATTAATAAATTAATTTAATTTTCCCAAGTCAACTCTGGTTTGCCTGTGACAGTAATGGCTGAGTGATCTCCCTGTCCTTAGCTCAATCCTCGAGCCTTTTGTTATATATTCTCTCCCCTGTCCAGCTAAGGTGGGTAATGATAGAGCAGCTTTGGTGGGCACCTGGCATCCAGCCAAGGTCAGCCCACCACAGTCCAAAAAGGCAGGCTTGCACTTTTATTTTTCTTTTTTTTTTTTTTTTTTTTTTTTTTTAAGAGCCAGAGTCAAAACACTTAAATTTTTTGGTTGTTTGTGGTGATCTTCCCTGGATTGTTTTGGTATTGTTCCTATATACCCAAACCTAGTGGCACTTTTCTCAAAACCCTATTTAGCAATTCCCAATTAGACAAATACACCTGACAGCCCTAAGTTTTGCTTTGTTTAAAAAAAAAACAAAAACAAAAACAAAACAATCAACCAGAGATACACACACACAAAAATCAAAAAATCCACCAAAACCAAAACACAAACAGAAACACATAAATAAGAATGTGAATAATTATGTATTTTTAGCTATCATTCTTCATGCTGCATCAGTACAGATGAATTTGGATCAAAGACAAAAAAGAATAGAAGACTAAGGGCTAAAAAGGGAACTTAAAGAAAAGCTAACTCACATGGCTTTTCTTCCTTCTGTACTAAAACACGGACTTGCTTGGCTCCCCTTCTGAAAGCCAGTTGCACACACTGGTAATCGCTTTGTCCTTTTATCTGGCAAAACCCCACATTCTCTAAGTAACCTTCAGCAATAAATTTGACAAAGCAGTTTTTTAGTAAACTATCAACGTAAAAAACATGAAGCAGCGCAACAGGCAACTCCTCTGATTTTGCACAGCGCGTTTCCTTTCCTCCTATGCATCTGGTTAACACGCTGCTCCTGCTCGACTGCTCTCTCTCCAGCATGGTTGCTGCTGGATTTCTTACTATCCAGCTTACTTAATGACACTGGGACATTTCCTACAGTTCTCCAGTAATGCCACAATTGTAAGAAGAATATTAACTTGCCGTCACCAGTCATAGTATTTTCTACAGCGGACATCACTATCTAAGCCATAGTAAATGACAACCTCAGGCCAAACAAAATTCTTACTTCTAGCCTGAGAGAAAAGAAGCAACATGGTGTATTAGAAAATACTAGTTTCTTTAACTGTGGAACAGTATGAGCACACACAACCCGCTTGATTCCCCACCTCTGGACAAGTCCCTGTACTTGGCAGCCACATGTATGGACCTGGAGTCCCTCCAGTCCCAGACACTCCTGGTGGGAAGCAAAGCAGCAGCCAACCCTCATACACCGTTTTTAACAAAAGAAAATATCAAAGTTAACCACCAATAGTGAAGACAGCCAGCACTTCAACTTCCTTCTCCAACACGCCCCAAACCCGAAACCCCCTCAAAGCAGGAGCAGTGATCATGCTGCCCCACTCCCCTCACCCCCCCCCCCCCTGGTTTGAACCTGCTCCCCAGGCTTTGCCCTGGCACACCAGTCACAACCCAAGGAAGTTTCGGATCCTCAGCCTGGTACCGCAGCTCACTGCCCCATGCGGCCACAGGCTCGTCACACAGCCCACTGACCCAAGAGGCCTTACCACCATAGTCACCCCCCACCCACCATCCCCACCGCCAGAGCCACCCCCACCCCTACCAGGGGCAGGGGCTGACCCCAGCTGCACCCTGCTGCAGGTCACAAAGCTGCCATGTCTTACTTGGATGAATCGTTCAGTCCCAGAGCATTGGATTTTTGGAATTAGGCTTTTTTCAGAAATTTTTGGAATTAGGTTTTTCAGAAGCAGCCTTACTCCTTAGGCTGTACCCAGGAAAGTCTCCCAGGTGGGAGAGGCTAGCTCTGCCCCAGAGCTGGTTAACCCCTTCACCTTGCTTCACCTGGGCAGTGCGTCAGCAATGGGGATCAGCTGTGCAGGACTAACTAGCTTGCACCTGAGCTGTGGGCCTTTCGCCTCCTCAGCCCCATGATTTGCAGCACACCAGTTTCAAGCAGAAGTACAAGTCCTACCTTGACAGCCTGACTTGTTGTCCCACATTTCAGCTGCTCTTCAGGGAGGCATGAACTTGTCCTCTCCAGCTAAAGAAATCCAATGTCCCAGGCAGCTGCTGGGTAAGAGCTGTTGTGTAAAAAGGGGCAGCAGCAAAACCCACTTCAGCCTTCTCTGACTGCACATTAAAAGGTCCTGCTAAGTGCTTTGGGTGGAAAAAGCCTCAGCAACACATTAGATCAAGGACTGGGAAGAAGGATGTCTCAGCATCCTAGATAAATCTTGAACAAAACACTTCCCTCTATTTTCTATTTTTTACAGTGGATCTAGGCATGAGGATTCAATGGGCACCTGAAGCAAACTGCAACTCATGCATTGACAAACCCCGATGCTTTCTGTCAGATGGAGGAAAGAGCTCCATTGCTCGTCAGCCCCCTGCCACATCCTCTGCATCATTAGCAGAGCCACACGCAGCCCAGCTAATTGTGGGCCTGCCAAGGGCACTAACCTTAGCCCCTCACTGATGAGCTGAGAAATTTCCTTGGCTGCTTTGTTGCTCTAGGGCCTCAGTAATATGCATAGGGCTCTGGTTCCCTATCTGGGGACCAAATGCTGGAAAATTAGGTTCTCTATTGACTTTTTTTATGTACATAAATTCTTTATTGGACCTAAATCTCAGAGCTATACCGAATGAAGGCATCAATTACTAGGTCTCACCTCAGTAATTAGTCTTTTGTGTTAGCTGAAAAGCCTAGCATTCCCTCATTTGATCAGAGGTATCTGTCTCTTCTCATTTTCTGTCATTTTAGATATTTTCATGTCAAGCCTGATCTTTTAAACTTGAAGGCTTATGAATTAGAAGGCAAATGGTCTGTAATATAATAAAAATGAGGGCTAGAAGTTACTCTAATGCATGTTAATTAAATCTATTTTATTCTACAAAAATACCCATAAACACAATTCAGCTGCATGGAAGTCACTCAAAACTGGGGCAAGATTAAATAGATCAATCCCACCACATGATATTCCAGCCTTATCTCTTGTGCTTATGTCATCTCCATTTAGACAAAATTTAGACATATTGTGCTCTTTCCTTTATGGATCTTAGATGCATACAGATTGCCTTAGAAAGTATTCCTTTGGTTTGGGGTTTTTTTTAGGGTTGGTGGGGTTTTTTTTTTTGCTTTTAGGTAAAGTGATACCATGACCTTTGTTTTCCTCTAGTGGCTTGAAGACTATGACAAGACATTCAGACAACCTGACTACTGACATTGCAGAAGGATGAAGATGAAGCTGAGTTCCTCCTCTTCATACACTTCTTTTTCCTAGCTTAATTTATTAAAAAAAAAAGAACCAAAAAAAAGAAACCCAGTTGTAACATCATCTGTCAGCCTACATATGGAATAAGCAGAGAGTGACAATGGTGGGATGGGCACTTTGTTGGGTGGAAAAAGCATCTTCAGAAGGTTTGGCTGCTCTGCAGGGTGGTGAACATGAAAGGGACCATTGAGGTAGCTCTTCCCTCACCTCCACATAGCTCAGCACACACGCTGTCAAGCACAGGCACTAGCACTTGTGCAAAAAAGCAAAACTGCTGAGCTGGCAAGCTACTGAACACCAAGAAAATCTTCTAAAAGCTTAGGTGACCTGAAGTACCACAGTGATACAACTATTCTTCTTCCAGCTTGAGTCTGTGTTTGTCACTCCAATACACAGGACACATCTTCCCCGTGAAGGGCCAGCAGAAGTCAGAAGGGACTGTGGGTTGCACAGCTTAGGACAGCCGTAAGCAGCTCTGGTTCAGTGTCCCTCGTCACCCCAGGGTCAGCCAAAAGATGCCCTCATCACCTTTTTCCCCTTCTGCCACTCAGCCACACTGACAGTGAGCTGAGGTGGCTGCACACCCCAACAGACCTGAAAATTACTTGATTTTCTAGCTTCAAGTGCTAAGATGAATGAACATTCAGGCATATTATCAACATCATTACAGTTAATTGCACTTATATTAAGCTCCCACTCACTGCCTAAATTGTGCTTTTGCAAATACTAAGACTTCTGGTTGATGTAAAGCAAACCCTCTCCTGCAATGTCCTCACTCTCCCCCTTTTTTCTAATGACAGTGTTACCCTGCGGGTTACTGGAGCAGAAGCAGATGTGGTACTTGTATGTAAGGTTCAAATGCACAAGCAAATGAGAAGAAACTGCAAAAAAAAGACTTTTGTTGTTGTTGCCCCTATTCAGAAACTAGACAAAAGCTTTATTTCAAGAACTGGGTCAAAAAAATGGTTGGAAAGACACTTTAACAACACATTTCACCCAAACTTTAGAACCCTAGAGAGGCACAAAACATTGAAATTACCTCCACAAACACTGTATTCCTATTTTCTTGCCCAATCCTTCCATTCCTTTAGATAGAAACTACTCTTTTCTCCCCTACACCAGGTGGACACCGGGAGACTGAGAAAGATGCAGAGATGAAACTATGGCGATATTCTGCCCAAATGGAAGGACATCCTTTTAATACCCTTCTCATAGGAATCAGGAGTTATTTATGTTGCCTTTAGCAACAGTTTATTTGACATATAAAACAGGACTCTGCCTCCTGGGCTTTTGATGCTTGGTAGCTGTACTCAAAGCAAAGCTCTGCTTTTATATTTTCTCTGGCAGATTTTTCATTTCATGTACCTGCCACTGGACTTGGATTTTTCATGAGTAGCACCGCTGAAGCACTCCAGCAGTCTGGCTAGCTCATTTATCACAGCAGCTTCGTGTCTAGTGTTTTACTGTAATTTAGCAGCGTAGCTTTTAGTAAATTAATAATTGCTGTCATCTCCCATGAAAGGGAATATGGAGATAAACATTGTTCCAGCTTAAAGTGTAGGTCCAAAGTTTCTTCCCCTTCATACGCTTTCCAAAAGTCTGTACTATAAGGGGTGCTTATTTTTCAGAAAAACTGGAACATTTAATAAGTACTGGTTTACAGCCTAACACGAAGTTTCAGTGAGCCAGCAGTTCTGTTCTGGGGAGAAGGCCAGGCCCCAGAAGATGGCTTTCATTTTATATGCCCATCATTATAGTGACTTGACAGATGTTTAGAGTGCTCTCAAATAAACATGACAAACAGAATTAACATATTATCTGCGCTTCCCATACTTTTCACTACAGTGATCCTATTTATTTATTACATAACCACAAATCATTCCCAGTAAACTGCATTGGTTAAGAATTAAAGTATCATCCTAATTCCACAAACACACACCAACATTTTAACATCCTAATTCAGAGATTTTTTCTGTGCACAACATTTTTTCCTTTCTTCAGAATCCCCCTGCACTTCACTAGATACCCAGGGCGATAAATGAACCATTGGTCCCACAATAACGAGGGAGTGCAAGAAGTTCCTGGTAGTCTACGTGACTGGGGTATTCAAGACGAGTCGTTTTCCTTGCCACAAGAAAGAATGTGGCAATTTCTAATTAATTAATAAAATTTCTAATAAGAAATTAGGCATTTTGGTATACAACTCGGTGAAAACATACAACCATTTGATCTTACCATGAATCTGCATTACTATAATACCAACCAGCCACGAACAGAGAACTTCACCACATGCAGCAAAAAGCAAAGAGATGATCCTTGTCTCCAAAGGTTGCAAGTCTCCAAAAGTTACAGTCCCAGGACAAGACAAAGTACAGGTACACAGATAGATGTAGAGTATTTTGGCACGATGGAAACAAAATGAGCGACTACAATAAATTTGTTCTGAGCATGACAGTAGCCAAGCGGTACTCTGTCTTTTTATCACAGCAAAAGAGAAATTGTTAGAGTGACTGAAGAAAAGGAGATAAAATACTTGTAGAGATCTTCTGTCGTGTATGAAGGGAAGAATGTGCTGGCACCGATCTGCAGCAGTAAAAAGAAAGAAAAACACAATTCCAGAATGCTTTCTATGTTAGGTATCCAGAAGTGTCTTTTTTTCTTTTTACATAGACATCCTAACACAATTGTTACCTATACTAAAGAGGCTCTTGTTGCTGCTCTCTGAATCAGCCACAAACTGGAACTGAGTACCTAAATCTAACTCTCAATCTCCTCTATAACCGCCATACAACACTACAACTGTAAAATAAGGGGAAAAAATAAAGGAGAGTGAAGGAAAGGAAAAGAAAGAGAAGAGAAAAAAAGGCATCATAGGGGTGGGATATTGCTGGAGAATACTGAGGAAATAAGGTATTATGCTAAACTGTTGAACTGGATTTGTTTGTAACGATTTTTCAGGCTAATCATTTTTGGTTCTGGCTTTTATTGTCATCTGTAGGATGTCAGAGGAATACAAAGCCAGGTGTAAAGGACCTGACTTTAGGGTACCTTGATTTGTAATGCTTTGGACTTGCATTAAGGATCAGTGCTTCAGATATAGCTCAAACACAGATTGACCATCAAAAGCTCCTGAGATAATTGTTGTCCCAAGAATTGCCATTGCTCCTTTGAATTAATTTTTAGTTTGTTTATTTCAGGATAAGATTTAGTGGAGGCTCGCAGGCAGTTTCAAACCCAAGCTGCATAACTGCAGTGATGAGATAGCACTTCAATCATCAAAATACCTCACCTGTACCACTCCCAAATAGCACAGGTGGGGAAAAAAACCCAAACACTTGAGAACTTAATCACCACAGCTGCCCCCAGATCCTTTCAGGTCAGTATCCCCTGTCTTTCTGTTCTTCCAACTGGCTTTGAAGACCTTTTTTGCTGCAAAATTAGCAAACTGACAGGCAGACAAGCTGGAAGAGGTGGGCAAACAGCTTTATTTTGGTTGCATGCAATTCCAACAGCTGTCTTAGGCACTGCAAGAAAGGGCAACCATGGAGGTCTGCACATGACACGTCATCTTCATACATAATGTCATGCCACAATCTCCATGGCAACACCTTGTTTTCAAAATTTCTGGCATATTAATTGGAAAAACACTAATCAGATTCTTAGTCCATCTTTACCAGTCCCCATGTACGTTTTTTCACCAATAACCCTTTCCACCTGCACTGGAGATTTCTAATAAGACCAGAAATGTGCAAACCAGAGGTGTACAACACAAATTTGCTTCAATGAGTTACATCTGTTACGCAAGCTGCCACTAAAAAAAGTCCATTAAATTGTATGAAGTCATTTAACTACATCCTACCTACATAAACAGAAACAAACAAAACAAACAAGGAATGCAAGGAAGACGTCCCGAATTAGCTTTGTAGCTAGTTATGCATTTCTGCATTCTGTTTACCTGTATGGAGTAACTGGCTTTAGGATTTGTAATAAGAAGGAAGAAAGGTTTATGGTATGGCCTGTAGTCAAGGGCTCTACGTAATCTCTGCTGTAATCCTTTACTCTCAGAGCAGCAGACTTTGTTAAAGGACAGTAAATATGGAGGGAGCAACTTTATTGAGACTAGCAGAGCTAAGCTGATGTGCAAACGCAGCCCTTCTGTACTGACAATAAAAATTAATTTCAGTTCTAAACCTGATTTCCATGATCACCAACCAGTAGCAAGAATTTAGAGGAATTTTCTCTTTACTAGTTTTCAAGGAACTGATTTCTCATATTTTCAGCCTCCGCTAGTAGAAACCACTTCTAGTGGCTAATTTTGTACTAAAGTCTTGCTCAATAAAAGGCAGGTCAAGCTCAAAAGCAGCAGGCAGCTGCAGTGATAAAACAAAACCACAGCCTCTGCTCTGATCTTGACAGCAAATAGGAACCCACTTTTTCAAAACCCTTTCTCTATGTAAAACTCTTTTTAAGGGCTTCATATTGGAAAAAGAAAATTTCATCTAGCATGTAGCTGTGGAGCTCCTGTTCCCAAAGGCCATTCCTGTCCTACAAAGACCAAATCCATCTCTCCTTACTCCAGTTGTGCAGTATGAGCAAGAGGAAAAGTTTCCTCCTTTTCAAGCTATCCCATCATTCATTCATCAACCGGCACCCAGAAAAATGTAATACCTCTGTGGCTGGGGCACATTCAGAGCTGGCAAAAGCACTGCAAAGGAACAAGCGTGCACCGATACAACGCAGGCTGCACTCTGATGTTCTTCTGGCAGTCTCTAAGGACACAGAGAGATGAAAAGGTCTTTGTGCCTGTGCCACCTCCACTTTATAAAGCACACAATAGTACATGACACGTTACTCCCACTTTCACTTTTCACATTGGAGCCTAATATTTTATCCTCCTTTTTGCTATAAACCACTAAGGCATTCTCTATTAAAAAAGCATTCAGACTTTGTGACTTCACTCTGTAGTTCCAAAGGGCCTAGACTGCAACTCTTGGGCTATTATTCTGCCCAGATGCGCAACACAGTGCCTTTACATCTGTACAATTCCCTCTCTTCTGCTACAGAACAAGCAAAGGTGGCAAATTATTCTAGATGCTGTATACGTTACAGAGAAAGGTATGCCAAGTATGGGTGTGCTAGTTAAAGTGGAACCTTTCTTCACCACGTTTACCACCAGATCTAGTGGACTTAGATCAGGAACTGTCCCCTGCAGGGATGCACTCTACCTCATGTGGGCACATCCTAGATTTGCCCCTTTCAGACTATTGCCTTCCGTATCGCCCTACTGGGCTCAGCACTCCGCTGTCAGGAAACTTGTGCATGGCAGAAAGCATAGGAACGCTTCGGATAAAAAAGCATGATCTTGGAAAAAAACTTCAGGAATGGCTTTCCACCACTCTAGCATGCTTGAGTGCATGAATACTGAATCATCTTTGAGGAAAATGCAAAATCCACACAAAACAGGAGCAGTTTTGTGCCTGATATAAAATCAGGACAGTATAGCAATGTATTCTCCCACATTCCCATGAGAGAAGTTTTTATCAAATAGATTCGTATTTCTAGTCATCTAGCAAAGTTAAGTCTGTGTTTCCCCTGAGCCAAACAGGACTAAAATACACTTACTGTGAAAGTCAGCAACATTTTTCAGGCCTCCCTGTTTAATTTGAAGGACCAAATAAATAGTGCAAGGAAAAAAAAAAAAAGGACCCATCACTAAACTATGATTTAAAAAATCATTTCAGGCTGTTGTTCACATTCTGGAGAATATAATATTGTTATTTATTACTAACAACAATTAGTACATTCCTATCAGGATCTCTATTATATGCATATTACATGCCTTTCTCTGGAGGACAAAGATCTGGCTGCATATAATTAGTCTTGTAGAATTAGCTAGAATTAACAATTCAGTTAATAAAGTAAATCCTTCTAAAAGAGTTTCTCACTGGGAATATTCATTTGCCAAAGTCAGACTAAAGATGTCTATATGAACACTCTTGTGACATTGCCAGAAAAAACAGTGCACCCAGAGCATTTAATGAACACTACTAATAACAATTAGTAACAGTGGAGACAGAACACAACATATTATCCCAGTTTTAGTCACAAAGAATTATAATACCAGCAGCTTGGCCATAGTGTACTAATTACAAACCACAGAGAAATTAGTTGCTTTCTCTATTAGCAACTAGACTGGAAAAACAGCTAAACATTCAGAAATAACTAAAACAGGCAAAAAATAATATATTGTTTATTACATCACCAGTGTAAACTGCTGTAACTCATAAAAAGCTGTGAAATCCATTGGTTTTCTAAAATACTGATTTTAAATTTAGCTATAGTTTCAAATCGCTAAGTTTACATGAAACAATAGTCAATGTACCAAGGTGGGTTTTTTAGTCAATTTAAGATGATATAACAGTGTCACTACGTAGTGAAGGCACAAATACAACTGGGCCCAGAATAAAAAGCTGTGTAAGCTACTGCATCAGCTGTTGTATGTATAAAGGGTAAAATGGTGTTGTTACACAACAGGTACATTACCTGTTTATAAACTTATTCAACATATTACTCTGAAAGTTTGTGAAAGCATGATAAGCAATGGCCTAAAACTGAAATCTTCAAATTTTCCAAGTGTAATAAACCTGTTCCAACTGATTCTCACACAAGCTCTTTACAATTGTAACAATAATTTGGCAAAGCAGAGAATGCTTGCTCAAATGCAAGAGTTAGCATTTTTAATATCGCTGTGTAGCTCAACAGCTTTTTATTTCTAATAACAGTAAATCAACATCATCTTTATTTTTCCCAAATTTATTCACAGTAAGGTTATATTGTTCATTTAAAACTGCAGGGCAACACAAACAAAAATCTTATTTGTGTGTTTATGACAAAATAATTACTTTAACTCTGACGAATTCATGTAAAAGGTATGTTTCTCAATATATAAAATCTTTTCCTTTCAAACAGTAGTGCAACGTAGGAAAGGAAAGGTAATTACCACATAACTGTATGACAGCAATTAGAAATATTACTGCTGTATTTCGACACTATATTTAGTTTCCCTGACAGGAAAATTTCCTTCCCAGGAAATAAATCTATATACATATATAGGCTTGTGATGTGCATGTAGGGTTGAGTAGAGTAGAGCAGCCTTCCATTTCTTCCACAGGGCATGTTGTGTACCTATTTAGAGGTCATTGGCATAGAAATAACGCTGGAGAAGCGAGAACTCCAAACAAACATACAGACCAGATTTTCTCCCATCTGCCATCTTGGTCTTATGTTCTGCTCAGTGACCCAAGAAAGGTCTGTTCCAGTTCAAGGGTGATCCCTTTAGAGGTCCAGCACTTCTGTGGGCTCCTATGTTACAAGAGAAGGAAAGCTGGAGGGTATCAAAAAAAGTGTCAGGAAGAGGAAGACACAGCTATAACGTTCATGAGATTCGGCAGGCTTCTGGGTTTGATCCTTCCAGGCTGTTTGCAGCTCAGACAGCAGCACCTCAAGGCTGCCTAAATACCAGAAAAAGGAGGACAAGACAGCCTGGAGCTACAAAACACAGAGTGGATGCCAAAGCAAGCTCTTGCGCTGGTGCTCAAGCAAGAATGGGGCACGGAACAAGTTCTCTGCAGCTCCATCTCCCTGCCTCTCATGCAGGGCTATCCAAAAACTGAGGCTTTGACCAACATAGACACTTTACCAGATGTAACACACTAGAGAATGCAAAAAAAGGCAAGATTATCACAGGCAGCAGTAGAGAATACAGATTACTTCTAGCTGCTGCTTTATTTCAGATCATTTTTATTAATGTATTTCTCAGTGTTAGTGGAAATGTTAAACTATTTTGTTAGGTGTCACATGTGCCTTTACAGATTCTGATGTGCTATGAACTTGTCTCTCATCCAAAATGTTTTGCCAATGTCTTTTTTTTTTTTTTTAATGGTATTTGATTGGCAGTGCAAAAGAAAGCAACCCTCTACGAAACCGAAATACCATTTTCACAAACTTGCTTAAGTAGCAAGTATTCGCATGGTCTGGAAACGTCCCCATGCATGCATGAAAGGAGGTTACAAATGGATTTTCATTAAGTGCTAATTCACACTTTCATCACTCCATACGTGGAAAAGAAAAGTGAGCTACGCAAAATTTCCTGAGACAAGACAGACAGGTTAATACAAAAGTCTGCTCTTACAGAAAGGAAAAGCCTCTATAGATTTCATCAAATTTTATAAATTCACTTCACCATCCTCAGTATTTGCAATCTATCACTCTATGTGGAAAGGGGAAAAAAAATAATTTCCAATAACATTAATGGTACTAGACACATTTGGATTGTAATGACTCTACCTACTTATACTATCTGGATTATTGCATCTTTTCTTCTTTTTCAAGTTATTGAACTTACAAATAAAGGATTTCATTGGTTAATGCTTTGTTCCAAACATGTAAGTCTAGTTCGATAAGGCAGGATAATTTAGAACAGTAGCCAAGGTAAATAAATGCTGAATGAATTTATGAAACATTATGAAATGCTAATATCTGAAGACTTGTCACAGGATCTCAAAGCAACCTACTATTTCTAGCAGGTCCTGAGATGCCCCAAAAATTCTTTAAAAGGAAAGAAATCACACAGACATTCACTTCTATAGGTTCATAAATGGAAACAAACTGGTTAGAATGATCCAAGGATTTAACCTAAAGATATCACACATTTCTGAGCATCAAAGACAATTATTAAATGTTACCAGTCCCTTTCTAAACAGGAGAAGCAAAAGCCACTGAGACCCATCGTATGCAAATCAGATTGGAACGATGTAAGGAAAGGATCCTCTTCACTTACCACCACGTGGTTGCAGGCTATCGTTCCCTTGGCCAAGACCTAATTAAAAGAGGCCATTGTAATATATCCACTGCAGAAGTGACTGCTCCAACGTGAAAGGCTACTGGCCTTGGAGCTGCTTGTTCACACCCTTCTGCAGAAGGTTACCAGCAACCACAGCAGAACCGGCAGGACAGCAGGTTGGAGCTCCCCGCACCTCCCTGAGTGCAAAGATGGAGCCATCACCATCAGCTCTGTAGAACACGACAGGAGAAACTGCAGCCTGCCGAGGTTTTGAAACGAAATAGCAAGAAACACAACTTAAGGTACAGCAACCAAAGAGCATTATTTTTGATATCAAGGAAAAAAAAGAATATCTGTACTGAGTCAAGCCTTTATTGCTAAACCAGCTTAAATTAAAGCAGGTGGCAAGCTGCTATCCTCTGTAACCAACAAATGCACAAAAATCAGTATCACAAATTATTTCTTAGCATTCCAATTGTAGCAAGCAGGAGATTCAGAAAATTTTCTTTTAATTAAAAACTTTATTTTTCATTACAATTCACAGTTTATACATGGCAAGACGAACCCTTGCCATGTGGACATTCAGAACACTGTGCTGGGGAGACAAGGGTCTTTGTTATAAGAGCATTGCTCGGTGCTGTGTCATGGAACTTCCTTAGTTTTAAAAGCGTACTCTCTGTAAATGTTAATTGACTGATATTTACACTGAATTGACTGAATTTACATATTAACTTATATTTATTAGAAAACAAGCTAAGCATCTGAAAAACATTAACATTCATATCTTGCATGTTATCTAATGGTCAGAGATGCTGTAAGATTTGCCACTTGAATCATGCCCAATCAGCAAAGTCCCATTCCTAAATTTACACAGAGCCTAAATTATTCTTTAAGGCCTGTTCTATTCATTTTATGTACAGCCAGGTTACAATAGACTAACATAAGAAAAAAATGCAAAATTATCCATTCCGTCCTGCATTTCTTCCGAATCTCACATACACCTATAAGCAAAACAGAAGATACAAAATAAATGTGTTTTCTTAAAACCAATAAAGAAAACCCATAGTCTGGTTTAGATCTGCTTCTCATCAGCCTATCCTGTCTGAACAATCATCAGTATTCAGATTGTGCTATTTATCAGCTCTTCTTCATGCCTGTACTTATATTCAGAGCCATCTCTATTTGAAATGTAGAAAGTCACAGTGATACCAGTTTCAATTGCATTCCCACGTTAGTCACAGCTCCGGCACAGGCAGCCACTGTACAGTGTAACATTCAGGTAAGCACTCCAGCAGGATTCCTGGGTAAAAAATCATATGGCATCTGGTGTGATGTGACTTAAGTTAAGAATCCTTTCCATAGAGCAAATAGCTGGCAGAAGTTTTATGTTTATTAAAAATCGCTGTATTTTTCTGCATTGTTTTCTGGATGTGGTTATTAGAATACAGCAATTAAAAGCCTCTACTGCCTCTGCTTAAAATAGTACGTTTCATTTGCTCTTGTCATCTACCAAGTAATTTAGTGATCAATAAGCTGCAGATTTTTTGGTACATCTGACGCAGAGAAAAACAACTGCTGAACACTGCTTGAAAAAAAAAGACCCAAAAAGGGTCTTCAAATTCTGCAAGTCAGTGTGAACGAGTATCAGCTGGACCTGAGTAAAATAAAATGCTTCTGGGGGACATGTTTGCAACTTTTGAAACTGCAGTGCCTTTAAATTTAGAGCTAAGAACATCATTTGATGATTGTTGAGTTTTGGCATTCATTCATGCTGGTTGGTATCTTCATGACAGACACCTTTAAAACGCCATCGTATCAAGAAGAATGAAAGCTCAAATGAAATACACTTCTCATGCAAAAAAAAACCCCAAAACCAAAACAACAAAGAAATCAACCAAACAAAAACCATACAGGAACTGTAGAGGTTCTGGTTCTTCAAAAGATAAGGCACTGACAAAAATTTCTTAGGTAAAAGGCTGCATAATAATTTCTTGCCATTTACAAATGTGTTGTAGTCCAGAAATGGTCCATTCCTAGGCTCAGTAAGGTAGACCCTGAAATTTTAAGGACTGATCCCTCAAAGCTACATTGTTACCATAAACAAGTGTGATTCACTCTTGAGGCCATATGGCACGTTAGGAGAAGTGAAAAACAGTCTGGGCAGATAAAGGCAGAAGACATTGCTTGTTCCAGCATCTTTCGATAACAGGAGTGCCATTCATCTTTGTGTCTGAAGAGATGCGATGGTAACTCTGGACTGTAGTTTCTGTGGAACTCATGCACACACATAAAATGCTATTAGCATTGATCATCAACAGGGTGGAGAAAAAAAGGTGTATGGCTAGTCTAAGCCAAGAGCTTCTCAAAGACTGGGATCCAAAGTCACGGCTACTTAATGTTCTCAATAACGGCTATCTCTTCTGCTGCACAGTGTGGTGTCAAACCATTCATGTAAATGCTGTCCGTCTTTGTCAGAGCTGGCAAGATGTCCTTCTCACTGGTGAGATGGTTGACTGACAGGGTTCTCTTGCAGGGAGTCAGGTCTTGGTTGTGGTTGACGGCGAGTTCTGCAGAGAGCTTCCTTTTGATAGAGGTAGCCCGCTGGAACTTGTCGTAGATCTCCACACTCAGGCGCCTTCGAGTTTCTTTGAACTCTGCTGTGACGTTGGCTGTCCACTCCGCAGCATGGGCTCTGAATTCCCCTACCTGCGGCAAAAATGGGAGAAGGAAAAAAATAAATAAACAAAAGGAAGCATTATGGGGCCAAGTACTTTAGGCACTGTTTAGGCTCCAGAGCCCAGTGAGAGAGCAATGTGGCTTTGGGCTGTCAAAAAGCTGCTGCTGCTGCTGCCAGCACAGATTTCTTGTTCAGTTGCCATCAATAGAGGAGTCTGCAGCATGAGAAATGTCACACTACTAAGAGTTAAAACCGGTTCCAAAAACACAATAAAAATCTTTTCTGCTAATTTTTCCTTAATTATAGGCAGCCAGCAATGCAGGGAAGCTGCAGAGCCCTGACAGCTGCAGAGTACCCAGCTGGCCAGGGGATGCTGAAATCCCAGCAATCCGGGCTGTGTTCTGTATTGTTACTAGGGTGCAGAGTTATTTATGAGCACTTTTACTGTCTCTGGATAGATCCCTGGGAGACTTGGCAAAGAATTTTCTAAATTTAGACAGAAAAGCTTTTTTAAAGGGCAACGTCAGCTGCTTGTATTCTCTCTTTTCTATGCTTGCTCAAACGTAGCACCAATACAGTGGCTGTTTCAGTCATGTCAGCAACATGTCTGCTTACCACCCCGATTCCCCTGAAACGACACAGTAAAAAGCAGCACGCAGATAGTTGCAGAGTGGGACTTGGAGAGCTGCTACAGATTAGAGCCCAGGCAAGTGCAACCTGCCTGCCAGTCGCCACTGCTGCACGATTTCCATGCGGCGTCGGGGGGTATTTCCCCTGCGACACGCACATCTCCAGTCACACCAGCTGCCAGGCACCAGGTTGTACCACCGCTACCCTTTCACGAATGTATGTAGATCCCCGCTCTCCAGTTCTTGTGCTCTAACTCTCAGTGTCCTTATACTGACAGGCTTTAGAGCTTTATGGTAAAGGCTGATCCACTTTCATTAAAAGCTACCATCATTTTTTAGTCTTTAAGATTTCTTTCCACCATTTTGGTGATTCAGTACTAGGAACGCTAGAGCATTCCATGAGCCCAAGCTCTGAGAGTAGGGCTGAGGACGGGGAGGAAGACAGCTGCTGGCACAGAATCCCAAATTATACTTATTTTTCCTCAGATATGCATGAGGTAGACAGAACAGCTCACCCAGATAATAGTCCGAGGTGAACTATGGCCTTGTACTTTATAAGATTTTTATATTTTTGCTCCTGTACTTCAACCAAACCGCTATTACAATAGCAAATAAGTTCTATAGGTAATTAAAGGAGGCACGTTTTGAAGATCTCATTATAACTGCAAAGGAAATAGATTGTTTCTCTGCAAATCTCTGTTTTGTAGGGAGTTTAAGAGTTGGAAAGTATAGCAAAGAGAAGATAGACTGCTGATAAATATAACTCCAAAGCAAAACATTTTAGAAGAATTAACTTAAATTAGTCTAATTGC
Organism: Falco punctatus; assembly: GCF_963210335.1. Taxonomy (NCBI): domain Eukaryota; kingdom Metazoa; phylum Chordata; class Aves; order Falconiformes; family Falconidae; genus Falco; species Falco punctatus. Next base: position 24,328,358 of record NC_137592.1, on the reverse strand, counting down.
TACTGCTCAGTCCAGAATTCCAGTCATTGGCAAGCAAGCTCAGACTTGGTGAGCACAGAAACAAACAAAAAAAAAAAAGACAACAGAGAAATATGGGGGTAAACCTCAGAGAAAAGCAGCCACAGGCTTATTCATGTTTTGCAGTGCAGTGGAAAATAGGAATATAACGAAGGCAGAAAACAATCAGCTCACCCAGGAGTGAAGGAAAACTTTCCCCCTCCAGAAACAAAACAAAAAGATCTCTTTACCCAGGGGTCATTTTATTACATTTGTCTCGGCTTCAGTGAATTACACAGATGACTAATGTGGACCCATTATGTATATTTTCTAAAACAAGGATTATTATCTGTAATACACAGAGGATTCACCCAGCTGAATTATTATTAGTATTTAAATTGTGCAATTAGGATCAGACACACTGCACTTCAGATCTGAAAATAATGAAATCTGCAACGCTGAAACATTTCAGCTGCTACAATATTTTTATCTGTAGTAAACAAGTTATAAAAACATGGTAAGCAGCACCAGTGTACACCCTGGGGCAGCTTTGTCCTTCTCCAAAGCTTTACTAAAGGCAGGCTGCTCAGGTTCTGGAGCGTGCTCTGTCCAGGGGAGCAAAGAGCCACTATACAGGTTCCTGTTTTACCCTACACATCTGTACCCCTCATCAGCTGTGTAAGCATTTGCCAGACCAGTTATTTTGCTCAGACATACATCCCTGGCATCGCACATGGCCGCATTCAAGGGATAGTATCAGACTGGTACCTTTAAAATTGTGTCTTGGCAACCTACTGGAAGCTACAAGCATCCCGAGCTGTTCTCCCCCACCCATCCATCCCCACCACCTATGTTTTTTAATATTCCTTTTACTAGTAGTTTCAGTTCCCAGTTCTCTCATGTTTTCCCAGAAAATTAAAACACCAGGCCATGCTTCTGACAAAGGCAAGACTATGTAACCCCTAGGACAGGCTCAGAATCCCCTCACTAGCCCACCTCACCGCATGGTGGTGATGGACCTGATGCTGCTGTATTTTAACTCATACCTGCAAGTTATTCAGGAGAATTTTTAGATTGCAGTTTTTAGGCCACCTGATGTCTAAATTCTAATTAGATTTGGTTTGGGAAGCAAGTTTATGCAGCCAGCTGAAGAACATCATTAAATACGCCTTTGGAGATGGGCTCACGTTCCAACTAAGGTGATGTGGAACACGAAGATAGTGGACTCAATTCTATCTAACCATAGACCAGAGCTACGATGCTGTTTTATATTAAAATCATAGAAAAAATTGAAAAAATGCAGTGCTATTGCTAAGCAGAATTGAAATGTATTAGTAGTAAAACAGAGGTAACTGGCACAGCATGAGAAACTAGAGGTTCAGTGCTGTGTGAACTATGCGTGCCCTAAATTACTGCTTTCAGCCCCCAGCTTTTGTGTGAACCAAATGCACTCAAAAAAATGTTATTTCTTCAGAATAAAATTCTCAATTCCAGAGCACTCATGGACTCAAGCACAAGAGAGTATAGGAAAAGTGCAGTTTTTAACTACCAGTGTACACAAGCAACTTGCTCTTAGAATTTGATCCCTCCTTTATCCATAAGGTCATTTCTGTATATGCTCGGGTTCTTTCTGTCCTTAGGGTATGACATTTTATCATACTGTGTTACAACTCCTCTTCATCGGGGGGCTGACAGCCACAAAATGTCTTATGCAAAGTGATTGAAATGCCAGTTGCCTATACTGCTCAAAGAAACACCAAAAAATTAATGTACCTACCTAGCATAACAATTATTTACTTCTCTCCAATTCTCTTGCCTCATTACAGCACACAGCCCTGTAGACTCTGCAGCTGTCATAGTCGGGGGCAACGTGACACGAGGACAAGACCTCTTAGTCACAGAAATTTTTGACATTTAAGTACTTTACATAAGGCCAAACGACACTAAATACTTCAGAAGTAACAGGAAAAACATGTCACAGTGATAGCACCTGACTCAACCGTACGATACACAGCACTAATCTGGTGATGCTGCTCAATTCTAACCTTCGTGGAATAGAAATACCATCAGTAACAGGACACAGTCCCTAGCCCAGCTCCAGGATTGACTTCCTCTGCATCAAAATCCAAATTAGACTGCAAGGTGTCAGACATATTTCACAAGGAGCATCAACTCTAACGTATTAACGTTGTACTTTGAATGTCAACAGCTAGTAACTTTTCTAGGTATTTATGAAGCAATACCCTACTACTGCCTTATGGGTCCAGGGAATACAGGTCTCCGTGACATATTCTCAAGAAATATGGTGATGGTAACACAACTAAATATTCCACACACCACCCTTCACCACAAAAAACTAGATACTCTTCTATCAAATAAACAGTGTTGACTCATTTCCTTGCCTTTGCCCATACCAGGCTGCCTGGCCTCCAAGCTACCACTGCAGATGGGCCTGTATATCCCATACATCCTGCATCATATCCGACAGCCCCATGGGGATGTCTCAAACACCATGGGTCATCTCCAGTAGCATCTCTAAATGTCTATGTTAAGGTGTCTCTACCTACCTGTGGTGGAAATGTCACATCTACTCTATTGGGATATAATGAGGAATAGCCTCAACAATTCTGAAGTGTGTTTACATATTCCTGCTAAACTTCAGATTTTTTGGGGGGTTGTCTGTTTGCTTTTAACTATACATCAAAGAAATAAGTCATGAACTTCCCGAGTGACCAGTTCCCAGGCTGGGCACATATGTTCTCACCAAAGTGATTTAAACACAGACATACTGAATTTGACAGAACTAGGAAAAACGGTGGACATTAAGCAACCATTCCTTCACGTACTCCTGCCAAAACCCATCTAAATTAATAATGACCTAAAAGTGGCTCTCAGCCAATATCACTGATGAGACCCAAACTCTCTACTCATTTTCATCACCAGCATGTTTTAGCTTTCTCACTGTCTAGCTGAGCTCCGTGCTTGGACAGAGGCCAACAGCATAACACAGAATATACATATGTCCAGGGGATGCTACTGTTAAAAAAAAAACAAACAACCAAACAACATCTGAAGAGACTGAAACACCTGCTTCATTCTTCAGAACATTTATTCTAATTCCTCATGCTTGTCAGGAGTTTGGGAATCTTTCTGGATGCTCCGCTTACAACAGATATCCAAATAATTATACAAACAAAACTGCCCACCATCCAAGATGACCACTCATCCTGTTAAGTGTCATCTGGACAGCATAAGCCATAATCTTTACACGAGTAATCTGTACTTTGAATTAAGCCACATCTGTGGTCTAACAGAAAAAAAAACCCACAAGCCTAATTAAGGACATCCTTAAACAAACCAAAATAAGTAGACACTTGCCTAACTTAACTTTGCTTAGTTTTTCTCCTCTCTCTTAGGGAGATTCTTGAAAAAAACTGAAACATTACAGTATAACCAGTTAATCTACTTATCAAATTGGAAGAAAGGTATCCTGCTTGGACAGAACTCAGATACATGACATGAAAGTTATGATATACTTGGGATGAGCTAAGCCACTAAGTACCAAATAAGAAAAAAAATCAGCATTATATATACTATGCAAGCAAATGAAAAAATATATTTCTAAATAATGTGTTTAGCTTCCTCTTTCATAGCTGTACTTTATGTTGCTTCCCTTTGGCATACAGGACTCATATATTTTACAATGGCCATGTTAGTGCAAGCCAAAAAAATGAATTAAAGAGCTAGTAGGTGAGCTGGAGATATCCATCTGACTGCATTTTAGGAGGGGGAAATGGCCTTCCTTACAAATATTCTTAACACTCTAGAAGTTCCTCAGTATATAATTGCTAACATTTATCCCTAATGCATTCTCCAGAGTTTTGCAGCTTCATTTTTGTCTCTCCATAGTACTTTTCCTGTTACTTAAAAATAAAAGATCTAATTACCCTCTCCATGATATGCTATTCAGGGACAAATCTAGAAAGAGCATGTACATGTCACATTATCCAAGCAGCAGAGTACAGTACGTAACATTTTGTCTTAGCTTTCAAGAAACTCATCCAGCATTTGCAGAAATCATTCTTAAAGTCCCACTTAAAAATTGAAATGGAAGAAAAAAAAATAATGTAGGTACAAAGAGTGCTGATGGGTTTAACAATGCAGCTGCTGGGCGGGTTGATTCCCTGCATGGGTAGGAAGTTTGTCTATCTGCCATCTCACTTGCCTGCAGCTCTGGGCAAGCACACACCACCTCTTCCCACCTGAGCTACTGCTGGCCGCGACTCTGTGTTCACTGCATCAGTTGTCCATAGGCTAAAGAAGACTGGAGGGCAGGAGAGAGAGACCAGTCTCACAGATATTTTTATTGAAGCCTGTGCATTTCTTGTACATTCAGTCTTATTTACAGTTCAACTCAAATTCCTATCCCAATGATCTGGCTTTTAGTATTTCTGTAATTATATCATTATTGGTAAGTACCCCAACCCCATCGTACTATAATCTGTGGGCAGGTACTGAGAAGACTGTGCTGTACTTGTATTTGAAGGTAAACGGTACAAAATGCAACACAGAAATACCACAGGCAATAATGAGACACCTATGCTGAGGTTTCCCAGGTTGTTTAACCACTATCTTCTATTCCTTCATTCTGTCAGGACTTCAGCTCTGTAGCTGAGAACTCTTCTACACCAGGTCTTAAAGCTACCAGAATTTAATTTCAAAGTGACTGGCACAAATGAAGCACTAAGTGATCGATGTTTTGGTTCCCCTGGCTGGTATACATGTTCCTCTGTTTTTCAGGCAAATATTACAGGGCACAACATTCTATTTTGTGAAATTGCCATCTTCTGGAGCAACAGACAGTTGTATTTTTGTAGTCATGGCGGTCAGAAATGTTTTGGGAACAATGCTCTCCCACTGGAAATGGGATTATTCAGTCCCATAATAAGCAGTGTTTGTGAGTTCATTCTGGTGAGCAATGATTGTTTGGTTTCACCCACATAAGTTCCATAAGCACATCTGATGCCTTGGATGAAATAAGCTATATTCTCCAATGGGAATGCAGAGAGTCCATGAATTTTGATTATCTTTTTGTGGAGGAACATCTATGGTGGCAGCTGTGGGAATATGTTTTGAGGAGATGTGACAGATGGCAGATGCAGAAATGGCCCTTCTGCTCTATCATGGTCTGATTCAACAAAATAAAAACAGGTAGCCTACAAAATAAAAAAAATCATGTCTACAAAAACAGAACCAGATATACTAACAGTCACCACAATTATTTTGTTTTACCTTTTTTTTCCAGAAATATGAACATTCCTAAGTTAGGTATCTCCTCAGAACTATTACTGAATATCGCCCATCAGACAATCTTGGCATAGAGCTGCACGTGTGTCTCAACACAGTACACAAGTTATTGGCCTGATTATCTCAGTCCCTAATGGTCTGCTTGCTTAACTTCCAAAGAAAAAAAAAAAACAGATGCTGGCTTTTCCTATCAAAATAAGCTTTTCTGTTTAGTGGTTTCACCTACCTCAGAGAGCCATCCAACCCCTCTTTCAACCTGGTAAGAGCAAATGACACCCACCTGTATCAACCACAAGAAACTATTTAGGTGTACTTAAAGCTTCACCAGCTGAACCTAAGGTGATTCAGGAGAACAGCATGTATTCTCTGTCTGCACTCCACAGCCAACGTCTCTGCTGCAGCAGAAATAGCAAACCTTTTAAAAATTACACTAGAAGCACAATGAAACCCAAGCCACAAGCAGCTGAAAGACTATCTCCACTTTCTCCCCCAGGAAAGAGGCAATGACTGTTTCAAACTCAGTGGACTTCTGTAGCTTATAAAGATATGCTAAAGAACACATAACCAAAAAAAAAAAAAAAAAAAGCTTTTAATTTTGACTTGGTACTGAGTAAGGAAAGGCTGTTGTAACTAAATGGTCAAATTCCAGTAAAAACGGTTTATTTTTTATCTTTCTGATGTCAATATCTGGAGTGATATTTGTGTGAAACATTAAAGCTCTGTTGTAGTTGTTCATTGCTAACTACTATTACAAGGGCATTCACCCCTTGTAAAGGAAAGTATTCCACAGTTTCTTCAGTCCTTTTTATCCGTGACTGCAAAGCAGTTTCCTCACTGTCAACTCAACTTCTTGAAGATGCAAAGGTATTCTGCTGAACTGGCTTTGTCTGGGGATTCTTCCAAAAGACAGCTATAAAATGCATACACACTCAGTATTACTAACATGTTTTGGCATCTTTTCCTAACAATATCCAAGCACTGAGATTAGCTAAAAAAAAAAATAAATAATAAAGTTTTCAGGAATGTTAATCATGAAGATGTGGGCTGAACAGATTCCAGATTAAATATCACTCTGTCAATAGAGTTAAATCACAAATAAATCTGTCACAGTAACCTAAAGGAATGATTACATCTTGTCTCCAAAAAAATCAAGATTGCCTAATGTAAACCATGATAATGTACATCCAGGAGTCTTCATGGGTAATTAACTCCAAGAAACAGCACTGCTATAACTGCGCTCTCTTTAATCAATTTATCTTATTATGAAGTATAAGTCACTTGCTCCAGCTTTATTTTTGCAGATTCAATAGCTCTTGCCATCACTGCCTGGTTGCAGCTCACACTGGAGACATTTCCATCTCCCCTGACCCATCCAGTTGGCACGGTGAGGCCAGGGGAGCACTGTGGGCAAGCAGGGCCAGGGGCTGGCAAGCAAAGTGCCAACAATGCCCCCCTGCCCCTGGCAGGCACAGCCTGCTGTGCTGTTCATGGCAATATGTTCAGATAGCACATCTCTTGTAATCAGCACCACACAGCATCACTTCAGGACCTGGTACTTAATACACAGTAACAAAACAGCCACCTCTAAAGGGCTTCAATATGCCCAGCTAAGAGGCACGATATAAACAATATAAATCACAGCAAAATGGTAACAGTGTAGATACTAGTTTTGTGTGTGTGTGTGTGTGTGTTGAATCTGAAGTTAAGCAGGGCATCACATGTCCAAAGTACATTATGAGGGCAGACATCTCACAAAAGTGTCAAAAACCATCAGCAGATCGGTTTTCCCGGGACTCTCAGGACAACATGTTCTTTCATATTCATTACTGCACATAGTATTACACTGTACTTGTATGAGTGATCAATACTGAAACCGAGTATTACAGACTGTTGCTAGGGCAGGACTGAGAACACCACCAGGATGACATAATCTCTTGAGAAGGGAAAAGATCAAATTGTTTTCAAAACCTTGCGAGCCATTTCTACCTTCTCCTTACACCAATACTGCTCTTCATACATCTCCGAGACACAGAGACATTACGGAGGGGCCCATACTCGCATCTTTCATCTTTGGGGTGGTTTTTGTCCTGTTGCTGGTCCAATTTGACATGAGACCCATGGCTTTATTTACTGTAGAAAGATTTTCTAGTTTTCCCCATCTCACAGAAATTATTAGTAACAGTCACCTTTTCGAATGTGGCTATTTGTTCTCAAATACACTTTTCTGTACATCTTGGATGGACTGGAAAAAAACCCTTAATGCTAGGCAGGCTTCTCTTCGGATGGCTCATTTGCCATTTTCATAGTTCTCTGCAGTTTCTTTCCAAAGTTGAGACCACAGATCTAGGGACTGTTTTCTGGCAATATAACTTTTTTTTCTTAAAACAGCGAGAGCCAGGTAAAGAGCTCACCGCCGCTGAAAGAACTCCCTCCTCTGTCGTGTACCCCCACTGAACAGCCTCAGAGGGGGTTCTTGCCTGGTATGCCAGTTCAACTCACTAGGACCTTGCAAAACTGTTTCTCATTTAAGACCACTCATTTTTTCATCTTTTCATGCATACAGCCTTCATTTAGGGTCTGTCCTTTGGGAGAGGAGTGATGGGTTCAAGTTCTCTTTAGGCTGGGACCCTAAGCCTAAAAAAAAAAAAAAAAAAGCTGGGTGAGCACCTTTAGTCTGACGCTGGTAAAATGAAAAGCCAACAAGTATTATAGGGAGTGCGATAGTCCCCATGGCATCACCATGACAAGCCTAATTCTGTTTTGACAGATAAGAGTGACAGCTCTGTCACTGGTGCCAAGAAGATTAAACTGCATGATGATTCAGATGAGTCAAGTTTGTTTAATTTGTAATCTTTGATATTTATAAACAATTGCCTCTTGAATGTGTTATTTCTCATAAAATTTTAGGCTTGGTCTTTAAAGCTGAATCCCTACTGTGCAATTCAAAAGACAGACACCCAGCATGAAAAATCACTTGTCCAAACTGAGCTGAAGTCCAATGAGTCAGTCATCTGGATTCTTGATATACAGTGAAGAGAACAGGCTCTTCCAGGATGCAATCCACCTCATATGGTAGATGTCTTAACAAATTCAAGTGGGTCATGCTAGAAATACTCATTTCCATCCAGTAACTATAAAGGGAATGTTGACGACTAGGTCAGATGTTGCTGTCTACACTGGAGATGAATCCCACCTTCATTGACTTGAACAGAGCCTCGACTAGAGCTTAGAGAGAATATCATGAGGCCAAGGGACATAAGCACTTAATTTAAAAAAAAATAAATTGGAAATTCATAACCCAAATCACTGAGGTTCTTGCTTGGGTAAGCATTTTTGCTAGAAACACTGAAATTCAGAAGCTGCTGCACACCGAAAAAAATATGACTAGGAAAAAAATTCCTGCTGAAATTTCACCTTTCAAAGAGACTAAAATCAGAAGACTTTAAAAGCGCTCTGAGTAATCAGAGTATAGAGAATAATGAAGAGGAGGGAGTTTAAGGCAAGCTAGTACAGCTGAAGCTGAACTTCAGAGACAGATCGCCTACTTAAGATTACAGCACACAGCATGTTCCAGTGACTTTCTGACACTTCATCTATCTTACTGTATGAACTGCTTCCAGCAGCAGATCTATCCTTCCAAAACTCCTACTTCTGTCTCTACTTGTCTTTCACTTCCCTCCCCATTTGATGCGTTCAAAGTTCTCAAGAGTATTTCAGGAGACAAAAGCCACCTGAGCAACTGACAGACATTCTGGTTACCTGGAATTTAGTATCAAAATAGAGCATTACTGTGGATCAGTGCATATCTGACCAGATATTTTTGTCTCCGTTACATTTGCATATGGCAAACATTCCTGGTAGTATCCTGAAAAAAAACCCGATGTTTTGTTTTGTTGAAACAGTGAAATGCATTATTACTGCAAAGTCTTATGTAAACTCCTTTTAAGAACAACACAACTGCATTAAGAAAAATGTGAACAGGAAGGTAGATATTAGGTGATATTCATTATCAGCATGCCCACTTCCTGGAATATGGAAGTTTCCATTCACAATATATGCCCTACATATGCTACAATAAACTTTTACTATAGGCTACAGGAAAAGACCAAAAGATTATTACGGTTGCCTATCAAAAGGGATATCAAATATTTAGGCTGATATACAGCTTTGGTTGTTGAGGGGAAGTAAAAAGAAGGGCATTTCAATACTTGCAACCTCTGTCCTCATCCCAAACACTGGCACAATTCACTAGACTTGGCTGCTATCAGCCCTCAGACTGCTGAAACCAACACAACCGAGCACTACTGAAGGCTCTGCTCCCTCCTGTATCTAAAACATGGTAGGTTACTACTATTTTTTTTTGTGAAAGGTATGATAAAAATTCTAAACAAAATCTTTTTTTATTTGTAGGTGTTGATACCCATAGTGAGTGGAGTCCTGTGAAGGAAGATTTTCAGTTTTATATTTCCTAGAAAATATATTAAACTATTTCAGTTTTCAGATTGCATTAATTATGATCCTATGGATTTTCTCATAGCCTCTGTCTTTCAGTAGATTTCAGTAGCTAACATTGTTTCTAATTTCAAAGGCTAACTTTAGGTGTAATAAGATGTTTTCCCAAGGACTGTAAGAATGTTTCCTTAAAAGACAGTTAAAAAACATACTCAGAACTAGGATTTTCCATTGCGCTCTTTTCTACTATTTGTAGTAGTATTATTGTAGCTCCAGAGATGTTCCTCTGATATAATCTGCATCCATGGACGCTGGAACAGAGCATCGTAAATTTAGGTTTAACTGAAAAAACAGATGAGAACTTCAGTCTCCTCTGGCTTCTGCTGGCATAGAGAAGACTTGATGACTACATTTCCACTAGACTTCCTTAGCTTCTTCACTCAAATTTTCCTAGGCAGATAATAAGGATGAGCTAAGAGCAGCAGTTTTATCATAAAATTCTACCTGTAAAGAGAATATTTGTGCAACGCTTCTGCTCAAACACAGCCAATCTTACAACAAAATGCAATCAATATATTTATAATCATTTTCTTCCTACAGAGTATCATTAGGATAGAATACAGAAATAAATTTTCATGGTTTTTAACTAGTACACAACTTATTCTATGCCATAATTCAGTTCTCAAACAGGTCTCTGTCACTTTTAAGAGTGTTACATTTTTAAACTGCTAAAACATTTTCTTTCTGTCATGAATTCTCAGACATGCCTGAGCAATGGGCTAAGAAGGGGAGAGGGGGGAGATTTCTGAACATCAGAGATATGATTAATTGAACAAATGGTACCAATTATGTCACGTCTGTCTTTAACCTAATACCGAAGACATTTGTATACAGCAAAATCCTGAATACCTGCATCAGCCAAGAGAATTTGGCTATATCTTAAGAATGAGGTTTTCCTTTCTTAGACAAAATGAATATCCTTGTTTAGGCTACAAAGGTGAGAAAGAATGGAAAGATGAAATAGGGCATACATTCCTGTTGCCTGAGAAAAGAAAGGTTGGCATAGCACCGTGCTGTATAACCTGGCAAATGGAGTTATACTTTATAAAAATAGGGATGTATTTAAAGTTTTAAAGGAATCCATGAATTTGTCCAATTTGTGTTTCTTTAAACCTTTTCCAGAGTTAGTCTATACTGAACTAGCTTCAGTATAAAACAAAAACAGATAATATATTAAGAAGGTTTGGATTTTGTAATATCATCATTATAATAATATGGATAACGAGACACTAAGCAAGATTAAACCCCCAGTGTGCTATGTACAATTGTATACTCAAGACAGTAAGACCTCTGGATAAGATGCTGTCTAGATAAGAGAGGAGTATCAGAAAAGTGAATTAATGACAAGATTAATTCTAGGAAGTAGTGTGAAGAGCTCAACTGTGTCACCAGTGTCTGAGGAAATGCAGCAAAACCAAGCCTGAACAAGGTATTTTTGCATAGGCCCAAGCCATAGTGTCTCAGCCATATCATGTTTTCCCAAGAATCCAGAAACAAGTAACCCAGGAAAATTAAATGTAGCTCAATAAATGCTCCAAGTTGAGAACAGTTAGACCATAGGAGAGTGTACAGGGGAAACATCACACATGCCTGCCCAGCCCCTGCTTTTTCCTAGTGCAGAGGGAAAAATAGGCTCGACCAACCTAATTCTGAAGTTCAGAATAATGAAGAAAAAACATGCAGGTTAATGGCATTTGAAGTGATCTGTTGGTTTCACTGCAACCAACGTAAATTGTGCAGGTTAGGTGTTAAGGAAACCCTCTGTGCTTTTCCAGAAAATAAAATGGGGATCCTGCAAACGGGAACATTTGTATGATAGATACCTGATGCTCCATATCTGTGAAGGACACTAGTGAAGCTCACTGTGTAAGGGAAGTTATAAATATCCTTTCAAATTTACAGCACAGGGAGAAGATGATACTCTTTAAACTGATCAAATTAAACATTGTCCTCTGCTTCAGAGCTAAATGTTTACGAAATGCCTGGTAAAAGTGTACTTACAACAGACCTGCCGCAATGCCACAAAACAAGCACAGCAAGGGCAATGAAAAAGAGCTGCCCACGCTACACGCCTGGCAAAGCAGGCTGAATCCTGCCCCGGTGCCCAGCTCACACCCTCCCACCTGCCATCACCGTCACTGCTGCCCGCCGGTCAGGAGGCGGCAGAGACCCCCCAGGGTCCGTAGGGGTAAGCTACCCTCTACAGCAAGGTCTTTGGGAACTCAGGGATTGCCAGGATTACATCCAGACATTGATGCTGTGCCCTGCAGCTAGGAAAACAACTCAGAACAGTGTAAGTAGTAGGCCACTGCACAGTAACCAACGTATTCATTCCATCAAAAAGAAAATAAGAGTTTTTGTATTTGAGTAACAGAAATGAACTGATGCATGCAGAGGAACTGAGGTTAAGTTAGAGGGAAATAATACGTTGCTTAAAATTAATTTATTTCTCAAACTGCTAGCAAAACCTGAACCATGGTAGCTGCAATCAAAGGAAGTTTTATTTATCCTGTAACATTTTCAAAACCAGGACAGTTTTTTAAACAGCAATTTAAAGTAAAATATTGTAGCATCACTGGAAAGATAAACACACATTTAGAAGTAAGAATATATTTGAACTGAACACAACACACCTGACTACAAATAACTAGGCAGGCTGCTAGAGATATTATGGTAAAATACACCCAGGCATGCTTAAAAAGTTCATTCCAATACCTTGCACAATATGAAAGATTAATTCTCTTGCCACTATAAAAAGATCAACGCTCTCTTGAATAAAACTATTTAGTCATTTAGTATTTTTCTTTACATACCTGCATCCCATATAGAAACAATCAAAGCAGAATGGTTTTTGCCTCAAAAATTAAGGACTATATTCTACTGTCTAGAATAATCCTGTGAGGGAATTTTTTTCCCCATAAGTCAGGTGCAATCGTGCACATACACTTAATAATACATTTAAAGTAATTTTATATGCAGCCATGTAAAAATAACTGTGTTTGACTAGACTGCTACAATTTTTGCTGCAGTTTGAGCTGCAGCATATACTTCATACATAAGCAGCTCCAACCTAGGCCCTAAGAGCAAAAGCAGCTAGTAGCTTAGCTGACTTCTAACCAAAGTTTTTTAAAAGTATTATTTCTTCCTCTTTCAAAATGCTCTTACCTCTTCCTTTGTCTTTTTTGATATGACTCTCAGCCAGTCTCCAATCATGCTGAGGACAGCTGCAAAGTAAGCAAGCCCAACAAGGATCCAGAACCACACCACTGGCTTATAAAAATCTAGGTACTCAATATCTGATCCCCCTGAAAAACAATACAGTTAAAATTAAAGCAGATTTAATAGTTATAGATGCAAACCTAATTTTAAATTAATTCTTTTCCTAAAAACAAAGAAACAAAAAAAAATCAGGTATATTTCTTACAACTTCTATTTTCTTACCCATGCAAGCATTCATAGCAAAACATTTTGTTGAATTTGAATAAACGATGATTTAAATTCATCCACTCTTGAAAACACAGTTTAGAGTATGCAAGTTTTTAGACAGCGACTGCCAGTCATTTGTAATAATTAAAAAATGAACACAAACTGATTCAGCTTCTGAATACAACGTTATTTAAGGTAGAGGTCATTGGGGACAGCATGAATGAAAGGACTTCCCACCTGTTCCAAACAACAATGCTGTACTAAATCTTACATATTGCTCTAGAATACATAACGTGTTCATACCCTGAGAAATCTGATTCTGCAAGGACTCTGAAACACATCTCAATACTTACATGAATCCTTTAACCCTAGTGAGGAACGGCACCTGCATTAACAAGCATCCCTGTTGGGTAGGCAAGCAGCAGCATCTCCACTTTGCAGAGGAGGAAACCAGGGTGCAGGGACATGAGCTGAACTGACCATACTCACAAAAAGGTGAATAAAATAGATGTGAGCTGGAGGCACCTGTTTTGAATCCCACTGCCATAAGCACCGGTCACTTCCTTCCGGTGTTAAAGTAAAAAAGGGTAAGTTTCAGCGACGTCTGTAATGGAGCTTTGCGGTACAGCACAGCTATAGAGAACAGATGCCGCATTTCCATGCAAGAAAAGTTATGCTCGTCCGGAGCTCTTGACAACACAGAATAACTCACTTTCACATCTCACAGTACAATAAAACAGAAGCCTTAAACTTCCAATTCAGCTTTACAATGACAAATAAAATCAGGATCCTAGTTTGGGTTCCTGCAAGTAGAAGTTTGGTGGGCATCTTATGCCCACAGCTGACGATACTCTACAGTAAAACCTCTTCAGGCACACTGAAGTAGCCTGTACGGGTACGTAATATGTTGTTTTCTGTATCTGCATCCTGTACTGAAATTGTCAAAGGAAAATTGCCCCAAAATATCAAGCACCTTGTTAAAGTAACAAGATTAACTTTCATGAAGAATAATGTTTTTTCCTAGCTGTTATCATCTAATAGTCATAGGGACTACATGCAAACAACAAATAATTTTACTGATGGTATGACATTTTAACGATCGTTACTTTGTATGGATGGAAGCCCTCAGACAGAAATTTTATTATGCCCATTTCAATAAGCCTTCTCATCAATAAAAATCCATTGAGCTGTAGTGGTTTTTTCAATTACCCAAGAGATGAATCCACATTGCAGAAAAGGATATATTTTGACACCCGCACAGCCACAAGTAAGGGAGAAGACAGGGCTGCCTGGAACAAAAGACAGCCAACCACCGAAGGGTTGAGTGTGCCACAGTCCAAGAGAAATAAAATATCAGAAATGAAGCAACTTGTTAATATCATCCAGTAAAACAGGATTTTAGGGATGATTTGCCCAAAATTTGTTGTCATTCAAAAGATAGTTGACTACCACCATGCTTTTGCTCTAGCAATGAACCACACTTGGTGGTTCACCTTCTTTTCTAGCTGTTCCTACAATGCACAAGAAAAGTATACTCAGCTGGTTTCTAATTATTGGTGTGTTAAGTTTACAAACTGAAACCTTAGCTCTGCAGGGAGCATTTCCTCCACAGTTTATACCCGATTTGTTTACAGCAAGGTTAATTACCAGGGCAGGAGTTAGGACACATTCATCTTCAGTCAAGAGTTTTCTTTACTGTCTGGCCAGGAGATGGCTCCATCTAGCCATGCCCAAAGGAGTTCAGTTTTCCTAAAGTTAGAAAGGGTCAACAACCCTCTAGGAAAAGGCTTAACAGCTCAAATCTTTATTAGCTGTTGAGTGTCCGAATTTCAAGGACTCCTCGGGTGAGGTCTCAATATAGTGCAATACCAAGAGGAGAGACATACCCAAGGATGTTTTGTCGTCAGATAACTGCCTCCTATGATGCTTAAACATCATGGAGCACTATAATGCAGTTGCCCAGGAATGCCATGAAATAGGATTTCACTGGTAAGAAAGCATGATCAGAAGTCAACTGTACTGAATTTAAAGTAAATGGAATTCATTAACTACTGATTTACAATTCACATAAATGGGTATGAATGTATACGGGTAAATGTATTTCATCTGAAGCACATGAGATTTCATCTAATGATTTTACAGGTAACATTGTAAAAAGCATATCAACTGATACATCTGCATGGGGTTTTTATACCGTAATTTTTACTTGTTAATGCTATCTTGGTTTTGCAGAGAGATTTTATATAGCCCTCTAGAAAGTAAAATGCTGAGAAGGCAGAAGCTGAACTTTGTTGTTTGTTTGGCAAAACCGATTTTGTGGGCTAAGGGACAAATGGCATGCACTCACTCTTTAACTAGAGGTGTCACTGCCATAATCTTTAACTAAGAGCAGCCACAGTTGATGGGCAAGATGCAAAGATTCGATCCAAAGTCTCTCGAAATCTATGAGAAATCAAAGACTTTTTCCATCCATCTTCATCACAGGCTACTGTATTGCTGATTGCTGCTGCCACCATTCTTACATGTGCCAAGCAACTTTTAAATTATTTGGGATTTTCAACACTTTGGAAGTTTTATGGCCCAAACACGTATTCCTTACTGAGATGAAAAGCTCTGTGTTTTAGTGAAGGGTGGCATTAGAGAAGATTTCAGGGGCACATTAGGACAGATTCTGGTTCTCCTGGATCAGGTTTTCAAATATATGCATTTTTTAATTTATTTACAAAAAACAAGTATATTAAGTAAATAATTTTCTTCATTGTTGCCACTCTTTTCCCCACTCTTTCTACAGCTAACTGACTTGAAATAGAAACATGCAATTATTTCTGTAAAGCTGTCTGGTTTTGTTTGCATTTTTGCTTCAAATGTAGAAGCAGAGAATAGAAAGTGCTACTGGCATAAAGCATCTTAATTCCATACCAGCACAAATTTCTGGGTGATTCACAAGTTGGCCCTCCAATCCAGGAAAAGTTTTTTGGTTTGTTGTTGCTGGGTTTTTTTGGTTGTTGTTTGGGGTTTTTTTAATATTAACAGTACAAATGATTCTGGGTATAGGAATGATTAAATCCAAATACAGTTTCAATTGCAGAATAACAAGTAGCTGTCCAGCATCCCCATCACAACAAACCCGGCCAACAGGCTTCATCCAGAGACATCACTCACCCCGCTCCAAAGAAATATGGAGGTTCAGCCCTGCACCTTGGAAAGAATTACCCGAGGGCTGCAAACAGGGACAGAGGAAGGCTAGCTTACGTGAAGACATGGAAAAGCAGCATGCTCGGGACAAGCTTACATCACAGTGTTTGCAAGAGAGAATATAAGCAGGCCATACAGTTACTTGGTGCCGCTCAGCGGAAAAAGAGCTACTTCAGAGTACAAAGTGCAGCTATAAAAACCACTCCTTACACGCTCTCCTATACTAAATCGAGCAAGACACGGCATGCTGGCTTAAGCTTAAAGTGGGCTGCGTGGTTTGCACTAGACAGCTGCTATTATGGACGTGAAGTCCTGAGGTGGCAAAGAGCACTTGCAAATTCAAAAAAAAAAAAAAAAAAAAAAAAAAAAAGAGACACAAAGCCTGTGGGAGAGCACACAGCTCTCTTACAGGATGCTTGACACATGCCTCTTGCTCAGCATAACAGCCATTTCTTTCCATAGAGGTCATTCTGCCAGGCAGGTAATATCACACAGTGACAGATCAGCTACAACAGCGAGGGCTGCAATGGCCAGGTGAAGCGTTCCAGTTCTGTGACATTAAATGAGACTAAAATATCTCAGTACTCTACAAACTGGGTCTCGGGCAAAGCAGTACAGCACAGACCCAGATATTTGCATTACAGTGTCAATACACCAAATTCAATTACAGACCAAAACAGTAAGCAATAAGCTAAAAATCAGAGCTCAAACAAGGGCGGGGGACGACACCCAACAAAACCCAAGAGAGTTAGAATACATAATTTTTAAAGCGAGACATGCAAAATTCTGTGGTCTATTGAATTGGACTGATTGCAGCATAACCTTCTATCATCATTATGCCCCACTGTATATCAGACTACTAATGTGCTACTTATACTTCTGACTTCTACTTAATTCAGTCAAGTTTTGGACATTTCATCTAATTTATATTTGAAATCTGTTAGATTAACTCCCTTTGGGGGGTATAGTCAAATATTTGTACTGCATTGCAGTTAAAGGATTTATCTGCACATGTGAACAATATATTTTTGTTTTACACAGATATATACACACACACCCCTCTGCTAACTTTAGTACCCAATAATATCTGTCATTATACTACAAAACAACACATTTGACATTAAAAGTTCTCTTCTCTTTCACAGAATATTCATAATGTTGGCTGGATTTTCTTCTGTCGTATTAAAGTCAATGTTTCTCTTGAAAGCAAGAGAAGGGTTGTTTGACTAGGTCCTGATTGTCATAAGATAATGCAGGCTGTAGTACAGTTTCTTCATTTTTTAGCAAAAAGCTACAACAAACTTTCTTCAATTACAAAAAATTGCCCATTTCCCTACAAAAATAATAATAAAAACCCAATCCTTCCAAAAGTTAGAAAAACCAAACAAACCATTTCATAAGACATAAGTTTGTTTTTTGGAATACCATTAATATATTTTCTTGAACATGCACTACAAGGGCTCTTCATCTTTCCCTCTCCTTGCATCCACCTTGAGTGATCCGTCTTTTATGTTTGCCTTAAGGCTTCTCTTGCTGGTAGAAACTGCATCTGAAATTTCCACAGGCTCCAAATAGCAACCCAGATTCTGAGTACAAAAGGGAATGTTTTGGCATTCTAGTTTCTGGGAACAGAGTACTTGATCTCCAGTACAAATGAGAAGAAACTTGTAGAAAAACTCTGGAGAACTTCATCAGAATTTCTAATATGACAGCCTGCACTACAGCCCGTAACACCATTATGTTCCTGAATACCATGTTCTGCTGGCTCCCTTTTGGTACAGCTATTCAGAAATACTCTCTCCTTTACCTCCTAAAAGTTCTTCAGGGCTTCTCTTCAGCTTTTACCTGCAGTGGTGCCGGAAAGCAGCAAGTTCCACATTAGTGAAAAGTGACAGATATTGTCAGAAACTCTTCTTGTAACCAATACCCATTATTACTACCCTAAAATTTGTATGTAGGGCTTGCAGACTTATATATTTTTCCTCTAGAATGACAGCTCCCAGGAAAAAAAATTACCAGAATATTTGGAATTTTAAAAATATTTAAGAATTTGGGATTTTTGAGATAACTTTATGAAGCAAAACTGACACAGAATCATGAAATATCCCATGGAACTCTAATATGCTACAAGAATTGCAAATGTTATTTCTATTGCTAAAAGAGTTCACTGCACTATAATTGCAAATTGGAGTATCACTGCCCACCACTCTGCTTTAGATTTTACTATAATTCTAAGTGGAAGAAGATAATTTGCACTCTAAGTGTTATTTAAGAAACATGCCTTTCTGGCCAGGGGAAAAAAAAATAATCACAAAAAGGAATAAATTAATACCAGCATGAGGTTTTTTTTCCAAATGCACAGCCATCTAGACACTAAGTGGACTGAAACACCACTCTGCCTGCTGCATGCCTCATTGGCGGACCACAGCCATGAATGCCATGCTCAAGCCACAACATCAGACGCAACACCCATATTCTGTCACGACAACCTCCCCTACAGCCTTACAGAGCATTACATGCCTTAACTCTACCGGCTTGTTCTGCCTCTCTTTGTGGCGCTCAGCTTCTAAAACTCTCCTAAACTGCAAGGAGAAAGCATTCTAGATGAAGCCTACCACAAAAATATCAACAGCCCTTAGTGTCTGCATGATAGTTATGACTTACCTAAAAGAAAAACAAGCAAACAAAAAAAACCCATAAAAACAATTTACTAATTTGTTAGCACATAAAAGACTCTGCATAATCCCTCAAAATTAATACTGCAGCCTAGCCCTCACCTCAAGACAAATTTTATCAGCTCTGTTGAAAACTTGCAACATCAGTTTTCTTCAAATAGCTTAGTATTTACGCACAGTGATGACTGTAAGCTTCCACAATGCAAAGCACAGCCAATGAATACCTTACCTATTTTTCAGATTATTTTTTTTTATTTAACTAATTAATTATGTATTGGAATGACAGGAAAACAAATAGACCTTTTTGAAAAAAATCCTTCAAATCATCTGCCATAATTTGAGTATGTCAGTCCACACAAAAGTGATAGTATTTGTCAACTTCATCTCTGACAAAATACAGTCCAGCAGCAATGTTAACCTCCCAGTTATGATGGACATAGTCATCTAACCCTGTTCTCTTGAGCATCATCTCTGCAAGTACAAATCCAATTCCCGCTCACTAAGTCAATAACATATTACAGTACAAATCCAAGCCTTGTGCATGTTGCTCTAAAAGAAAACACAAAACATTTATGATATTTTGACATCATACATTTACAGTGGAACTTTAAAATAAGTGTATACAAAGTGAATAGTAAAAGGCTATAAGCTATAAAACCATGTAATTCAAGGGCATTCTCTAGAAAGTGGTTTCTGGTAAAATTGAGAAACAGGCACAAATGTAAGAACAAATTATGATATCAAGTGGTCTACAAATAGAAAAATCTGTGGAAATTTATAATGAGAGTAATGATGAATGTACTCAGTGTTCTAGTTAGAGCCAAGTGGGCCATTTCACATAATGTTTTACAGTAAATATAACCAGGCTTTTATGCACTATTATTTTTATTCCCTGACATACAGGTACCCCTCAGGAACTGAAGTCTAAAACACCCAGACTCTTGCCTTGGAAACAGCATACATTTTTTATTTGGTGCTAGTTAGAATCTGACCAGAATCACAAATTCCCAAAGACAAAATGGAAATAAGAAAAACAATATGGGAAAGGAAAAGGGAAAAACCAGTGAGAGACATTCAAAAGAAATATGGAAGCATCACAAAAAACTATGTAAAAGTCCAAATAAATTTCATTTGCCGTTTTACACTCCAGTTCTATAATTTATAAGAATCTTTGGCAACTCCTCATGTAGCATTTGTTTTTTCAACAGCTTGCATAACTATCTTCAACACTAACTAAATTCAGCCCCCTTTTACCCAGATCCTTTATGAATGTGCCAAACAGTTCAGACTTCAGAAGTCTCTGTGGGACCTCATTAAGCTGAAAAACTTTTGCAAGCAACAAGACAGTAACATCGCTGCCATCAAGGCAAACGTCAGGCAGGCCTGCAAGTCACTAGGAGGAGCTACCCAGCCTCCTCACCTTGGTGCACTTGACTCATGCAACACCTGTGGCTACAGACAGGACACAAAAGGAGCCCACACCATGTGGATGTCTACAAGAAACCGATCCCCCACGCAGAGCGGCTCACTAACAGCAGCCCAGCATTGCTGTCCTCCTTTGCTACCTCTGCCTCACGCAGAGCTCAGAGGTGGGAGAGAAGCATCTCGTTAAAGAGATGATGGTGCTGCATCAGAAGCGTAAGATCAGTCCGAAGAAAGCAAGTCTCTGACTCAGAGCACAAAGCTCCGAATGTCTAGTCCTCTAAACACATCACTGATTCTGATCAGCAGGCTTTCTCAACACAGACAACGCATACTTACTCCACCCTATTCTGAGAAGTGGTCCAACACCTTTGAACACCTTTTCAAGAAAAAAATGATGCAGAGAATTGGCCCAAGCTTTTTTAACCTTTGTTTGCCAAAATCATTTGCAACCAATTCCATTCTGGTTAATAGAATCATAGAAGTTGGACATGTTATCTATGAGTCCCATGGATAAATGCGTACATAACAAAGGAAAGAAAGCAGGATCCAACAGCAACAGAGACATCTCAATGGCAGAAACAGCTCAGGAACAACACTTCAAAAGCAAGACGTGCACACAAAAACTATGTCATGTAAGTTCACAGGGTAAGACATTTCAAGCAACTCCAGCTGAAAAAAAAATATATATTCAGCAGACTAATATATCATATTAATTCTTGCACTTCATTCAATCTGTAAGAATAAAAAATTTCCTAAAAATTAAGTAAAGCATCTTTTAACAGTACAGGAGAAGAACAAAGGCAGTATGTAGAGATTGGCACCATGCACTTCACTGCCCCATCTCCTGTCTCTCGCCTGCCACATGATCCAGGGTGAGGGGGCACCACAGATGTGTATGTGCCAAAATAATACAAAATAGTATAAGACAAAGTTATGAGAAAATCTTACCTGCAACATAGTCACCAAAGCCAATAGTAGTTAAAGTGATAACCACAAAGTAAATTGCATCTAGTGTGCTCCAGCCTTCTATGTGCTTGAATATAACTGCAGGAAGAGCAACAAACAGCACGCAGCCAAACAGTATGAATATTATTGTTGAAATTATGCGAATCTTTGTCTGACTCACATTCCATTTCTGCAAAGGGAAGGGGAAGGAGAGGAAAACCATCGTTAATAAAACTGCAGTATTGTACAGAAGCATCTATCATCCACAGTGAGCACTACGTTGCTCAAGAGGACAAACAGGAAAAATCAAAGCAGGGTTTTATTTTGAAAGTGTTTTCAAGGCACACATGACTATCCTAGGAAGCATTTGCCAGCAGGAAAAGCAGAACAGGGGCGAACTCTTCTTGTGGCCATATTTGTGATCTGGCCGAGTGGCATGTGTAGCATGATCAGCTATTAGCGAATGCTAGTTTTGAGTGGGGGCTAGCTATTTGAGTGAGCTTCAAGTAGTGTTTGCACCTGCAACGTGTGTACTTTTGTGCACCCACAAATGACTGAATAAAAATAAAAAAAGGTGAATTGTAACCATACAGTTCTCTCTACTCAAGTAACTGAACAGAACCACAAAAGATAGAGCTGGAAGGGATGTGAAGAGACCCTTTCCAAACCTGCCCCAAGACAAAAACAACCCCACCTAAGCCCCTGCAGACACATCACTGGCCAGGCCACGTGTGATCATGCTTAACTGTTCTTGTCAAAGTTTTCCTAATGCTTAATCTGCATCTCACCTCCTTCAGCTGAAGTCTACTATTTATGATCTTATCCAAGGCAAACAAAAAACCTGCTACTTTTCTTTTTCCAGCAGACTTTTACAGGTGTTTTCATTCAATCCTATGTTCTTTAGACCAAAATAAATTGATTTCTTTCAGTCTTTCTTCACCTGTCTATTCTTGTTACTATCCCTTGGCTCCAGCAAATTAATCCATATTTCATTAGGTGTTGTACTCAAAGCTAGATATAAAAGAATACCACAAAACAGAATGGAAGGATCCTTTGCCTATTTACACTCCTATTTATACTTCCAACTATGAAGTATGCTTTTTCACAGCACTATGACATTAACTCATGTTAGCATATGAGCCCCTAGAGTACTCAGAACATTTCTACAAAATTGCACCCAGACAGCTGTTTCCCGATATGTAATTGTGTATTTTATTATTGCTTCATATAGTACTTGGAATTTGTCCTTCTTGAATTGAATCCTCTATATTCAGACTGTTCCTCAAAATTTTGCAAGATCATTTTGAATTGTAATTCTGTCCTCCAGCTTTCAGACCTCTCCCCAGCTTGAGATACTCTGTAGATTTAATGAACCAAGTCCTTTATCTGTTGTGTAAGCCATCAATGCTATCTTTTAAACTGTACGAAAGCTAGAACCACACCACTGCAAAGTCCTATTTGGCATGCCCTGCCAATCTGACATTTTTCCAAAGAGTTTTCCATCCACCCAAAGCATGTTGGTTCAGCTTAACAAGGGAATGCACAAAACTGGAAACTTTCACAAAAGGAGACGAAAAATTAAATGAGACTGTTCACAAGACGTGTTTTCTTGTATTTTAAGTTTGGTGCCTATGGAAATAGTGTTTTACAGTCAGCACGACCAAGGTCCAGCTTTTGTAACTCAAATCACAGTAGTAATTTGGGTTATGGCAACATGAAATTCCCTGCTCTGACCCATCAACGTCTCCCAGTTCTTCTTTTGGAAAACCAGTAAACAGAACAAGGGGGTGTTCCAACTGCCACATATAGATCAGTCTTTTCATTCAGATATTGGCAAAAAGGGGCAAGATGCTGCTTATTATGTTGGGGCATTCTTGGTGTAGGGGTACATCAATTACAAAAAAAAAAAAAAAAAAAAAAAAAAGGAAACCATTACTCCTAAGAGCAACAGGCTGAGAGACACACAGATTGGTCTCAAAACTTCTGTACTTTCAAGCAAAAAATAAAATTCAGTTATAAAAACCAGAAAGGATAAAAATAAAATGTTCTTATGGAATGTTCTTGCCTTTTTTTTTTTAGGCAAATCTCAATGGAAATGGATGTTATTCACCAGTACCTTGTCTGAACTTGAACTGATGTTTCAGAGTCAAAAATATCTGCCTTTTCTTAAAAAGCTTTCAAGCTTGTATTTACCTATTGCATAAGGCTACTCAGCACATCCCCAGTTTACTTTGCTTCAGAAATAAAGCCATGGCAGACCCCTTCTATATGGGAAAGGTGTTCTGCTTGCAAGACTAGGGCTTGCTGCAGAAAAACAATTCTTTTAACGTTTGCAAACGGCTACAAAGTCAGGCTGCTTACTAAGTATTCACTGGATATGACACGTTCTACATATCAAAAAACAAACTGTATTTCACCCATGTTTCAACATTTTGTAATAGTTAAACCTATAACATTTTAGTAAAAGGTTAATAAACCACCTAAATAATTCATTTTATTAAGTTTCATTATGCTATTTATTCCATGCTTCAAAAATCTCAGTAAATAACTGCATTGGTAAAATACAACCTTAATAAACGTTTCTGTGTATGAAACGGTTATTTTTATATTATATAATTATAAATTAAGTTCCTCTGCCAGAATTCAAGGCATCTGGTTGTTCAGAACGACTGGCTATGGCTGAATTTTATCAGTATGTGCACAAGCTTCTAGCCCATATGACAGGTGAAGCCGTGTCACTTTGCATGAATAATTAAAGATTGGTAGCTAAAAAAATGAACAGCACAGACCTGAAGGCTGTACTAAGCAGTTTAGCAGAAAAGGCTGGAAATACCTTAAACCATAGAACATCCTACAGCCTAGTGAAACCACAAAGAGGAGTCCAATGTCAGGGCAGCACCAACAGGCTCTGGACTGTTTAGGCTGTCCTGCTCCTGTGAATGCCCAAAGCTTTAGTCACCTACAGACCCATAAATCTGGAAATGTAAGTGTGTACAGACTGTAAACATTTCCTCAGGTATGATGTCAACTGAGTAGAGATTTTAAGAACTGTGATTTTAGACTCTAACACCAAATATCTTCTGTGAATCAGCTCAAAGTAGCAGCAGTAACTTCACACGTTACCCCCCACAGCTCCCCTCTTCCATCTTTCCAAGTCACTGATTTCCTATCACAATCTATATGAAAACCTTTAAAGGTAAACATCACAGCAAACTTAACAGTATTGTAAGGGCAAAGCAAAAATAAAGTATTTTGGATCTTGTTCATCTTCCTAACCATAAATACTGTAGAAAATGTTGGGCTTCATCCAGTTCTCAATTACAGCTGTTCAATAACATGTCTAGACTTCAAAGTTCTTCCTTCCTTTTGCTATACATGGTTACAATGATGAGCTATATCCTGGGTTTTTATAGACTTTTCATTTCACTTGTTAACTTCAAAGCAACAAGCAGCAAGAATAACAGATGAGGCAGTCAGTATACTCACAACAAAGGTATCTTCTACTTTGGCAATTCCTTTTCCAAAGATTGTCCCTAGTTGATCTCCAACACCAGCCAACAGAAAACCAAACAGAGGAATTCCCAATAAGGCATAGATGATACAGAATATCTTTCCACCTTGTGTGCGTGGGGAGATGTTTCCAAAGCCTAAATTAACAAACTTGAGATGTTCAAGAAGTTACATATATGTTACCTTACACATTTTAAAAGGACAGCAGGGACAGAACAGTTAACACAGGTCCTACTAGGTTAACCATATGACACAGCAAACATTGTGGAAAATCAAAGTGTAGGTCATACAGTCCTCTCTGAGCTAAAATTAAACTGCTGCACAATTCACCCACTTATTTTATATTGTATGTATACCTGAAGAATAAAAACTTTCCCAGAGATTTTTTTATTGTTGTTTTGTTGTTTGGTTTTGGGGTTTTTTTGGTTGGTTTTTTTTTTCTAATAAGCAACAGCTTTTCTTATCTATTACATGTAGTTAGTACCAATTGGTTAAGCTATGCATTAGCCTCTGCTACCTGGAAATGTCCATTACTGGACTCGTAATCAGCAGGCTGCAGTACGTGTCAGCAAGACACAATTATCTTTCAGATGTGCTGTGTTTCAAAGTGAAGCAGCCTGAAAAAAAAACACCTTGGATAAGCAAAACAGGGATTTCTAGCATAAATGGGACTGCTTAGATAGAGTCTTCGTTATTAAAGGCTTCGGTTCTTTCAGTCTTGCAAACAAAGCTTAGAGAGACAGTTTACAGCTCACAGCTCTGTCCATTTGAAAGTGACAATCATTTTGTCTTCACTGGCTCGTGTAAAAGAGCACCTTGATGTGCCTGTGACATCTCAATTGCTGCTGGTGCACTTAGACCGGAGAAACCAAAATACAAAGGGCACTGGCCCCGACACCTGTGAAACCCCCGCCAATGCATCTCCCAGGAGTCGTATTTTAAGGAAATGGCAAGGTCCCCAAGGCAGAACCCTACAGACAAGTTTCATGAGCATCAGTCCTAATTCAAAAGCTTTTCCCCTCCAAAAGATCACTGATGTTTTGGGGGAGCAGCAGCAGTAACACCACAACATTTCTTACGTTGTTTCACTTTTCAGCACAACAATATGCACTTCAAAGGAGGCCAGAGGAAGAACTTGTCAGAAAAACGTTTATTATCCACAGAGAGAATAAACAAAATCATTTTTTGTTTGTTTTTGATTACATTTTGCTGGGAAAAATATCTTCCATAAATAAGAAGCAAGATATTTTAGCAAGTAATTGAGAAATTTGTTTCTTAGTGTCTTAAAGTTTGTGTGAGATATGTTCCATATACACAAAAAACATTCAACGAAAATCCACTTTTCCTCTGAAAAAGCTGATAGACAAATATTATCAGCTCTATTGAGAGCTTGCAAAGTAGTTTTCTTTTTTAGAGCTCAGTATTTTTGCACAATGTGTCTGTAAGCTTCTACGATTTAATGAATATCTTAACTATTTACCAGAGTTCGTATTTAACCATTTTGAGCATGTTGATTTAACATAATTTTTCTTTATGAAACCTATTATCTTAATTTTTGGTTCTGCTATCATGTAGGTAAGCTATAACAAAGCTCTGTTGTCAAAACAGCTTCTTCCTTCCAGTACACAGGAGACAAAGCTGTCCCTCACTCAATTTCATTAAAATAAAAATAGACACAATTAAGAATATATTTTATTCCTAGATACTTTGCCCCAGTATCAGCTTCCAGATAGTAATTGTGTAAATAATTAAAGTTGATAGAGTTCAGTTAGAATAAAAAAAAAGTTGATACTGAAATTTTCCCCAAATCATGACTAATAAAGCCTGTCAAACTAAAAAAAAAAAAAAAAAAAGTTATGGGAAATATCATCAATTACCAGTTCTGGAATCCTCCAGCTTTGTAAGTTTTCTCTCTACTAATATAAATGAAAAAAAGTCTGACTCTGGTAAGTGGAAAAAAGTAACAGCACTTTTAGACCAACCTAGCATCCTTCCCTAACCCAGAGCAAAGACTAAAATTACTGATTGTTATAATTCAGGAAATTTCAACTCCACCGAGTTCTCTCTCTCCCTTCATGCATCAAGCAGAAGAGACCCTTGAGTTTTAAAATAAAATTAGCTCATCACCAACCAAAAAGGGACAAGCAGTCCCGAGCTACCCTGTTTTTATAAACATGCCTGTTTGTGCATCGACAGGAGCTTGAATAGTTCCAGGGTATAATTCCTGAGGGGTCTTAATGCAATTCAGAATCAGGGGTCTGGATAGACCAGAATTATAGAGCTTGTACTAGGGGATTTGGAAATAGCTTTTTTGTTGTTGTTTTTGGTTTAAGAACTGTATTTGCTTGCTTTACAAAAGCAGTGTCTTGTAATGGTGACAAAATACCAGCCCAGTGAAGCACACACCAAGCAGGCAGTTTGCTCTTGGCTTCATAAAGCAAACTGGCATTCTCTGTGCATCCCACAGCTATTACAGAGACAATTGCTGCTGCAGCACACTTCTCATCTGCTGCTAATTGGTATCAGGACACAAAGTTCATGTTCAGCTCCGTGTATCCTCCTCCCTAAATCAGAGTCATGTCTTGCTCAAGAAAAGGATGTTATCTCACTTCTACACTCGCAAATTCTTGCTTTTCATCCTGAAAAGTGACAAACGCTTTCTTCCATAAACAAGAAAGATCTTGTATTATTAACTATACTTTTTAAAAAATCTCACACATTACTGGATAAAATAATACTCCCAACAGGTAGTAGTTTATCTCTGTCCAGACGCTCACTGCACATAATACAAACCATGGTGCTCTCATGATAGGACATGTAATTTAGTGAACTGATCTGCCAAGGGGTTTCCATCATACATAAATCATATTTCCTACAGTGTCATGTTTTGTAAGTCTGCTGCTGTACACCACAGCCTACTCTGGGTTACACAAGTTGTCCTTACATCCTACTCTCTCTGTTTCTCCGGTGAAAAGCTAATCCATCATTTATGCAATGGGAGAGGAAATGTATTTATATTTCATATGGTTGATGTAATTCCTGAGGGTTTTGTCTCAGAAAAGTATTATTGCTTGCTTTAAAAGAAAAAAAAAAAAAAATAAAGAGGAAGAATTGTGCTGCTAGGTAAAACCCAAGGAAAACTTCATTTCGGGCACTGTGCTTGGAGAGGAGCACACGGCCACAGGAATGCCAGCCACCATGTATCCCTGTGTACCACGCAGCTCTTCTCCACATGCAGGGTAGGAACGCCTGGTACTGCTGCAGCATCCCCTGGCACGGTGTTGTCACTTCAGAGTTCCCACTCCTGCTCCAGGGGCCAGCACGAAGTCTGCTTAGGACTGACCGAGAAACCTCAGGGAATCAGGTTCTGCCACCTCTTCCCCTCCGCAAGCTGCTTGCCTCGAGGGGATGGTGCACACTGCAGTCCTACAGGCTGCCCCGGCACCTCGGTTACTCTTCTCACCTT
Source organism: Falco punctatus (assembly GCF_963210335.1). Classification (NCBI taxonomy): domain Eukaryota; kingdom Metazoa; phylum Chordata; class Aves; order Falconiformes; family Falconidae; genus Falco; species Falco punctatus. Next base: position 24,299,900 of record NC_137592.1, on the reverse strand, counting down.
CAGCAGTCCTGTGCAGCTTTTCTATTCCTCTGTTTCTACTAAGCTAACTGATTGTAGTTCCTACAAACAGTTGGTTCCCCATTACAACCAATACACTTATTTTTGAACATGGAAATGAACAAAGCACTTGATTTAAATTTGCTAAATTTATCAGAAAGTTTCCGTCAAAGAGCTTTTAACCAACACTATCTGCGATGAACAGCACAAAGCACAAAATTTAACTTGCAGCACAGGACCAGTTTCACTCAAGATAATGCCAGTACTGGTTTCAGACTGTCCTTCCCCAGTACACCCTCCCCATCTCGCTTCCTAGTTTCGCCAAAGCACGGTTCGCTTCCTAGTTTCACCAAATCCCTTTCATGTCCTGCTAGCTGCTTAGCATGCCTTTAATGCCCAAAGGACTTTGTGCATTTAGAATACGTTGTCTCTGACAAGCAGCTGTGGACAAGAAATGCATTTTAGAAGGAGCTTCCAGTAACCCCTTTGTGAATTAAGAATAAAAGGCCTTTGTAAGTAGATTGTAACTAATTGCTCCATTCAACAAAATAACATATTCCACGGTTTCAGCTCAAAAACACTTAGAGCCTCCAAGTTTCAAACCAGGTTCAAAGGGAAACCTAGTCCCTTTGGTCAGCAGCAGAGATGGAAACAAGGGTATGCTAAGTGAAAGGAAAAAAAAATGAAAACCAAACAAACAACTCAAAATGAGACGCTATAGGAACCATTTTTTTTCATGTTCCCTTCTTAAATGTATTAATGTATTTCTTTGAGGATGAAAGCGTCTGTAATACACTTTCTCACCTGAAATAGAATTGCTATTAAGCAGAAATTAGTAACTATGATAACTGCAAATACATTACTGGTTTTTAGCAAAACAATGTTTGAAGTTTGAATTCCCAGTTGAGCTCCCCCTCCCTGCTCCAACCCCATCATGACAAGCAATAGGTTGTATTGCAAATATGGAAAAGTATGAAAAGCTAGAAATTCTCACACAATTGACAAGACACTTTTGTTCAGATAAGACTGTCTTTGTATTCGAGCCTTCCTAAAAAGGAATACTGGCAATTAATTAAAAATAAAAATCTTATTTCTGTTTTAAGAAGATAAAAAGACCCCTTTGCTTTCTAGTTAACTGGTATCTCAGTCTTTCAGAAAGCTCTTTCAAATCCACGTTTTCAAAGTGGAGTTAGAAGAGAGACTCCAAATTATTATATTTTCACAGAAAATTCCTAGACAACACAGAGCATCTACTGAAACTAGCTGGCTGCAACTAAGTATTTCTCATGTGAGAGATTATAGGTGCTTTAAGGAGCTCTAGGACTAGATTTTACTTGCAAAATTGATGGAAAAGTGTGTCACCACTTATGATTCATTTCTATCAAATAGCTCAAGTGGGATTAAAAGGTCTGCAGAAGGTTTGAAACATTTTCTTCCCAAACAAGAAAATGTAAATTTAAATACCAGTAACTATTTTCTCACTGGTTTTGACATACCTCAGATTACAGAAAACATCATTCATCAGGTAGCAAACAAAGGCAAAATTATACCAAAATAGTGTCCTACTTTGAGATATGAGAAACTACTTTCAGCTGTTAAGCTTGGGTATGTGGTCAATGAAACAGTTAAATACTGAAAGACAATTTGGTGAACATGCACACCCTTAATTACATGAAAATGGATAACAGAAACTTGACACTGAGAAGATTGCATAGACTTAAGAGGAAAAGCTGAGCTCCTGGCTGCTGAATCCCACGAGGCTGGAGCCAAGTAAGGTGGCTGCCATGCCCTCAGCTTCAGCCACCAGACACAGTGTGGGACTGGCAGCTGTTTTGCTGTAGGTTAGCATCCACACTGACTATGCAGCTCAATTACAGTGATTACCCTCTTCAAAGGGCATACACACGTTTTGATACTGAATGCAAAATTGATTTTAAGACATCAAAGGATGCTTTTCCCAACCCCCAAGGAACCATCTGATGAAATCTTTATAAAAGGTACCTTGCTGAATTTCTAGTAGCTAAGATGTTTTTCCCTTTTGGATCACCACTTGGGCTCAGGGGATTACCCTTTAAATGCATGCCCGCCCACTATTGCCAAGGCAAAGATATACACTAACTCATAGATAAATAAGATATCCCTTTTAGCTAAAATAATGGGCTAGACATCATCATTAAACAAAAAAGCAGTATATGTAACCATAATGGCTACGTGGAAATCTCTGCATGCACTGAAGAAATACTAAAACTTGCCTCTGTTTTTACACTGATCCCTTTTCCTTTCCTCCTCTTCACTCCATCCTACACTGAAGTTTGACATGCTTCTGTATGCTTATGTCATGTACTTAAATATTTATTTTTACTTAAATATTCCTGAACACAGTGCAAGAGAATTTGAAGGCTGAATAAGGACAAAGCCTTTCAGATTTCAAGTTTTTTTGCAAGATTATTCAAGATTCTGCAAATCCGAATACTTGGATGAATAGAATATGAATACCCTTGCAGTGAAAGCACAATATTTCTGGGTTACATATGTACATTAATTCTTTCACACATGCACATACTACAGGTATACCTTACAGCCATCACTCACAAGCCTGTGGATCTCATTATGAGTATGCAGCCAGTGCTCCTCCTCCAGTTCTTCAATTTAAAGGTTAAATACTTTTATATACATGCAACTGATGAAATTGCTGCATTAATCTTGCCGAAGGGCTGTGTGCAGTAACACAGAGGTGAAGGTACCTCTGTTTTAAACCGTGGTCTGCTATCAAACTGAAAATCTCTGCTTTATTACTCAGGTGTAATTTCTTTATCACTTACTATAGCTCCTAGAAGCCAATTGTTTTTAATAGTTTTACCCAGTCATTTGGGAACCATACTGTCACAAAGTACTGCCATTTACTTAGTATCATTGCTCAGCACAGCACTCCCTTTGGTATTATCTGAATTCCAACCTACAAAATTCTGTTTCTTAGCACTAGTCCATAATTCAGTGTCACAGAAATGTCAGTATATTATTTTGAGATTGTAATGTTCTGGCTCAAGCCTGAAGAGAGACGTTTTATTAAAAAAAAACTCTCAATTACCAATACCTCTTTTTCAACTATGAATAAGAACAGGAAAACCTAGACTGACATTAATAAAATGTGTAATAATCAAGAAACAACAAGGCAAAGACTGATCTCCTTTCAGTGGTTTCTTTTCATCTGTGTTCTGTGGGAACAGTAATCAAATCAATAAAACTTCTTTTAAAAGAACAGGCTATAAATATTCATAGAAAATAAGTTTTCTTCAAGTCAAAGGGCTGTGCTGGAGAGGTGAAGGAGCACTGTAAGGAAAGTCTCTGTACGGCTACAGAAGCTGTTGCAGTATTCAATAACTCACATTCAGTTGCTAAGGCAATATCTCCAGGAACTGGGTAATAATTGTTAAAAAGACTTAAAAACTTAAACATCAATTCAGATAGCACTGCTGCCAAGTACAGGTTCTTCATCTCATTCAGCTGTCACTTTGCCCACCGATGAGTAGCTGCTTCTCATCAGTAGTAGGACTTCTGTCCCTTTTTCGGATATTTCACTGTTTTCTTGTTATGGCTTGCATTCATTTTCCTTCTAATTCTTATTCTAGCAAAACTGAATCAGCTCCAAAACCCAAAAAACTCCCACTTGCTTTTTTTCCTTGAAGTGAGATTGCTCCATGGGAGCAAGATGCCTGGCTAACACAGCTAGCAAAAACAGAGTGTACTTTAAAGAAAAAAAAGTTAATAGCTCACAGTATCATGAAACTTTTACTACCCACATATTCTTATCAAGTGTAAACATGTATCAAATGTGACAAAGTGACATTCATCCTGCACCAAGTCATGAACAATATCAACATGCAGATAAAATACATTGATCCAGGTGATCCGCAGAAAAACAAGAATTGTTAATTTTAGACATACTGCCAAAAACAACCTACGACCAGTTTTTCTGACACTGCAACTATGATGGAGATCTCAAGTAACTGTTTTCTAGAGTTTTGTGGCTTTCTTAACAGCTTTCCTTTTTGTTCCCTCTGAGAAACTGAAGGAACAGGTTTGGGTTTTTGTTTACAAATAAAGCAATCCTTGGTGCTTGGTAAAGCAAGCTCTTGCTGGCCTCTCCACCCCAAATACAAAGCAATCCACATGCTTTTCATTAGAGTTTAAAACTGCCCCACCTGTAAATGTTTCTGTCATCCCTACAAATAACAAAAGATACCAAAAGCATTAGCAAATTAGAACTATGGCAGACTTACAGCAACAAATGAGACATGAACAGTTAGAATACGTCAAGTCTCCAGCACTTGCCCTTTCTCTCTAGCAGCGCTGCTATTCCCAGAGGCGAGGGCATCCAGTTTCTCTCGTGAAACACATTATGTGACAGCACAGGTATTCTTAAACACACCCTGGCTTCAGTGAACTCGACAGATTTAAAACAAGAACTAAAAATCCCATAACACTACAATCGGCAAACTCAGACCTCAGATCCTGTTAAGCAGATACAACTGGCCAAAATGAATGCAGGTACCTTGATCTGTTAGGTAGGCCACAACTTTGTGGCTTTAAATTATTCTTCATGCATCCCAACTTCATTTAAGAGACCTTTCACCAGGTCAGTATTCAAAAATACAAATATTTTGCCTCATCAGTTTTGTTTCTGTATGTTCTGTATCTGTTCCTACTTATAAGCTACATGTACATAGGCCATATATCCAGATCATTTATCCTGAATGGCAGAGAAATTCTGGGGAAGAGTGCGCAGTCCAGGGGAGATGGGAGGCAAGGAGACTGCCAGGAAAGAGAACCTCCTCCTTTGCACCTATTTTAAGTACACAATTGCTTAATCTTAGTAAGACAGGTAGGAAGGAGGGCTCTTCAGGAGGAAATACATACCTGAACACTCACACACGTTATTCTGCACATAATGTCAAATAGCTGAGTATTGTATTACTAATAAAAATGCCTCTTGGTGTAGTTAGTCCTAACAGATGCCAGCATTTTAAGAAACACAATTTCCTCAAAAGAGTTGCGGTTACAAAAAAGAACACTACCAAGTTTCTAAAAAAAAACAAAAACAAACCTCTGAAGATTTTTAGTTATAATATTATTTTCTCTAAAAAGAAAATTAGGGTTTTTGTCAGTGAGGCTCACCATCAAGTATCTGAAAGCATGAGGTCATCCTTCTATTTCTCATTTTCCTTTTTTTTTTTTTTTTCCTGAAGCAATCTTTACAATTAGGACTAACACAGAATCTTAAAAACAGAAAAAACGAACCACTATGCATAAATAATTTTTACTAACTTCACATTTTGGCTTCTAGCTACTTATGTGTAATAGCCCTGATTCAGCAGAGCAAGTAACGTGCTTAACTTTAAAAATGCTCAAATTAATCTCTATTCAGGTAAAATTTAAATACCTGAAAGCAGACTCATTCTGTCAGCATATGCACCTGCAAAGATGAACATACATATATACTTTGTCAAATGAAATTCTTAACAGATTTTCAATTGATTTTCAGCACTGTCATGATGTGGCAGAAATCAATCCTGGAAATCACACTGTCACCAGCTCTTTAATTTCCCTGAATTTCACACTATATATGAAAACTCTTTTGTTATAATGTCATTATCCAAGCAATTGAAGAAAGTGCAATTACAAGAATGCAAAAATACTTAAAATCCTCCAAAGGAGCAAGAATTAATTTCTGCTTCCACAGTTTTCAGTGACTTAAAACTGTGCAGGTGTGTGGGTTTTTCCTCTGCAGTGAGTGCTTCGGCAGAAGGCAGTGGCGGACGAGCATTCTGTGGCTCACCAGCATCCTACCAACCCTCAGTACAACCCATGTCTTCACCCCAGCCACTTGGTGAACTATTACTATGGACATGGTCACTCGATTCTTTGGCAGACAGCAGTCTAAATATGGGGCTTTACAGAAAAGAATAAAGATAAATTTCTCATTGAAGTATGCAATTGTAGCCAAAAGTTCCTAACAGAGCAGTAATTGAATATAAAATTGCCTCTGTGCATGCTGTAAAGCTATTAAAGATTACTGTCAAGCAGTGCAAAATAAATACCAAAAATTTGTACTTTTATTACACTAAGATATTTTGGTTTTACATCCCCAGATTGCTTTCAAAAGAAGTTGGTGTGGTTTACTGTGGACAGGAATTTCAGTAAGTAGCAAAATCATGAGCAATCATTTCCTCCACAACTTTCTTTGAATACACAGGCTACAATTTTACTTGTATCTCAAATTACCTCACCTACACACAGGGAAATAATTCAAAATGGAACAGAATCCTTCATGAGACAGAATAAGGCTTTCAGCTAAAGGTCTTAAATTTTCATAACCTTGCATTTCAGTTCACAAGTGGAAAAGAAACACTAAAATAAATATATATACGAATTCACCATGTGTAAAGATACTTCACAAACATTATTTCACTACTGTGCCTACCCTCCAAAGGCCTGAGTTGGAACACAAATAGCTAAGCTAGACTAAGCCATCTGACCCTACAAACTCAGCTTTGAGTCTTGCTTAGACTATGGGATATGTATAGTCTCCTATTAGCAGGTGTAAAATACAGTCTCAGTTAGACCAAGCACACCAACCAAGAGCTAAAAAAAAAAAATAATCATTTGTTTATAAGCACAGGGAAAATCAGAAGGAAAATAGCTTGAGAACCTGAAATCTAAAAAGCTCAGATTATCAGCTCAAACTTTTAATGCTCCTCTCTCTCATGGCTGTGAGGCACAAAGCACGATGCATCTCTTCCTTGGTCTTCCCAGAAGGCTTCTAGGTATTCCCCAACCTTAGATCCTTGTGGAGACTGTCAACCTACTGTCCTATTTAAATATGAACTACCTGAGGGTATTTCGTGCCCTGCAGGGTTGAGCCCTTCGGTTTCTCCATCCTTTGGTGTCTGACAGTAAAGGATGATTCAGGGAAGATGCCAGAAGTAAACCAAGCCCTGGGCTGCCTTACGCTGCCGCATGGTACAGTGGAATTGGAAAAGCAAAGAGCATCAGCTCCGGGGAGTGCATGCTGCTGCCTTTCAATTTAGAAGTTTTAGGTTTAACGCACGCAGGTTTGATCTAGTTCCTACTTTGAACATCTTCGCCCATATGCCACTTTTAAAACACAGAAGCATCAATTTACTTTTTCCTTTGTCTCTCCTTAAGTGTCAGTACGTCTTGTAAAAGCAACAGCTCCCTTTTCATCAAAAGCACAATATCTCTTTGAACTGAAAGACAAGGAAAACCATCCCCTGAATAAAATAATATTGTTTCTCTTCCCCTAAAACATGAATAGAGATACAGACAGCACAGCAGTTATGCAAGCTAAGGACTGTAGATCTTAATGACTCTTAAATAGGACTATTCCTATGAGCAGAGGACAGTTACATTAATTAAAGTGTACCCCGTGCCCTTATTCCACCTTAAAAAATTAAAGAAGATGGAGGTAAGGAGAGTAACATTCTTAATAGCATTTCAGCAGATAGAAAAATTAATATCAATATATGCTATTGTTATTATAGTATTCTAAAATGCATTGCAGAAAAGAATGTTTTAACTAACCTCACTAAAGGTCACTACTACTCCATTACTATCAGAAATAAACAAATAGTAGCTCAGACTTATCCATAGTTATAGGGAAAGATTCAGTGTTTCAGCTCCTATGAATTCCATATTTCTTTCTCTATACAGGATTTTTTCCTGAAACATAGCATAGGGAATTTTAAATTCCATGCATATTTTCTATTTCAAACTTGAGTGACTTCCAAGAAAGAAACCTGTACTCATTTTCTTTAAACGTATTTTGCCCTTTCGCACAGAAAATTTGCCAGAAAACATTTAAAAGTTTTTTTACAAATATTCTGCATCAGTGTTCATAAACTGACTTCGAAGATCTGAACCAGTGTTAAGTTTAAGCATGTTTTTATTCCTTTGGGCTTTTAAGACACTCATGACATTTACATATATAGTAAATATTTGTGTGACCAAAAGCTAAGTTGTCATTTGTAAGCATTTCCGTTCTGAACAGGTATTTGTCCTTATTTCACATGCCGTCCTGACAGAATAACATGAAAACCTACCCCATCCAAAGGTTTCTATTTTTATTTAGGAATACATGATCCTGAAAAATCACACCAACCTGAACAAGACTGTCCATACTGAATGGTTTATAAGCAGCCAAATGCTGCAAATTACTTTCTTCAAATTTTTTGGCAAACAACTAATTTTGCAGAAGCCTGCATAATCACAGGGAAAACAAAGCAAAGAAAGATACATACATATACACTTTCCCCAATCCATATTATTTTCTTTACATTCAGCTTAAACAAGGAAATTAGAGTAGCTAGCTTGTGTTCAAATACATGAACAAAATCGCCTCCTATTTCATTTATATGGAATTACCACAGAAAGATTACTAGTCCAAATATTTTGTAACTCCAGCTGCTTTTGCTTACAGGATCTCATTTTCCTCAAGTAAACAGAATGGAACCTAACTGGGATGATAACTGGAAAAACAAGGAATGTTTTAAAAAAATCCCACTCAAAACCTAACTGCATTTGTTTAAACTACAACTGTCTGATTCTACTGGACAATATTCGTGACAGCACCATAATACTCTGGTTATAACAATTAATTTTACAGCAAGTAATTAAGCTATCAGAAACTGAAGCCTAATGATTTTTAGCTTGCTTTTAACCAGGACTTCTTTTCCGGGACCAGAAATATTTGTAAGAGCAATCTGTGTCAGTTTGGTATCTCACAGCTTCATCTGTCGACACAAAAATGGGAAACAAGTTGTTGCCATTTTCTTTTTTCAGTGTAGTTCTGTGACTCTTGGTAGAAAATGAACCATCGAATGAATTGTTTATGTTTACACAAACAGATGAAAGCTAAATTTTCATATGTCTATTCATATTCCCGAAGACTCAGTGGGATTTATTAGCGCAAATCTTTTGATTCCCTTCTTTAAATGAGCGCACACAAATGTTACAATATTTATCATCTGGTATTTTAATTTTTTCTGTACACACAACAAAATTCTTTAGGCTTTCAACTGGCTTCTAAGATATTTATGAAGTTTCTATCACATCCCAGGTGTTAAAGTTGCAGTCAAAAGAACTTATGCACCACGTATTCCCCCCCCCCCCCCCCAAGTAAGACCACAAAATTAACTGCCTGTGCTTCTGTGGTCCAATGCACAGTAGCTCAAATCAAAAGGACGAAACTCTGGGACCTAAGGGTTTTCCACACTGTGGTTCCTGAAATCAATCTAAAGTAGTATTTTAGTATTCAAAGCATAAAAAAAATGTACTGCCACCACAAAAAAAAAAGGGGGGGGGGGGGGGGGGGGGGGAGCTTTCCATACTACAAGAATTATAAATGAATTAATGGCAATAACAGTTTTGCTGCTGTTGGCGATTTAGGTTATTTGGTAGCTACCTACAGCACTTACATACGTTAAAATTATGAATACTCGGAGAAATACATACAATTGTTTAGAAAAAGTAAGTTTAATTTACACGTAGATCTACAGTTCAGAAGGGTCAAAATAGATAAAAAGTTTTGAACAGAAATAAATGCTTAATGAAATGTTCTCAAAAGAAATCATAGAATGACAGAACAGGTTGAGTCAGAAGGAACCTTAAAGACCATCCAGTTCCAACCCCCCTGCCATGGGCAGGGACACCTTCCACTAGACCAGGCTGCTCAAAGCCTCATCCAACCTTTTTCTACTAGAATAAAATTATTATATATGCCTTTTAGAGGAAGTCACAGAAGTAGAGTTGAATGATCCAAACCTGCCTCTAATTGGAATAGCCATTATGTAAATAAACAGACATAGGATTCACACGCAGTCACACTGAGGAAACAGAGCACATACAAAGATTCTACGTAATAATATCCTATTCCTTTAGTGTCTTCAAATATATTCACGTAGGATACAAGCACACAAAATTAAGTGCAACAGATGTGCCTTTCCTTTTTGCTACTCACTTCAAGAAAATTGCTGCAGTCATTAGCTCATACTAAAGCAAAGTGTTCCAGAAGTACGGTAACACTTATTTTCATGAACACATACTGCTGTGTTTATATTTAAATAAAGAAGAAATGCCCTTCCAAAAAGATATTAAGACTAAGCTTTGAACACTGCCTTCAGAATCCACACATACAGGTCAGAAATACATGCAGACAATAATGAAAATAGACCAAATCATGAGTTTGCATACAAAGACTCAGTCTCGTATCTCTTGAAGTGAAAAAGGAATGAAATTTCAAAAATCAGAATCCTCAGTGTAGGGACATAATAACTCTCAAAAAAACATGTACCAGACACAGAGTTCTGGAAGTGAAATTTCAAGTTATTATGATGTTTAAGTACTTGGACATCATAAGATGCTGATTATGAAACACATAAATCACCTCCCTTATCTAGAGAGGATTTTTGCCAACTAAAAGTACAAATCAGTTACACAAGTAGTTTAACAATTTTCCACAAATATCTCAAGAAAATTAATCTAGCTTTGAGATTAAGTATATTTTTAGATGGGTATTGACAAACAAAGAAAGCTAGAACTATTTTAATTATACATATAACCATCTCAAAACAGGTAATGCCCCTCCCAATTCTTTTCCAGGTAAGGAACATACTGTGAACTGGAAATAAGTGTATTCAATACTACAACGAGAGCAACCACAATTCTTTCCCTGAATATCTTAAAAAAAAAAAATCATCTACTGCATATGACTAAACCACTTGATGCTACATCTTCTATCCTGAACAATAGCCTCCAGATGCTCATTTTCATATATCAGTAGAAGTGGGGCAAAAAGAAAAATAAACCTGATTTCTGCATTGCAGAAATATAATCTGTGTCCGAAAGAAGCTAGCATAGAGCTTTTCAGCACAGCCCTCTTCAGCTGAAAACTACATTGTGTGTTTTATCTGTGTCCTACAACCCTGCACTCAAACTCCTGGTAAACACTACAGAGTCCTAAGAAACATCTAGTGCACAATCAGTCTTTCCTACAGCACTTGATTTTGATGAACTAAGAATCTAGAAACTACTACATAAACAGAACACTCAGCTGAACAATTTAGGCTAGGAAATGCAGGATTCCACATAAGATCCACAAAACCAGAAGTTTTCTACAGTCAATATATCATCTTTGCACATTGCAGCATTTAGCCAACACAAAAAAATTATTTTCTTATTTGTCATTAGTATTTTAGGATGCAGGCTGCCTGGAACAACGGTGGCAGACTAGGAGAAACTAGGGCAAGTGATAGAAGAGTGAAGGAAGCTCCAATCAAATTTTTAGCACTGCACAGAAAATCTGCACGTTTCTTAAAGTGGCACATTTCCCTTTTATTATCTCATTCATTTTAACCCCTACCACACTCAAGCTGATCCAAGAACAAAAGATGTCCTTGCAAAATTATTGTCACGCACATGGAAATGTCATAGCTCTATACTGGATATATACCCTGACCTTTGAACAGTCATGTAATAAAATTAAGAATATAAATTATAATGCAATTTCTTCCTTAAGAGCTCCCTGATGAACAAAACCAATTTAAAACCCCTCCATGTTGTTCACACACAAAAAGAAAACCAGACACCCTGGTAACTCCATTCCTCTTCTTCAGGGAAGCCACAGGAGCGTGTCACTTTTTTCCTCCCACTGTTTTTCTAAGCAGGCACAAACAACAGGCCCAGTCATTCACCATCCCCCGGGTTTACCATCCACGTAAGCCTGTAGTACCGCTAGCCCTGTGTTGTTTGTAGTCTTCTATTATGAAGGAGGAAACTGCATCTTTTAGCCAACTGATACAAGGTGACCTGGCTGAGGAGGCTCAAAACAAGGAAGAACATGAACAGCAGAAAAGAAAAAGGCAGAAGTGTGGTTTTTTTCACCCACAGCTACTGAATTAGCTTTCTTTTATTTGCTCCCATTCTCTTTTCACAACATACCCTTCAGTGAAGGTTGACAAACTCTTGAGTCTCACAGAATTTAGCTCTGTTAAAGCAGAGACCAGGATCCAGAGCTCAGCCAGAGGCTCTGACTACAGTACCAATACTCTGCAAAGTTCCTAAGACAATATCTTATAAAAGCTGGATATATTTAGTTTTTCTACCATAGATTAGACCTGCATAAGCTAGAACCCTGCTCAGGCTCCAAAAATTCCTGAGAAATCCCTTAGAGATGTTACAGAAAACCTCACTATTCTCAAAGGGACTGATAATACGCATTTAGGCTCACTCCTGCTATCACTCAAACAAAAAGCCTCCCCAGACAGTCAAGCTTAGCTATCAGTCAGGAACTTCACAAAGAACAAAACTGCAGAGCACAGAGCACCACAGACCCCTTCCCACCAGGCAGGGAAGTACCAGGACAAAGACAGGACCAAAAGTGTCACCACATCGCCACCACAAGCTATTGAGTCACACAGCCTTGGTGCAGCCATTTGACTGTGAAGCCATCTGTCACCCCAGTTCAGACTGAAACTGTCTGAAAACAGAAAATACCTCTGCAGATAGCAGAGATTTTAAGTCAGTGTCTGCTTATATACTGGTTGAGGAGATCATTTGTATCTTTGCATCCCAGAGATAAAAACTTCCAGTGGACATTATACAGCAGTTACCAAGGTCCATCAGCTACATGTAAAGTAACACTCAAAACACCACTCAGAAGTAGATCTTGGGTATACAATTTGTATATGAGAGATGCAATTTCTCACAGCTGGTCAGCCTCTCTCCTCTTTCCATTAATTTGAAGAGAAATCTCTGCATGAACAAAAAGTTATTAACAAACTAACTTGTCTTCAGGTGGGGAAAATAAGCGATTATTAAAAGGTAAAGCCAGGCACTGCTTGTAGAGATGCCAACATACATATATTTAAAAGATCTTGATGCAAATACATATGTGTAAACATATGTTCATACCTTTAAACACACCTTATTTGTGCAGTTCGAGAATGAAGAAGCTTATTGTACACAGATTGTGTTATACTGTTCTTCCTACTTTGTGGCTGAGCCATGGTATTGCAGCCAAATACCAGGAAATCTTCATATTCTTACACAGAACAAGACATATCCTTCTGGAGGTCTTCTGGTGCTCCAGTTAAGTTATTTTAACCCTCATCAGATCTGAGCAAGCGGAGGTAAGTCATGGGAACAACTGTGGCTGCCCTACAGCACAGCTACCAGGAACTAAATTGCTCCCCTATTAGAACAGGTAAGGGAAAATCTCCAGTGCCTCCCAGTGCAGAACCACCTCACTAGGCTGGACCTGAAACCTTTCTGCATTGTCGGCAGGGACAGTATACGCAGTGCTCGAAGATCTGACCTCAGCATCTGTGCATCGTCACCAGTTTTGAGTGGGACTTCAGTGGAAAGTGTCCAAAACACAGGAAGCGTGGGCAGCAGCTGAGCCATTGGTGAAGTACACATTAGCTGACTGCTGAACTTACATGCTTTAAGGAGACTGAAAGACAGGCAGTCTATAGAAACATATAATTTCTATGAAAAATAGAATTTTGAAAGGACAAGAATTGGGAGAGAGGGCTTCAGCCGTATCAAAACAAACTCCTCAGATTCCAATGTGTAGAAGAGAAAACTAGAATGGCATAGATCTGAAGAAATATTAAAGAATACATAGCCAAGTAACCTAGAGGTAGTTTCAGTAAAACTGTCTTTACACTGGACCTTGGTGGTATTCCCCAGACTGAAGGAAAAAATTTTAAATACTGTTTTTTCCAGTGTATTTAAATTAATTTCTATTAACATTACCAAAGAGTGCCTCACAGGAAGCACAAAATGTCATGAGTACAGAAAGACTTCAGAAGCATATGCCTCTACCGCAGACTGAAAACAGAAGGCTAGAAAAAATCTGGGGTTAGACGTCCCTGAACTTGCAAATACTGGATCCAGCACCAGGCATGTCTCACCTTATCCTAGCCTCAAAACCATCCCTTGCCCACAGGAGTTATCCAAGGTCCTGGCCCACAGAGAACCTCCTTGTGCTCCCTCAGGTCAGGCACACACACAGGTGTTTTTGCAGGCTCAGGACCTAACATTTTCACTACACCCCATAACGCACATGCATTACTTTTCAATGTTCATGGGTGGACATGATTCCATCCGACTCATATATAGACTTACCAGCCATATGCATCAATACTGTCAAATCTGCTTTTCTCTCCGTAATCTTCAGATTTTCATTTCCCTAGAAATTTCTTTGTGATTTAGTATTTAGCTACAGTGTTAATGATAGTGCCATATGCAATATGTTATGTGACAGGTTTTTATCACTATGGGTTCACAACTGGACTAGCCCAAAAACTAAGCTTTTAAAATGTTCACGATAAAAAGCAGCAGCTCCAAATGATGCCACTTGCTGTCTCAAAGCCCCTTCCTCATTCAGATGCAGGCTGCTGCCTTCCCGGGTGAGGTGTTCTGTTAGTTCTGCAAGTTTTTTAGTTCAGGTGACTTCAGAGGGAGGACAGGTGGAAAAGGAGACAGGAAAGTGGGTGTAGATGAACCCGAGATGAAAAGGATGTTAAATAGGGAGAGAAGGCACGAGTGCTGGGGAAAGCAGCCAGCACAGGATGAAGAACACCCACTTGGGCTTCCAGAGAACTCAGAGGAGCATCCCAGCATTGATGCTTATGGTAGGTGTCTCCTCTACAATTTCTGCAAAGGTCACATGCCAGGGAGAGGCATAACCTCCCCACAGCCAAAACATACTTCACACTATTCTGTGTCCAGTGATCCCTCATCAATAAAGCATTCACCATCCCAGCCACTTTTTCAGCTTCTCCTGCTATGATGTTTTTGGTGTTAGTTAATAAGCAGATCTCTGTGGGAGCATTTTCAGAGAGGACGGCAGTTGAAGTTCTCATCCACTCTGTGTGACTACTTAGCAACACGCTGTTCTAACAATCCTTCACGTCTTCCAACAGCTTTCAGTACTTCATTCTTCTATCCCATCATTAGAAATAGGTGCTTTAAGCAGATCACAAAATCTTCTGAAAAATCCTGAACTTTCTGCATATGGATGAGAATGAAGTAGTTCTATCTTTACATCCAGCACACAAACCGTCTTTACAACTGGCAGGACTATATGGCCAGCCAATGGAAAGATGCCACAGCATATTTATTGCCCTTCCGAAACACATCACCAGGATGTGTACTCAGCAAAGGTGTACTGCTCACTGTTGCATGCATCCAGGCTGACAGCGAACTCACACGTGCCCAAGACTGGCAGGCTGCTTTCATGATGGATAACATTATATACTCATATATACGCACATTCATTCACACGTCTGTCAAAAGAGGGTTCACGAAGCACCACAGTATAAAGCTACCCAGTTAAACGTGACGGGTCTGTTTCTCTCAAACACAAAATTTCCTGATGTTAATAAGAGATCAATATGGGTCCCATTGTATCATCCATCTCTGTTTTATTGCTAGTTCTAGGGGAATGCCCTTGTGTTCTTTTCTTTGATTCCCACCTCTACTGCCCCATCATAGCTGCAGAGAACAGTACTAGACTTGTTCAGCCAGCCAGAGCCTGAAGAAAGGATGTCACTAATATAGAAGCCAATGTATTACAAATTATTTTCTTGACTGACAAATAATTTTAACTGCTTCATTACCTTTTATGAATCATATCTCTGAATTAATTTATTCTACATTTGATCTCTTATTTTCAGCACATTTTGGAAAGAATTATTATTTCTAATTAGTCTCTGTAAGTTACCACTCACAGAGAAATATTAGGCAACCACTAAGGTTGAGGTGTTCTAAATATCAGGCATAAAACATGGAGGCGGGGGGAAAGAGTAGCACAGATGGGTCTTTACACTTCCACTGTCAGTTCTGCACTTGGTATTTGTATGATGATCCATCAGCATATCATTATGGAAATCTCATTTTAAAAGTTAAATGAAAACAATAAACATTTTAAAATGTTTTATCACAAAAGCAGAGACATGAGTCTAAATATCTACAAGATAGTTCAAACGTTTCATAGAGAGGCCTAATAATAGTTGTTTTATAATCAGGATGGTAGAAGAACATAATTGGGATAAAATGATAAAAAAGCAAAATGTTTTGGAGTACTGAATACTATTACAAAAACTACAGCGTTTTGGGTAAATGAGGCCTTCCTCAGCTATGCCCACAAAGCTTATCTGTTCCTCCAGCTGTTTTGAGTAGCTCTGTTAAGATAGTGCCTTTCCCTACAAATCATTCCTCTTTTTATAAAGAGGTAATCACCTGTTATTGAATTCTAGTTATGTTATAGTCATTTTTCTCCATCATAATTTGCTGTGGTTTTATCAATATGTAGTAAGACTTGCTCATAAAAGAAGAAATCCCTACAAAACACATTCTTCCAAACATAATAGATCGCCAAGAAATAGTGATCATACCCTACTACAATCTACTCCTCCATACAGCCACTCCCAGTGGTCTTCACTAGAGTCATCTGAGAATGATTTTAAATTTAATTTTAAATTCATTTCTTTAATTCCCAGTTTCTTTCCTGTCTACCTCTCCTTCCCTAGTGTTGTTACTGACATCAAGGGTGAATTTTAACTTTAAGTCTCTCTAGTGTACAGGATCTAATATTTTCCATACTACTTTATCATGTAGGTTCATCAACCTCACTACCCACCAGGGGCAGCTGCCAGAGCTGGTAACTTCAAAGGGTGGCAGAACATCACACAACATAACACATCTCTCCTACTGTGCTTGAGGGAACTATACTCTGGCCTTCCCTATGCATCACTATTTCAAGGAAACAAAAAAAAAATTAACTTAAGATATCAAATGTTCATTTCTGTTACAAGCTCTAATACATCAAGCTCCAAGACCAGGTACCTGCCATCTACAGCTCCTGAAGCTCCACCCTTTAAAATGGAGCATGATCCTTGGTCTCTGCAACACTCATGTTCCTTCATACCAAAACTATCTACTGCACAAAGTCCAAGACAATTCATACTGTATACTTGGACATGCAGTGCCTGTGTCTCATCCCACCAGTGAAGCACTCCATGCAAGCATATGTCTTTCCCGCAAATAAATCAATTAAAAAAAAAGGAAAGAAGTAAATGTTGGTATCTTACTCCATACACTAACCCAAAGTCAACCGGATTAGTAGAAGGATACACTTTTTTTTTAATGCCAGACCTACAAAAGCCACTTTATCGGTAATACTGCAGCTTCAGAGACACCTGCAAATCTGTATCTTTAACAAGACATCTAGCAATGAAATCCTTTTCTTGCATTTCGGTATCTTTACTCGTATCTAACACTATTTTGAGATTAATATTCTACTAGCAATTGCTCAGTTATAACATGCGTGCATTTCTGATGGCACTGACTCATTTCTTCTCTTGTTACTGCTGCAGAACCACACTGGTTACCCTCCTTTTACCCAACCATAAGAAAAGCATAGCTTGATGATTACAAGATAAAAAACACAGAGCAAAGAATAATGTCTTCTCCAAATCTTCACTGACCTATCGTGAACAAAAGAGAGTCTCAGTTCAGTTCAATAATCAAATCTGTATTTCATATTTGTCTTTAGACATGAAAATTCTGAACAATTTAACAACAATGACCAATTAACAGTCAAAAGTTCAGATACATGCATGCAATACTTGCAAGCACAGATTTAAAATGCAAAATTATTAAGATTCTGTCATAAGTCAGTACAAATTTATAGATGTCTCTCCACACAAATGATCTACAAACCATCTCACAACAAAATAAGGCATTTCAGGCAAATACAAACCTAAATTACATTTTATGTAGCCTAAGAAAACACCACTTCAGGGCTCAGACAAATCTCAATAAATCCTATAATGAGACACACCAAAATTAAGAATTTCTCAGTCTTGATGATCTGTAATGGAGCAGTGAATCAGATAATGGATTCTTGTTCTGGTAAGCACATTTTTCTCCGGACAGTTCTTAACCAGACAGTAGACAGACATATGGTCTCCTTTCTCAGGCTGCTGAATTACACTTTCCAATTGCCCTAAATGTAGAGCAAAGTTTACAGCCCCTAATGTATCTCCTTTCACATCCATCCTTTCTTACATCAGGGAAGGAACAGAGCAAGCCAGAGAGCAGAAGTTTCCTTGCCTTCACCAGCAGCACTGTTGTGGCTGTTGGTGCCCTAACACTCCCCAAATTCTAGCAAATGTATTTTCCTGCAGCCATTTCTCCAAGCAGTAATCATGGTTGCTTATTAAGCCTGAACGTTGACTTTTTGCAAATAATCTGTGCTTTCCTGATCAGAGTTCATCAACCTGTGGTGCAATAAAAGCATGATTTGGTATCTCCCAGTCAGTTTGAAGAGGAGAAAAGGTTTAACTCAGCAACGATGTTGGCACATTTCTAAAAGCATTTGGTGACATCAAATGTGTTTCAGCATATTTATGTCCAAATCCAAGACTACATTCAGACTGCAACATGACTTTAGAGTGAGTGCCAACAATATATAATCAAAGACCTTTTTAGGCCATTAAAAGTTACTGAAGTTATTTTCTATAGAGAATGCTACCTACTTGAAAGCTGAAGTTAGAGGCTTTAATAGCCTCTGACATTTCTTACTCTTATTTAACTAAAAAAATATTATAGAGTAAGATTAAAAGATCATCCACTACATTGAAAAAAAGTTTCAGTCTTTTTAAGTTAGCCGATTGAGAGGTTTTTGAACTAGGATTCAAATATCACATAAAATCAGATTATGTAAATTAGAAGTAGTACATAACCTTAATCTGAGAGAACTTTGATGCAGGGATTTTTCTTGATTGCTAATTTTTACTTCCTAGCTCTGCAATTTTAACTGTATGTTGGAAGATCTCTCTCTAACGTGCCATCAGTTAAACGGAGCAACACAGACCCTTGGGATACTTGATTGTGTTGTCACCATTATGACCCAAAATAGTTGCTTCAATTTGTGATCTAAATAAACAAGACAGACAAAACAACACAACAGCAAAGAGATTAGAACAGTGGATGGCAAACACCACGCTGGTTCCGCAATCATTTGTTAGCTATGATGCATCATACAGAAAAAAAAAAAAAAAAAAAAAAAAAAAAGACCTGTGAATCAATGTCACCCATACATCCACATTTTCCCTGATAGCTGTTTTGTGCCACACTACCCAAGGAATGCCAGTAAACTGAGCAAGTCATTACTAATACGTGATCCCATTATAGAATTTCAGAATGAAAGCCTGCAAAACTTAGAGATGAACAAATAACCCTCGCTATGGTTAATCATGGGGGTTGAAGAACTAAAAAAGGCAACTATAATATTCTGAATTTGGACATGAAGAAATAACAACTGTAAACAAGAGGAGGGAATTTCCTTCCTATGCAGTCTCCTCAGATGGTGACAGTTTTCACAGGTTAACAAAATGCTCACATACAATAAAAGTGACCTGATCCTTCAAGAACTTTACCAAAAACAAAACACTTTCCTGAACCATTAGTTGTACAACTAACCCCAGTGACAGAAAAGAGTTTATTTGTCAGTCCAGTAAGTAGCAAGTGTCACCAAGCCATTCTTCAGAAGTATTTAATTCAGATTATATGCCTGGAGAAAGGAAGTGAGATGAAAAAAATCTGTACAGCAAACCAGGATGACAACAAGGAAGCACTTATTCAGAAGTTACAGCTGGAGCCTGGCTATCAGCAACAAGGAAGGACCCAAGAGCCCTCTTGCAGCTAGTTCTTCCATTTGGTTACAATTTCAGGCATCCTCATGACATTCTGGCAGGTGAGAAGCACCACCACCATTTTTAAATCATGTCCTTAACCAGCTATAGCTTTAGCACTGGATACTAGAACTTAAACATATGTTTTATAGAAAAGAATAACAAGTTCTGTGGAATGAAAAAAACGTAGCTACATTCAAAGCATTAAAAAAAAAAAAACCAAAACCTTAGCCTTGATAGATTTTGTAACATATTTGAATCCTCAAGATAGAAATACTGCTTGATACTCTCTGCCTAGTCATCTAAGTATTAAATTACTACTTAGATACTCCACAGTATCAGGCCATACCGAATTACTGATTTCGGATGGACAACTGGTTTTAAGGATCACTGCAGGTAAGGGAGTCTAACTGGGACCATGATTACCATCAAATTCCTATCCAACAAACGAGGCTTGAATTTACACAGTTTGCACCGTTGCTATGAAACATCTACAGCAAAGATGTCCAAATGAAGTAATGTATTTTCTTTAATTAAATTTGGCATTGTCTAGGCTCTGGTTACTGGTCCAGCAAAACACATCAGAATCCCACACAAGTGCAGAAAAAGGAGAAAAACACATCTCTAGTGAAGCCACAACAGTAAAACCATCTGCAGATTTGTCCCCACAGAACCAAAAGCCAAAAACTTAGACACTAATGTCTTATTAACATTAAGGAGTATTTAAGTGCTTCTCTTAAAAAATATATCAGAGGCTGTCTTTCCTAGAAAAGGATGACTTTCAGAAAGCAAATTAACTAGAAGGAAAAAGGTATTATTGTTTCTGATCATGCTGCACAAATCTAGACTAAAATTTTAACCATTAGTACTCAATATAAGAGCACCTTGACAAAGACAGCAACTCATCATATGTTTTACAGACTGATAGTTGTACTACCACACTTATTTATGTGCTTTTAGCTAGCACGTAGCAAACAATTTTCCTTCCTTTAGCTTACATCCCTTTTTTTCATACCTGGAAAAGCACTTATTCATCGGTGAAGCCCAGCATGACCAGGAGAGGGTAAATAATACATATATAGGGGTTTCCTACAGTGTTGTGTAAGATCTGCATCCCCCGAGTCCTTTTTACCATCTATCTTACTATTAACTTGTAAGTAACGTGTGTCTTTTGTAAATGTCTGCTCCTCCCAAATGAAAAACTGAAGTCATCAGAATATAACTTTTGTACTCAATGATCACAACTTGCATTAGCAGTTCACATCAATTTTTATCACTTCTTATCTTCTTTAACTTAAGCACTGCATACACAGATTATACATATATATTACTGTAGAAACAAACTTGGGCTCCTGAAAAATATGGATTTCTAACCACACTGAGATGTGGGCTAGAACTTTGCTTGCAGTCATACCAGCTGAGGAAGCTCTTGCAAAAAGGATTACACCACAGGGTGAGATTTTTCCAAAGCATCAGACAATTCAATAGAGAAAAAAAGCACTGAAAAATGTTAATGGATTTTGTTAATTTCCCCTTTGCCTGTACTTCTACCCAGCTTCCCTTTTGGTTTTCATTTTTTTAAATGGAACTAAGCTGCTGGCAATAATGCGAAATCCATAAAATATAGACAGCTCTCAATGTATAAGAAAGAAACACTTCTATAAAATGCTAATGGATATTCTCCTGCACTGTAGTGATAATTTAATGCTATTTTAATCCATAATGCTGGTGGCACAACACACCAGATTTTATACCACTAGAAGTTCACGTCAAGAAATCTTTAAACCATTCCAGGCTATCAGTCTAAATTCCTTTGGGGGGGTGGGGGGGGTGGCGCGTGAATAATGTGTAGTTATCATTCAATGAAATATCAATGAAATTGAATCCATCAGCTTTTTAATCCTGGTTGTCAGGGATTGTGAAATGCAGTTTACATACAAACATTTGAGTGAATAGGGGGCACAGAGTCTATCCTAGACAACTGACCCTTTTCTTCTGCAGATCCTAGATCTCCAATTCAGTACACCACCCGAATATCAAGGCACAGCTGTTCCATGTGAACACTAGCTCCTGCCCTGCTCCAACCAGTCAGAGTACCAAGGGGCATTCCTGGGACTTGTGAGCAGATAGATATACCGGTGAGGTTTAAATCAAGCAAAACCTCAATACAACACAAGCAATCATCTTCAGATCTTAGTTTCTAAGAAGAAAACCCACTTCATCCTATGTTCAGGTCAACGTGATAGAGAGGGACTTACATTAAGCAGGTTCTTACCTGGTATGAAACAATATGCTGTTTGGCCAGATCTGAAAAACTGCTCAGCAAGGTATCTTCAAGTCTTCAGAACCCAGAACTTTTGCTAAAGGCACCTAAAAAGTACTTTACTTTCCATGGTGATCTGTAGGCAAGACCTCCAGCTGAGACAGTCAGCTTCAAAGGAGGTTACAACCCCACTCTTACATTGTTAGTCTCAAAAAAAAAAAAAAAAAAAAAAAAAAAAAAGCTCAACTGAACAGTAAGTGCAAACACCTGTGACTAAAGCAGCACGTAAAGGTAAACAGCTCCACATGGTCAAAGGGGAACTTGACACCAGATCATACTGATTGATATACACACTACATACAGGTGCTTTTATTTTGACCTCTAAACCCTACATAGTAACTCCAATTTTGTTACTACTTGTTTAGTAGAAACAAAGCACAAACTATTCACTTTTTTCTGTGTTTCCAAAATCCCATCCCTCTATTTGCTTATAGGATTAGAGGTTCTCACAGTTGGTTGCACCACTCCTGATGCAATTATGAAAATAAACAAAAAGGGAAGCAGGAAATAATTTCATTCATTCCAGCATTCTGCAAACAGCATATCCATATTCAGCAATCCTTCCTGGCAGCCCTTCCTTTATTGATAACAACAAGCTTTTGTAACCTGGACATTAAAATGGACATGATTGGGAGGCTCAGAAACCCTACATTGATCAGCTGGGGATGAGAAATCTGAATAAAGAAAACAAAATCCAGTTCCATTAGCCCACTAGCATTAACAGAGTACGCTGAGAAAATTTCAGTGCTTATTTATAGTGCAAATCTGGGACTGTGTCACAACTGACAAATTGACATTTTCACTCCGCAGCAAAACCTCAGCAGAAGTGCATTAAGCACGGTCTGTTGTTTAGGAAATTACAGAAGGCACAAAAGAGTGATGGAAAGCTGCATACCTGGCAATTTGTTTTAACACAACTTTTTGCTGGTTTTGAGGAAAAGGAGGATTAAAAGGTCAGACCGTGAAGGACATCAAACTGCAAAAATGACATGTCCTCCTCCTTGCTTTGCGAGATCAAACAATAAATACGCACCACACCAAAATAAAACCATCAGTGCTGCCTAGCAGGAGGTTTATCAATGAAATTAAAAAGGCTTTTTTGACAAAACCAGTTCTTAATGAAATCACATCCATGTTGAAAAACATCCCAGGTGGATGGAAAAAATATTCCAGAATATAAAGATATTTGGAAACTCAGTGTTACAAGAAAAGTAGTTCACAGCGTTCTGAATCAGGATTAAATGACTAAAAATGTGTGAAATAAGATCAGTGCAAAAAAGATATGAAAAGTGATATGAAATGTCACTGATGCCACCACCATCCCTAAAGAGAAAGTATCCCTTTGTACCATCCATTGCCAAGTTTCTTGTCCAGAATTCAGAATTTATCTGGTCAACAAAAACTCCCTTGTACATCCACGCTACTAAGAGGCTACAACACCCTAAGCTTTTCTAATATAGCTAATAATTTAAAGTAACAATATCACCAGCAATAGCAGATCCTTTTTGTTATTAATATGGCCCACAGAACATGCAAGTGCTTGCAGTTTACCATATACCTGCACATCAGATATCTGTGTATCAAAATGGGGCTGGTAGAAAAAATATCACTTCTCTGTCTGTGTAATTAAAGCTGTGTATCATCCTGTAGACTTGCACTTCTTCAATTTCAGAGCTAACCTTAGTGTTGTTGAGTATTCTGGCATGGGCAGGGAAAAAGTGGTCCTCTCCTCTTAGTCTCAGTAGTTTTGGTCAGCAAGGCTCAATATCTTTTCTCTGATTTGCTCATTCAATTTAGTTCAAAGTTTTCTAATATGCAAGCCTTCAATAGCTCTAACTGAGCTCTTCATATAGGATCATTTCCTTTCAGCCCTTCACCATGGTCCTTCCTCCACCACTGTTCCAGGTTTCCTAGCTTCCAGCAGTCTTATTCTAATTATTACTTCTGAATTTTCGACAGTCCAACCGTTATTTTCTCAGCAATCAAGTCAGATAAGCCCTCTTTCTCATTGCCTGAACAAATGCAGGAGAAAATTGAGGGCATAGTGGTAATATACTCTCTACTCACTGTTCCTGGGAGAAATAATTACAGAGGAAATCTCGTTTAGTTGCTACTGTCCTGGGAGAGACCATGCTCTGTTCAGAGGAAGTATTTGGAGAATGTTGTTGCCAAATCCTAACAGGTCTTTCCAGAGCACAAGTAAACCACTATTTGTCAACAGCCAGTAACCGGGTCAAATTCAGTCACTTTTTCACAGAAGCAACAAAAGAAGCAAAGGAGATAAATTAGAATGGAACAAATAAGTGACTAAGAAGCTGTTTTAGCTCTAATATCATCTATTAAGAACAACAGCATAGGGATGGGAAGGTAAGCACAGCGCTAACCTAGAGGAAAGACTGAACTCTGAAGAGATCTCAGGGCCATTATTTTTTTTAAACAAGAGTTCTTTCTGTTGACAATTTATCAGGTAAGATATACATGTTTAACACGCTTTGAGAGTTGACATGAAATCACAGTAAGACAGCAGGAGTTTTCAGTGGAGTCCTCGGCAGAGTAAGAGATGGAAGGAGCATTTCCACTTCATTCCCTAGTGACCTCTTCAGCATGTCTCTCACTACGCCATTTTCACAGACCATAAACCTTAACCACTTTTTTTCTCCATTGCTCTGCAGCTGGTCTTATCAACCGTTTATACTCAGCTTTGTCAGACACACACCCCTGCTAGAAGCGGTATGAAATCTGGAGACATGCATCCAGGCTGTTCGTGGAGGACAAGAGCCACGACTTTGCCTTAACGAAGCTTTACCTGTTGCTTTGGAAATGGAACCAAAGGACATTACCTTCAAGTTGAGGAGCCTTAAAAAAACCAGGTCCTCTGAAGCCATATACTCCAATGCCCACCCCACCATGTAGTCAAGTTCATCTAAATCATAGTCCCAACTGCAGTTTTGAATAGTGGTGTGATGGAGAAAATCACATATCAGAATATTTTTCAGGCGAATGTATTTGGTGTTTCTTAATTTTAGGAGCTTTTCACCAACCCCCTCCTCAATCACCTCAGCATTTGCACTTTACTCTCTTTTGCTTGCTTCTTCTAGCTTCCCTTTCAAATACATAAACAGAAATCCCAGCATTTATATTCTGATAAGCAAATTGGAGTAATCTTTTCAAATGAAATTTTTAGGCTGTTCCTTGATAGCTCTGTTTCTTACTTGGTGGAACAAACAAACAAAAAAACAAAACTAGTCTAACCTAAGTATGTGATGCTTCTTACTTTTACAAACTAAGGGAAGACATTTTTCAGCATCACTTGCAATGTTTTATCTTTATGATTATCTGATGTAATAGGTAACACATTTGATTATCAACAAGGTTTTTCTTTTTATAACATCAAACATATTTTAGTTATTTTATTTATCAACACTTTATTCTGTTACTTTGTATTTCAAAAATGCAGTGAAATGGTGCCAGAAGGGACAGACCTAACAGCAAGATCAATATTATCAATAAGCAATGTAATAAGACTCTTTAAAATACGCTGCCTTCACAAGAAAATCTTGCGTACTGGCAGTGGGAAGATGGCAGAAAGAAATACTCCTTAGAGTGAAATTGCATTTGAAGCTACATAACTAATAAATCAAGTTCAGATTTCTAGTCAAAAATATTAATCTTTTTTTCAGAATCTTAGCTGCTTGCTATTCACAACTGTCTACCAAAACATAAATATTTACAATTGTTTTCTTTTTCTTTTTTTAAAAAAGATTCATGTTCCTTTACACCCTTTAATAATGGTTGCTAGGCTTCCGAACCCAAAAAGCATAACCGTCCTACCATAGCTAGCTCCATGAAGCTAAGTGAAACACTTTAGTCATGACTGAACTTCTCAAGAGGTTTCCAGTGTGTATGAGAAGTTTGGGTTCAAAAATCAAGTGCTTGTGAAAAAAAGTGGGAAAATACCAAAAGACATGATGTGTCCTTCCTCTTCTGATTTGCAGACGCAGTTATTAGCAGCTATTGGATTTGGACCTCGATATGGCTGCAAAGTATCCTCGAGTGCTAAGGTATTACTGGAGCCCTATGAGTTCACCCCCATGTAGACATGGCTGTTTGAAAGGATGCTCTCTGCCAAGCCACAGCTACCAGTGAGGTTGCTGGCACTCCCAGCGTGCTCAATGGCTGCTGTTCCATCTTCCAGGAGTCTGAGTAAGTACCCTTTCCACTATATGTCTACTTGCAGTGCTTGAAGAAGTCATCGTAGACTGGCTGGATTAACAGCAGAAATAATACAGCTGTTTTAGATGAAGATCCATAGGAGTCTGGTAGAGGTTTTCAGGACATGGTTTCTCATATTACAGTTGACACTATATTTTTTATGTGCTGAGGCAGCAGTCATTTGGGAAAACAAGTTCTAAGCTCAAGGCCTTGGCATGTCCACTTTGTTTTTTTCATTTTTCTAGATACGGGTCTCAAGTTGCAGTAGGAGAGGTGTCCTTTTCTACCCTGCTATAAACTTTCTCAGGCCCTAAAATATAACTTGTTGGGGGGGGGGAAGCGGGGTGTGCACAGGTTGTGTCTGTATCCCCCTTTCTGAGTTAAGCTACCTATTGAAGGGAATGATCTAGAAGATAAAAAAACATGAACAGCCCCAACAATGAGTTCTCAGAATAAAAAGAGGTGACATAAAGATTATTTTCCCCTCCTCTCAGCACTATCTCCAGCTTTATAACTGAGTTACCATTTTTTCTTGCTTTTCTTCTCAACCTTCTTTTTCCTTTCCTTTGGGCATGTGGTCTTAGAATAGGACTGACTGGATAATGACATTTTCAGGTAGAAAAAAGAGTATCTTTTGTGCTTTGCAGCATGCACAGTATCCCAGGGAACAGCACAACAATATTTTTCACAGAAATTTCAGCATTCCTGTTTCCCTTTGTAACCCTTTTCCCTCTTAGGGACTGTCTGAAACTGTTTCATACACACAGAGTAATCATGTAGTTTCACGTATCTTTGTTGAGATGAGGCGTATTTGTTCTAGAAATATACCCACAAGCAAGAACACCTAACTAAGCAAGCCAAACCTATAACCAGTGAGGGCCCTTCCTGAGACAAGTTTTATGCTGTTGCACAGTAGTAAATGCAAAATTCAAACCAACCTACTCAGACTTGGGGGGAAAAAAAAGCTACAAAGAATCTTTCCTGAATAAAGTATTGTGAAATTGTTTGACCCTGACCTTTCAACTAAATCCACTTCTTAGGAAAGATCTAGTAGCACTATGATAGATGTATTCTATTCAAACTGCGTTTATTAAATTTATAATATGCACTGTAACATTCATCGGATAACATGAAGGATTATAAGAGAATTAAAAAAAGGTTAAATATCAAGCCATGCTTTCTCTAGTGTTACCTCTGCTTTTGGGAGCTGGCTTTGAAACTCAGTAGATACACGTCACTGTCACAGCGCCTTTCAGCAGCCTACAGGGGACCCAGAAGAGCAAGAAACTACAGAGGGTTCTGGACTGGTGCCAACAGCCACCAAACTACACAGTCAAAATCTTTCACTTCAGTGTTCATCACTACTGTGATACAGTAATAACAGTAACTGTAAAACAACAACCTAGTGCTTAGGCAAATGCTAAAGGCTTTATTTATTACCTCCTCTCCCTAGGAATCAAATATTTGTGGGATGCAAGCACCACTGTCAATAAAGAAGGGGTTGACTTTCATTAGAGAAAGGTTTGGGAAATGCTGTCCGTAAACAGATGATTGGTTCCATTTGAATTTCTTAGATTCTGAGATATCACAAGGAGGAGTGTGGGCTAAATGATAAAATTATAGTAATACGAGGTTTGGAAAGCTAGAGAATCTGCTGCAACACTGGAAAGCTATCATTTTCTCAAATGGTAGTAGTCCTTTATTCTTCTATTCAAGTACTTCTTAAGATACACAGTCTAAAGGACATGATACTTACCAATTTTATTCATATTTATAAAATTCCTTTTACAAATTATTTCTGTAAAGTTGTTTTATGAATTTATAAGATCCTGTCTTTGTCCACAGAAAGTACCTTTAGTGTTTGGCTGAAACCTATGGCAGCTCTCTGGAGATGCTCATAAACCACATTTTTACCCTCTTTGCAAAATTAAAATACCAAGTTATATGATAACCATATGCCCTCTAACTGGAAGGAACGCCTTCGTTTTCAAAAGGTTACTCATACATGAAAAGACACTGTTCGAACACAAAATCACCTGATGGCACATAATAAAATAAAGAATAAAGGAAAGCACACCCAACTGTTATGCTTGTCACCATTTTCCTGGGAAAGTCACAATTCCAAGGGCTTTTCATGACACCTCCACCTGCTGTCACACCGCAAGCGCTGTGAACCACCAGGAAGATGGTTCAGGGCAGTAAGGCAATGCCAACCACGCTACAGCTTTCACGTAAGCGTGCTGTCCTCAGGTGTCCTCAGGTCCTAAGAAACAAAGCTCAGACTGGGACCGTCCTGTCAAAAAGGCTCTCTGATGAAAAACAGTTACTCCAAAGCCAAAATATTTTATGGAAGACTTTTTTCCCCCAGATTTTCTCAGTTTGCTACTACAAAACCTGAAAGAAACATTTACAGTTGCCTAGTTTGACCTGATTCTGACTACTCTGGTTTGCGGAAATGACCTGAAATACTAATTTTCAAATGTATTTCCTATTGGGTTATCTTGCCTCTTGGGGACAGTGGGTCAGAGGCCTGGGTGCCTTTGCAGATCCCCCGCTCTCCTCTAAGCAGGACTCAGTAGAATCAGGTCAGGAAATTAAATCAGGAAACATTTTGATTTAGAAAAACCTTAGTTTTACTTGGAAATAAAATGGTGAAACAAAATGTTCCACTGCTTTAAAATAATCGTTGAATCATTTAATTCCTTGAAAACTTTCCAGATGTGAACTTTTATCCTTATTGGAAACTGAGACAAATATTAAGCACTTTCTACAGGACCATGGATACTTACAACATAAAGCTTCACAATGTCGGAAGAGAGTAACATAAAACTGATCGTAAAGCTATCCTCTCAAGGTTATCGCTTTTTTTGGTTATAATCTGTTAAAATTACATTTTCAATACTTGGAGTTTTGATTACCTTGTGGACCTACTACTATAAAATCAGTAAGCTCAAGGACGTAACAGTTTCATTCTTTGTTTTCACTAAACCTGTGTCTTTCTGTCACTCCAGATGTGGAAAAATATTACACATAGACACAATATTTACACATATATATAGGCACATATACACTTAAACACACAAAAAATATAGTACTTATGCACATCTGCATAAAGAAAGAACAAAAGTACATACCATACTTGAAAAGAACATCCTCTTCCACCACAATATGCATATAAATATTATGTAGAGGTAATTATTGTAACACTACAGTTCCTTATACATTGCTAGGTCTTAAATTTTTCTCATTGGGTTTCTTCAAATTTCTACCCACCTTCATGGACAGCCCTTCTGTGACCTGTGAGCTACACTACATCGTTGAACTGTATACCATGTCCACTATATTGTAGTCAAAGAGAAGAAACTGAAAGATCAAATGCTGCTCCTACTCACAACTGCTCAGAGGGACAGTGGCTCCTAAATGCAGAAAAGATCCAGAAAACTCCCTGAGCTTGTGAGCAGAGATAAATCACCCTACAGCATTGGACTTGGAGTGCAACAGAATCCTCAAAGTAAGCGTTTGAATGTAAATCTGCCTATCAATACCACAGTAAGATGAACTGAATCTTTACCATTTTCTCATCTCTTTCATAATTTAGAGAAAACAAAAATATAGAATGGGATTATACAGACTTGAAATTCCATACATCTCAGCTAAGGTTTAATGCACTTGAAATCATGCCCTATTTAACACTTGTGATTACACAGTTGACCAAATTCCGCTCCCCCCCCCCTCCCCGCCCCAGCCCCAAAAATGTTTCCACAACCTCTTCTAGTCACTTCACAGAAATATACAGCAACATTTTTCTCCTACGGAAGAATCATTTACTCAGCTAGGGCTCCATACAGACAGCTATCATTTCTGCCCCTGCAACTAAAAATAACTCTCTACTTTAAACCAGCAGATGTGGAAGATTTACCATTGACAAATACATGCACACACTGGAAATCAAAAGAGTTTCAGTCCATTGACTATAAAAAGATAATAAGCTGTGTCCTACCTATGGTGGTAATAACAGTGCCAGCAAAGAAGAAGGAACTTCCCAAGTCCCAGTGACTGATCTGAGTAGATGTGTTTCCTAAAGGTATGATTCCTGCATTTATTGCTGCCACTACTTGCTGCAAGTTTAAAAAGATTTTTGTCAATATTCATGAAACAATGATATTAATATACATTACACAGTAAACTGATTAAATCACTTATTTAATCCAAGCAATAAACCAGGAAAGGATCAGTGTTGTTCTGCTCAAGTTTTATCATTCAGTCAGGCTACACTTTGATCTTCAGCACACAGCCCAAGCACTTCAGCACGCAGCAGAGCTGGAAACTCCAGACCATTAAGGAGAATGCAAAATCCACAATGTCAGTAACAGCATCACCTTAGCTAGAGGGCAAACACAATTATTTTTACTGTTGCAACTGCTTGGTGAAGAAAAATATGCATTAGACAGAGATTTACAATAAGAGTTTCCCAAAATATTCCCCTGTGGAGTTAGGCAAGCAAATGTACTTAAAACACAGTCATTTTAAAACTCCAAGCAAAAATGCCCATGCATTGTTTTGGATCAAATTAACTCAA
The DNA here is from genome assembly GCF_963210335.1 of Falco punctatus. Lineage (NCBI taxonomy): Eukaryota > Metazoa > Chordata > Aves > Falconiformes > Falconidae > Falco > Falco punctatus. Next base: position 24,269,008 of record NC_137592.1, on the reverse strand, counting down.
ATTAGTTAAAACACTTTTGTAGAACAGAAAATTCAATAATTAAAGATTAACAATTACATTTATGGTTATAAAACTTTCACTATATTAATAAAAATATCAGTCAAATATCAAACACGTAACTTTAAGTTTATACACCTATATACTCCATAAATGTCATTGTTGAAAAATTCAGTTCCAGCAGCTGAAATGAACAAGCTTGCCACTACTGACATAGTCTCAAGAAATATGAAACATGTCCTGTTTCAGCAGGTCACCTACTGTAAATTTTTATCAGAAAAAGTATTCCTATTTAGTTATATCTCTATTGCAGACACATACTAGTATTTGAGTTAAAGAGTACACATCAAGGAAAAGTATTTTTAAATTTGCAATAAATATTTTAAGGAATGTCAGTTATTATTTCATTCTGAAAGTTTAAAATAGGACTTATTTCGTAATCATGACTCTTATAATAATAAACAGGGTTTAACAAAAGAACAGAGGAAGCAATACAGCAAAGCCAAAACGAGCATTTCAACTAACTAATAGTTTCTGCTTGGCAAGTTGTCCACAAGGATTATGCATATGAAGATATTCAGCAATAGGTTTTCCGCACAGGCAGTCTGTTGCAGCGTTGTACAGTAGCAATAATTTTGTCAACCTCAAAATACATTGCTAATTTGCAAAGCAAAACATTTCTGTTTCTAAGCAGTGCCCATTGAAGTCAGTTGATCTGGACAGAAATGACAAAATTCCAACGCTGGATTAACCAGGCCATTGATCTTTGAGACGGGATCTCAGCTTAAATCCACCATTTCTAGTTTGCCATTTTCAAAGCTCAGATGCACAAAGTAGCCATTTTAAAGTCCACAGCTGCATCTCCGCAGCCAGTGGGACCTTGCTGCCGCACCTAAGCCATCTGCAACACCCAGGGTGGCCAACAAAAAGCCAGCTGAGGTATCTTTACACAGACTTTACAGGTTTATCTTCTATACATTCAACTGTTTTCACTTCAAGTTTTTTTTAAAGACCAGAAAGGCAGACATCAAACATGGAATTTTCAATCCTACTGAGAAAGGAGAAAGGATGGGGAAAAGGAAGGGGATAATTTTCCATTGGGTTGGAAGAATAAATCTATGTTGGTACATCAGGTACAACTTGGCAAAAGCAAATACAGCAGCACTGATACTGACAGGTGTTTACATTAGTGTAGAAGGGACACATCAGGCTAAGCAGCATGTAAAAACCATCCCTTGTATTGATTTTATAATTTACACAATACAGATATTCCTCTGACTTATAAACCCCAGTGTGCTGCATTATAAAGCCTACTGAATACATTTTGAGTACAGTTTCATTTCAGTGGACTAAGAAATTTCATCACAAGTCCTTGTACCTGCAAATGGGAACACGTTCTCCAGTGAGGACATCATTTGGTAAAGCACTGGATCGATGCAATTTTATGGGACCATTCATGTTTTATTACAGTTTATTGTACTGGATGAACGCACTACTCTGAGCAACACACCTGTTTAGGCAGTCTAGCAAGACCACATTTTATAGAGATCCAGATGTAAAATGTTTTCAGAGCTTTATATCATTACCACACATTTTTGAAGCCATACTACCTCAACGGCTTTTACACGAAAGGTGTGCCAGTCGGAACTGCTCAAAGGTCCGTTACAGCTATGCATTCCCTAGCTGCAGTACGCTGCACCTACAGACCTCCAGGAAAAAGATACAACCTAACCCAAAACTGCTTTTTTGGGTCAGACCTAACAAAACACAACAATTAGCCACTAGTATTGCATCTCTCATGTTAGCCGATCAGCTAATAATCGGGGTGAGAAGGCAAGTGATGCTTCCTCTTCATACACCCTCTTAAGCTCTAACTAAGCACAGTTTTAGGGAGTTTGTGAGTGGGGGGATGCATCTGCATCATGGTGTTTAGATTGGTTTGGGTGGATCGTTTTACCATGAATTTATCTAACTGCTTTTGGAGCTCACTTGTATTTTGGGACCCAAGTCATCCTGTGGCAGTAAGTTCTGCAATTTACTTCTGGATCATTTAAAAAGCATTTACCTTTTGAGATTTTTATGTGCTTCAAAGTAATTTTCTAAGTTCTTGGGCTAGGAAAAACACTTGAATTGCCATGTCTTATTTGTCTCCTTCAAGAAATTAATGACCTTACAGACACATCAGCTGCCTCTTTTTTTCTGAATTAAAGACTCTTTCTTATTAAATAACGTATTTATCTGTTTAAATAGATCTGTTGAACATTGCATACAAGTAACATTCATTGCCAGTATTTATCACCGACTTCCTTTGTACATTTACTGATTTACCTTATTGATTTTTTAAAACATAGTTTTAGTCATAAAGGGCCAGATGATGCCGCCTTCATCACTGGGTTATTAAGTTTCCAAACACACAGTTATTACACTTTCTCCTGTGTTTGGGAGGAGCCACCCTTGAATGCTAACGAAGCTGCTGCATTATATTGCTTCAGTCTTCTGTAAGAGTCTTCCTTACTAACAAGGATGACAGGTAAGGTTCCTGGTTTACCGAGATCAATACTACTATCTCATAAAGTCTTTGAATGTTTTTTCGGCCTTTTCAGTTCTTTGGATCAGAGGATCTGCTTCTTTGTTTGGTCACTGCCTGTGAGCAGATCCTCATCTAAGACTATTGCCAAGCATAATTTTAAAAAATAATATACAGCATAACTGCTAACATATGTACATTGCAGGGCACTAATTACAGGGTAGCATCTTCTTTCTAACTACATCCACTGCACAAACCCACCTGGAATACTGGACATTAACATTTCCTCAGCCCAGAAAAAAAAAAACTAGGCTCATGCAGCTGGTTTCCACTAACTTCCCTGAGGACCAGGATCTCACCCTCAGTGTTCAAACAGCATGCTATTCACTGTCAGTGCTGCTAGATTCAGTTTGCTCTGCCACTTTATTCTTGGTCCTCAGCCTTTTTTCTTGACTGATGCCTTACTACTAGAGCAAACACAACCGCTTCATTTGTCACGTTTGGCATGTGATTCTTTCCTTCCTTCATAACTTCGTTCTGTCACCTGAGCCCTTCAGCTTATCTTAACTCACTAGTAACTCTGTGTATTTTGAGTCTCGAAACGGAATCGTGAAAACTCTACATAATCTGTACATTTATCATATGTTGCAGCCTGTTAACACTTTGTGTGATCTTAACATGGGAATTTTTTTACTTTTAAAAAATTACTTTACAGTATTAAACTTAACTGACTGCCTCAGTAGCAAATTTTCTATTTTTCTTATTTTCATTCCATATGCAATCTAAATTCTTACTTAAAAATCAGTTTTACTTCAGCACTACAGAACCAGTCAGCATTAGAATGGAAATGTGGACAGTTTCAATTCTTAAAATATGTAGGCTTTTTCACCTGCCTTACCTTCTTCCAAAGCCTTTGTCTCATATTTTGTTCACATGAGATGTCTGAGGACTGAGCAGAGGGGGGGGTCACCCAGCACATGGCATGCAATCAAGGCCTCTGTGTGCAGTGGTTTTAAGAACAGTATTGTATGGTTACAGTAAAAGTAACAGGGGTTTATTAATTGTCTTTCTAATGGTAAATTTTTGGGCTTCTTTTGATAGTAAAGAGAACTGAGATATTTTTTTAAAAATATTTAAAATTATTATATATGTTTTATATAATAAATATATATTATTTTATTTCAAAATTTTAGTAACAGAATTCCCATTTTTTAAGTTACATGGATTCTGAGGCTAGCTCTGTACTGTAACTTAGGATAGGCATGAGTTGTGTTGGAGTACAAGTCCTAACGTGTACTACATCCAAACCACCCGGCTTTGCACCCATATTCAGGAACAAGCTTTAGCAGAGAGCATCAGAGGACAGAGGCAGGGACACCTGAGCCCAGAGTGGATAGGCCAGGCATGACCTGCCCTATTTTCAATAACAGGACCGAGGTCCAAAAACACGTAAGCATTGCATTCACACTGTACCTTTTTGCTTGAAATCAGTACACTGGGAAAAGGAGAGTGACAATATAAAATGTCATTTTAATTTCATCAGCTTTTCATTTCCTATATAACTTAGAAATGCTTTCTGGTAAAAAAAATTTGCATGGTTTTGTAGTATCATATCCCTGCATTCACACATATATCTGTCCAAAGAGGCCACGCTGAGATACCCCCGCAGATTAAGACACAGAATTTGGTGACTTTTTTCTGTCAAAAGAAGAGATAAAACAAACAGTCATTTTGCAAAACCAGAATTCTCCTAGGTCAGGGATTTCAACCTTTGGTCCTCCGACCTTGCAAGGAGCCAATGGAGATGGCTGACAAAAGCAAGCCTGTTGGCCACAGAGCTACCTCCACTAAGCAGGGGTCCACAGGGCCACTGGAGGAACACGAGAGGTTATAAACTGAGAAGGTCAGCCCCTGGTAGGCAGCCGCTGACTCATAGAGATCAGGCGGAAACAAGCCTGTGTCAAACCAGTCACCCTAATGCTTATCTCCTTGTTCCACACCAGGCTCCGAATACATGTTTTTGTACCATCTTCCAGTCGCTTCATTTTTATGAAATGATGTAGCACAACACTTCGTTACTCTCAGCTTTTCTATCTGAAGATTGAAATAGAAGCACCTCAAATTATGCTTCTGACAAAACACAGAGTGTGCAGCCGTTCATTACCCAGCTTGTCAGGAGTTAGCTTGTACTTCCTAGCAGTCACTTAACAAGTGATGTCAAACAGTCCAATGTGCCTCAAAGTTTCTGGAAATTCATTTCTCAGCCTGGATTTCTTCCTTCACTGTCCTGCTGCCATGCGACAAGAGCACTCTTTTGCTCTCCAGTATAAGGATAAGTCTCATATGGCCCACCTACTGCACTATTGCTGCGTTTTTATTTCAGCTTTGATTTACAGAGAATGGAAATCCTAGTTCTTTATTCAGAGGCACACTAGGACTCTTTTAACACTTTGCAAACAACTCCCCAGCCTCCAGAAGCACATGCTTTTGAGCCTTGCTGTTGAAAGAGGTTGCAATGATGTTTGTATTATAATTCTGTGATTCCACCTTTTTCTTTTTAGTTTGTCTAATATATGACTATAACCTGCACTGTTCAACACGTTGAAGAATTGAAGAACACTTTTCACACTATGTTCACAATCTACTTGAACTAAAATAATGTAGAAACATATTGAAATACATTTCTATTTCCAAACATGCATTACAAACAGACTACGTATATAAATTTTGTGTGTGTATATATATATATATATGCATGTATACATACACATTCAGGGAAGAGGGCCTTTCTTTGCTTGAGATTAAAGAGGGGAACAATTATGCAGACAGCTGCTCAGCAGAAGCGACTTTCTAATGGGTCATATCTGCCACCCTTTCTAAGAGAAATGCTGTCATTTAGAGGCATACAAGCTAGCTAGGTTGTAGGCCCTATAAACTGCTCATCTGAAGTAAAGGTATCCTTTAAAAGCCCAAACACCAGAAACAGCAAATATAGTTAGAAAGCAACCTGCTTGAACAAAGAAGTGACAAGGGCAGTTAGAATTTGTTCACTGTTCTCCAAAAAATCTGTATTGTTCCTATGCTCATGAAGGATAAAGACTGTGCTTAAAAGTCCTGTTGGTTTAACCACCAGGTAGAAAATAACGACAGAAAAGGGAGCTGCCCTGTCACGGGATGGAACGCTCCCAGGCAGCAGAAAGTCTGGCAAAATATTCCCTCCCTCCAGGAGCGAGGTGCAGAGCCAGAAGGGAGATGGCTGTAAGGGGACAGTGGGAACCGGAGCAACCCTCAGCGAGGAGCGCACCCAACCCAGGGGCTCCTGCAGCCCGTCTGGACTCAGCCACAGCCGGTGGGTACCCGTGTGCAGGACAGGTGCGGGAGGGTGATGATCAGAGGTCTTTCACAGAGATCTTTTATGTAATAAATATTCCTCTGATCTGTGGGTACGGGTAGAATTTGGGGGATTTTACTGTGGAAGGAGACAATAGCTTCTGAACATCTATTTCTGGCAAGAGCGAAGCAGAAAGGCAATGCTGCAGTGAATGCCAGACTTACAGACCCAGTGGCACTGCAACAGGACCTTACCCTGCCAGTTAGCACTACCTGTACACTTAAGAACACTTAAGCTCTAGCGCTTTCATGGGCAGACACCTTACTAATATGCATTACATATGCACAGGGTAACAACACAAACTACAGTTCCTGCACTTCATGTTTTAACTACTTTAAAAGTAATTTGTTTCACGTTGCTTTGAAAACACCATCTACAGGCAGCTCTGCTACTGGTATTTGCAATTTGTGATATGCTTCACATCTGAAATGCAGGCAGTACATTAAAAAAACGATGCAACGGTATTTTGGATCCCCAGATAAATAAATAAAATGCTGCAGCAACAACTTCTTTTATGCTGGTCTATCAATCTTTTCAAGGCTTTAAGGTTTACGAAGCATAAACACCTGCTGCTTCCAGGTTAGGATCCAGATATGGGATGGTTCCTGCTTCCTTTTGGAGAGGCCGGAAGGAATTGCAAAAGGGAAAGACTAAGAATATTTAGGGCTTAAACTGGTACATTAAAACTCCCTCAAAAAGTTCCTGCTTAAAAGTACCTGTAAGCTACAGCTCACAGAACTGAGAATGTCTATAAATGTTGTGATTCAAAGAATGAATAAAATTTGATTCAGGCTTAATAGGCTTAGCTAATAAATTTTAAATTTGTCTAAATGAATTTCAGATTTGTCTGAAAACAATATTTGCATCTCTGTGATTTATTATGTCAAAAAATGGTACAGCAAGCTTAAATATGTTCTAGTCTCTGGAAGAGAAAGAAGGAATTATGCTTCTTTATTTTAACAGTTTTCTACATAATCAGGAAGGTTACAGCTCAAGGAGCTTATCTGGCTGAAATAAAACAACATATTCCTGAGGGTGTAGAAAAATTAGTTTCTTGGGGTTACAATGCAAGTTGTGAAAAACCCTGTGAAAAAGACACTAAATTAGCTACTGGTGGAGGTGCAACTTAATGCAGCTAGCTACCTTGAACTATGAAAATGAAGCCACAGAAAGCACATTTTAAAGTAAAATATTTTTACAAGAAATTAATCACGTAAGAAGCCATGATGATATTTTGGTGATGCCAGTTTGATGACAGAAACACTGCTCCCATGTCATTCATAACTGTGTCAGGCTTCCCTCAAGAGAGAGAAAGAAAAAACCACATTTTTCCTCAAGGGAGGAAAAAATAAAACACATTTTGGTCTCATTCACAGTCTAAGAGATGAATGGAAGGAAAAGGGAGAATGCAGCTGACACAAATGTAAGATGAAAACAGGCATGGGACATGACTGTGGACCCCAGCACGGTCATGTTAACCACAAGCCCACACAGAACCCAAGGAGATCAGCTCATGGGATCAAGGTCAATTCAGCTAATCCTGGTGGTTCATTAATTCTTTTTTTCTTTTTTTTTTTTTTTTTTTAAATGCAAGCACATTTTTGTGGGCATCTAGTTTTCAGAAGAAGCCACATACCCTGAAAGGGGCTGGACTTAAAACTCTACAAGAGTCCTTTATTGCTGAGACAGCTTGGTGCAGCATCCTGAAAACTTGTTCAAATTTCAAAATAAAGGCTTTATAAGACAAAAATTACCACAAACAGCACTTGGAACACATTAAAAGATTGTGCTATTTAATGTGATATTATTTTCTCCACTTGTTGGGGTTTTCAGAATAAACATATTTGAAGGATGTTTCTGCTAAAGGAAACAGAAATGTGATATGTTCTGTTATTAACTTAAGTTTCAGTGTATCTTTACTTGAAAACTATTAAGTTTCAGAAAAAAATTACTAAGATAAATAAAATAATTCACACCAGCTTTCTGGGACACTATATATTTAAAATAATATAACTGAAATTTCTCTTATTTTAAATTTTTGTATGCAAAAAATATAATTTTTGGTATGCAAAAATAATACATTAAACAACTTAACGCTTGGGAATTAAAAGGAATTTTTTTTCCATTTCAGTTTACAAAGGTCAACACTAAAATAACTGCGGAGCAATACATAATTAGCTGATATTTACATAAAAAGCTCTTTTTTTAAATCAGCTTTCTCATTGGCAGGGGGACAAATACTTGTCTCTCATTGCCAAGACATCCCATACTGGTCACATCCTTACCTCCTAGGAACAATAAGACTTCTGGGCAGGGGGAAAGCAAATTCATTGTTATTTCATACACCTCATTCTCTTTATAGGAGGATCCCCTGTAGAGGGAATGAGGTGTATGAATAATGACAGCTTTACAAAGTTGTCGGATATCATAGTCAGTCAGGCTCACCTGTCCCCAGAGACAAACTCTTAAGCCCAGGAGATGTCTAGAAAGCATATGCACTCACTTCATGGCTGCGCAGCACTGCAGGAGGGCATGCGTGCAACCTGAACATCAGCAATGCGACCTTCACATTTGCTACGATGCACGGGTGCGTAAATACAGCAGAACATCTTCTAGGTACCTGGCAATACACTTTGTGCATCTGAGTTTGGAAACTGCAACATTTTTAAATGTTTAGTGGCAAGCTTGCTATAGTGAACAATCAACACTGTAAGAACTAGAACTAGATGTAAATAATTAGATACAAGCTCTCTAATTAAGAGATTTTTTCATTCTTTAATGCTTATTGTTATTTGCATACATATAGCTGGATTATTCCCAGGTTTCTATCAGCTTCTGCCAACAGAAAGCTCAGTGGTGGAGAAAAACCTGTTACAAGCGAGATGTAAAAAATCCCTAGTGTAAATGAAGATCAGGTTTATATATTTTGTCACATAAACACAAAATCCACACAGTCTGAACTACATTCACTCTTTTATTCTGTCACCTGGCAGTTACTTTGCATTGCATGGCAGGGCCAAGTTGAGAGTAGGCATGGACAGGGAAACCAAAACACCATCTGTGATGAATTGTCACGAGTTCTTTTTCCAAAAGAAGGAGTATTAGTAAAGTGTCTGGCCACAACCCTTTCAACAGCTTTATAATGTATTAGATATTACATATAACCTTCACCAAACCAATGCTTTCCCATCTGTTAACAACTAAGATCCTTTCAAGACCTTTCAACTGAAACTTCAAAAAATGAAATTTAACATCAGACCATGCACAGCTTGCTGGTCTGTTATATCCTCATTAGAGTCACCAAGGTAGTGTTTGTATATTCACAAGCTTCCCTCCTGGGATGCTTCTCTAGCTGTAGATTCAGATATACCCCCGCGGATTGCTGTGCGCTGCCCACCGCAGCACTGCTGCATACAGCATGCAGTGATCCACTTAACGTTGTTGTTAACACTGGCTTCAGGCTACAGCAAAAGAAGTTGAAATTGCCTGGAAAAAATGGGCTCTTGGGTGTACAGATATGCTCTGCATGACTTTTGTACATTTTAATTGCGGTACTAAATAGAAGTGCTCATGAAGTATCAAAAAAAAATATGTATCTGGAAGCAGGTGTCAGGGTCATACATTGCAGGTGTATTTTATTATACTGAGGCAATGAGTAACTGAAGTGGTTTAGACCGAAAGAGATCTGCAACACTGAACCATGGAAGTCAGAGATGGAGAAGGTCATGAAGACCACCTCTTCCGTCAACACACAAACAATGCTGCTGGACTGAGCTGAAAAGTTATGAGGAAAACCCAGGTCATTTTTCTTTCTAAGGCAGCTGAGGCTGCTTGGCTGACATCATCAGAGCACCCTATTTCATTAACTTTGCACATTTCCTACGCTGCAGAGCAGTTCTCCATTGCCCCATGTTTCACATGTAGAGAAAACATATAAAGTCTATAGAAGTATAATTCTCACCAAGGACAGTTAGAGAAGCCACACAATCAATGTGAAAATCCAGTTTCAGGAATTCAAAACCCAGGGAATAAAACTGTGCGTGCTGAAAAGTTGGCAGCAGTACGTACTGTTGTGCCAGGAAGGTTTCTGGTGACTGGTGAGATAAAATAAGGTTGGAGAAGACAGGAAAGGAAAACTCCCTATCCTGTGCACATTTATAGAAGCACACAAATCTGTGTTGTAATCACCTCTGTGGCAAGGGGGAAATTTCAACAAAGGTGCTGGAAACCAGATGGCCCCTGGGTGCTAGCAAACTGGATTTTCATTCCACTTGTACAATTTTTTGTAGCTGAATGTGCTCTCAAACTAGTCTCCCCGATTTGCCCACCTGACTATGCCACCGCACGTTGCACTGCCAGTTAGCAGGCTTGGGATAGTGCAGCCTGCTTCACAGTAAAGATTAAATGGCAGATCATAAGTTGTGAGGATTGAAAAAGCCTGGCGTGATAAGCACCTTGAGCGATGACTAGCATGAACCAGAGCGAAACCAGTTTCTGGATTCACAGAACACGAAGTTCAAAAGGAAAAGTTTGTAATAAATTCCATTATAGTTTGACTCAAGGTAAATACTTGATTAAAGAAGACATTACCGCCTGCAAGCTCTGTAATTTTCTTCACACACACTAATCATTCCAGCTTCCTACTACACTAGTACGTATTAATTTTCAGTTTTATAGCTTTCAGTGAATTCTTAAATATCATTTACTTTTTCCTCACACGCACTATTTATTTTTATTCAGATATCCAACGAAAACTGAAGAAACACTGCATTATACTGTAATAGCAGTCAGACATAAACCCAGAGAGACAAAATGTATTCCAGTAATTTAGCTTCTCTGACAAAGTGGTAAGTAGGGAAGAAATATGACCCCATGGTTAAGAGAGCAGCCTAGACTTGGAAAAAATGGATTTGAGACTCTTCTTTACCACTGCTTTCCTATTTTGCTTTGGGTAAGTCACTTAATTCCCAACCCTTAAACAACTTGAGGCAATTCGTTATCATTCATTCTGCGCAAAGAAAGGCACCAAAATGCACTTCTAGAACCAGGCTCCTCATGCCTCTGCTCTCCTCTTGTAAAAGGAGAATAACAGCACATTCCTACCTCCACGTTGTGATGTTCTTCTTTGCAGAGAAGCAGAAGAGAACAAGGAGAAATTGTATTTTCCATTCACCCCAACAACAAACAGAGCAAACTCTTCCCACAACTATTTTTCATCCGTGTGCTGTGGGAGGCTGTGTCACCCCACCAGGCTTCACAAGCCTGTGTCTTTCTGGTCATGCCAAGACTGCTAGCGAAGCAGGGAGCTAATGCTGACACAAGTATCTGCGCTCTGATAATTGTACTGAAACTGTCATTTATTTTGCACAGAACATCAAATGGGCATTGAATGCTGATGAAGTGTTTTTTTATTACCAATCTGTGCTTCTGGGTAGGGAATCATAAATGCTAAAATATCTAAGTACTCTAGAGAAAATTTCAGCATTTTTTGCCTTAAGGACCATCTCATACATGATGTAAGATAATATTGCTTCAAAATTTCTATTTTTATCTTCACAAGTACAGGATCTGACCTAAAAATTTCACATGGGGATATATACACTAGCTACAAGAGATTGTTTTAATCAGAATGTGCTTGTATATTTCTCTGAAAGATTATCTCACATTCTGCTGGTAGAACCTCTGAAACACAATTACACAGCATTGAAATTAGATCAGCAGCACCTCCTCAGGCATGCCCAGTCAGGACACATGCAGATAGGAACTGCCTAAAGGGCAGCGGTTTTGGAACACGTTTTAGCAACAAGGCAGGGGGGAAATCACAAAATACAAGAGGTTTTCCCAGTTTGCTTTTAAAATCCAGAAGTAGTGTGCCATAAAAATAACTCGGTATGTCAGAGCTCCGCATTTAAACCGGAAAAAAAACCAGGTGTCCACACTGATGCTCAAGGCAGACTGGTCTAGAGAGGTAAAACCAAATTCTAAACTCCCAGCCTTGTCTGCTGTCAAAAACCACCTCCAGAAGGCTTTGTGTACATGCAGCTGCACTAGCCAGGGTCTGGATGCCTGCCAGCCTCTCCTGCTCTCCCCTGTCCCATCTCAGGCTCTGCAGACGCAGACGGCCCCATGGCTGCTGTTTAATGAAGGAGTCAATCCTTGCCAACTCTTGGCTGTTCACTCCAGCCTCCCGTTTCATTGTCTTATCCCCAGAACTGACATTATTTGGCAGCCCCTTGCTGCTCCCTGCAGCGCCACTGGATATTCATAAGAACACAGGATTTGAATTGGAGGGGGCCTTTATAAGGCTCTGGATCTGGTTCTGTGCTACTGTAAATAAATAGTTACTATGACTCTGAGGCAGGTGACCTGCAAAGGTAAAGTCATGTTAGTAGGAACACAACAATGTACATCAGTTGTGAGTATGCCTTTAAGAAGTGGAGAAAATTGAGATTTAAGATCAAAACAGCAAGTCCGTAGTACTTCCCTGTACTTAAAACAGAATCAATAAAAAGAAACATACAGCTCGAAGGGAAGCTAGCTTGATACAATCACGATAAATTAGAAGTTCTTTAGGGCAATGGATAGTGTATTTTCTTCCTCAGAATTAGACATTTCAAATATTGACAGACCTAGTAAGGCACAATCAATGTATCAATTCCTTTGTGAACTATTAATTATATATATTGCTGATGAATAATCATTTAATTAGCATACTGGGATGCTTCAGTGAAAAAAGGCTGTCTACCAAATGTACTGGACCTAAAAATAGCAATAGCTTTTCAGCCATGAGGCTTTGCATGAAAATGCTATTGCTCAACTTCTGGTCTTAACACTTGTTACATTGCTCGGCCAACACAGAGCTTTGCTAGTAACGTTTTTCCCCTTTATCACAGTAATGCTGCCATACAGATTTTTTTCCTCTAAGGCACGGTGGCAAGGGTTTGGTGTGGATTACCTGTATCAGTTCATCAAGCTCTGTTGCATTCACACAGGAATGCTGAGATACAAACGTCTGCTTCTGAATCACAATGGTGGTTCTCTGGGAGGTCTCATGAGGCTGCTCCAGGGCTTTAAATACTGTTGCTCCAATTATTAAATACACGACTACCACCAGAAAAATTGTTGAGACTGTCTTCCATTTCATAACATTAATGGCCGAATCACTTTCCTCCCGTGAAGAGAGCACGGTAGGCTTGGTGGAAAATGATAATCTTGGTTTGGAGTTCTGAGTGGCCGATTTGGGATCCAGCAAGTCAGGTGCCGCCACTGGCAAAACACAAGAAGAAAGTTAATTTTCACAGTGCCACTCATTTCGTTAACTGAACTTCTTGCAAAAAGATCACACAAATCCTGTTGCTTCAAACTGGAACTCTTAAACTGTTGAATCTTTCCCTTAAATCCCGTGCACTTTACAACAAGGCTGCTGCTCTGAGCAGTATTAATCCATTTTTACAAGCATACACGCATTTGCCACATTTTCTGTCTGCATCTGTCCCCTCCCAATATTCAGTCATTTCCAACATGCAGATTTCCCCTACACTGTTGCATTTCATTAGGGTAGTGTAGAGTGGTATTTTGCTGCTGAGATTCTTTACACCCGCTGGTCTCTTAGGCACCACTAAGCAGCTTTCCAGCTGTGTTTTACCTCAGCATTACAGAAGTAGCAGAAAAACGCAAACCCTTCTCTCTCTCACCTATTTCGTCCTGCACTCCGACAAATGCTGAGAACAGTTGCATGATCTGTTCCACACTCCCCAGACACAACCATAAAAAGAACATATTGCTCACCATACCGGTCTTAAAGTGTTAACTGCGTATCAATTACACCTTTCAAAAACTACCAGTAAAACGTGTGTACTTACTGGAAAAGCCACCCATTTGTTAGAGCATGTATTTTTATTTACAGCTACAAAAACCCACCGGGTTACCAGAAGAGCAGCTGAGTGTGTTATCAAGTATCTCGATAACTCGTGACTACCGGCAACTACATGGGCACTAAAAAAAAAAATCCGCCACATCAAGTGCAGGTAAAGGTCTCCTGTGGGAAGATGGCCACAGCAGTTGACCACACAGGCTATATTTACATCGGAATTACATTTCGAACGGCCACCACACGGCTTCCAGCTGCCGGTGGGACGAGCCCCGAGCTAAATCCAGAGGGAAGTCTCCCTCAGGACGGCGGCGGTGGGACACCCGCGGCAGGGCCACCCCCGGGCGCCGCGGGCTCAGGCACCCCCCGGGGGGGGCCGGGGACAGCGGCAGCCCCCGGGCCGGGCCGGGCCGAGCGGGGTCCCGGGCGCCCCGCACGCCCCACGCGGTCACGCCTCCCGCTGCCCCGGCCCCCGCCCCGCGGGCACCCGGCGCACGGGCACGGCCCCCCCCGCCGCGCCCCGCACCTTGGCGGGGGGAGCCGCCCTCCCGCCGCAGCCACCGCGACCCTCCGAGCCCCCAAGGACGGTGCCGGGGGCCGCGGCGCTCCCGGTCGGGGCTGCCGAGCTCGCCGCCCGCCCGCCCGCCCGGATCAGCGCCGACCGGCCGCGGCCGCCGGCGGCGAACAAAGGAGCGGGCACCGGGCACCGCCGCCGGCCCCGCCGCCCCCTCCCCGCCGCCGCTGCCGTGCGCCGGGGGATGCCCGCGGCCCCGGTGCGGCGGGCGAGCCCCGAGCCGCCGCCGGCGGGGATGCTCCGCGTCGGGGAGCGGCGCGGGGGCGAGGCGGCCGGCGGCGGGGCCGGGGCGCGGCGCGGAGCCGGGGCGGGAGGGGAGGGGAAGGGAAGGCAGCCAGGCTGGGTACAAAGGGGGCCCGGCCCGCGCGGGGAGCATCCCGGGGTCCCCCCCGCGCCCGGACGCGGGAGAAGCAGGAACGCATGCAGCATCCGCAGGGCTGGGAGCGGGGAGGCACGCCATTGTGCTCGTACTCACTTCTTATTTACCGACCCGGTGCCCTCTCCTCGCTCCACGGGCAGGCATTTTTTCAGGGCTTGGGTAGATACAGTCAGAGCAAATTAAAAAATAAAAGAAATTTAAAAAAAAGGAGAAGGAGAAGAAGGAAGAAGCAGACGGAGAGGAAGAGGCTGATGGATGGGTCTGGAGGAGAGGGAGCGGCAGGGGCGGGCGGGCTGGCAGCGCGGATCCCGCCGGCTCCCCCCGGCCCCGGGGCGGGCGAGGTGCCTCACGTCGCGCATCGCGCATCGCACATCGCGGCGCGCGCGTGGCTGTGTGCGGGTGTGCGCGTGTGCGCCCGTGTGCGGGTGTGCGCGTGTGGCCGTGCCTGAGCGTGCCCCTGCGCGTCCGTGTGCGTGTCTGTGGCTGCCCGTGCCCCTGGGTGCTCTGGTGCGCCGGGCGTGCGGAGCTCGGCGATGCCTTTTGTGGGGCAGCGGGCAGCCGTGCCGCCGTTGTGCTCCCCCCCCCCCGCCTCTCCGCGCCCCCTTCCGCGCCCCCCACCGGGGGGGGGGGGGGGGGAGGCAGCGCCCCTCCGCGCCCCTCCGCGCAGGCAGCCCCTCAGCTGGGCAGATGCTGCAGGGGCGCGGGGAAAAAAATGGACGGGGGAGGCGGAGGGGAGGCAGAGCGGTACCTGCGGAGACCGAGGTCTCGCCTGGAAACGAGCGAGGAGAGGCGGGAGGGAGGAGAAGGCACCGGCCACCCCCGCCGGCGGTCCCCGCTCCAGCCCCAAACGCCACCGCCTCGCCAGAGCCTGCCCGTGAACTTTTGAACTAGCCGAAATGTCACCGCAGCAGCAGGAGCGGGGGGCGGGCAGGGGACCCCGCGCCGGGCTGCGGGGCAGGGCGGCTCCGTCCTTGCCGGCTTGGCCTGATTTTTAACCCGTGTGCTTTGCAGCCCGGCGTTTTGCCGCAAGGAGTTAACTAGGTGGGATCTAGGAGTCAGGGATGGTAGTTGCTCTCCTATCGCAGCACCGCCGGCGTACCGCCTCCTGCCATTTTAGGCTGATAGATACATCAGAAATGCTGCTTCAACTGTGGATTCTGCCACTAAAAAGCCTGAAATTATTCTTGTTATCTTTGCCACGGGATAACTCCCCGATTTTGCTGTCATCTATCACCTGTGACATTATCCGTGGGTCAGTTGTTCGCACTGAGGTGATGAACATCTACACTTGCCTATAAGACAGGAGAGGATTTACCCAGAGAATCCAAAAACTGCTCCCAACAGCCACGCTCTAAAAAGTCTCTGCAAGCATGTTAAAGAATTACTCGCCGTAACAAATGGGTATAGGTCACAAGCATTTAAAGCCAGAGGCTGTACAGCCAAAGTCAGTCATACGTTGGGCGTTTAACGGGCTATAATCCTGCTTAAATCAGCAGCACCATCAGCAAACACTTTAGAAGTCACTTACATGAACACTTCTCCGTATCACTGTGACATAATACAAATGAGTGTAATATTGAGTTCCTTAGGACTCCAATTTCAGCAGTATCAATCATGCCAATCTTCCCTGGTGTGTTCACACATCTCCACGAGATGCAGCGCAGGGCAGGAAGCTGCGTCTGCTATTTCAGTTTGAGCTGTAGCTCATCGCTCCCCATCGCCATGAACTAGCAAAGCCGTTGTCGAGTAACAAGAGCCGTTGGGCCCAATCCAGCAAATCCTTCTGCAAGTAGACCTTCAGTCGTACGGTCGATTTCATCATTGCGGTGCCAATCCTCAAACAACAGAAGAAAAGCGAAATGCCCGCTCCCATCTGCCGATACTCCTTTGCTCAAGGGATTCTTGAAGATGAATGATTTTCACACCTGGATCTTCTTTATACCAAAAAATCATCTTTCTCCCAAAAAAGATTTCTTAACTGTTAGCCCATGTAAACACTGCCTGTTCCTATCTCGCGGAAAAGAATCATTCCGCAGGATTTTTTCCAACATCCTATGGGAAAACAGGCACAAAAATTTCCTTCCATGCTGACCTGCGTCTGTATAAAATATTGTGGAAAATAGGTCTACATGCCTTTCTTTAGCAATCTAAATATTTGGAATAAGATTTTGTTTTTCCTTGAGTGAAGGAATTATTATTAAAAGCTGAAAGGGGGTCAGACTTAGTGCCTACAATTTGGAATCAGTGGGAAGCCTCACGATAGCTTCAGCTGCGTTTGGACGAGGCCTTAAATTCAGGCATTCCACCCAACGGGCAGAAACCATTTTGGGATCCACTGTAGGAATGACTGCATTGGTACCTTAACTTCAATAGCTGAAGAGCTGTCTCTGTGAAAGTAATTATTTCCATTAATTACCTAGTAAATGGCTCCAATGTCTACTTTCAGTTGGCTGATATTTTCCACCTATTGTGATCCCAGATGCAATCCTCAGCTGGAGCTTGCCGCTTACTTAAAGTGGACTGGAGCTGTGCTTTCTCACTTCTGCCAGGGATATAAACACTCCACATATGGCAGGTACCTTTAATGACTGACATCTCCAAATCCAGCATGAAAAGCAGTAATTCTTTTTGTGGTGCACAACAAAAACTATTGTGTATAGCAACTCCTGTTTCCTGGAGGTCTTATATAGCACCAGCATTTATTCTGTGGGGTCATGCTCCCCAATATTTTATTGTAATGTATGCCACGCATTGTTTGAATTTTGTGTGTGACCATTTTGCCTTCAAATTTGGAACTGACATTCAACCAGTTTGACATGTCAGGCCTGAGCTTTACTAAACAAACACTCAAATGCAGAACATCACTGACAAAACATACCACCAACCAACCAAGATTAAATTGTAAAAGGGGCTACACAGAGCTCCAACCTTGCAAGCAAATGGGCTTGCTGTTGAGCCAAAGAGATTTATCTGAACTAAAACAAAACAACAACAACAAAACCTCATAAGATTAAGTATACGCAGGTTTGTGTGTTTCATGCTAACATGAGAAAAACTCACAAAGTACAGGACTTTCAAATGCTGTCTAAAAATGTCTTGGCATGAGTTTGGGATGGCCACATTATTCACAGACGGTGGCTGCTGGAAGCTGCTCAGCTCTTTGAAATGTTAAAAGTAGGCTCAGCTGAAAGAGGCATGCAGCATGCAGAGGAAGTCAAAGTTACATGATAAACATAGCAATCACATATTCATACAAATAACAGCTGTAGACGATCTAAACATAGCTCTGATAGGACAGGAGAACATTCAAAAGGAAGTAGTTATTCCAGAAAAATATCACCCTAGAAAGACCAATTTAAAAAGAGTACATAAAAAAGTACCCTTATCTTTTCTTCTTTCCAGCTGCAGGAGCCATCTCCTCCCTGCAAGGCCATGAAAAATACTTTCTTTGTGCCCAGAGCAAAAGGTTCCTGCTAAGCCCCCATTTCTGGGTGCAGTAAATGCTCTTCTTTAACCAGCTGTGTAATAGGAAGTGCCACAGGTTCCAGCCCTCTTATTTAATTGCCAAGATTTTCTGCATTCCCAAGGGACTGTTACAGCAAGGCTTCCTAGTGAGGGTGCTTCCCTCGGTGACTTCAACAGACTATTCATATGGGCACCTATTTAATTCACCGCAGGGGACCTGCACCTTTGATCAAACACTGCCTTGCTATAGGCTTCAGCCCTTGCTGTGGACACAGCATCTTCCCCTCTAAAGGCAGCAATGCTTTCTTGTGACATGAGAACAGGGAACCTCTGCCTTTCTACAGAACGGGTCAAAGCATACACCCAGTTGAAGTCCAGGATAAAGCCTTGCTACTGCTAGGTTTTGTTACAACAGAGCTCAGCAGAAATACTACTGGACTTATTTAGTAGAGTTAATTTTAAAGCTCATTGTACTTATTCAGCAGGACTTACAAATGACCTGTCTCTTGACTTCTTTGGAGACATTAAAAGATCTCTGTCAGTTCTTTATGGGTAATTATGACATTAAGGCCATGCCATGTTACTGTATTCTGCCATTAAACCACTACTTGTATCCTGCTATGGGAATTTACACTAAATGAGAAACTAATGGCATACAGCCTGCTTCTCCTTTGAGCAAAGGAGAAGGCAGACACTGGGCTTCACGGGCAGTAAGGACACAGAGCTGCTCCCAGTAACCACACTGAGACTGACTGCACCGTCCCAGCCCACCACCAGCATTAGGAGGGCAAAGAGAAGGCAATGGGCAGGAGACACAAGCAGCTGAGTTATACTCAGCCCTCATCTGCCTCTGAAAATATTAAAGCCTCTAAGCAGTCCCATTTAAAAATACGTGATCACTTTTAAATCACATTTTAAAATGAGTAAGCATATGCGGTGCAACTAGAATATGTATTAATGGCGTTTACCTCACTAACAAGCTATTACATCTACCACAAGTGTCTGTCTTACAGTGTGACGAATTACTTGTTCAACAGAAAAGCCATTGTTTTTCACCTTATCAATTACTAGAAAAAATGTTTACATGTGCCCATCTATTTTCATACAGCTCAGTTGTCAGTTTTAATTAGGTTCTAATTCTTTCCATCACTAGTAATTCTTATCTATTTATCCACGTGCAGTAAGTGGGAAGTTGTTTTAGAACCCATAAAGTATTCGCTGCTGTAATTAATATTGTGAATGTGTATTTTTCTTTACTGCCTTGCAAATCTCCCAGTGGGTTTCCTCCCTGACTGTGTCATGTTACCAGACCTAATGGGATTTATTTGTCACATGTTCTGCCACTGTTTTTTCATATTTGCTTTCACAAACCTGTTATGCTTGGACAGCTTCAGAAGCAACAATTATAACCAAGTTTTCAATGCCAATCTCATCAATGATAAATGTGAATTGCCATATGTCACCTTTATTATGGATTATTTATGCACAGGAAAAGCTTACTACTCCTTTGAATTACTGATCTCCTTGAGGGAAAGCTGGTGGTGCTTTGCGTTGATTACAAAACGTTTTCCTGTAATCATCAAAATGTTCTACAAAGTTGCTGGTCTGTAATTTGTTTTTCATTGTTGCTAGTTGTGGTCTCTTCAAAATAGGAGACTGGCAATGGGAATATCTAGATTTTATATCGGGCTGTCCACACCCATTAGTACCAATCATGCAACTGTCCTCATAGATTTTCATGGTGCTACTGGATGACTTACGAGGTGGAAACCTAATCTCTGGATTGTCTTTGCAGACTGGAAAAAAGTATGTAATATTTTGAAAGAAGAAGAACATACATATAAGACTGCAGACATCAGCTCTGACAAGAGAATGGCCAAAGCTCATGCTTACTTCATAAGGTAGTTTTCCTTGAGTAACTAAGCAGATGCTTAGTTTTAAACCAAGTTTTGAGGAGCTGGGTATTTTATTTTTATATTTGTAGAGTACTACATCCACATTTTAGGGAACTCTGGAAATAGTGACACAGACCTATGGCACAACAATATGTAAATAAAATAAAAAAGAGACAGAGGACGCTGGAAATCACCTAAAATAGCATTAGTGCTTTTCTTGTAGAGTAATCCACAAATATAATTTGGAAGAAACAAAACAAACCAGACAAAGACCAGAGAAGAGAAAATAGCCCAGGCAATACTAAATAAGTGTCATGCAGGGATAATGAAAGAACTTGCTAGCAGAAATAAAGAATACAAATGAGGAGATGAAAAAGGAGAACATTAAGTATCATCTATGTTTTTAAACCACCAGACTTACTCTACATGGCAGTCGCTATAAGAGAAAGTGTGATGAAATACATGAATTATTTTCAAATGTGCACAAGAGACTCTGTTTTCTGGCAACCTCTGCGTGTTCAGCTACAGGGAGATACGTCTGGAAAAGATGCCACAGATTTTTTATAGAAAGATAACATTTGGTAGTGGTTTGGTTTTTTTGTTATTTGATAGCTTGTTCTAAGGATAGACCTCTTATTTTATCTCTTCTCAATTATTTTATCATTTTCTCTTCCCCCCATGCCAGGAACAGAGCTCACAAATCACAGTGTACAACTAAGCTGTGTGCTACTGCTAATGTCAAAATATGGGAGTTGTAAGTAATGGTTAGTTAATTTAAAGAGGTATAGGGTTTCAGCTTTTAAAACTCTCAGCACAAAAAAGTACCTCCCAGATTTTCAATTAAGCGCCTAAACAGAGGCGAAGAGATAATTTCACATCACATTAAAAGTATGACTTTGAAAATCAGGGTGCCACAACTTCATAGCTTCAGCTGCAAAGGATCGCCGGCCCTTTCCAGTGACCAAATCTTTCTGCTGTGCTAAAGGTGCCACTAGCACCATGCAGGCAGAAAGCTGGGTGAACAGAGCCTGGTTTTCATAAGGTGCTTGGACGGCAAGAAGCATAAATTTCTGCCATTCAGATGGATAGTGCATTGGCATTGCTCAGCACTTCCATCCTTGAACACTCTTTCCCTCTATTTTCTTTAAAGTGTAGAGCTTGAAATTCTGGGCTTGCTGGTTTCATCTTGGGTTGGCAGCTACAGACTGTGTTGGCAGGAGAACAGCTACAAGTTCATACTCATTTTTTCACTTCTAAAGTATCTGCTAATCTATCTTTACATTTTTGCTAGAAATAAGGTTTTTCAGTTGTGTCGTGCCACTGATGTTAAGCATGCAACGAAACTGAACCAGTTTTGTAGTTTCCTGTTTTATTTTCAGTTGTTAGAGGGAACATTAAAAGCTGGTCTCCAGCTCCAAGGTAAACGAAGGTGCAAAATATAGGGGAAGATTTGCCCACATTTTCCTCTTTGCATAGCAAATGTAAATATACCCCAGATGTAAATACCCCAGGCACCAAAGACAACCAGACACACTTAGGACTGTGACTGGTGAGAAAGTTGCTTTATATGACCCCTTCACATAAACCAGCTAAAATTAATATTATGAAATTTCCATGACATTTTAGCAGCCTGGACATGAAGGCTGTTCTATTTCTAAAATGCTCAACATCTTAATACTTTTATAATCACTTGCCCAAAAAGGTCACTTGCCCTATCACATAAATGGGCAAAGTAAGATTGGAAAAAATTAATGATGCTAGTGTAAAAGGTATTCTTCAATGAAAATTATCGTTCTTCTAAATTATTTGTATTGGCCACATATATCGTAAGTGACCTCCTGTAACAATTCATGTAAACTCTCCATGATTTTTTTGTTAAAAATGGGAGTATACCGAATTAAGAAGAGTAATTGCCAAGAAAATTTAATAGAAAAGCCATAAGAAACAAATTCCTGAAATTACCGCTTTCCTAGCTTTTCATGTTCTCTCCCATAACAACTTCGGATATAAAGGGGATTACTATTCACAAAATGTACTTAAGGCTTCATCCAGTAAGAATATCTCAATGGAAGAAATGCAACAAAAGCAGTAAGTAAGGAAGCCTCAGGCTGAACATTTGTACCAGATTCTTGGGGACTCATTGGCAATTTCTTTCTTTATTTTAGAGGGATGATCTGATGATTTTTCTTACTCGTAAAAATTGCCTAGAGTATTTTGGAAAGTCAGCTATGATCACAATATTGTAATTAGCATAGTAGACTTGTGGGAAAAATATCCCTTATTCCTAACTTACAGGGACCTGCATGCTGCTAGCAAATCTATATAAATACATGTAACCCAGATGTGAAGGATTTTGAATATACCTATACATCACGACAGAACGCCGCACAAGGAGCGGTGTGGGAGTTCAGAGCAAGCTGCTGCATGCACAAGATTGTGCACCGTAACACAAAAACATTGCCAGCTGCTGAAGGTAGGGCAGGTATGGTCTTCACAGCAGCACACTCAAACTAGTAACTGACCTCTCAGCATGGCAAACTGGCTCAAATACAGTACTCCTATATCACATACGTGTTGCCTCCAGTTCTGGAGTTACCTCTGTGTCAGCTGCTTTGGGTTTTTCTGTATCATTGTGCCAGGGACAGACACGGCATCTCTCTTGGACAGAGGCACCTATATGCAAAATCGTGATCCTGAAAAAAACATTTCTTTTTAATTTCTGCGTGGCTCAGTTTTCACCACTGGTGTCCTTTAGCAAGCTTTCTGCTTCTGGACACAAATACACTTCCCACCATGCTGCTCAACACTAATGGCATTTTTATGCTCAATTGATCCAGAAAATAAGCCTTCCTTACTTATCTCCTCAGGGGAGTTTATTTGGCTTTTCTGGAATGCTAGCAGAACAAACTTTATGTAAAATGTAGGGATGGTTACCACTTCCTTTTAAAACATAAATAGTAGAAAAGCCTCCACCAGATTTTATGCAACAGTGCAATGATTGGAAGACTCAGGGTAAGGGGAAAAAGGACTCTAATTATTTCTTCTGCATAAAAGAATTTAAATCCACATCTTTCACATTCCTGGAGAGAGCCTATAACTGGGGCTCCCTCCATTTCAGCAAGCCACGCTTAAAAATCACTGATCCTAACACATTACTGGATTCAGGTGCGCAGTCCTGTAATTGTGTCTGGTCTCTAGGAAATATTACTGACCTGTATTTGTTGTCCCCACTTACATATTTGTGCAAAATAAGGTTTATACTTGAGTGTTATAAATAGTGATATACTTACACAGGTGCTTAGGAAGTTTAACGTCCCTTGCCATCAGCAGAAAGAATTTTACTGAAAACAGGTAAATGACCTGTTTACCCCCAGAGCAAGTACTGAGCTTGTCATTATTTTTTGCCTTCCTATTGCATAAAGGGTTTCTTCAGAGTCAGTTAGCTGCTGACTTCCAGCAGAGCCTACACTGTCACCAAAGGGCACTCCAAAGGAATATGCAAGAGAACTGGATCCCAGCACCAGAGGGCTGTGGCAATTATTTGGGAAATTGTTTGGGCTTAAGTGCCTACTAGCTACATGGGAAAGATGAATCAACTTGAAGCCTAACTAGAAAGAGATGTAGCTACAATATGTTTCATTTCTCATACCTCTCTTCAGAAATAGTCACTGATTTGTTTTTGTTTTAATCTTAACATTTTAGTATAATAAATTTATTTTATTTTTGACTGAAACCTAGTTAGAGCAAAGGTGGATTTCAGGGTGGCTGACAAACCTTAACCAGCCATATCCTCAGTATGAGACAAATCTTTCAGTCCATGTCAGCCTATTTTGACAGTCCCCAGCACCCTGCTTACTGGAAAAAACAGACTCCGGGCAGGAGATTAGGGTCCCACTATCAATGTTAATCAGAACCTACTAAGCAGTCATCAGGGTAATAAGCAGAAGGTATGAGATTCAAAGGATGTCCTTAGATTTATGACAATCCCATAATCTAGCAGGCATTAAAGAATTCAAATGTAATCCTAGTTCTTCCTGTAGAACTCAGGATTCACGAGGTGGGAAAAAGACAGAGGGAGAAAGAGAGAAAACATTCCTAGCTTAGTGATTATTATTCACTTGGCAGAGGAAGACATGAGTTCCTGCTCCAAGGACTGTTTATGCATTTTAACCAATGAAAGTTTCAATGAAAAATCCAAGTGCAGAAACAAATTACATCTGATCACTTCTACAGATATTTGTCACTGATAGTCATCATCAATCTTAGTCAGCAAACACTACACTGACACCACCTCCCTTCAAATTCTTTACCAAGTTTACTTGTTTAGCATAGAAGAAAAACCATCAAGGATGCTGCAACACGCAGAAAATTCCTGCTAACTCAGTTCAAACAGAGTAATTAACAGAATTAATCAATTTCAACTGAATGAGATCAAAGAAATCTCCCATCAGTTGACTGTATAGAATAACTCAAGGAAGATTAATTTCTATCCCAGTGTTCTCTTGATCCCAATAGGTTGTTGATGACAGAAGAGTAGAAAGAAAGCTTTTTATCATCAATCACTTTTGTTATTACTTGAATACACGCTGCGTACAAGGATCCACACATTCCTCTAATTTTAGACCAGAAAGCAACCTGTCAATAACTGCTGAACTACTAGCCATTCAAAATGACCACTTAGGGAAGAACATATGCCCAATAGCTGGTGTTTAGAATGTTTGACAGAAACCTACATATGGAAAAACACAAATTAATGTGCCTCACCCAGCCATGTTTTTCTTAAAGTAAATAACACTGAAGCCATATAAAACAATTACTGATTAACTGACAGCAATGCATCCTTCAATATACCACTTGCACATGTTAGATAGGTATACATCTGTATTATCTCCACATACTGCATTCATAGACTAGCTATAAGCTCTAATTATTACTATAATATTAAAATTATATTAGTATATCATAAAAAGTTTATACTACATAATTAATAAATATCAGTAGTGTAATGAACTTGTTAATGAACACTCCTATAATGCAACAAAGATAGAGCTATCACTTAGCTGAACAGAATACTGGCATTGAAATGTGTGACTTTCTGACTTGCAGCATGGGACTCCCTGTCTCGCCGTAAGTGTTCCCTAAGCCTCCTTACTACAGACATACTGACATACAAGATGCTGCAGTAGTAAAGTCGGTAAGTTTATGTTCCTTGGGCTCATATTCATTTAGGGCTATAGAATGTATAATGTCAAGCTGGAGGCTGGAGGGTCACAGAATCACAGAATCCCAGAACGTTCAGGGTTGGAAGGGACCTCAGGAGATCATCTGGTCCAACCCCCTGCTGAAGCAGGTTCTCCTAGAGCAGGTTGCACAAAGTCACATCCAGACAGGTTTTTAATGTTTCCAGAGAAGGAGACTCCACAGCCTCTCTGGGCAGCCTGTGCCAGTGCTCTGCCACCCTCAAGGTAAAGAAGATCTTCCTGATATTCAGATGGAATCTCTCTGTGTTGCTGTTTGTGCCCGTTGCCCCTTGTCCTGTCTCTGGGCACCACTGAAAAGAGCCTGGCTCCGTTCATTCTCTTGACACTCACCCTTAAGATATTTGCATGCATTGATAAGGTCCCTTCTCAGTCTTCACTTCTCCAGGCTGAACAGGCCCAGCGCTGTCAGCCTTTCCTCACCAGGGAGATGTTCCAGTCCCCTAGTTTGTGAAAGGGTTTACATGGTCTAGCTGCCTGCAATAACAGAGGACAAGGGTAGGTGACCTAGTCTTTCTTCCAGTCCAGATTCAGTCAGTTACTGCATATTGATGCAACCTCACTGACTTAGATTACACCACTGTAAGTAAGGTCAGCCAAGCTTTGTTCATTATTTCTTGTGATTTCACCTTGGCTCTTACAGGCTTTGGGCTTAGTCAACACAGTGATTTAAAAGCCACCATGCTCTGCACTGATGCACCTAGTTTTAGCTGAACACAGCCGATGCAGTCCAAAGGTAGAGCCTGAGCTCCCAATGTAACATGTGGGGAAAGTCGGTCACCCATGAGGGGAACCCACAGTGGTCTTCCAGGAACTGCTATCAACTAGCCACTGGGCGACACTACAGAAAAAGAAACGTACTAAACCCTGTCAAGCTCTGCAATTTAAATCTGTCAAAGGAGGATCTGTCCACACTTCAGGTTCCAGATGCTGTTTTGGTGGGCTTGTTAATGTGACAAGAACAGAGTAAAAAGTGGGGAGTGAGGAAAGATGGAGAACAAAGAGCTAAAAGGCACCACTTGGTGCAACTCAGTAGCTGGAAACATCCACCCAGGAGTCAGGAGAGGAGATGTGGGCTCACATCTTCCACCTCCCTGTGAATGCTTTAACCAGAAAGCCATTGGGTGGAGTATTCTTAATCCCCAAATATTTAGCTGCTTATGATTTTGGCAATAAAGCATTTTCTATTGGCACCCATGTCCTAACAGGCCAAAACTGAACACTTTTATTCCATTTTTACACATACCTTATTCAGGCAAATTCCCATCGACTTCAAAGGAAGCCTAAAAACTTACAGGCATTCAGTTCTCACATTATCTATGGCTGTGTCTATATTTATGTTCCCATGCATGCCTTGGCATGCCCCAGGGTCCTGCTCCAAAGAGCGTTCAGACCAACGCCCGGCTACAACATGCCATGGCTCACGCTCAGGCTCTGGGCTCGAGCTTTCCTTGGCATGAGAACTGGGTCTGAGAGGTGTGGGGACAAGGGATCGGCACATGCCTGGGTCTTGCTCCAGTACAGCAATGGCATTCAGCCTGCATCTGCTTGTGAGCCCAGGGAAATGGGAAGGACTCCCACATACCATGACAGAAGTAGTCTACCTGCTTAAGAGGTTTCCACGGGCGTTCAGCAGAGCACAGGTCTCAGAAAATACTAACCGCAGGAAAGCACAAAAGGCAAACACTAAAAAAAAGTGTACCTGAAAAAGGTGTACACAGCTTGGTTTTGGATAAAGTGGAACTATGATAGAAACTCACTTACCCATCAGATTCAAAATCAGCATATGAACCAAGCCAAAGCAGTCACCCATTAATTTAGAATGAATGGCATGCCAATTATTCAAAGTTATTCCCTTAGTTCTTGCCATAATTTTTCTCTCTAGTACAGACTACTAAGTCTGACTAGGTAAGATGTGTGTATTGGCTTCATTACAATAGCATATATATGTTAAATATTGTGAAGTTAACTTTATTTCATTAATTCTTCGAGGTGGAAAAGTGCTGTTACGTCCATTTTTATCAAAGTGACCCAGAAAATAGTGACTTGACAACATTTCGCGGGGAGTTCCCTGTGGACAAGAAATTGTTAACAGGTTGGGCTTTAGTTCTTTGTGTACTCAGCTGTAAATGTGCGCCAGGAGAACTGGGCCATTTTTCTCCTTTGTAATGGACATTTGTTTCTAAACTCTCCAAAATATATAATGGATATCATGATCATGGATAGAAAGTTTAATTATGCATGTATGTTTAACAACTTCTGATCTTTGTTCTACATTTTCCTTACTGTTCTCTTATGACTGATTTTCTTTTTCCCTTGTGAAGTTTGCCTTATAATTTTTTTTCTTTTCTGCCTATATCCTAATTTAGTTTGCAGGTTTTTCCTAAGCTGTTTTTCTTTCTACTTCCAAGTGCTTCTGGCCTTCTAGCTTACACGTTCTCCCTGTGAGATGAAGTACCACGCACATTTCCAAATTCTGTCTCCCTCAATAATAAGTAAATTTCTATGTTTTCAAGAGACTGCTTGGCAACTACATTTAGTTTGTATACAGCTATTACAGAACTGAGTTTGTTACTGCACAACCTGGGCTTTTTCGTTTGTATTCAAATTGACTTAAGATTTCATATTGAGCTGGGTATCAATATCCGATTTATAAGCAACAACAATTCCATTCATGTTCAAAGGGGCATTTCAGTCATTTGAAATAGCTCTCTATCTGAGCAATTTCCACAGAACAATCTTCTTTTACCGTGCAGAATACGTATACTTAATTTCCTTTTAGATACAGCTTCCCACACATAGTTTTGTTTCCTGCCAAAATAGTAGCTCTACTGAGGGCCAGGCATTGTTTACTTTTCCTTTTTTTCTGTCCGGTGTAAATTTTCACATTACTTCTTGCAAATTCACTCCATGTGAGAATTGAACTGTTGAAGTTGTTTATTTTTCACTTCGTCAATCCATATTTTTTCTTAAATAAGACTTGTTTGCCAGCCCAATCTACGGTGCCATCACCCCTTTCCTTCCTAAAACTTGCATTCTCATCCAAGAGTGCTCTGCAGCCTGGCAAACTAACACAGCTGCTTCTAAATGTAAGTCAGAATCTCATGCAGTGTTTCTCTCTCAGTTTTGGTCTCTCTATGGCAATCTGATCTCAAAATTAGGATCCCATAAACAGAGAAAAAAGCATGGGTTTTTTTACAAATATCAAATATATTTCTCTTCTGGGTATTTCACATACAATTAACACTCTCAGAATTTCATTCTTTCAAAGAGTGTGACACAACTTTTTTTTGCACAAACTGATAATTAGACTGCTCTTCTTTAATTGTAGGTTATTAAATAATATCCACTGCCTCTGGCCTGAGGTTACTAGAAAAAAAGAGTAGCTAGCTTTTGCTCACCTTTCTCTTTAGCAACTTTTCTTTTTGAAGAAACAAAATTCTCCTTTAATCCCTCTGCCTGATGCATTTCTCAAGAACCCCAGATGCAATAGCTGTAGTCCTTAGCTGCTATTCATTCCAGGTCCTTCATCCCTCACATTGTCTTCTATGTTTCTGATACTGGATGCATGGGGTCTTTTCTGTTCTTCTTCAGATACCATTGAGTGCTCTTAGTGGTAATTAATGCCAGTGCCCAGGTTGAATCTTGTAACTGTGATGAATCTTCCGAATTGTAATGGGTAAACTGACAAGTATGTGTTGGGTATGTGTAACACTGGGCTTGTGAGGGAGGGAAGCTGACGCTTCTTTTCATCTTCCTCTTGCTGTTGATCTGTTCTGGTTCAAAGCAATACATTGTGCAAGGAATGTTACACTTCTGCTTATGACTGTTCAGAGTCCAATTATCCTTAAACCCTTGCTTCAACCCAAGTCTAAAATAAGCTTTCTGGCCATAGGAAGGAGATTGTTACAAGCAGCAGGTCTCCTTTAAGTAAATGAGGAGAGTTAGCACTTTTTAAAGGAATCCCAAGTGGCCAGCCACTGAACAGAAAGCCACCAAACATCACACAATTTGGGGTACTGATTCTTTCGGACCCACCTACAAACAGAACTACCCATATGGGCCAGTGTCTTCTGGTTCCTGATCCTTGTGTTATCACTGTATGAATACAAAGTGCCACCTAATAAGCTAGGCCCTTCTAGTCTGTTTTAATGAAATTTATTAGAAGTCCTGTTAAAACCACCATCTTGTTTATACTGATTATTTTTGCTGGTGTCAACAATACATAGGAGGTGGGGTTTGGCCAGCAAGGGCTATCAGTCCTGCATGCCAGCCCACAGGCCCCAGTAAAATATCAGTGGGAAAAGTGCACTTAGTTCTAGTCATTGGTGGTCCACAAAAATTAACCCAAAAAGCGGCAAAGAAGGCTTCTAGATGCATTCTTTCAGACAAAACTGGAAGAGCTTGGCTCACTTATTCTGGCAAAATGAAGGCTGAAAAGACATCTGATTGCTGTATGTAGATCAATCAAAAAGACTTTTTTGAGCTCATGGACCATGTTGGCACAAAACCAAAACCATTCTGTGAATAAATTTTGGCTGGAAATCACAATAAGCATGAGAAGAGCCAGCTTCTGGAACAACCTCTCAATAGGGAGGATGAGAACAAAAACCTAATGTTGTAAAATAGAGACTGGTCAATTTATAAAAAATGACATGCTGCCTGCAAAAACAGATTGGTCTCAGAGGCTCAGCAGATTGATGGTGAACCTTCCTGAACCCATAAACCACATTCTGCAGTCTTCACAGAGCCACATAGACTTCAGGGAGCTGTTGGGAGAGTGGATAGCTCAGCAAGTCCCACATCTTTTACTGTTCCCTTGTGGATATGGGCTGGATGGCCTCTGCATCCCAGACAAAGCCATGCCCATTGGCTCAGGTCCCCCAGCAGCCTCCAAACCAGTGCAGCCCACTGCCACATGAGCGCCGCAACCCCAGCATGGGAGTTCATTTGGCATGCAGCTTGAAAAATCCAAGACCTTCATCTCAAACCCTCTCAATCACACACAGAGATGTAACATTCTCCCAACTCACACCTCTCAGGACCAGTCTGTCCCTTCTCTAGCCTAAGGAGAAGAAAAATCTTCTGGGGAAAAATGTCTTCTAGAATAAGACTGTTTTCCAAGAACTTGTTCTCTGATCTCCTGTATTTTTAGCAACAGTAGCACTAAGAACCACAGTGAAAATTGAACATTTTTATGCTAAGTTACCATCATCAGGGTGAAACACTGTAGTGATAACTTGAGAAGATCTGAGATTTAAGAGGCAATAACGATGTCCTGGACTGCGTGTTCTATCAAAGCCAAAACACTCGCAGCAAGTAAGTGTCAAAGCCAAGGATATGTACCATTTATTAATAGAAGATGAAGCTATTGCTGAGTTAAGAAGTAGCCTCAAGTTACTAGTATAATTAAAAATTGTGATTAAATATTAAGATGAGTGACAAAAATCAAATTGTGAGCTCTCAAAATGCCAAGTGAATAATTTAAAGACAGATTTTAAAAGCAGTTGGGAACAGCCTTTTTCTACTTTTTCTGCTTCTTCATATTACTAACCCTTTTTTACCCTTTTTAATATAATCCTCACACTTTTCTCTGGTATTTGCATAGGTTAGCAAGGTTACTTCCCCCTACAATGTACTTCTGTTTATAATACATGTTTGGAAATTGCAGAAAAGGCTGTGCTTGCACCCATCTGAAATAGAAAAACTGTCACAGTGAATAGGAGGACAACCCTTTCTGGGGAAATTGGAGGAAAAAAAATATATATTTGTGGACAGAGCTAGGAAAATGAATCATAGGAGGGAGCACGGGTTGACCATGGGTTGTTTGGTTATCTAAGTGTTTTCAGGATTTTTCCATTTACCTTTTCTTTCCTGTTAAGAGTTACTTTTCTTATGTTGGGTAAATAAAAACCTTGCATTGTTTCATCTAAATGGTGTCAGAGGCTGATATGACTTATTTGCTACTGAGGAGGATCTAAGAAGCCAGGCAATTGCTGAAGCAAAACTAAGAAGGAAGCATGTGCACTGACTGCACAGGTAGTTAGAATAGAAACTGGATCTTCCCACACATGTGAATGCACTCTTCCACATACTGTGAGAATGAAAACTTTTTAAGTTTTGTTGTTGTTGTTGTTGTTGTTGTTTAGAACTAGGTAAAAGACCCTCACACATCCCACAAAAGCAACTAAACTGTAGGTTAGGATCCTCAACTGGAATATGGAAGAGTGAAGAGACAGTATTAATCAGCTTGATCCGGCACATTAACTAGCGTGGCAGTACCAAGTAGTTGCACTGTTGTGTCCACGGTGGAGCTGAAATGCAGGTCCCCATGGGAAGTTTCAGTTAAACTAGTGCTTTCCTGTGAGCAAAGTTTTTTTTCTTGAAGAACTGGCTTCTGTCATCAAAGATATTTTATTACACCTCAAGAAAATTTCTCAGCATCTCCAATTCATGGTAGCAAAGAACAGCAACACAACCTTGACCCGCTATGCCAGATGTGCATTCCTGTCTGCCACCAACCTGGATGAAGGCATTGTTTTTTCACAAAAGTCGTACATCCCTATTACTATATGTTATCTCTGCGGTGATGCAAATAGACACACATAGGTAGAGTACACGGCACAATTACATCCATGAGCAAAAGCTGTGCATGGGTAAGGCACTATGCAGTGTTGAATAAACTCAGTAAAAGCAAAGTTCCCACCGATCATTTTTCCCATAGATTATGGGAAACAGAGCTCTGATGCACATTTTAATGTTAGTTTAAAATGAAAAGTGCACAGTGCCCAATGGATCAGTGAATAGCTTTTGGAGAAGCCAACACCAATGTTCCCAGAAAAATGCCTACCTAGTTGGGAGAATTTTGAAAGGACAGGTAGAAGTTCAGTAGAGAAGACAGTAGACTTCCCCCTGTTTTTAACTCTGAGGACTGCCAAACTGTGCCCAGAACGACTCTCCTCTTAAAAGCTGATGATTTTCTGTCTACATATCTGTCATACAGGCTGTCTTACAGCACTCTCAAGTCATACAGCTGGAGGCATCCACAGTTCTGCCATCACTATCCCGTTAAAGTCCTGTCTCCCCATAGCTTTAAATGTACTTGAGTTTTTGTGAAGAAGCTGTCCTCCACCCACAGCTAAAAACAGGATTTCTACAGTGTTTGTTATGGTTTACTGGAAATCCCAAATACTTTTGCAAAGACTCTTGATAAATGTGTTTCCTGGATATAGCTGCATTTTTCTTTCCTGACATTACATCTCTGTGGAGAGACATTACACGTCCACCGGTTTTCAATTTGATCTTTTAAGCCACTCTACTCCATGGCTTTGCACTTGTGTTAAGCACGTTTGCATTGTGAAGATGTTCTCTTCCTTGCACCAGTGTTCAGCTCTCTACAGAAGCAATAGCACCTGTAAGTTACAGAAAACTTCTGTACAGAATTTCATTCCTCGCCTGTGTGCCTTCTTTTCATGACATAATGGCAGTCTGGGTGAGCTCTTCATGGTGGTGTCCCCTTTTGCTGGACACGTCTCACCTGAATAGAAACCTGAAGCAGATTCTTGAATATAAGTATCCCAGCCTCCTTACGGTCTGTACGAGGACAAGATTGATAGAATGAAGTATATAAATGACAAAAAATGTGTATTTTGCAAAGTCGGTAACATATGGTTCCTCCTCTCTGAGGATTTTACTTATGCTAAAACAGTTTATTCTCCTTATATACATAAAAGATAGGCTTTTCAGATGCAATTTTTATACATTTATTTTAAGAAAACCAGATGTATACCACTGCTACCAATTCCTTGTTCATTGAATTAATCTTTTCTTACCCTTGGTAAAAAGGTGCAGACTATATATCAGCTTCTTTTGATTTTTTTAACATCAGGTTGCATTTAGGCAGCAAGAGAACCAAGACTCTTGCAGCAGCTCTAAGTAGTTAAAGAAAAGATTCCCAGAACACTTGCTATACAAGCAAAAGGCAACACAGTTCACATGCAGTGCCCAGGCAATCACGAAGAAAAACTGTCTAGTTAAATATCTGCCATGAAACATTGCTTTCACTGAGCATCAGTATTGATTTCAGTGCAGTTTTACACTTACTTTTACTTCTGTATCATACACTTGGTAAAGGCAAGAATTCTGTCCCATCTTGAAGAGGACAAGTACTGTTACTTTCTGCTTGGGTCAGTGGCCTTTACTGCACAGGCTGAGAGCTGGCCATTTCTCAGTAAGTCACAGAGCAACCATAAAGCCATCGCTGTGTCACATTAGGTGGTAATTGCCACATTCTCAAAAAAGGACTCAACTCCAAGCAGCACATACAAAGAACAAGGGAAGCGGTAGCATGCAGCACCTCCTGAGTGTCTTGCCTCTCTGTTTGCTGATGGTACAAAGAGAGAAAATGGTGGTCCAGAAGACAGATGGCAAAGTATAGCTCATATTCAGAAATACCGACTGCAGCAAGGCTGAGCTACATCAGCAGAGCTCTTCAGCAAGGCCCTTCTCTGCCATTTTTTTACAACTGTTCTGTTGGAAATTGCATTCCAGACGTCATCAAATCCAAGCAGCAGTGACTCGTACATTAATAGGATTTTACTTTCAGCCTCCTACAGTTTATTCTTTACATGTATTTTCCAAATGAAAGCAAAAGTATGATGATGCCTATCAATTTTCATCATGTTATTTCTGCATATAGATCAGCAACAAGGGCTACACATCTTCCTACTTCAGTTCCAGACCAGCTTATTTCTGCAATTGTGTTTTTTACACTCTTCTCGACCAATGGTTTTCAAAATTCCTATAAATAATTACAGTAACATTTGAAAGTAGTTGATGTCTCATCTGAAGGCCTCAAGAAAACTTTAGAAACCCTCTCCTTGATGAATTGGTAGTGGATATCATTTCAGCATTTGATCTGGTTCTTTGCAATTGCCAAGATTATACTGGAGGCAGAACACCTTTTTTAAAAAGTATATAATACAAGTTCATTGTGGTTTTCAAAATGTTGCACTCGGCTTCAGCATTTGATTTCTGCCTGCCTGGATTTCTTTGGAAGCAAATGCTTGTTCATGTGAGAGATCAGACTACATACACCAGGCTCAGCCAGGAACATGTGCACACTACAGGTGGACCCCGCTGATCTGCCTCCCTTTCTACAGGAGAGTTGCACAGAAGCAGTTCAGGCAGCACTGGTACTGTAATAGTCAAATACAGTCTCTTATTCAAATGTGTAACCAGGTGTTCAAGGCTTTGCTTTCTCCATGTGAGAGAAACAGTGGGGCTGAAGGCAGATCTCTTCTGGTGTACGTGTGGGTTAGCAAGTACAGCCAGCAGCTGCCATGGTCTCATTGACATACAGCATTAGAGTACTCCGTAAAGGGGGTGAAGATTCAACTCTCAGAGCTCTTGAGGCCACACAACCCCAAGCCATGTGTTTATAGCTGGGCATATGATCTGAGCTCCTGTCTTCCATATGACAAAGATCATCTACACAACCTTTGGTATGGCCTTTGCATCCCTCCCACCACTTCCAGTATGGTAGTAACATCTCTGAAGCTATCCTCACCAACCACGGAATGGGGGCATAATGAGACTTTGAAGGGAATCCTGCAGCAGCCTGTAAGAGTCTGTTGGAGGTAAAGTTACAAGTCTGAGAAAACAGAGTATGGTATCAGCACTTTCTTCAGCATTCTACTAAGCTTTCTGTGTGTAACATAAGTGTATACAATACACAAAGTTGTTTCGTGAGCAAATATAAAGCAAATGGTAGATGGTAAAACTGAAATATCTATTTGAGGGAATAATGGCAACATTAGCAAGATAAAATCATTATATGGGCATGCCTCCCACTGAGGAGTTTTTGTTTTGTACGTGTATTTTTGTGAAGAGTGGGAAATACCTCTTTTAAGAAGTATTAGATGCGGCAGAGAGAATCCAAACAAATGTCCTTACTTCAGCTAAGCAAGAGCCCAACACACATCTAAGGGCAAGTCCATGGGAATTTTGTCTTATTCTTCAGTGCTACAGTCCCAGGCGCCCTTAATGATAATGTTCTTAGCTTTATAAATTATAGTACAACCCATAAGTTGTTTATCTCTGGTCATATAATGTGGTTTCTATTTACATTTCAGTTATGTGGTTTTACCAGTTTGCAAGAGATTTGACCTTTCACTTGCTTTTCTCTATTACCTACCAACACATTTTTAGGCAGTGATACGTTTTTGGTTTGGAGCATGATGAAAATGAAAACAGAACAAAACAGCAGGCATTTCTCAGTGGCATAAAGGACAATGAAACTGGAGAGTCTATGATTACTGTGCAACTCAATGGGTTTTCAAATGAACAGTTCAGCAGCCACCACTCCATCATTCAAGTGACTGTTAAGATTTTTTTCTGATATTAACAGCTGCTCAGTTTATAATATGATAGTGCATATATTACTCCAAATCTTTGAGGGAGAAAATGAGTCAAAATCATTTTTCTCCTAAATAATCTACACATAACATTTCTAGTAAAAACATATGAAATGAAAATAATTTTTTTCAGCTTTGATGGAAAGCTTGGTCCGTGTTAAATAGAGAAATAAGCAACATATTTTGGCTTAGAACATAGGATTGGTAGGGTTTCTTCAATTTGTCCAACAGTTCTGAATGGATAGCTATGCCTGTATAGAATCCCACTGATTTTATATATGGAGACATACACTTATCAAGTAGCAGAAAAAGTGGTGTTATGAGCTCTAAGTTTCTTTCCAGCTGACCTATCTGTGTCCAATATATTGTTCCTGTACAACAACTCCCTCATTTTGTGGAAAAAATGTTATTCTTTCTGGGCTTCTTTTTTCATCACATGTCATCAGTAAAAAGCATCATAATATAATCTTAATCCTGATCCCAAAGTAAATAAAATAGTTTCCTAATTCAGTTAATGTCTTTTGAATCATTTGATTTTGCCATCAAGCTTTTAAATAAGAGACTGCTTATTTTTGAGTGCTTATTCAGAAAAATCACACTGGACTCTTTTGCCCAAACATTTTGGATTGCTTATATCAACAGGAACCAGAACCTGCCCAAACTTACGGGTTTGATTAGTCAAAGTGTGCAGACAGAACAGTTTAGAAAGGCATTTTTAGATCCTGGCCTAAACACCTGGAGATGTGAAAAAGGAGGCAGAAAAATAATGCAGCAAATTTGTGCTAGACCACTCTGGACTACAATATATTACATTTCACTGTGAACCTGAATTTTACCTTTACAGGAAACACTGCATGAATAAAATCATCCCTCTCCCAGCCCACTCTGACCTCCCTTTAGAAATATAAGCTCTCTTTGAGTAACTCAAATATCACACATGGACAAATCTATGCATTTACTGTGATGTTTCATGCAGTACTGTCTCAAAACAAAACATTGCTAAAAAGTGGTCATCACCACTTTAAATCATGTATTTTTTTTCTCTCCACCAGTCAAAAATAAAGAAGGATATAATAAATAAAACAGTGGAAGGAGGCCAAAAAGGTATTTGTCTTCATGTTATTTTGTGGTTTACCGCATCATACTGAAGATCTCAGCATTATGCCATGTTGAATGTTGCATGAATTTGCCTGCCAGCATAAAGTGGTTCCTTTCTCTTCCAGAAGTGGATGTAGGAAGTAAATCCTCTCTTTTTGTTACAGAGTAATTAAGATGGGAAGTGGTTATACATACGAGAAAATTAAACTACCATCTATCTTATCTAACTCAATCAATCACATTAAAATAAAAGTATTAAACATCTACTTAATCTCAACATGATGCCTCTCAACTTCTCAAACATGCTTTGTCAGTACTGCTTATCTTTTTGACTTCATACTTTACAGGCATTAGGCATTAATTTTCATCTGGTTTTTTGCTCTCTCTTTTTCAAACCCTGTCTCATTATCTTCTCCCAGACAATTTTCAGCTTTCACCTGCTCTTGCACTTGGCATACTTCCAAGTTTAAAATCTTGACCACAGCACAATTCTCACCAAGGGCTAGGAGAAACACAAAGCATACATGCTAAGCGTACATAAATTTAAATAATCTCTGCAAACTAAGTTCTTACAGCTGTAGTGGGCTGGCAAATGCCTGGGTATATTTATTGATGCAGCTCTTTAACTAATACAGAAAACTAGAAAGTTTAAAGAACAATGGAAAAATGGAACTGAGCCTACAAGAATAAAATACCATTCATTTGGCTGAAGCATGATCTAGGATATACCAAGAATATTTGCAAGGTGATCAGTTAGTCAAACAATGAGTGACAGTTCTGGAACAACCTTCTTTTTCTCCTCTGTTTTCAAACATAATACCTATTTCTACAGAATTTAGAAACACTATAGATATTTTCTCTTTTCCGTTCTGTTAGCAGACTTTCACCTCAGCTTCTCCAGTATCCTCAGAGAAAGATGCTGAGGTGCTGTTTGTGCTAATAGGCTGTTTATGATTTTCCCTTATTTCTGCTTAGTTCTCCTTTCTTATTTTAGATTATGACTTTCCTGGAAACACCTGTCTTACAAATACTGAAACAGCATCAATAACTCTGAAGAGGTACGGATTAAATGTCTATTAGATACAACCTTCAAAGCAAATCACGTCTGATCTTGTTGGCTTGTTTGCATTACATTTTGGTTTTCATATGAAAAGGGGTTTGTGCTACAGGCCATGGCTAATATTTACCTCCACCTTCCTCCTATATATGATGCACCAACTCTCTTTTGAGATGTACCCTTCAGATTTAATGCCGCAGATAGATACAGGAAAGGGATGTGTCCTACTAATCCAAGCCCCTATGGAAAACTTCCATTTCAGGGAGGAATTTTCTTCCCTTTTCTTTTGAAAACTACTTTTTGTTTTTAAATATTAAGTTGCTGCAATTTCACCCAATAGACAGTAAATAACTGAAGTTATATTCACATAGTCTATAATGCAGATTGCATAAGGTAACATGATGGCTCTGTTCCATTACGCCTCATTACTAAGTTGAAAATTACTGACACTGTACATTTTTATCTTTAGTATTTTATCATTTTAAATTATGACTGCAGTGCAGGTTACTCTATGTAGTAAATAATCTAAAAACATTTCCTGCCTGGCACCCTACTAACAGCAAGCAACACCTCCCTTCCCAGGTGGTCCTGGGGCCTTACTTAAATTCTAGTTAGGTAATTCCATTCTGCCTGCCTGAGGTCTCCTTTAGACTTTGCAAACGTATTCTTCATTTGTCATGCGTTTATAGTGGTGCTGCAGGCTATGGAACAGCTGTACTTGGGTGCTATAGCAGTCTTGATACCTCAGTACAACTTACCTCAGCAGTTTTCTATACTCTTTAGAATCATGGGATGAAAACTGATAAAAAATAACTTGGTGGTGGTGATGGCAGTGTTTGTTTTCAGTATTTAAAAAATAAATGCTTGAGTCCATCAGCTTCCTAAAGATTCAAAACTACTAATTCCTCAGCTGTGGTGCTAATGGTTGACAGGTTATCTAAAGCCTCTGACATTGCTTCAGAAGGCAACGTTAAACTAATTCTAGAGGAAAGCAGATAATCACTGGTAATCTGAGGGAGCAGAGAAGGAAAGAAAGTAAAAAAAGGAGAGATCACTGGCTGGGCTTTTTAATCAGTAATTCCAGCCTGAGCATCCACATCCATAGTACACACCTTAAAGCAGTAAAATGAGTATAAGACAAAGGATTCAATTAATTAGAGAAGTTGTCCTTCAATAAAAAGGGTTAAGTATTTTGGAAGCCATCATTTCAGCATAATTAAGCATTTAAAAGAAAGGTAAGTTCTAGTTCACTTTCAGAAATGCTGAATAGTAGACAAAAAAAATAGACAAAAGAGAAACATAACTCTGCAAACAACAGAACTGAAAGAATAAAGCTCTGTTACACAACACTAAAGGTTCTATTATGAAGGTGAGAAGTTGTTTATCTCCATGTCAAGCTACCTTGTGTAACTTGTCTCCTCAAGGGAGAAGTCTATGATCAAGGTTTCATTTCAAGTGATCTGTTGATACAGCTATCAAAACCTAATTTTTTCCAGTTTATTTATTCTTTTTGAAAATAATAAAAATACACAAATAAATGCAATCATTCTTTTAAGTGCTTAAATATTCATGAGCAATACTCATGTCTCTCAATCCTACAGAAAGTAACTATGAGAAGCATCCTTAGGCATAAGGGAGGAAAAGCCAGTTCACATACAATAACCAGTCAGAGAGAGATGTGAACCGAAGTAGTCATCCTGCATTTCTCGAGGTGTTTCTTCTTGAGTTCTTTTTTTCTCTGATTTGCTATCTTTCAGAGCCCCTATTTATAGCCCATTTGAGGACTTCCCAGAATTTTCTTTGTTCGGGAAATTTTTCAGGGTCTTAGTCACATAAAATATTTTTTACTGACACATCAAATGCTTTTGCTGACCTCTTGTTTTTAAGCACAACACAATGCAGTCACCAGCACCTGCAGTTTCGGGAGGCAGGACCGAGTACCCTTCAGTACCTTTCATATCTCCATATTCCCATAACTGAACTGGCCCTCAGTTGTTTCTAGTTCCTCACTAGTAAAGGTCAGTTTCTGTCAGTAATTTTCCACATCCCAATCCAACACAATTATTCAAGATTATGTTTACCCTTATGCTCAGCAAGGACTAGACAACCAAGCAGAAGGAGAAAATTCCTGCTAACAAACAAAAACCTCTGATACATCACATTGGAAGGAAGAAGACATTTTCTAAAGCTTTCCTTTGGCGAGGCTGGGCGGGGGGATGGGATGGTGACACACAGCACCAGAACAAAACCAACACAAAAGCAAAGGAAATATTCTAAACCCAGAATAGCTCAAAAGATTCATCTCTGTTTCAGAAACCTAGTAGTGTAAGTCCTTAGTCTGAGAGAGACTACAGGTTTTCCTCTTTCATGTGGTCTAAGCAATAAAGGATTATTTTTTTTCTTTCTCAGATTTTGGCTAAGATTTTCCTCAGGGCCTGAGAAAACTTTCCAGTCAAAATTTACATACCTGATGATAATTACGAAATAAAAACATAAGGACTTCCAATATCTGACTGCAGTGGGGACTACTCAGACTAACATGCTGAAGTGAAAGCATGTTTTAAGTGTTTTTTGGGTGGTAAAGATCACTCTAGTCAACAATTTCTTAATCTCCAAACTCCAAATTAAGAATCACACTGGTATATGTAAACAAATATGCGTCATATTCAAGTAATATTTGTGATCAGAGCGGTTAAGGATATCTCCGACTCCCCAAATAAGCATTCTCAGTAAAAGCATACTGGATAGCTGATTCAATTTAACTAAGTTATGCCATTCAGATATAGCAGATGTTCAATACATACATGTGTTCTGTAGACTTCACTACAAAATCAACTTACACAAGGAAGGCCATTAACTAAAATAAATCACCTTTCTTTAGAACAGATATATATGTCATTGAAGCATTTTCTCTGATTTAATTATTAATAAATTAATCTAATTCTATATTCTAGTGCACCACCTGAAGTTATGAAAAATGGTTAGAAACCGTAACGTTTAACTAAAGTAAGCATTTGTCTATAGCAATGGTACTTACAGTAAAAATTATGTCTTGCTTGTGGGTTCCTCATTTGGTGATGTAATATTCAGAAGTCACCATGCTTTTGTTCTAACATAAACCATTTCCTTTATGGCTGTCTTTAAGGAGTCTTCTGAAGAAGTCATTTCTTCATAACATATTCTCTTCTGAAGTACACGTATGTTCTCTCTCTGTATGTCCTGTCCAAAATACTCAATGTACACATGAAAGTAAACTAGTAAGTTACTAGTTATGATACATAGCATCTATATAACGTTTTACATTTTCATACTACTTTACAAAGGGCAGCTGATTGAATAGGTTAGGAAGCACTTAGAAACCTGAAACAAAATTACAGAGTTCCTTAAAAGATTGAATAATTGTATCTCAAATATTCCAGGTTTTAAAAGACCACAGCTTCTTTACTATAAATGAATAAATGAAAATTAGTGTCCCCATTAATTCTTCCTTTCTTAAGCATCATTCACATGAAACATGCATATGCAGCATGCAATCTAATTTCTGATGAAAGATCCCCAGTATGTTTTAGAGTCAGGTGTGTCTCAAAATAGAAAACATGTTCCATTTTTTAAAGGAGTAAGATGTACACTGCTACAATTTCTCTTCCAATTTATGAATTTCCTAAGTAGCAGTCACATAACAGGCTTTTAAGCATCTTTTCTCAGCTGTATCAATAGTTATTGATTAGGACAAAGGAGAAGGGAATAACATAATCTTTAGAGTTTGATTTTATTTTCCGTAACTTTTTTTAGAAATTTAATTCTTGATGTCTCCTGCATCCACGCTTCCCCCCACCCCCACCATGGGCTGCAGTATTATGATTATCCCAATTATAAATTTTGAAAAAGGACCCTGATATATTTAGTTCCCTACCTTCAGTTGCTCACAGATTTTCCAAGTTCAGATGTTATTAATTTGAGGCATATTGTTTATATTTGTATTAAATTCCTTAAAAAAAAAAAAAGCATAGTTACCCCATATTCTAGAAATCGTATCACATAGGAATCTTACACAGAAAAACTGATGTTAGTTGTAATATTTGTGAAAAGGTCATTATCACAACACTCACCTAACAAAGCAAAGAATACTATTTAAAGTAATCTAGTGATATGGCAGTCATATAACCTTATTCTAAAATTTATGATATATGATTTTAAATATTTGAAGATATGGTGAGAGTTAAGAGAATGAATGTAACTCTGTCTCTCTCTCTTAAACATTCTGTAATCCACTTGTAAATATATGCATCCACAAAGGAATATTATCATTAGTAAAAGAAAACCTGCCTTGACTTTGGGGACTTAACTTGTAGCCAAACACTTGTGCATGCTTGATTTCCAATCTGCTAACTATAATCCACTCTTTTATGGCCTATAGATGTACTCCTCTAGACAAAAAGAAAATTATCTAAAAAAAACTTTTTATGAAAGCTGTGTTCCATAGAGCTCATTCTCACTCTTATTCAATTAAAAAGGAACTTTTTTTCCTGAATTTTACAGGTTAAGTAATCTGGGCCCAGACTGTGGAAACAGACCCATATGTGATAACATTAAAACAATTATAGTACTCATGTCCAGTCATATGATGTAATTTCTTGGAATTTTCATAGGGAGATGTGCCATATATGAGTCCCTGTGATAGGTACTTTGATAGTTTTGCATACCTAACCTTCACAACTTTCTACCAGAAGGTCTAAAATAGTTAATGTTTTGCTTAAAGCCCTGATGTCTGAAGTCAGACAAATATTTTGGAACATTTTTTTCTCTGATTTCTTTGCCTTTTTGTTTGCAGTGAAGAGCTGGAAATATGAGTTGTAGTTGACAAAGACCAAATAAAATAAGATCATAGTGGTATTTTTAACAACTTAAAAACTTTATACTTACCAAAAGCCTGACAGCTATAATGAATATGTAGATGCAAATTAAAGGAAAATCTGCCTTGAAGAAAGACTTAGCTACATATTATTTGTTAATATGTCACTAGTGCAAGGAGTTCTTTAAAATAGAGAATGTTTTCTATTTTTGTGCATTTTAAGTACAGGATTCCAGCTACTCTGTAAGCAACTGCTTACAGTAACAGCTTTCTCTCTCTCTGTGAAAACAAACATGTAAATGCTGCCACCTAAGAATCAACAAAAATAAAACCTACAGAAAACCAAGCCCCTTGAATTTTAGGTCAAAAATAAGTAAGAAGTTCTTGAACTAAAAGAAGCATCAAAGATGGTCAAAGCAAGTCTGACACAGTGACCTGACAGCATAAATTATCGAGAGAGATTTTCCATGTAGCCTGTGTTTCTGCTCTAATTCTGTTTTGATTGCTTGGCTTTTTTTCTACAGGCAAAAAATTTTCCTGGTGTGCATGTCTACAAAAATGCTTTCAGATGATCAATTCTCTTTACTTAGGCCATTTTTGATCATTTGGCTATTACACAAGCACACAAATTGCCTGTTCTCCTTTCTCATTTCTGCAAGTTGTGTAACTCGTTTCTATGAGCAATTGCCACAACTCTCTGTAAATCTAGTGTGTCTGACAATAATTAGGAATGTATGAAATGCGTTCATTTAATATAAGTCAGTTAATTAAAATCTTCGAGTGTAAATCCAGAGTAGGGGAAGAGTCAGCCTCTATGAATCAGAGACTAATTAACAGGTTTTCCTGGAATTCCTAGGGGAATGGGAACTCGGGTGGGTTGTCCCCTGAGAATTAGGGCAGATCAAATTATCTTTTCTTTGATAAAATAATGCAAATCTCATTTGCAGTTTAAGACTATGCAGCTATAACTCTGCTATGTCTCTCACAATCTTCAACTGTAGTCATTTGGATTTTCTAGGAACTGAAAAAATATTACAGCTATTAGTTCTTAGATTCACTTCCATTTTGTCATTACTATTTCCTTCTTTTCTTTTGCCTAGCTTTCTCTCTCCAACCCTGTCCCCAAAAATGTTTTTTCAGGATCTCTTTAATCTCTGCTGTAGAACACTTATATCAAATGGCCCAGAAGGTCTTCATGTCAGATAGGGATATTATAGATTTAAAAAACAAAACAAAACAAAAAAACAACAATTAGTTCCATAAGTATATCTGCTTTATGAAATGGCTTGGGAATAATTTTTTGCTTAATACCGTATTTTTTCCACTTATATGTAGTTTTTTCCCTGTGTTGATTCGATTTTCAGTTGTGAATAATTCCCCCAAAAGCCCGAATTATTCATTTCAATAGAGTTCAAGAATATTCTTAAACTCTCAGAATTGCTTTACCTCTTTCTCCTTTTCCATCAAAAACTCGATGAATCAATTCCAAGTTTCTCTT
Source organism: Falco punctatus (assembly GCF_963210335.1). Taxonomy (NCBI): domain Eukaryota; kingdom Metazoa; phylum Chordata; class Aves; order Falconiformes; family Falconidae; genus Falco; species Falco punctatus. Next base: position 24,224,732 of record NC_137592.1, on the reverse strand, counting down.
TCTGATGGAATTTTAGAACATGAAAATACAATGTTTTGACTGGCGTACCACAAACACATCTCTCACTCACATGCAATGCATATGCATAGTAATTGATGCTTTTAAGCACAGTAGCAATATATGCCTAACCTTGGAATAGACCCCAGAAGCATTTTCCCTAACGTATCAGACAACCTTTCACTGTGCTATACCAGCTGATAGAAGACAACACAAGAAAACATTCAGTTTCAAATACCTTTTTGGCCTTCTACCATCAGGCATAAAACTATTGACATTTTGTAATAAATAAAACATATTACACAAATTGCCCTTCTTTGAAGAAGGTAATAAAAGACTTTCCTGTTTCCAAAGCTCAACAAAGTTCAGATGCTTGTCTCACACCTAAGGCATGGAAAACTACCAAAAAGGTGAGCAGGAAACGCTTGTCATAAGACAATTAACACAGGCCAGTTACTATAAGTGCTAGGCTAAAGACTTTCACTTACTTCCTCATCTGGAGTAACTGGCCTTAATTCCCAGTATCTGAGAAAATGGGCCAACTCCAAACACGGCCCAGGTTTGGAGCCAGCACACTGGGACAAAGGTGCCCCGAGGGCAAGGGGGTGCTTGCCCACGCAGGCTGCGAGCTCCTGCAGGCTTGGCACCTAAGCACATGGCAAAAGTTGCTTGCTCAAAGTTTCATCCCATGAGCACTCACAGTCTGTTCCAGAGGACAAAAACCCCAATAATCAGTCCTCAACATCTTCCTAAAACCTCTCTCCCTGGCACCTGAAGGTATGCCCTTTTCCTGCTACAACACAGTCAGACAGGTGAGTTTCAGGAATTGCTGCAGTTGATTTTAACTGAATTGCCTAACTGTCCTGAAACAAGAGTAAGGAGCGTTCACATATTGCAGTGAATCAGCTTTCAGTAAGCTGTTGTTTGCTACCTCTTGTCTCCTAGCTATCAGTTCTCAGATGCAACGCCTGGAAATAGTCCTATAGGTGGGCTGTAAACCTGCTAATCAATGAAATATAGAGGCAAATTTAGCATTTCAGCAAGCAAGCCCTAAATGAACTTGGGTAAATAAAACAGTAGTACACTTTTTGGCTGAACCTGTGGCTGTCTTTATTTAAACACCAAATCTTTTCCTTATTTAGACAAAAATATCAACTCTCTTGCCTTGTGAAGATGTAACTTTCCTAGAAGTGTAATGTTTTATATATTTATATATCAGATATGGCATTTATAGGGATAAATAAAAAGTGCACAACTGAAAGACTGACATTGTTATGTCATTAGCAAAATATTCAAAATGAGCATTTTTCTTATAAAATCTTGTCAGATTAATTCCATTCCTTTTGAAATCAATGGCAAAGCAGCACTTTGGAAAATTCCCACATACAACTCCTAAGTGTTAGAAATATAAACTGTTTTTCTAAACAAAAATCCGTCTCCTTTCAAAGACATATGAATCCTATCTAACCAATCCTTTGTATTCTTTACAGGTTCCATAATGCCTTTCTATTCAATCTCATATCATTTTGCTAAGGTAGTATAGACTCTCTTCTATTCCACGGGTACAAATACCTGGGCAAAATAAGGTACCTTAACTGCGCCAGCACTGGAAGAATTAGAGATAAAACCACTCCTGCTTTATATTTCAGTCCCTGACTTACATATCAATTACAGAAAAGTCATGCAATAACTCCAAAATGCTGATCTACTGATACCATTGGAAGGTAAAAGTTTTGATGTATGTACCTTCAACAGCACCACAGGCATAACCGTACTAGTGGCATCATTGACTTGTTTTCATCTAAGAAATGGGATACAGATCCACAGGAACGGAATTGTGGATTTCAGATGCAAAATTATATTTTTAAAAGCACGGACATCTGTGTATACATGTTGGCACAAAAAGCATTCTTATACAATAGGAACATCACACTACATTGACACATAACCACAGCTGCAGTGAAAGTAAATGGTGATGAACTCAAAACTGAAGAGAAAATCCTTTTCAGTCAGTGTGACAAGAATTTACAAGATCAAAATGATCAGATATTTACGTGACTACTTTTTATGTAGAAGGATATCCAGAATTATGTACTTATTATAAAAGTTACAAAATACATTAAATAATTTGTCGCAATTCTTCATAAAATTTCTGTTCAGTAATATTTAAGATGAGGACTCATATAATAAGTGTGAAAAGGCCACAGGACTAAGGATGAATATGAAGGAATAGCACAAGAATGCCATAACAGAGTTAGAAAGGCTGAAAGGCAAAATGAGCTTTAAAAGCAATGATTAAAAAAAAAAAAAAGCAACCAAGAAAAGGTTCTATTCATACTTCAAAGTTAAGTCAAAAACAAAGGAAAGTACAGATTCACTACTTCACAAGGAAAAAAGGAAAACAACAGAAGACTCAGAGAAGGTTGAAGCCTAAGGTAATAAGATAGACTATGCAATTAACATAGTTTCAGTTTTAACACAGTCTTACTCACTTGCTAAACTGGAGTTCCCCCCCAAGAATAAGACTCCCTATGTCTCCATGGAAAATCTACATAACTGTGAGGTAAGTATGCTGGCAGTCATGAAGCTGGCGCTAAAATAACATTAGGGCTATGGCCATAAAAAGGTTTGGGAAGGAAACATGAACTGTTACGGCCATTTTACAAGAAAGTGTGGCATACAGATGTATTTGAGGTTTAGGGGAAAGGATAGGAGTATGACAACTTGTGTCTCTAAGGAAAGCACTCTAGTCTTGAATGATATTGCATCAGTCTTAGAAATGGCCTCTTAGCCAACAGTTAGGCGAAGGAATGAGTGTTCATGAAAACAGCTGCCAATTTGAAGGAGAGAATGGAGCATGAAAAGGGAGAAATTTGGGACAGCGACAATCTTATTCTGCCCTGTTTTAGTCTAGCACATCAGCTTTCAGCTGTTTACTGCACTCGTTTTTTTCTTATAAGCTCATTCTTCTCCAAAGAACACAGAAACAGCCTTTCCTTAAGCAGCTGATCTCTTCATACATGCTTGCAAACTGCCAACTTCAGCCCAGCCAATGAGGGATTTTAAGAACTGGATTCTGTTCCTCCAGGAGGAACAGAATGAGATGGATGCTGTCTGCAGCTAGATCTGCAGCAACTTGCTATGCCCAGCAGGTCTGTAGAGATAGGATTAATTTCAAATCTGTGAGGCTATCACTGGAAAGAGACAGTATAACTCAATATCCCTAGCATGAAAATGGAGTTATTGACTGTCCCTTTTCAGAAAGTGTCTAGAACTTTTTTTTCAATTATACAAGAGCACACAAGTTTTAGAAAATATGAGTGCTTTTGTATACTTGAGGCAGATGGATAGCTGCTGTGTCTTAGAAAAACAGAGCTGTGTGTTAGAAAAACAATATCCCATAAGCTAATTAAATATTTATGTATCACATAGGTGACACCAGACACTCAAACATCTTCCACATGTTGTTCACATTCAGTTAAGCTGTTTTGCTTGATGATGGGAATGTGACATTAGGAAATGATAATAAGCTGATGAGTGACCGCCATTTGGATAGTATCTCTGGAGCGAGAGTGGCTTCATAAGTTGCTCACATCCTCGCCACCCACTCAGCATTTCTGCCATAAGGCTCAAATCTGCATTGGTATTATAAGAAAGGAGAGAAATCTTACCCAAGAAACATCAACACATAAATGGGTTGAGCCAAGAGGTAGTCTAATAGTAACATTTCACTTTTAGTCCTGCTGGGCAGTGTATTCCAGATGGTGTGGGTGCTATGAACATCTCTGACTGCCTTTATCTGAAAGAAGTTCTTTGGAAAGGTCAAGATTAGTAGCTCTCTCAGTAGCAGCGTTAAGAAAATCCAAGCCTGCAAGTTGCCTATTATGAAATATAACAATTACATTAATGGACAGCTGTTACAGATGTACCTCAGCCTTTCTAATGGTTTCATAATCATGAGGAACAAAATTACTTCTATTTTCCATGGAGTACATATGTCAGATTTAATGATCTGAAAGATAAGTAAGAACTGAGCTGCTAAATCCATACTAGCATTCAGTATCCATGAAAATCAAAATGTTCTCCATTGCACTTAAACAGAGGGCATTAGATATTTTCAGATCATATCTGAAATGTAATATAATCTTTGCCCAGAAGGCAAAAGGACTAAACAGAAATATTTCCAGGTATTTCTGTACAAAGTATAGAGAATCACTGCCAAAAGGTGAATCTACTTAAATCTGTATCCAAACTACTCAAAAAGACAAAGTACTTCAAAGCTGCTGTGACCTGCATTGTTCTTCCAGGGACTTGTAGACAACCAGGCTTTTATGGGTATTTTGTTTCTATAAATAGATTGTTGAAAGCCTGGATTTCCTCCTACAAGGAGACGGTGAGACACTACTGACTGGTATACCTGAGGTAGGAGAGAACTTATTCTTCTCCAATTCACCAGGTGAGGGAAGAGTCATACAAAAAATAGATCTTGTTCCTGCTTCTTCTTGTCACATTAGTTCCAGTCAAGAAAGGGTCTTATAAGGATAGCGAGGTGTCCTCCTACTCCTGTGCCACACAGACATACATTTCAAGACCATCAACAATCAGACTTGGATGGGAAGGAAGAAATGCAGGCAAGGATGAATACAAGGACTCCACTCTACTACATGGACCAGGGCAGGGCAGGAAAACTGCAGAAGCTTTCATGCCTTTTGTCTAACCCAGAGCCTTTATAAGCGAAGATGGTTGCAGTTATCCCAGAGAGGATTGGGGAATATGTTAGAGGGCAATATAAATAACCAAACTCAACCCAAATCTTCTTGCTGTCACCTATTACCAGGACAGGCGCAGTTAACCCAGTTCTAGCCCTAGCCTCAACCAGTAACTTTTTCAACAGAAATAAATATGATTTCCCACATTGCTAGAAAGATTTGCAGCAGCTCTGTCACAACACAAGTGGCAAGAAAAAACTGGTCTCCAAGTTCTAGCCTATATCTTTACCCTGATGTTGAATTTACATCTATCTGACCTTCATTCTCATCAGCCTGTCATTTTACATGTTGTTTCTCCATTTGATCCAAAGGTTGCCAGACTACCAGAACAAAAAACCTAAATCATCACACATATTCCTAAATCCGCTTGAAGGCACTAAATGTAACAATGAGATAAAATGGTACCTATTACCTTGCATTAAAAACACAAGCACCTAAAAGCATGAAAATTAATAAAGAGCATCAATCTGCTGCCCACAATATAGCCCCATCATACCTATTTCATCATAACACTATTTACTGGCACACCTTCATTGTTTTTAAAATACATAATTTTGTTTTCTTGATGTCAGTAGCTAAAAGTGTTCACTGAAAAGAGTGGGATCTGGATGGAAGGTAAATAGGTTGTATTAAATATTGTTCCTTGGCTTTTGCTGACGTCTAATGGGGAATGAAAGACATGAGGCACATGAACTTGAACCCATAATGCGATGGAGGTTTAACAGAACCAGAAAAAGTAAATCCAAAATACAAGGACCATCAAATGCAGGATGGTCATGTAGTCCAGAGCCAGGGACAACACTGCTATAAAACAGCTGCTCTACCAAAGATGTTCCAAACTTGCAAACAAATGACCATCCCCACACTAAATTACAGTATTTTCCATAAAGTTTCTATAGCATCTAAGCAGTCAAGTTATGTTTTTAGGAAGGGGGAATGAGTCATCTGGTATTTTATGTCAGGTCATCCAAATCAGAAAACTTAATTTGACCTCTTTAATGTAAGGAAGTTATATTTCAACCTGACCAACCTGAAGTTTTTGCAGCGTAAAATTGATATAACAGATTTGAATAAAAATTCATAAAAATATTTACGGTGCAACAATATCAGTCACCTTTGCATTCTCTTTCTTTAAACTAATAATAGACATTTCATAAAGCTGAACATGAAAAACACATTTAAAAACAGCATTCGCAAGTCTGAATTTTACATTCTCACATGCAGGAATTAGGACCTAATCTGAAACCATGCTCTTTTCCAAGTACATGGGAACTGTGCCACTCACTTCATCCTTGCTAGAAAGTCACCCATGTATCCCTTTAACCCAGAGACTGAAACATCAGGGCTGGATTTTTCAGGTTTGCCCTTGCACAGCATTTTTGATTTGTTTTTGTTTAAGCAGAACACTTTGCAGGACTAAGAGCCCGCTCGTGTTATTGGAACCATCATCTTGAAGGGAGACAAGCAGAGTTTTGAAAGATTCAGATAGTATCTGGATAAATACCTGAGAGCTGAAACCTGAAGATGGATTTCGCATGCTGAAAGAAAATAGATCAAATTGAATTATTCATCTAGCTCCAAACATTGATTAAATCCATAGCTAGTGGCTGAGGGCTCAAGCCAACACAGATTTACAACTGAATAAAATTTAGTACCAGAAATAGTTCCATCAGTAGTGTTTGCAGAGCAGGCTGTAGTTTCCCTTTCTCTCATTTTTGAGATGCACTCAGTTAACAGCTTGTTATCTTGCTTACGGAAGAGAGGGGGAGAAGAGGACTTAACATTTTTCTAACCTGCAGTTCAAAGACAATAGATGCCTCTCTGCTTTTACAAAAAGGGAATTTTCTATAAAATTGTCTTTAATTTTTTCGCAATATAGAAGTATATAAATACAGGAAGTATCTGGAGCTATGTTTTTAAGACCATGTTAACTAACAATCAATGACTATGGATAGTTTGTTTAAATTCTTGAATCTGTGATAGGTGCAGGCAGAAGTTACTTTCTGTCTTTAAGGTGGCCACCTCAGAGTAGTTGCTATTGCAGCTGTGAAGTATTAGGTCAAGGCCACTGTAGGAAGCAAGATATCTGACTTGATCAGTCAATAGTCTAATGTGATTCAAAGACTCTTTGAATGACATTAGACAAAGTCCCTATCTCCTATAAAACCTGCAGAAATATAAATGTTACACTAGTAGATCTGATAAAATCAGGCTACTATCATGGTCTGTTTCTAATGCAGACTGCTCCTGGTGTATCAAGCATTAAAAACTCAGTCATATAAAATGGTCCTTGAAAGATACATCTTGCTGTTTATGTTCTGCCTATCAAGAGTTTTGTTAAGAGAAGCCAGGTACTGATGAAATGTCATGGCTTTGCAGGCTCCCTTTTTCCTGATGACTAGTTCTTCTGAAGTCTAGTCTGTCAAACTGGAGGAGCAAGAGGCAGCAGAATCCATTGCAAAGTGCTGTGATTTCTGTACCAGCAGAATGTATGCGTATACGTAATTCATACTGAAATGACATTTGGCGTGTCACATGCTTCCCTGTGTTGTTGAGGGCACAAAAATAAACCAACAGGAGGCATATTTGTTTTTTCAATACAGAAAAAAGAAAATGTCAGACTTGACATGTACATTAGAGCTTTCCAAAGGATAAGATTCTCTAGGTCAGTTCTCCTCTTATTTACATTTGTTTTTCTGTTGGCAGAATTATATTTGCTCAATTGGAATCTCTTGATTTACTCAAGTGTGAGAGCAAAACAATCTGATTCCTCTGTCTGTTCCAAATCAGCATTGTTGTGATACTCCCAATTCTTTCAACACTTCTACAATTTTGAAAAAACACCTCGGTCTTCCAAAAATTGGTCTTCTTTAATCTGTTTTATCTTGGTCAAGTTCCAAGCTTCATGTTGCTAATACTACCTCATTTCAAAATAAGGCTTTGTACATTTTTTCAGCTCATAACCTTCCTTAATATAATTGCTATAATTGTACTTTAGCAAGAGCACTTGAATGGCTGAGAAAAATATCTTATTAAATCTATGATAAAGTAGGGACTGAGCAATTATACCCTGGAAGGGGAAAAAAATCACCAGCAACTGCACATTACAAAGGTTGCAGAGTGCCTTGATGAGCTGACTGTGGCTCCCTGATCGATGAACAGCAGTAGATATGCATAAAAGAGTGTGGGTGCCTCGAGCGTGTCTCTGCCTTCGGTTAAGTCAGAGAAAAGGGAAAATAAATTGCTTTACAGAAACCCACTCTCTTGCCTGGACTGATAGGCATACAAAATAAATAATATACATTAAACATAAGTAAGTGGAATGCCCAGTATGTGTCTTCAAATAGTCTGTGTTTCAGCATATTCATCCAAATCAATCTCCTGTGCTATTTCTCTGGAGCTATTTATCACAGGGCAAATGTAGCTCACTATTAACTTGTATTCTCACCTGAACCAAATCAGCGACAATATCTGTGAAAACCTAGGACTGAGATCCAGTCCCTTAATCACTCGTGGAGAAGTGGCACAGTTTCAGATGAAAGGGTATTCAGCCACCCTAACCAAAAGTGAGCAAGGAGATTACTACAAGTAGCAGAAAACATGTCCCAATGGCAGAAGACACCAATAATGATATAAGTTCCCTCTGCAACTATACAGTCTTTGCAAGCACTCCACCTATTTCCTAGATACCGTCGGACAAGCAGACATCAAGCCTACACAACTTCAGCTGCCACAAATGTGGAAAAAACTCAATCATAAGAATTCAACAGGAAAGGATAGCTGTGAGAATCTGCAGAACACAAGAATCACAGTAGAACACTTCTCACTCTTTTTAATGTCTGTATAGACCAGTGCCCAGACTGCAAAACACTCCCAAAGAACAGTGCCTAGAAACGGCATTAGTACCTGCAGTTTCTAGTAGAGTACCCCAGTCTTTGTAACTGGTGTTTTTTAAGGGCTACATGGCAAATATGGATGCAAACTTTGCCCAGTATAAGAAGGCGAAGCGAAAACAGCACAGAAGAACAAGTGTTTAAGGTTTAGGGAAATAAAATGTTATAGAATTTTGGAGGGGGGTGGGGTTTTGTTTCTTTGTTTGGGGAATAAATAAAATCAGATGATAGATAACTGACATTTGAGCTCTTCCGTGTTAATCCTTCTTTAAATGTACCCACTGATTTCTTACATGCATTCTGCTGTGTTTCATAGAAATCCTATGCCAATATTATTCATCTATAGTGGGCTACATTTTACCTACTGCTATAGCAACAAGTCCCCCAGTTCTCTCTCCTCCAATTCCCAGAGGAAACTGTAATTTTCAGCAACACGTAAGTTGTTTTCTATAGTTACAACTTACTGGTCATGGTTATATGCTCCATCAATGGCACAACTCCACTAACCAGAGAACAAGGTACCAATACTGAGTTCCTCGGAGAAAAATCCACGTTTGTGTTGGTAAAAATTATTGAGTCAATGTCTGTATCTAAGGCAATTCTACTCCTTGCTACTGTAACACACAGAAATTCCTATTAAATCACTCCTGTAGCTAAAAACTTAAACACTATGGTGACTCAAGGAAATGAAGGATAAAATTTTCACACCTGTTACATGTCAGCAATGGAAGACCCATTCCTGCCAGTTCTTTCATCAGTATCTTTCCATTACTGTGTCCTTCCAAAATGATAAATAAATCCCTGTGAAAAAAAAACACATTGGGAACTGGTTCTTTTAGATTTTACTATTTGCAAAGCTATATATCAGATTCATCTCTTTTTAGCCCAACTTGTTGCAGTGTGCAACTGTGACCTTACACAGATATCACAAAACCTAAAAGTAGCAGATTTTATCAATGCATGGTCAATAAGAAGCATTGGCCCAAAATAAAATCAGCATGCTTTTGGCTGCATCCTGCCTTAAAACTCAAGAGCCCAAGCAACTTCTGGACCATCACAATTTAGTGGACAACTCTCGTTCTCTTGCACTCTCCACTCCTTGTTTCCCTCCACATGACCTTGCAGATGTTCCCACGGAAAGTTATCCTAAAACAAGTCAATTATCATCTAGGAACTTATATCTGGAACACACCCCTTTTGTGCATGGATACAGTTCAAGGTGATCAGCGCACTGTAGCACAGCCCTGTACTGTAAGAAGCTCTTCTATTTGCAATAAGATCAAAGGTATCTTGGCTTTGCCATTTAGAAATCTAGATACTGATTAAAATTCTGGAACACTCTGACAACAGCTGCTTTAAACAGAAGTTACCAGATGGTAATATTTGTGTGGGTACCATGTCGTCTGGTAAGGAACAAGCTAATGATGCACAAAATGCTTTGGTGCACATCCTTCAAGCAGTAAACTTAAAAGCGATATGAGGCTTCATACAAGGACTCATGTACACGGCTTTGCAAGTATGTGTGATACAAATAATTTTTACCAATACAAGTATACAGGTAAGGAGCCACAAAGTTATTTGGCACATGAGGGTTTTTGGGATTAAAATGAGTATCAGCCTTCAAAATGACTAATGTTTATGAACTTCTGCATAAATTTGCAGAAAGCTATAGATCATCCTTTAGATGTATTGCAGTTATGATGGTGGGGGTTTTTTACATTCCAAATATAAAAATCCAGCAGTTATATGGAGATTACAGCACAGGTCTCTCCCAGTCATATTTTGGAAATGGAACACGATGACAGCCTAAAACCCAAAATCCAACTAAGCCTGTCAAGTTTAAGGAAAACCACCAGAAAACTCAGGAAAAACTGTTCATGGGTTATCATCAACACAAACAAGACTAGAGCTGTTCCCTACAAGAAACAACTTGGCATTTCAGGCAGCTAATTTCAGAGCTATCTGCTGTATGTATATGCATAACAGGCTCTGATTAAACTCCTTTGGTATGAATGACAAAATTGATAATAGAAAAATGACAGGAACAGTAAGACTGCAGAGGTCCTCAAACTTTTTAAACAGGGGGCTGGCGCGCGGATGAAGTGGCAGGCAGTCATCTGTGGCTGCTTGGTTTCCCCACCACCACCCCCGGCGAGGGCGGCGGGGTGTCTGTAAATACTGGGGGGCAGATTGAGGAACCTGGGGGGCCGTATCCGGCCCACAGGCCATAGTTTGAGGACCCCTGAGTAAGAGGATTCCTTGCACTGGTCTTGCAAGGACTGTGAAGACTCTAGAGGCTCAAATCATCATCAATATCCTGGTTTTTTTATTTACTGAACAAATCCACAGAGCATCGCTCACGCAGAAATAAAAGTAACAGTATCTATTAAATTGTGGGCTATTTCAAGAAATACATGGTTGTGGTCTGCATTTCCACTCTTACTCTAGAGTTCATGCACTATATGCAAAACTAAAAATAGACCTTCACATGCACCTTGATTTCATTTTTTCATTCAACCCTTGAGCAATACAAAAATAGGAACCTATTTAAAGTATATACTTTTACACAGCAGGGCTCAGTTGGAATCTCCCTGAAAATCATGTGGGACAGGTACCCTGCTGATATAAATTGCAGTGCTGAAACCTTTATCAAAGAACACAGAATAATGCTGAGTAATTAATTCAACATTTTTGTGTGCTGGAAAGCTCACTGAATTTATTTTTTGTTTTGTTTTACTGAAAATTAAGTGTAGCAGGCTTGCTTTGAATTAAATACTCTACTTCTCATAAAAGATTTTTTTCATAAAACAAAAGAAGCCTGCTGACAAATAACAGATAACTAAAGTTTGATCAAGGTCAGATAAATTCTGTTCTTAAGTACCTCTGTAAAACACAAACGTATTACTCATTAGGACTCTTAGGAAAGAGTCCCTCAAGTAAGCATATGCCAAAAAATCAACTATTTAAAGTAAATGAGCAAAATTCTCTACAAATGGTCTAAGTCAGTGACTCTGGTGATCACCCTTTGTTCCTCTATCTTGCTATTTAGGACTTCTGACAAAGAAATCAGAGTGATATTTGTTGTCCCTAGAAATTTAAGACAGAATAATCACATCAAAACATATCAACTTATTTATGTATTTTTTTATTTGTTCTGTTGGACAATTTCTCCAGGACAACTATTATATTCAATATCCTCAGTATATTAGCATCCTGCAGTAATGTATTTAAGTTGGGCATGTTTATTATATTTATTAGCCAATGGACAAAAATAACAGAATGAGATGTAATAGAACACATACATCTTGTATGTAGTTAGCAAGCAATATATTTAATTGTTTCTCCTTCATTTTTGTTGATTTAAATGAAAGTAAACAACAGATTCTAAATCAAATACAATTTACTTATTACAGACCAAATTCTTTTCCAGGGATCTGAGCAACCCTGAACTTTAAGTATTACTGTAGCCCTAGAAGTTTACTGTAGCAACAGTGAGGCATTCCCACTGGACTGCATCTGTATGCCTGCATTGGGGAAGAGAGGAGTGTCCTACACAGCCCTGTGTCCATCAGGAAGAAGAATATGGTCACATAATGTCCTGCCTACATGTTGAATGTGGCACTGACATATGAAGAAACCTGGTCCATGTACTCTCTTGATTTTCCCAACACCTGAAGCGTGAGAGAAGCTCTTGCACAAGAGTGAAAAGCCAAAGTGCAACTGTGCTGTCTGGAATAAGCTAGGGGACTAGACAAAAGTAAGTGAGAGCTACAACTTGCCCAGAGTGCCAATGAGAGAAGACCAGGGGCTCAGCATCAGCTGAGGTCACCATCATGGTCCACCACTCCTGATGTGAAGCTGTCAGATCAAGGATGCGAAAAAGTGGCATACCGCATAGCCTATTCCCATACACAGAGGGGAAAGGATGCAGCTCCTGAAAACCTTCACATTTGCTCAGACTAAAGGTTCAGCTCAGTACATGGAACAGAGTAAGCAAAAATCATGTCTCTTGGCAGACCCTTACAGGTCTACCACAACACAGTTACCTGTCACTGTTTTACCCTGACTTATTCCATCAACACTTCTACTTTCTTCAGAGATGGGTTTAAGCCACAAATTGCACATGCAGCTCTAAATTCCCCTGAATTTTCAGATGAAGAGAAGTGCCAGGAATTTAAAATTTATTTTCCCGTAGCTGGGAAATTATTCTTACAAAACAATAGTTCTCTCCTGTCCAAATACAGTAAGTGAGCACACGTTTTATTCTCCTAAAATGTGCACAATTGTACAACTAAGCTGTTTCTATGCTGTTTACTTGTCATGATTTCACTTTCATCACATTCACATACTGAAGTATTCAGCTGACAGAACAACTAGCTTTCTTTTTAAACAGTGGATGAAGAGCTATGAAAGTAGAGAAAAAGTGAATCTGACACAATGTTGGAATTTAGATACATGATCAAATATCTAAAATGCTAAAGGATCTTAGGGCCTAAGGAGCTTTTTTTGTCTCCTGAATTATCACTGGACTTTTCTAAATGTTACGTGGAACTGGGGTTGGAGACAACACAAAAAGTCATTTAGATTAGGCATTGCAGTCTTCAAATAAAATGTAGATGAAAATTATAGAAACTCTGGAGGTCATCCTACTGTCATTAAAACAGATTGCAAACCTGCTGCAAGACAGAGGGAGCAGGAGCCAGCTATCTGGTAAGTTATTAAATATAGAGCCCTATTTAAAAGTATGCAATTTCTTCAATACTCAATCTTCAAAGCAATCTGTCATACACTATGTAGTTAACCTTCATAATATAAGCATTGTATCTGCACTTTGAAAATAGAGTAACTAGGGATAATTTAGCGATCCTCTAGCAAAAGTGGTGTAACTGTGCCTCAGGAGCTGCCTCATTCTTTCTGGCTTTGCCTAAATGTCAGTATCAGGATTTTAAAAAAGAATTTCTTGGCTTCTCTTCTCAGGACAATATCCAAAACACTATCTCACTTTCTATGCTGCATGAAAACAGAATTAAAATAACAGCAGTATCTTCCACCTTGTACTGTGTATACCATTTTGAAAGTATTTCCTGTAACTCTATCCAAGCTCAACAAAAAGCACCTACAATCTGAAGCAGAAAGTATCAAGTATAGTGACTCCCCAAGGTCACACCGTCACTAGTTTTATTACACCTGTGCTGCACAGCCCGCTGAAGTAGTTACCCCATAGGCTAACTTCTGGAGAAATTTCTGCTTTTGCAAATCTATTGTTGTTCGCATGCAACAATATCAGTCATATAAGGCTTGCCAACCTTTTGATCATCTCTACACCCTGTGGGTAGACAAGTACAATTAACACAACTCAATCCCTTAAGTCAAAACTGCTGAGATCCAAGAATTTCATATTTTTCTAATAGCGAATCCATCTTTAACCCACAGTACTGGAACATGAATTGAATATAAAGTAGGCATAATACCTTAACAAATATCCTAGATTAACATTTCAATTACTGTTACTACATCAATAACAAAGAAAAATTAATAAAATAACTGCAGGATTAAGCAGTTATGGTCTAACATTTCTAGTCTTACTATGATTTGTTCAAACCCATTACAGGTACTTACATATCCCAGTTCTCCAAGAAGTAGAATGCAACACATTTTTGTTCAAAGATAATGTGTTATAACAGGAAGCATTCCTAGTGATGCACAGGTCCTAACAAAACCAGCAGCTGGATAGAACAGAGGCAGTGTGTTCCTTAAAGACATTTAGCAAATGGGATTTCCATGTCAATCTGCACCTGCCATTTTTAAGTGACCCCTCTTGACCCTCCACAAGAATAGGCAAATAGTGTTAGATGTTTCATAGGGGTTTTGACACAAATGTCTTCAGGTAAACATAACCATGCTAAACATGTTTAACAGATTAATAAAAAATAAGATCCCTCATATTATAAAGATGCTGATAGGGGTTTTCATTTTGCTTATCTCTGTTATCAAGTACAAACTCAACCTCAGCATGAATCTGGCATGACAAATTAAGATAACGACAACAGCTTCCTTTAAATTACTTGTTTCCCACTCTGTTTAAACCAGTAAATTGCATTTAAATGTGTCTTTCAAGGTGGGGTATTCCATATCTTGTTAAAAGCCTCTGATTCACTTCAGGATCCCTTTATAGCTTCCTGTGTAGGTAAGCAGGGTTTAGCACAAACAAAAGCCCAACTCCAAATATAGGCAGTTGTGTTTAGCACTGTGTTTGTTACCACATTAATTTCCTGCATTCCTGTTCCAACATGAATGTCATTTCCCAGTGCAGAGAAGCCTCAGTTGTAGACAGTTTACAGAGATCAGCCTCAGGCCACTAATACTCTGGAACAGAAATGTTATTCTTTCCTTGGAGACCCATGCCATCTCTGGAATGAAGGCTGATTTTTCAGCACACAAACGAGGATGCTAAGTGTATTTCTTGGAGGAGGGATTCCTGAAATTTTCCCAGGGATGGGAAAGATTATTCTTTCTGTGGTATCAGTACTGGAATTACATATTTTCAGAAGCACAGGAATGACTTCGGGGAGTGACAAGTTCTTCTCCTTTACTTCCCACTACCACCTAGCAGTTCCTGACCCTTTGCCTTGCTCTTGGCAGGCTCATCACTCTTTATCCCCTTATTTAAAATTGTGAGCAAGGAAAGAATGTTTTATCACTGCCAAGGAGGAGTGGCTGCACAGGGCGTAGGGAAGGCAACACAAAGGAAGGAAAAAGCTGTGTGGGTAGGTGTGTTTTTGGTTTCCTATCTATGCAATAGTCTATGAAGCTTCACGCTACAGCAGCATCTCATAGCACATATTGCCTCATGTAGAATTAAATCATTTTTTTAATTTGGAAACTTAACAATCAGCAAGAATGCTAGCTGGCAGTACACAGCAGCTCCTTCATCCAAGGAAGGATTCTCATCTCCAAGAAGGACATATTCCTTCTGCTGTCAGTGAGCCATTTTCTACTTTGTGCCAAAGAGTCTGCAGAAAGTCTGTCAGTCAAGACGAAACACACAGATTCAAAAACATAGCATACACTTGGCCATACCATTCCCCACAGTCAGCTACAGAACTGAGGGAAAAACATATAGCATCTGTGGAGGATATGTGAGAAAAGGTGATTTCCAGTTCACCAGCGTGTGTGAACAGGTAGGAGAGATGTATTGCTTCTACTATCCTGAATGCACCTCACCCCCACACCCATCTGCACACATATCCATAGAAACCAGTGCTGACCCACAACACAACATGCTGCACTGCACCCTTTACACATTCATTTGGGATATGCCAAGAATGATCCCTACCCATCCTCCTTATACAGCATCACGTGTGGGACTGTCCCTTTCTCACAATGCCATTGTTACAGTTCTGGTCTTTCCTAAGCTCTCCTGCTTTTCACAGTCCCTCTGCAGATATCATTGTATCATTGCAATTGCCCTAGGGCAGCCATTCTTACCTTCACATCTTGCATCAGGGTCTTCACCAGCAGCAGCTGACATAGCTCATGTGATTCATGATCATAAGCCATGCATATCATATGTAGCACTCGTATGGTTGGGAAGAAGCCTTACTTGGAAACAGAACAGTGAAGAGACAGAGATGGACGTACCATTCATCTCAGACATGTCTGGAGGTACATGTTGCTGCAACAGATTTACAAGTAAATCAACTTCTTTTTTTTCCAATTTGTTTTCAGTGTTCAGGGTTATTTTTGGCTAAGAATGTTATTCTTTGAGTGTCTGAGCTCCTCTGGAGGCTTCTTCTTCCTGTGAACCATGGACTGGTTCACTGAGCAGCCTCCAAGTCCTGTGTGGTAAGCTATCAGTTCCAAGAAGAATGAGTCAAGTGTTTGCCCACATGAAATTCATTCCCTGTTATTTTAGGAAGAGGCAGAGAGGCTCATAACTCATTCTCATCACTGCTGGGAAGCAATCACCAGGTCTCTTGCACAATGCAGTGAACAAGGCTTTCATAGAGATTTAGGCAACATAATGTTACAGCCAAGGTAACACATGACATGGCAATGCCATGGAATGTGCTCTTGTAACGCAAATTGAACACTTCAAAAGATATCCCTGCACTTCATCAGGGATCGTCCATCTGCATCCAGGTTGAGATTTGTTGAAAACATTATAAAATAGATTCTGCTAATTATTTTTAAACTTGTTAATGAAATAATTGCATTACTAACAATGACAGTAATAATTTGAATTGTCAATACTATGGATTAAATCCCACAGATGTGCATCAGGATCTAAGCTGATCACTTCCTTTGAATGTGAAGGGTTTGGAATCCCTGGGTCATGGATCTCATTTTGGAAAGGTGAAGCTCAATCTGCAAACCCATGCTTGATCTTGCCTTTCTCTAAAGAAAGGCTGAATCTGTATCAATCCTTTCCTTAGCTGTGCAGATGTATCTTCTGCAGTGAACACAGAAGAGCAATGCTCAGGAGGGTCTCAGGGAATGTTAAATCCTCTACTCCAAGCCCAGATTGACAACGGGCCTGAAGAGTCACATGAAGTCTCCTTTATCAGGCTGCAAACTTGTATCAAGTGCCACTGCAGAGACTAAATTATTGCAGTGATCCATATGGCTGGTGGACGGGTTCATCTAGGTTGAGGTACTTTATAACTGTAATGCCTAATTACCTTTATGACTTCACGACCTGTAGAATCCACCAGCCCTGCTTATGAAGTCCATGTCATGAGTAAAGGTACTGATAGTGTACCTCCAAACATGGCTTAAAGAACAGAATTTTTGCACCAATTCCCAAATCCTGCTTTCTGTTACAGAGTTGCATTCAGTCATGTAGTTTTCCTATGAAGGACTGAGGGACAGTGTCTGCTTTACAGACGCATGACAGAACAGTAAATAGCACAGAATACAATGCCATATAAAAAGAAAGTGGCAAGTGGTCACTGTAGCTGAGACTGAGGTTAAATTTCTTTCTAAAGCTTCTCTGTCAACAAGCTATTTAAGGCTTGCCTCTATATTTTTATCCTTCCTGCTGGTTTGAGTTTCTGGATCATTACTGCAAATTAATGATAAAGATATTAGTAAGACAGACTTCCTTCCAGTGGTTGGAAACATGTATTTTAGAAACATGTTCCTCTACCAGTTTATTGCAGCCAGAAATTAAAGGTTTCCAAGAATCAAATCAAGCTATTTATATATTAGATGAGAAACAGAAGGGATAGATTTTACTTTTAAAATTTCAGCAACAAGAGCAACTTATAACTGTGCCATTAAGATGTACTCTGGAGAAAAATGAGCAGATGTAAGTATATTTATAAGTACCCATCGGTTTAGCTTGGTTAGGAGTGAGAATGCAGATTTTGTATGTTGCACGTAAAAAAGATGATGATGGAAATAATCTCAGCAGCAGCTTAATTGTGCAGTCTTTATGTTGTGCTTGAACTTGCAAGATGCACAATCTCCACTAATGTTCACAGGGCAGTGTAAGCACTGGCAGTTGGTATGTTCTCTAAAGAAGTAAAACTTGTGCATTAGAGATGCTCTTAAGAGGATGACCTCCTCCCTAAGTGATACTTTTCAATTCCTGTACTGTAGCTTTCACCTAATAGTTTGAATCTCACACTGATTCAAATGTGATCCTTTGCTAATGCGACTACTTCAGAATGTAAGAGGTATGTTGGTTAAACTCATGTGACTGCAGCTTCCTGGAAATAAAATTTAGAATAGTAAAGCCACAGAAAACTGCAAACTCCAAACACATTACAGTACACCCAGCTTATAACAATATCCCCTGAAAGACACACAGAGGGAAAGCAAGCAAAGGACCAAAGGATAACATGAATTAGTACAAAAACCCTACAGATATATGAAGATTGGCAAAGGCTGGGAGAATTCAGTTATTTCTGACATTTATAATTCTGAAAATTAGGCTCCAAAGCCTCTAAGGAGTTTTTGCAGCACAACTACATTTGAAGTCTTAGTCTTGATGTTTGTTTTTACTACAGCATTGTCTGCCATGGTTGGAGTAGCCCTAGTCACCAAGATGGTGACTAAAGAATGTTGTAAGGCAGCTAGAGAAGCACTTTACACATCTTTCCTTTCAATAATTCTGCAACAGGGAGACTGTCACAGATGAGTTTAGGATTTAAAATGGAATAGCATCTCTTTTTTGCCTCTTTTACCAATTCGTTTGGATGCACCATATGCAAGCAGGGGAAAAATCTGCTTGTGCTTTTAAGATAGAGGATGGGTGAGAGGGAAGTAGAGGGGAGGAGAGGGAGAGAGAGGTGGGGGGAGAGAGAGGGAGGGAGGAAGAAAGGGCAAGCTGGTTAATGTTTTTCTTTCAGCTTGTTTTTATGAGTCACTCCACTAAGTATTTGCATTAGCAGGTCTCCTGCTGCTGCTAGATCATTCAACTGTTTGTTTAGTTGCTGTGCCTCTTGAGAAGTCCAACACCGAATTTTTATACATCTTCCTTGTACTTTACTAATGAATTAAATCTTTAAAAAACAAATAACTTCCCATCAGTGTGGTCCCTATGGCAGTAGCAGTCCCCCCAAACTCAGTACTATTACCCACTTGATGTAAAGGCTACAGAACCAGATGAGTGATATTTTTTGTTGCTTCTTCATGTGTTGTCTCCTGACCAAGTTGTACCAGAAAAAGTGAAAATAACAACGTAACCGGAATGTCACAATATTCAAGTTTAAAGTTGCTTAAATCTTGAACAACATTTGCAAACCCAAACACTGAGTATATTTTTGGTCAAATCACTTTGAAAGAATTGTATTTCTTCAGGTATGAGACTAATATTGCTCAGAAACATATCAGATCAGAACCTACATATGCAATAAGACTGACATTGCCTTATTCCTACAGAATAGGGTCTTAAAAAATTTTTACTACTGAGTTATACAAGAGCAGGTCTGTAAGCAAAACTCCATCACAGCCAGCATCAAAAGAAGCTGCTAAGTCAAAGGAAAGCAAAGGATGAAAACAGCAGACAGCTTTTCTGTCTTTATGAGGATAACTACAAATTTTCTGTTTGACCTCCTTTACCTCTTGCTTATTCTTCAACATTCTGAATTTCTGTAAGTTTGCTTTCAACAAACATTTTTTGTATTCCCTTTTCAAGAGTACCACTATAAGAGACATTAATTAAATACAAGCTAGAAACCTGCCTGTTATGAGTAAAAGGCAATAAAAGCATCAGAACTTACCTGTTCACAGAGAAGGATGGTTCAGACAAGAGATCCACTCTATGTAAGAGACTGGGTCCCAAGAGGAGCATTTGTAAAGGAAGCTCTTCAAAATAGCTCTATATCTTCTGCATAAGGTGTTTGTTTTGTTTTTCCTTGTCTTCAGTCAAAACAATGACTGATAGGAGAAAAGGGAGTGTTTAAAAGGATGTAAAAGCCTTGTCTTGGTTCTAAAAGAATCAGCACAATAAGAGCAACTTATCTTGATTGCAGGTTTATAATCTACGCAACTTTCTCTTAAGCACAGTCCAACCCCAAAGAGCAACCGTGTATAAATGGTATCTTCTTACTTACTACATCTGTTCCCTGTGTGAATTTGGACATGCGTGCGCTGACTTCAGTAATCAAAATACTGCGTTTTTGAGTTACTTGTTATTCTTGCTACGCCAAGATAACTGAGGGAGTATGAGCTACAGCTTTTGTCTATCATCAACAGAACTATGGGATAATTAAAGGACTAGTCAGTTATTTGTATGCAAATTAACTGCCTAGGGGAAATTTAAAGCTTAGCTTGCCCTTCAGAACATTTATCACCTGTAGAGATCTGCTAGAAGACATGAAGCTAGAAGATAAAAATGTTTTGTTGCTTGATTTAATTTGAAGACTTTTAGGGAAAGAAAGTCTGCCTTCCACTTGCCACCTGGGCATATTTTATTTTGAAGTGGCTGGAAACATTAAACACAATTTTCTCAAGCTGGAAGTTAAATCTCCTTCCTGTATAACCATGGTTTTATTCTAGATACATTCTTGCCCTATATGCTGCTTAGGCTCAAAACAGAGTTTAGAGAGGGGATGTCACTGTGATGGCTCTGAACAGCAGTGTCTCTGCTTAATACTGACACCAAGACAGTGTTACAACTTGTGTTCTGCAACTTATACTATTTTCCAGAGCATGGTATTGATGTTTAAATTTATTTACCTATACACAAAAAGCATCAATGATCAGCATGTTTTACTTGGAATGTCCTTCCTTATCTCTTGCTCTACAGCAGGTGAAACTTACTAGCTAAAACAAAGATGTTCCTTTGGAGTGGTTAGGGCACACTCAATAAGAGTATAAAATAACTAGCAGTCAATTAAAACATTCCTTCAGGTGAAGTGCTAAAACACTGTCTGGACTCTGAGAAAGCTAGATTTAATCCGTGCTAATAATCCCATGAAGGATTTGTTTCAAAATTACCTGAGCCTATGCAGCTGATTTGCCTATGGTATAGCCTTCTTGCCTGACACTGTGGCTTGTAACTCTTCCACTGCGGGCTCCTCAGTTCCCGTTCTGCTCTGTAACGCAGCTTCTTAACAGCTTCTTTTGGAGCTGCATAATCTGAAAGGCAGGAGACAAAGAGGTCTGGATAAACATTTTTAAAGAACTGCAGAAAATATCAGAGTAGTGCTCACATGAAGTCTAATTTATCCTCTGGTCACTTAGTGTGGGTAATGGACTCCGGTGATGGAATGTGCGTGCCCTGGGCTATACACTGGTTCATTACGCACGTGCAGCTCCCTTTAAGTTTAATGTGAATTTAACATACCAAGGAAAGGGAGGACGTACCATTCAGGGTGAATGCATGTCCTCAAAAAAGCTAATGAACTCCTACAATAATGCCTGTTTCTAAGATAATGTTAAATATTGGATAATGATAACTAAGCACTTTTATGACTGATATATACCTGTCAATTGTTCATCTCCATCAGTAGTGTGTTAGTGACAGCACAGAAAGATGTTTTTCTACCAGCTCTTTACTCACTCTTAACATTAAATGTGTGGGGAGAATTATTGCTTCCAAGATGTTATTTTTTACAGTACCTTCGAAGCAGCACGTGGCTGGGGAGCGCTCCGTGCTAGCGGGCCAGGCGGACGGTCAGTATCGCCCACCTGGTCACCACGGCCCTTCTGCACCTCAGAGCCTCGCGGAGGGTCCTGGCCGCGGCCTGGCCAGGCGTCAGCGGGCACACGGCCGCTCTTGCAGCCACAGCCCCGCGCTGAGGGTCTGAGTATTGCCTCTGATGTGCCAACACATTTTATCGCTCACCTTTTGATACATGTTTCTGAAAGCGCTCGGGGTGATGCACTCGCTGGCTGCCCGGCCGCAGCCTGCACACGCTTCGCCAGCCTTTGCCGCCCAGGCCCTCCTGAGAGCCACGGCTCTAAAAATAAGACGGGAGAGCTATAAATAGGAGCCGCTGAAATAGGTTTCAAAATGACCCGTCAAGCCGCTGCTGCGGAGGGGAAGGAGGGGAGGGGGAGGCAGGGCGGGCGAGGTGGCCGCGGGGCAGCGGGGAGGGCGGCCGCGGCGGGCCGGGAGGGCAAGGGGAGCGGCGGCCCGGCCCTGCGGCTCCTCCCCGGGCAGCCGCGGTTGCCAGGCGGATCCCCCCGGGCCGGCGGCCGCCGCTGTGCGGGTCTGAGGCCGCGGGAGCCGAGCGGGCTGCCCACCGCCCGCCAGGTGAGGGCCACCCGCGCCGCCCGGGGGGGTCGTGAGGGGACGCGAGGGCCGCCCCAGGCTGCGGGGGGGGCAGCGGGGTCTCAGGGTGCCGGGGTCAACGCTCCTCGGTGGAGCCCGGCGGCGGGACCAAAGGCCGTGGGCACAAACCGAAACACGGGAGGGTCTCGCTGAAGGTGGGGAATCACATTTTCCTGTGAGGGTGACAGAGCACCGGCACAGGCTGCCCAGTGGAGTCTCCATCCTTGGTGACATTCGCCAGCCACCTGGACATGGCCCGGAGCAGGGGCTGGGAGCAGGTGGCATCAGAGGGCCCTTCCCGCCTCTCCCACCCACGATTCTGTGAAATCCTGTAGAGCCCCACTCAGAAGTACCACAGGTGAGGGTCCTCCTTTGCTTAAAACTTCCCAGGATTGTGCTTAAATTTAATAAGAGCTTTGTAGCCTGCTGATGCTTACGGCTCTGTGGTGGAGAAGGTCTCTTAGGGCAAGCTTTGATTGCAGCTAGCAGGCCTCCGGTGGGGAGCTGCCTGTGCCTTAAGAGAGCGAGCAGCAGGGAATTACATTTAATACCTCCTCCTTCCAGTTCTGACGTTCTTTCAGCAAGTAACAGCAGGGCTCCCCTACTATGCTGTATGATCTCGCTCTGTTAACTAATTTCCCCTTGTAACAGGAATGCTCTCGCTTGCACAATGGAAAATAAAAAAAATCACGTGGCTGTAAAGCCTGGTAGTTTAAGGGCGCTGTAGTTTTAAACAGTGGTTTTTTGTCCTACTGAATGCTCTGCTTGTGGTCTGATCTAACCTGTGCCTTGCATCATTTGAGAAGATAAGAAAAACCAGATAAGTAAAAATCAGAAAACTGTCCCACTTCACCACAGGTTGTTTTTTTTAACTGAGAAGAGCTGGGTGTCCATGATGAAGACAGCCAGCTGCAGTAGCGTAGCCAGTATTCTATTGCAAGTGTTCACGAATGCATCTGAAGGTACTCTGTCCTGCTTCAGAGAGATTCATTGTAATTGAGTACATTTTATTTGTTGTTGAACTGCTAGCAGAAAACGGCCTCTTTCAGAAAATGGAAAGTTTAATTGCAACAGTAGAGTTTTGCTACACATTTTGGAGGGTTCATTTTATGAAGTATTTGGCTGCCAACAAAGCCTTTTTCAGCCAAACTCTGATGGTATTTAAAGAACTGGCCGAGTACATAGTTTTTTTGAATACAAGGCAGAGGTGTGGCCTTTCTGTTGCTCTCACAAACTCACATACCTGCCCATATTTCTTCATACCTCCTGCTTGAAAACACCCATGTGTTTCTAGAGGATCAGATTGTAGCCTTGTTGAAGTCAATGTCAACATCATTGTGGACTTCAGCAGGGGCTGGAACTGGAAGCAAACTTACAATCATGATTGAAAATCAAAAGTAAAATGTCCTTGCCTATGACAGTTATTATACCTTTGGTAAGTGTTTTACTGGGCCAATTTTGTGAAGGATAAAAAGCAAAACCAATTATAGAGGGAGGCATCCTACTTTTCTTTTTTTAATTAATTATAAAGAAATGAAAATATGCAAAAATGTGTCCTGATGGTTTCTTGAATAACATAATATGAAAAAATTAAGAAATTGCAACAAAATAAAAAAGTTCACATCTAAATAAATCTAACGGTTTTATAGCTGGGGTTGTAGGAACATGCTCATTCATGTTCAAAGAGCTGCTGGTTGCCCAAAAATATGGACACCTAAGATCTTTTCTAAGAAACACCAAGGAATATAAAGGTCCAGGCAGGTAAATAAAGACATAAAGATCTGGCTGGTGCTGGCAGCCTGATCCATTAAGATGAGAAAGTGTTGGCTCTTTAGCTATTTATAACTGGTTGGCACCATTCTGCATGTGAAGTGGATTCTTACTGAAAGCTTTAATGCCTGTCACTCAGGAAAGAAACATTATAATATCATTATTTTCATCCTGCAAGATCTGATTAGTCAAGCCAAAAACACACAAACATATAATGCTAACTTTATAACTTACAATTCTCTCAAAATCTTGTTGGTCTCAGCCTTGGTTGAATTTATCATTAATATCTGATAGCATATTTTTCCCTGTCCTTCAATACCACATTATCTTCGTGACGGTATAGAGAAGTTGTCTGTAAATCAGGGGTTTAATTTTATCTCAGAAGATTTAGATATCAGTGGCTGAATTAATTATGTAATTTAAAATTTGGAAGTTGTTCATTTGGACTCATTAGTCAAAGTGTCACAGTATACAGTTAACAGGAGGGGTATCTGGAAAATTTGCAAATGTTAATATTACTTAGCAATTTAGAGAAATTGAAATGCTTTCAAGGCAGCTGCTGAAATTGTTGCTAATACCACAAAGTATTGATAAATACCAAGATCTTGTTTCTCATACTTTTAATTGTGTTTAGAGATGACACAAACTGATATATCAACTAATCCATATGAATTCTGATAGATTTATTGGGAAGAATAATAAATTCTGCCTTTATTCAGAAGGTAACTTCGGAGTTCTAGAAAGACATAGTATGAGGACAGGAACAGATTGAGCTTTATATATATATATACACTTGCTGAAGGGTTTTTTCAGGTACTTGAAAGGCAGGATTCCGGTGGCAAGATGCTGAACTAGACAGACTGCAGTTCTGATACAAAAGAGCAATCATTTTATTGACATATGTCACTAAAAAGTTACAGCAAGTTCAGCTTCTTGAACTGCCATTGGTCATATCCTCAGTGATTTATACTGGCTCTATAGTTATCCCCTGAATTGGGCTTCATACTTCCTCCTGTGGGGTTTTTTTTGGCATTTACGAATAGACACATCGCTGTTCCTGCTATCCTTATGCTAGAAGCTTTATGTCTAGAGGGAGAAGAGCTGGTTTTTTGGCTTTTGGCCATGGGGAGCTTTCTGCCTGCTCTGAAGAAATTTCCTAGCATCTAGTGCTTCACCCTCCCTTGTCACAGTTGTGGCCGATCTTGACTTTGCTTTCTGACACCTGACACTGATTGTTCCTCACCCGTGCTGAAGGTGCTGTAGTAAGCTTCCTGGCAGCCCCACCAAGTGCACAGCATGCCCCTGAAGCAACATAAAGAAAAGAAAAAGTTCCCAAACCTTTTCCTCCTCTTCAGCCATCAGACTGTTATTTCTGTCTGCTGCAGCTGCTGCAGGAAGAGGCTGCATTACCTTTGTGAACTGTTGAAACTTGTAACTAACTGCTGTGAGCCAGCAGGTTTCAAATGGGAACTGTAGTTCCTTGTGAAGATCTTATGCTCAAGATGGTCACCCTTGACCTACCACATGGCACATCAGTGATGATTTAAAGTCCTGTGGGCTGAAAAATGGAAAATAGAAATAACAGAAGAAGAATAATAAATAGCGTGACAATTTAATAGAATGAACTTATTTTCTTGACAAAGTCCTAACAAAAGAAGCTATAGACTTATTCGAGTAGTTCATTCATGTAATATTGTAGTTCCAACAACTGTGCTGAATACACGTTATATCTGACAATGCATTATACCTGACAAAAAGGGGGGAAACTGAGTAATTCTTCACTGTATAGAAGTTGGCTTCAAAATTCCTTGCTTTGTCAGACAATAACACATCAGTATCGTGTTATGTAGAAAAATTCAAAGCACGTGCATGAGCAGAGGAAACCTAGTCAAGTAGAGGGAAAAATAGCTAAAACTCCAGGGAGACGAGTCAGCAATTACCAGATGCTCTGGTTAAATATTCTTTTCTGTGCTCTTTTTCATCCTTTTGATTTAATTTCTTTTTTAAGATATATTGTTATTTTTAAATTAATATAGTTCACACATGTCCTGACATTCCTTGGCAACTAAACACTAGGATAAAATTAACAGAATATGTTGGATGAAGGCCTGTTAATTAAGAGTGCATTTGCTTTGTCTTTTTTTTTTTTTTCCCACTAGGCATTAGTTCCAGTTTCAGCCTTTATAGGCAAGAGAAGACCAAATGGTAAATAAAACATGCAAGACTGGTAGAGTCTGAGCTTCTGGGTGTAGGTCAGTGGCCCCTATGCAGCCTGTGGCTTTATATTGCTCAAAACAACAGAAAGGAGTTGTCAACCAAGCTACACTGACAGAAGAAACTGAGTCTGAATAGCTCCTTCTAACTTATAACTTAACATAATATCATTTATAATTCATAAGTAAAGAAGGCTGCAAAGTGGCAAAAGACTTTACCAGTGCTGCCCTGCATCTAGTCAAATATGTCTCCAGTACTGGCCATAAGTAGCTGCCTGGGAAAGTGTAAGAACAGAACAAGAATACAACACTATCCCCTAATGCTTTCCTCCTCCCTTTTTCCTTTCTCAGCCCCACGGGGGAAAAAAGGTCTTCAGTCTTTGCCTAACCAGTGTGATGGACACATAGACCTCAGAGTTTTCTAGCAGCACCTATCTCATGTTTCAATGCTTATTTGTACTTAGATTATTTCTTGTGACTTGCTGGTTGTGCTGTGTTAGTGTTTAAATATTGACAGGTCAAGACTCATTTTGAGAGACATGTCTGCATAGTGAAGGATAACTATTGCCCTGAGAAGCTTTAAACTCTGGTTTAACTAGACAAGACAGATTGGAAGGGAAAGAGGTACACATCGTGGTCTTTGATGCTCTAAGTTATGCACTAATTATAAATATATTCCTAAAATAATTTCCAGTCTGGTAGATAGAACATTGCTGCAGAGTCATAGCAGCAGAACCCCTTCACAGAAATTTGAAGCTCAAGGATATTTCCACTGCCACAGCACTCAACCCTCTTCACAGGGAACAGAAAGAAAGCATTTACTTGCTCTGGGGGAGAGCAGAGCATGCTGGTAGAGTAAGCTGCACATCCTTGGCAAGATGCTGCCACAAACCTCCCAGTCAGTGGAGAAAGGGTTACTGCCAGGGTATAGATTGTGTCCAGGGCAACTCTGGGGCCCTGGATGAAGGAAGAATCTGTACCGCACCCATCCTACTAAAGTCAGCCTTCTCCCTGCTGAGAAGAGAAATAGGATTTTTGGAAGGGGAAGTGGGGTAGATGTGATCTTAGGGCTTGAATTTTCAAAGAGGTCTAAAACAACTGAAGTAATGTGCTAGCAGCAGGCTCATATCCATCAGCAGAGACAGCATACATTTATTTATATCTTGCTTTTACCTGCCCAGGATGGGGCCATATTTCTTGTTGATAAATGCAATCCGAAGAGCTTCACTTAGAATGTGCTTATTTTAGAAACTCAAAAAAAGAGTTCCTGCCCTTGTTGAAGTAACTACTTGATTGTGTTTCCCACTGAAAACCATGAGCTACCACAGCATGGCTGCACACTTGAGAGAGAGCTCAGTTACTTTCTCAAGCGCACAAGTCATTTGTTCTTCATCAACTAGAGTTTATGTATTAATGGTCTCCCTGCTGTTAAGAAGTTCTCTCATTTGGATACAGTGTAAAGGATAACAACTTGCAGATGAACTCTGGCCCACGAAAAGCCCAATAAGAGTGATTCTTTATCCTGCAGGGCAAGAGTATAGGTTAATCAGTACTTGAGCAACCCTCAGCCATTTAATTGGGATAAAAAAGCTGATACAATTATAGTGTTTTTTCTATTTATTTAAGAATCTTCAAAGTGTAACTAGGAAATCATGCATCTGTCCTGGACGAGAAGAAATAATTGATCTGTATGCAGCTACCCAGAAATGACATGAAGTGAGTGAAAATGTCAGAGCTCTTGCAAAAAGACATCCTCTTAAAATATACTGCTAGTTAAACCATGTTCCGTTCTGTTAATAAAATGAGAGAGAGAATAAAGAGCAGAGTCATAGTTTTTCCACATGCTTTCATGGTTTTCTTATTTATTTGCCTTCTGTTCTTACTTTTCTGCCTGTACAGATACCCAAACTATAACATTTCCCTTTTACATCAAAGGGATTTGAGGAAGGACTGCCTTGATCTTTCTTCCTTTCATCTGTCTCTCCTTGCTTCTCCATGTTTTCTCTGTAGCTACAAGTGGATACCACCCAGTGACAGCAAAGGCATTTGAAAAGGAGTGTCTTTGCTCGGTTGAGGGGCCTTGCAGCTGACAAGCACACTGCTAAAATTGGATCCTGCTGATCAGCGGGAGGATGGCCTGGGTATGGGTTCGTACATATCTTCATAGGGGCTCTTGAGGGTATCACTTACATAACCGTGCCAGTTGCTTAATTTGCCTCCAGCTCTTAACAGTTAATCATGCCGCTTAATAAAGCTGGTAATTAAATACCACAAAGTACAAATATGAGGGTGTTCACCCAATACAGGTGTGGTAGGCTTTAGTAGAGCCAGTCAAGTGGCGGAACTCCTGTTCCACAGAAGGGTCCAAATTATGCCTTATAAGAATGCGTGTTAAGACCCCTCTGCTCGTGCTCATTTTTTAAAATTCATTGGGTCTGGATGCTCTGTCTTGTAGGTTCTCAAATCCCAGGGTTTTCACATTTTTTAGCCATTTGCACCAGAGTGAGCCCCGAGGAGCCCAGAGGAGGGTCTCCCAGGGCTTCAAGACTCAGACCTTAGGCATAAGCTGAGTTCTCAAAGGTTTCCTGCTGCTCAGCTGGGAGGCCCAATGTGATGTGTAGCGTTTGGGCTCACAAAAGAGGACAGCTCTGCTGCTTCCAAAAAGCTGGCAGGCCTGTAATTGGCAGGTGGAGTGGCTGCAGTCCCCAGCAGGTGGGAATGCCTTGGGGCTGCGGGCCCTGGGAGCCTCTGCTCTCCTGCAGCCCGCTGGGTGAGTCACCGGAATTCCTTCCAGGCTTTATTTCTGAAGTTCAGTGAAACCCTGTCCTTTGTTGAGAAATACTTCTATTTTGACAAACTGACAAAAAATGCCCGCAAAAGTCCTGTTTTTCTGGAAATTTTTCAAACAGCTTTAAAGTGAAGCACAAGCAAATAGTCAAGTTGGGTTTGTTTTAATGTTCTGGATTAAGTTTGCAAATGCTGCTTCTATATCTGATGCCTCACGAGGGATGCAGGCTTCTGTAGGTATTCAAGTATGGACCCAGAGTGATTCCAGTCCACTAGGAAAAAAACATGGATTTTATGATGCTGACAAATAATGCATATCTAATAATCAATTCTGAATGCTAGATGTCATATGCATATCTCAGACACTGTAGTTCTGTATTCCTGTGGATGAAGGTCCACTCCTTTTCACCCAAACTTACTCTACCAGTAGAAAACTGAGAATGTTTTCAAGCATAAATTCCATTTGTTAGTATGTATGGTCAGGTCTGTTTCAGTTTCAGAACTATGCTAAACTTTCCATATTCCCATCAATGGGAACAGCCCAATATATGGTTAATTTTTAACCCACGATAGCATGCAGTGATAAATCCTTCCAAATGAATATGTGAAACAGGATATTCTACCAATACAGAATAACAGTACAGGAGACCTAACTGATGTTGAAACCTTCTTTAAAACTGGACTTGTCACCATTTTTTGTACTGAGAGCCGAATCTTGCAACACAGAAGCTCTGCAAATCTGAGAGCTGGTGCTGCTCAGCAACCTACTGGAGGCAAGTACAAAGCTCCAGAATCAAACCCTTTGGTTTTGGAGAATGATCCTCTCACAGTAGCAGTTGCTTAGCTGTATACTTCAATCTGTTTCATTGCACATCATTCAAAATATTCAGAAATAGTCTGTCTTATTTCTTCTGTGAATGCCACAAGCTATGTCATGTTGTATCTGTGCATTGTTATTAGCTAAAATATAGAAGAGCATCTCTCCTTTCTCTAACTTCCATTCAGCACTTTTACTGTTACCTTCTTAGGTGTGATGGGTTTTATATTCAAAAGAAACAATTCCCTGTGAAGCATTTTAGTATCTATCTGTCCGCTATAAGACCTGATTTTTCATCCATATAATTTACAGCCTGGGTCTCCTGTTAAAAGTACTGTGCATTGATGAAAAATAGAAAAATATTACACTTACTGATTGTTTTACTATAATCCAGTGAAATTCAAGTAGTTTGGCACAAATGAAAGTAACCACTGCAGAGCTTGTGTAGGGAGACAGATTCAGGTATTGTAGAAATGCAGAAAATGCAAAGGAACAGAAGAGACTATGCTGACAACAAACTACATAATAAAATAGAAATGAATCTCTGCTAGATCTGGGGCTTGTTCCCTCATCTAATGACTGCAGAGATCAGGGCTTAATCTATAGCTGAATAGGTAACTATTGAGTATGCAGTATGGATTCCCTACTGTGTCTTATACAGGTTTAACAGAGGTGGTCATAAAGAATGACAGATTTAGGAAATTCCTCCTTTCTGAAACTATCCTAACACACACCAGCTTCTGTTACTATACCCGAGTTTAAGCAGAGATGAGGCAGAAGCTCTGCTCGCTCTCAATTTGATGTGGCTGAAATGGAAAGCTTCACAAAAGTTAACAACATTCTTTCAAAGGCTATATACTACTTGTTTTCATTCTAAGAAAAAGGCAAAAATAGTAGCAACTGCATAGCTTCTGAATTATTTTAGTGATAGTACTAAAGCATGGTTTTACAAAGTCTGTGTAAAGCCAACAGGACTTAAGTTGGTGGTAAGGGATATTGCCAAATTACTGCTTTTAAGAGACATTCAGATGCAGAACGGTTCCCTTGTTTCACTCTCAGAGACTTTGCTCTGGAAAAGGGTGTTCCTCATTCAAGGCCTGATCTTGAATTTAATTGGAGTATATTGCTAGTGGGCATCACCTTAGATAAGCTCTGGCTCCGTATGTGGTATTGGACCACCACAATGAATCATCATAACTTGAACACAATAGGTTTTATACTGTCATCTCAATGGTTTTCAAAATACGCCTTGCCAGAACAATTTCCTTTTTTGTATGGCTTTCTATGGGGAAACACATGGTTCCTAGAGGCTTTTAGGGCTCCATAAGTCAAAAATGGTTGCAACTATGGAAACTTTGCACTGTTTCTTCTCATGAGAAAGAAAATTCCATGCATTACATATTTAGAAAAGATGAAAATAGATGTCCTGAGGTTTAGGCACTGGTCTAGTTACTCGGAAAAACAGGTTTTCTTTCTCTGCTGGTAACTCTCGATCTTGTTACAATGAACAAACCACTTAATTTCAGAGGCTGAAAAAGAGTAAGACAATGCTTTTTTTTTTCCCCACCTGCTATTTATGTGGTTTGCAAAGTTCAGCTGTAAACTCTTTGAGTATGTTGATGAGTGACTGTTTTTAGAACCTGAGACAGCATTCTTACTGAGACTTCAAGAAGTCACCAGAGTTCAAACAGCAGCAACACTTGAATGAGTTAACTACTGTAAATGCACACATAAAGGACTAGTTAAAGATCTGCCATTATTGTGAGTGTGTTCAATCATAACAACTGTTTGGTGCCTGTGTCATGTGTTACATGTAGCACACATTAAATTAAATGTACTTGGGTCAAACAATTACAATTTTTGATATATGCTTGTTCCACTTTTATCTGTCCACACCCAGAGCAGTTTCCCACTGATGTTTTTCCATTTCAAATCATAGTGGAGTAATTGTTCAGCTAAATTATAGGACTGGACACAAGAAGATGGAGATTTGCTCCCTGTTCTGAAGTTGCACACTATTAAGAGCTCTTTTCATAATAGTATTCTTCTGTCTGTCATGCCTTTCACAGGTCTATGACAAAGAAAAAACCCAAAAGTAATAATATAGCCAGAGATAATTTATATTTCTAAAGAAATCCAAGAATCAAAATTATTATTAGTAATATACACTGAGGTGTAGCTAAACTAATTTGCTTTTAAGTCTTTAGCCAGTATATACGAAGCTATGATTAAGTTCCACTAGTCTTCAAAACGCTCAAGGAATATATCTAAATAAGTGAAATAAATGAAAAAAATCAAATGTTTTGATGTGTCACCTGGGATTTGATAGCAGTAACTTGCTTTATCTATATTCCTTTGTGACTATAGAAGGATGTTTTTAAAAGGCAAAAAGAAAAACTGACCTTTTGATTATTTTATTAACTGAGGGACCTATGACAATTAGAAATATGAGCACAGGGGAAAAGCAATAATGTTTACTCAGCTCCCATTTATTTCATAGTGTTTTTATTTTAAGCCTGTGGTCTAAGGTGGCAGAATTTGATCAAAAAAGCACTGCTCATAATCCTTTCAGCTTTTGTTTTCTCAGAACACTGTTGTCATACTCTCTGTTACCTGCACCCTTTTAAGAAGGCTGTCCCAGACAGGCAATTTTGCCAAAAACTAAGCTCCAAGTGGTGAGGCCTGAATGTCAGAGCCAGTTGAGAATGTACTCTCTGAAAAAACAGGCTCTTTGTCAGGTGTCACCAAATCAAGGTCCAAAACATGTAGCCACTTTCTAAAGTCTCTGCCCTTCAGTTTTGGTTATAGCTGCATAAACACAAGGTTTGCAAAGTTGCAGCAATGCCTTTAAAACCAAAAATTATCCTTAATGCATGCGTGAGAACAAAAGTAAAGGTTTCATTATTTAAGAGTTAGACATTCCTGGTTCCTCTCCTGAATTACAACGTTGCCTTAAAATCAAAGAAAAAAATTGCACTGATTTTTCTAATTCTGATGGCGTGTCCTTTGACATTCAGGATCATCTCTAAGGAGATGTTTCCTTTGCAACTCACAAATTTAATCGGGCAAACAGAAGTTCACAATTAAGCAATTTCTGCTGGTAGACAATCCTTTGGAGCATAAAGCTACTGAGCTTTAGGCTCCTGTACGCCAGTTGGCTTATCTGCTTAAGAAGCATGGACTTTTAGGTGTGGGTTTAAAATGATAAGATTTATCTCGTGGAGAAGATTATGTATACACATTGCCTTGGCGACTGGCTTGCTTCACATTAACCAGGAATAGGTTTAAGCTAAAACAAAATAAGTTTTTAAACTGGACAAAGTCTATTTAAGTAATAGTTCAAATTATTGCTGGAACTTTTGCATTCACTAAGTTAAAAGTAAGTTAAAAAATTAGGACCAAAATTTTGTCTTAATGTTCAGACTTGCAAATTAAGGTACCAGCTCCTTGATTTTAGTGGGAGTTAGGAACATGATTGTGTCAAAAACCACACCACTGGACAGTTAGGAACTGAAATCTCCTGGATTTCCTATGAACCTGTGTCTGTCTGGCTCCTGTGAACTTAAGTGGCTTTTGAAATTGAGACTTGGCCCCTTCAGCTCTTAAGGCATACAGTAAAATTGAGCTGGCAACTCATTTGAGAGGAATTCAGCTGTCAGCAGTGAAACATATCTTCCAAAAACAGGTGGAATTCTGTGTATTTGGAATATGTGTTCTTGGAACTTGCCCTTAATTTAAAAGGAAATGGGACTTGTTTGCTTACTTTGCTGTGTTGGGCCTCACTTTTCTAGGTATGGCTTCTATGATATTAACCTATACTATTGCATAGAGTATCTTTAGAAAATCTTTAATGTTTTGCTTTTCCCCCCCCAGTGCTTCCCTTGGGCACAAGCAGCACAGTAGCACAGTGAGCTGCTCCTCCTTTTGCCTTGAAGATTTATGTTTAGTAGAGACGATCTTTCAGATTGCAAAATATGTGACATTTGCACAATGCCATGGCTCATTTTTGTGGCCTGCAGAAAATTACCCTGTAGATGCTGTTGTAACAGGGAATTTTCTCTCAGAGTGTCTGGTCAAAAGGGTCCTACTAATTGGTAGGGATTAAAACAAACAGAAGAAATCTGGAGGGAAAAGTAAACTTAGAAGTGCCAGCCTTCTCATACCTGTATCAGTTGTAGCATAGCATTTTGGCCAGGAGGTGACTCTTCTGTGATTCGCATAGAACCTGCAGAAAGGCAAACGTATTTCTTAATGCCTCCATAATATGTAACCAATACATTTTCCTTCCTTACAAGGGTCCCAGATAGCCATGGTGCCCATGTACTCCATGATGGGACCTTTCAGAGGACACATGAGTCTCAGAAGTAGCTGTAAGTATTCAAATTATTACTTGAGAGGTGCCTATGTGCTCCAATTTTGGAGTAACAGCTTGAATATTATGAGATTATTAAAATGCACAATTTATTGTTGAAACAATATAAAGTAGATAAGCACTTCTAGTATCTACTATTACAAAAAATCTCACATTCTTATATTCAGGCAAGCAGCTTTCTTCATCAGAATCTTTGTCAAGCACCTGTGGAAGAATTGCTAGAAAGATGTTCTGCCTGAAGCATCCCTTCTCAGAAATGCTGTTCCACTATACCTTCTCCAGATCTGTCGCTGCACTCTCCAAACTACTGGCTGCAACAAGGTCTTTTACCATCTCATACCAGCATACTCTTCATGCCAGTCCCTCTGCTGCCTTCTCCTCATCCAGGGCACATATTCTCTCCCTTCTCTTTGCTTCTTCTTCCTCCTCACTCCTTCTCTTCCTCGCCTACTCTCTCTTCACTGGCTCTCAACCACTTAACTTAACCAGCCACAGCTGCACCTTGTCTAGATCAGCCAACCCGCCGCCCCTGAAGCCAGCCCACAGCTGTATATTATCAATGCTAATTAACCCAGCTTCATTCCTCTACACAGATCCATATAGTTTCAGTCTTTAATTATATGCTGGCAAGCGCACCACCACCTGCCAGTTTTGTCCTTTTTGTCCTTTGTCCCACCCGTGACAAAGCCCAGCTGCAGTTGGAGGTGTTTTACTCTCTGCACATAGGGAGTGCTGCATTTCAGGGCCTACAGGGTATTAATCCTATCATCCTCCTCTTCCCACCTTTTCAAAGGAAACCCGAAGGATTGAGAGGAGGACACCTGTTGTGTCCCCACCTCAGCGATCTGTCATACTGGTTTCCTGTATAATTTTATCTATATGTATTTTCTGAAGGGAACAGAAGGAGAGACACCTCTGGTAGATGCTCAAAGCAGTAGCCAAAGCTCAATGCCTGCCAGCGCTTCCTGTAGCTGAAAATAGGCAGAACTACTTACCCAGAAGGGGACCAGCTTGAGATAACTGTACAGCTGAAGCAAAGTAAGAGTCGCCATCCCCGGAGGTATTTAAAAGATGTGTAGATGTGATGCTTATGGACATGGTTTAGTGGCGGACTTGGCAGCGTTAGGCTAATGGTTGGACTTGGTGATCTGAAAGGTCTTTTCCAACCTAAATGGTTCTATGATTCTGTGATCTGCAAAACATTTGTCAGCCATTGACTGGGCCACTCTGCTGAGAGATTATCTCATTGCTTACTGTATTACCTGCGTTGAAGCAAGCACTGTGGTCATAGCCATGGGCAACTGTTCTGCCTTGTTAAGCATGAGACAAACAGAGAGGGAAGAGGTGGACCCTCTCCTGCCCAAATTTAGGCTCTAAATACAAGATGAGGAAGCAGACAGATACAAACAGATACAGGACCATAACTGTGAACTGCTTATTTCCTTGCAATTCTCGACAGATACTTCTACTAGTTTACAAAAGGCAAAGCCAAGGATGTTGCAGAGATGGTTCCCACTTGCCAGCAAAGTGAAGGGTAGATAAGAATTTATATTTCCAAGCTTTTGAGGCTTAAGTATTACTGAACAAGTTTTATTTTTTGATTAACAGTACACATAGCTTTGTCCCCACATTGTGAAGTTTCTACTTGTAGGAACTAGCAGTTAGCAATAGTATAAACTATTTGCAGTATAGCTGCACTGCAGTTATACTAGTCTTTGAAAAAGTAAAATGATCGACATGTTCTTGAGAACAGGCTTTTTGCTCATATAAGAGGCAAAAAGAAGGGACTTTGAATTAGTAGTGTGGTGAGGAGCAAAGTCACCTCCTGTGTTTTTCAAAAGCATATTTTTGTTTTTCAGCTACATGGAAAAGACATGTTTTATCACTGTCATTGTGTATCAGCCAAACTTTAATACTGCTATGACTGGATTTATGATATGACATTATACCTCTGGACATGATCTATTCTCCAGACATGATTTGCAGAAGTAATCTCGTGCAATTCAATCAGTGGAAACTAGGTAAATTAGTCATCATACAACTACACATTCAGGACTACAATAAATTACTAGGAAAGTCATTACAAAATAGGAAATAAAAAGAGTCAGTGTTGAGAGAGTTGTCGCTGTTCTTTATTGCTCATTCTTGGATCTGTGTTTCCTGGAGATCTATCCTCACACAAAGAAGCAAGATGTAAATGTCTTGAGAGCACAAAAGTACTCAGAATTTAGACTCAAAAGAAGGCGACTTTCTGCAGGTAGATCTGTGCTCATACACAGAAAATTTTGAAACTCTGAAATGTTGAAAACTTGGATAAAGCGATTTGCTAAATGTTGCAGGTAAATGAGATCTATATAAGACAGCAGAAAGTACAGGGGTTTGATTCTGTTCAGACATGAGCTTGAGAACTCTGTCTGCCTTTGCAGCCCACAAAGGAACTGTTTCAATTTGACCTGATGTGTGTTTGGCCCATCAACAGAGCCTCGTAACAGGGCAACTTAAAATTCCTGAAAGATTTCTATTTAACATTTCCCTCAATTTGAAGTTATTTGAAGATGTAAAAGTAAACAAAAGAAAAATCTGTTAAAAAAGTGTGAACTTTCCAGTGAGGTCATATAAGATGACCCTCTCTAGGGATGGGAAATGCTTAGATAGGCACCCCCTAAATCTCCCCATTTTATTGTTTTTAGTCTTAAAACATCTTCGTTGAGAAATAGATGTGTTTTTTTCATGTCCTTCTTTCAGAGAGCTTGAGACAGAGAAAGACAAAATGACTTGCCAAAGTTCAACAGAAAGTCTCTGGCAAAGAAAATAATTTGCTTTTTTTTTTCCTTACATAGGAATAACCACAATGCTGCTTATTGCACAATGTTCGTAATCTTCTGGACACATGATAGAGTTAGATTTTATGAAAGACAAAAAATTAGATTAAACTACTAGTGCCTTGTATATCTTCAGCATTTCAAATTTGGGGTGGTAATTAATTTTGAGAAGAATGTTCTTTTTATAAATGGATTTTCCATCCCTTTTTAATCCTCAGAGATTGTTTGGATTATCACATTGTTCTGTCATGCTGTCTTTTTCACTGCATGTATTGAAATCGGGCTGTCACAGCCAATCAGAGAAAGATTTGGGGCATTTCCCAAAGTACTATTTTCTTTTCCTTAGTGGCAAGAGCCTCTATCTGCTGTGATTTAGGGCGTTGCTATTCCTTGAACTCAGTAGAGCTGCCCCACTTTACACCAGCTAGGAGTGGTGCTGAGTATTACTGAAGAGCTTGTTCCAGTTGCTTTTGCCAGCAGGAGGTTACAGCACAATTGGCAAGATTAATGAAAAAGATTAAGTTTTTGAAGTTTTGGAAGTGAATTACTACTGGTCTCAAACGCATAAAAGCTTTGAAACAGAATAGTACTGATTTTAACTATCTGATTTCTTTAGTACGGTACTGAGACCCAGGAGTGGTTTTCCTGGTTGACACTGGACATATGGTAAATGCTCATGATTAGAAATTGTTTGAGCTTTCTATTTGTCTGCTTCAAGTATCAGATTCCATTGTGGCACCTGTACTACTTCTGCTAAATTTCATTGAGACAAGAGATAAGTGCAGTTTGGTGATAATTTTACAGCAAGTTCTCCATTGCTTTGTAGAAAACAGAGTCATTATGTCTGTTGGTGTCTCTGTACCTGTTTGTGTCGTGATGTAAGCACCCGGGCTGTCCTTACATGTTCAATGAACAATCACAATGGATGGTCCTGGAGGTGAGGTAACACCACTACCTTTCTGCAGCTGGTCATGATGTGATGTGATGCTGCTCCTGGACAGGCTGTTGAAAGCAGGTCTTCACACCAGTGCCCTTCTGGCAGGCTTTTTGTCACCTGCAGGAGCACATCAGTAAACAATACTAAATGAAGCAACAAATACAGCATTAGGTGTTCTGTCCAGATCTTTCCTATGGTGCTTGTTCAAAAGATGACACAATAAATTGAATGTAGTCAAAGCCCCTTGGCAGTGAAAAACAGTTTGTAGCACTGTCTCACTTGGTAGGCAGGAGATTTAGACAAGAAAAAGCAACACAGCAAGAAAGCAGCCAAACTGAGGTTAGAAGGATTGATTCCCAGACTCTCAGCCCAGTGTCTCCTATTTTTACAAAATACAATAACAACTCTGAAACTAAGTTATTAACTGAAATTGTACATTGGGGACATGAACGATGAAACAGTCATTTACTTCTTTGTGTCAGAAAGCCAAATCTGAGTAGGTTGGATGGGCTGATTATCTCATTGTAAGGGCTGTTCTGTGTCTGCAGATGGAAGGCCAAAGGCATGTTAGATTTCTGCTTTCCAGTATTCTGCTTACTTTTTAATACTATTTACTAGCAATTTTCCATCTACAGATTCTGTCCGATGACTTGAGAAGGAATCCAGAAATAATGTTTTTTGTTCAGAAACAGGTTGAAAGACAATGCTCTATCTCAACTGCACTACCAGGTTAAAATTTAAAACAAGTAAATGCTTGTCTGCTTCTTGACTTTTTTCCTGGGATGATGAACTTAAGTCAGATACAAATTCTTCCTAATTTGAGAAGCCTTGTGGGTTAGAGATTCAGGGGAGTGTCATGGTCAGTCGGTGCATAACATGTTTCATGTTCTGGCTCCTTTTCTGGCCCTACTTCTGTCTTTGTGTGGATCCAGCCCATTTTTTGAACTACAGAGTGCTAGAGTTAGGCCTGGTGTCACCGAGAGGTAAGATATTCATATGCAGTTTTTTACAGTACTTTGTCCTACTTTCTAGTATTAAATCTTTCAAAATGTAAATGCTTTTCATTATATCTGATATTGAACAGTGAAATCCTCTGTTATTCTCCAGAGTTCTATGATATCCAAGACTCATACATTACTTATTGCAAGCCATAATTCTCATGTTTTCAAAATCAGGCAAAATAGGAATAATTTACCGCTTTTTCATGTTATATTTTGTGTTACCCTTATTTTTTGAAATAAATGAATGAATATTGACTTGGTTTTATTACAGAGAGGAGAGGATAAATATTAAAATGTTTTCAAAGCTTTTATTGCCTGAGACATTGCTTGCTCTGTTGAATGAACTAAGATTTTCCCCTTTTGCAGCCTTTTCTCCTGGACCTTCCTGCAAGCTCTCCCACCAGTACATCATTCAAAATCACATGGCTGCTCATTACAAGAAACTGATGTCTGCCAAAGGTGTGTACAGCCTAGCTAAAAGATGAAATCATAGTCAGGGGTATGTTGGTTGCCCTTAGTTTTGGCTGGCTGCTGAATTTCTTCCCCTTTCTTTCCTCTCTCTCCCTATCACTAACTCAACAGGTATAGGAGGATTTAAAAGTGAGGCATAACATTGTGCCCTAAAGGAGGAGATATGTAGAACACTCAATTGGAACTGTAATCTCGTCTTGGGACAAGCCGTCCTAACTGTTGAGAGGCGTAAAGTCTACAGAGTCACATGGTTCCACAAAATGACATGTTCATGTTAGGAAGGGAAATATTATTTAATTTCCCTGTGTTATTTCAGTAATGGTTTCTCTTTAGAAGTATTAGGTAGTTGACTAAAAGGAAAGGTAAAATGAGAACTAGGGCAGGTATTTGTTTAATTGGGAGAAACCACTGAAGAGTAACAGTGAGGTGACAGCTTTTGATGTTCAGAAAGTTACAACATCAGTCCTAAATAACCTAGAAGGAAATTCCATTAGCATGCAGTCATATTTGAGAGGGCTCTTCAAATGTTGTCCCCTGGTAAATAGCTGCAAACTGTTAGAAAGAGAATTTGGAATTAAAAAATGTCCTCTGTCAGTTGTCTGGAGCTGTGTAAGCTTCCTGGTGCTTCAGGTGCTGATGAAAGCAACTAGAGTTGAATGGTCATTGCTGTAGTTAAGTTACTGCAAGACTTGCGGTCCTTGAGCTCCTAAGGCTTTCTAACCAAACAATTTGCTGATAACATGCAGTGAGCTTTATAATAACAAATAGCTGTTGAACAATAGATGAGATTGCTGCTGCCTTTTTTGCCAGGAGACCAATCCTTTCATCAGTTTGCAGTGCCAAGTGCTTTATCTTAAACTATCTAGCTCAAATCTAGTGCATCTTTTTCTCATGGTGTCAGAACCACTATTTAGAAGTTTCATGACCTCCACTGGTTCGTGATGCCCCCATTCATATTAGGAGCTGGAGGCTGGACTGCTGCTGTACACTTTCGTACTTAAGTGACTTTTGCTTTTGCGTGGCTAATGTCACAGAAACAGTGAGTTCTAAGGACTGTAGAATTCACATCCTAGTGCATTGCTCATAAATATACAGAAGCTTCAGGACTGACTGAAAGCAGCAAAGACTGCCATATATAATTGAAATTTGTTTCTTAACTGGTGAAGCCTAAATGAGGGAGAGAAGATCAAAAAGTAAAAGGAGGAAAACAAAGATGTTTTGCAGTCTTTTTTTTCTATTACATTCTTAAAGCTCAGAAGAAAATACACAGAAGATATTCTTGGCATAAAAGGAGCCGAGTGCTTTGCTCCCAAACAGGTTTCAATTTACTTTTTTTCAAATGTCAGTCCTGCTTGTCCGTAGTGGAATTCAGCCAAGCTGGAAAGAGCTTCTCACAGTACCTGCTGATCAAAATTCCCAATGGCTAAAATTTCTTATTCTTAGGTGTTTCACCATCTGAAGTTAAAAGTCAGATTTGGAGCGTACTAGGGCAGGAACCTTTAATCTTAAAACATTTATTTTACTTCTTAATAATGCTTCATCATTCCTACAGGTTTTCCTTGTAAAGCTAAACTTTTGCATACGTATCAAAACCTGAAATATTACAAGGATATCAAGGTTCTCTTCTGTACATACCTTGATGCTCTGAAGTGCCAACTTGCTACATGTTCTGTACATCTTTACACATGATAGGATTTTGTGCCTCTGAAAAAAATGGTTGGGGTTGTCTAAAGCCATTCTCCAATATCCTTCTAAATGTTCTTCAATCTTTTTGAAACACAGCTGCTATTTTAAAAACAACCTATTTGGCCTCACTCCAGACAGTAGCTCACCCTGCATGTCTGAAACTTTGTTCAGAGCACTTGTACAAACTCCAATTTGCTGTGACATTTGGCAGTAATCACAAAAATGTCTTGGATGGAAATGGAGTCAGGGTCCTTCAAATGCAACTGGAATATTGAACTTCTAGGTGGTTGCTCTTCCCTGCACAGTCAAAAATAGTATTTTCCCATATACCTCAATTATATGCAGGTATATGCAATCAGACTTACATTCCATTAACATCTATACCATCTCCAATATGGACACATGACTTAATGAAGACTGCGCAGCAGTAGCGTGACAGGGCTTGGTTCCTTGAAGCTCACTTGATTTAACCTTTTATGATGAAAACCAAATGACTGAATAACAGAAAATGCTATGTACAAAACTGCCTGTGTAACTGTATAACCAAATAACTCCTATTGCTAGAAGGATAATGAAGAACTGATGACCTTGAGCCTAGGGGCAACTTGAATTGCTTTGTAGTTTCCCCTTGCTGATAGCAGCTGTACTACTCATCTTTGAAATATAAACTTTCTGGGTAGCAGTAGATGACAACACAAAATTAGTACAGCTTTTCTTAAATTGTAAACTAAAGTGAAGGTTAATAAATGTAACTGTGCTGGCTTTTATTTCTATACCTAAGTAAAGATGGGTGAAAGCCACAAAATTCAGACCCAGGTTTGATACTGAACCAACCGCAGAACTGCTGAGCTGCTTATCTTATGCTTTTACCCAAATAAAGACAAGGGGTCAAATCCTCAGTTGGTGTAACCCAACTAACTTCACTACATGTAAGCTGTGCTAGCTTTTGGGAGCTGACCATTAATGAAGATAATGGTAGGAAACAGGAAGAAGGTACGCATCACGAGGGAAGCAATGGATTTGGTGGTTTGTAGATCTGCATTATTAATAATGCTAATATTATGCAGACTGGTATCATATTCCCACAGGGAATTCAACAATTTAGGATGATCAGTTTCATCTCTATCTATACTGAACCTTCTTTTTATTAATACAGCTGCTGTTGATTCATCTGCACCGAAGAGTATGCAGACCAGTGTTAAATGTAAGTAGTTTGGGGGCGGGGGGGGGATAGTGTTTTGAAAATAGGTCTGGCTCCATTTGTTTGGTTTGGAAATACTTGTCTTCTTTTATGGTGGAGGTGTTCTGAAGAGGCATATACGTGCCAAAAATATGCATTGTTGTGGTTGAGATAATAGTATCTAGTTTCTAATATCTAATCTGACTTAACAGCTGTATCTAGCGCTTGGTTCATGGTATGAACCAAGGTAGCAACGCTACCTTGCAGGCTGTGGGACTCTGATTTACACACTTCAAGCAACATGGTTGTTGGAGGCATAAATTGCTTTAGTTTTCCAGTCTAAACTCAGACCACCGGCCCTTTGAATTCCTTGCTAATTCACACTGTATTTTTCTTTTCCTTAACTGCTTCGTTTACCTTTGGGCATCAGGCATACTACAGTTAGAACAGGTTTTGAGGTACGCGTGGGCTTTTAGCAAGAGAATGGAGCTCTGCACCTTGACGCCACCTCTTGGCTGCAGCCCGCAGTACCCGATGTGTAGGCAGAGCCTCTCCCGGCCCTTCCTTTTTGGAAAGGGAGAAATTGTGATGAAAAGCAATACATTCATCCCTTTCCCTGGAAACAGGGCATTCACTTTGGAGTGTATTTCGTTTTCTTCATTCACTAGGTTGTAAGACATATGCTACTTCTCTGTTACGTACAAGGGAGCACACACCCTTTCTACACAGGCACCCCGCATTTTAAAAGAAAATGTAAAAAGCTGGGAAAATGAAAGCTTCTATTTTTCCACAGTGCATGCATAGCAGGAACCATGTATCAGAGATCTGCAGTAAGCTATTGCTTTGAGCAGGGTATAAGGTACTTGGAAGCAAACATAGTTCAAACGCAATGCTGAGGTGCAGTTGTTCAAGCGAGATACACACAGGCCAAAAAGACAAACAGGTCTTGTCTACAAAGATTCAGAAAAACGTATTGTGTGAGATCTTCAGCACAGGAGAGCAAAAGAACAAGTTCAGGATCAAAACACATCACAATCAAAATTCTCTTCTCTTTGCTTTTTAACTCCTCATGCTCAACAGTATGTTTTTATTTTTTCAGTGCTGTCTTTTATATAATAATTCTTAAATTAGTATTTTTGATTATTCAACTTGATGAAAACAGCGCTGTAGTAACAGAAAGAAATGGCAGAGAAAGCTTCCTGAGAATGTTACTTTGACAGAGAGATGATTCTGACACAAAAGTGCACAAGAAGTAGAAACTCACCTACTTGAGATCAAGAGGACATAAAATTTGTTCAGCTACTTACGTTAGCTACAATAACAAGTTTTCCTAGATGATGTACAGGAGAGAATCATTATCTGTGTTTCTTACAGTGCTTTCTTAGGAAGGTATTCCTCTCTCACAGCTAAGTGGGACTGTACTGTTGTGTGGAGTTTCTGTTAATTTAGAAGCCCACATTGAGTGCAAGGCTCCTGGTGCACACACAAGCTGTAACATGAGATTCTCAGAGAAACTGAGGACCCAATACCATTTTTGTCAGTAACCTGCTGGGGAAACGCGAATCACCTTTGTCGATTAATATTTATCTTCACTAAAAGATACTATGTACCAGATAAGTCCTTTTCTGACAGGTTAGCTCCAGAAATATCTGTCTTGGCAAAAGAAGTTTTGTCCCTCAAACGATTGAACTCAAAAATTAGAAATCATGATGAAAAGGTGCATCAGGACTTACATCTTCTGAAGCGATAAGTAGGGCAGTACCACAATGGAGGTGCAGTTGCTGCTAATGGGGTTGATGTGCAAATCATTTGAGCAGTATAAAATGGCTTTATGCCTACAAAAATAGGCTTCTGTTTATCATTTGCATATTCAAAGACACAAAATAAATGAAGGCTGTTTTGCCAGCCTACTAGAATAATAGGAGGACAAAACTAATTTTCTGCTTAGTACAAGATTACAGCATTTTCTTCTTTTCATGTAAAATTTTCTCCCACAACTCTCTCCCACTATTGCTATTACTAGTTACTAAGTGTGGTGTGCTTTTAAAACCTTGAAATTTATCAGAACGTTGACAGATACACATTCTAATGCAGAATAATTTCTTACTTGTTCTCAGTCCTTACACTCAGATAGGTATAACCTTGCTTACCAAATGTGTGATCTGTGTCGGATACCACGCGTTTCAATGGCAGGCTGCAAGAAGAAAATTCAGGTCACTAGGTAGTGATGCAGATATATGCAAAGTTTTTAAAATAAAGAGAAAAACTCGAACAGCAACAAAGATTAGTTCTGAAAAGACAGAAAGCTGTATGCAATGCTTTGTTTAATTTTAAGAATAAATGCATTGCAGGTAAAATACTGTAAATAATTACCTTTTCTGACAATCTGAAAATGCACCATTTCAAAAATTTTCTGTACTTCTGCACTTCAGATTAAGAACTGTATAGACAAAGTG
The DNA here is from genome assembly GCF_963210335.1 of Falco punctatus. NCBI lineage: Eukaryota > Metazoa > Chordata > Aves > Falconiformes > Falconidae > Falco > Falco punctatus. Next base: position 24,179,835 of record NC_137592.1, on the reverse strand, counting down.
TGAGACATGCAGTGTATAGGACTTTCTCCTGAATGTCTTCAGGTATACCTTGGATCTTCAGTTCTAGGGTTTAGAAGGGTACTCATTTAAGTTTGGTGCTTCATTGGGCTTTTTGCTGTTTTAGACTTCGTGAAGTTGCTAATGCTGCAGCTGGTAAGAGTGTTATTGAATTAGCTGAGTTTCTTTCATATAAAAAATTCTTCTAATGACCTTTAAATATGGCTTATAAAGCATTGCAAGTGCCAGCTTTCATCAAAAGTTAAAGCATGTTGTTAAGGGCATTGTCCAAATGTCTCTTAAACACTAACAAGCTTGAGGCATCGATTGACCACCTCTCTAGGAAGCCTGTTCCGGTGTTTGACCACCTGTTCGGTAAAGGAATAAATCATAGATTCATAGACGCTTCCTAATGTCCAGTCTAAACCTCTCCTGGTGCAGCTTTGAACCATTCCCACATGTCCTATCACTAGATACCAAGGTAAAATAATAGTTGTGTCTCTTTTGCCAGAGTAACATTCGAAATGCTGTTGAAATTGCACAGACTTATGATGAAAGTTAGGGACAAACAGCTAACATAAAGCCTCTCGAACAGTCCTTTTTCTTCAACATGGAGCTGGCTTTGTTGTAGCAGTAAGACTGCATCTCTGGTGTTCTCATGATAAGAATCACAGTCCATTTTTCAGCTTTCATCGAAGGGTGGAAGCATGTATCTGTCCCCTGCCTTAGGACTAGATATATTACCATGAGATGCAGCAGGTATTAGAAATAAGGGACATACAGTTTTCTTGCAGAGATAAAATAAAGCAGAGGTGTTTTAGGGGTCATGAGAGCAGCATGACTTACGAAACTACTGTGAAAACAGTGATTTCTTGGCCATCCCAGTGTGGAAAATGTCTGATTAGGAGGATGTTTACATTTCTTACTCTCAGCAGAAGCCATCTTTGCTAGAAAGAGCATCTAATGAGTATCAAAAGAGCATAAGATATGCTGCTGAACACACCAGAAGAGTGGCTTGGCAATCAAAAAGTGTTTCTTTTCCAATGGAAATGTGAAAGTTCTGGGGGAAATAAAATCCATTGTGAGGCATTGATTCTATTCCAGCAAAGGAGAAAGTTCAAAATAATTTTGTTTGAAATCAGATACCTCATTTATTTACACAGCATTGAGCCTGAGACTTAAACTTACCTGTGGCACCCAGGAATTCCTTTAAATTTTTCAGTTATTAGGGATTAATAATTATCAATTAATTAATAATAAGCAGCTGAAATACATTCTTGGACCTTGGAAGCATGAGGCAGTGTTCCCATGGTCAGCTCTAGAGTCTCTTCCAACCATTATTTCCATGATACAACAATGCTCTGCCCCAGATTCACAGAGCACAAGTTTGAGTCAGATCTCCTGAGGCTGATCAGCTCAGTAAGAGGAGCAAAAACCTTGGCTGATGTTCATATGAAGCTGTCCCAATGAGCTGGCAGGAAACTAGGAAAAACTTAACACTAATAAAAGATTAATCAAAACCAGCCCTAACTGGGGGAATCCATAAAGGTAAACCACACTTCATACAGGAAAATGAGCCACCCAAATTGTTAGCAGGTTCTACAGTTCTGAAAATCCCTTCTAAAGCTCAGCTCTGGCTCCATCAGAGCCTCAGTCCACCACTCCAGGAAAGTGCAGTGGTCCATGGCACCCTGCCCTAATTCTCTGCCTACTCTCCCATTCCAGGAATGAGAGCAGCTCCACTAAGGCCTGCTCTCATGTATTGTTTTTCTCATAGTTTTGCAGTTCCTGCTCTGCTTCCATGAGCAGGGTTTTGTGTAGCAGTCCAGCAAAATAAGCACAGCAGCATGGTGAAGCTGTGGTAGGAAGTGGTCAGGTGCTTCAGGCTTACTCTACCAGAGCTGAAGAATCTCCTGAAGAAGGACCTAAAGTAAATCTGGCTCTCTGGGCACACCTTCAGATCTCCATGATCTTAGTCTTAGGACAATGCCATTCCTTCTCTTTGTGTTGAGCTATGATTTGATTACCAAGCCAAGGTAATGGCAAGATGAGCTATTCACACCATTGTATGTTCTGCACAATTCCCGTGCACTTCTAGGAGCACAGTATATACATTTACCCAAAAGGAATGACAAGTGATATTATATGTAAGTACCTGAAGCCATGTGACTGTTTCTCACCCACTTTTTGTGGAGGGTTGATCGTATAATTGCTCCATGTGCTGTGGCTCATTTTTGTAAATATGAAACCCAAGCATACATACCAGTGTGTTCATAAACACATGCTTTAGTAATTGGCAAAAGGAATGGTAGCTTTCTTTAAGAGGAACTTTATTTTTCTGTGTACCAGCAGAGTACTTAAGTGTTTAGATATGACACATAGTGGTCTTTTTATAACCTGTATTTTTCCCTTTCTAATTCTCTGCATGAGACAGACATTGGTCAAAATAATAATTTCCATTCAGGTTTTAACCAGTTTAAAATGAAGTTGCTTTGCAAGTTTCAAGATAGTAACATCTGTGGAAAAAAAAAATAATTGTTTCTCCAGTCAGTTCAAAGACATACAAAATTGCAGCATTTTATCTACAGTTTGTGTGAATAATCTATACAGTCAATTATATAAACATAATTTTATCTTTACAGATGTAGAATCTTAGTTGTCACTAATCTTGGGCAATTGAATGGATCATTTAGCAATCAGTGGAAATTAATATGTTTATATATGCAAACATCAATTTTCCATCATTGCAAATTTATGGAGCATTAGTGAGGTCGTTTTTAATAATAAATTTTATATTCTGTAAAAAATAAATGTCACCGTTAGAAGGGAGCTGTAATGAAGGGAATATCGAATGTATGACTACACTGCATCATTCAGCTATCAATGATTAAACAACTCATACTTTGAATCCTATACTACGCTAGCAGCTCCTGAGCTGCTTTATGGTAGCCACTGCACAGTTTAAAGATCATCTTCTGGAGATATCTGCCCAAAATGATGCGCCAGTTAGAACAAAGTAAATGCGTGCTATCATCCTCTTTTACAGGGTGGAAATTAAGACAACAGAGATTAATTAACAAACCTGTGATCACACCAGAGCCTGTTGTAGAGCTGGGAATTAAATGAGTTTTCTAAGTTCTACCGCAGCGCTTTAATCACAAAACCATCCTTCCCATCAATTTCAGCATCAGCACTGTTGAAAGGAGCATTTGTAAAAGGGGAGGAAGAAGGTAGTGGGAGCTACTGGAGGATGCAGAGAGCAGGTGTCTTGTCATAACCATTGTGCACTAACTATTTTAACTTTTCATTCCTACTCCACTGCAAAATGAGAAAGCAGCACACGTCAGCAGTCAGTAATTTAAATAGGGATGAAGCATCTTGACATTTCTCTTGCACTCCAACTTCGAGAATTCCTTTCCTCCTTGAACAGCTCTGTGCAGTATCAGTATATAAAAAGCGATGTTATCCTTCTAGAGGCTTTTACATTCCTGTCAGTGATCTGCAGACAGATGTTACGACTTCTACTTCTGGCCTTACCAACAGTATCTTTTCACCACAAAATGTAGATTCAGTTCAAATAACAAGTGACTTAGCTATAGGAAATTTTGTTTGCCAAAGTAATAGAAATTCTAGAAAAAGTTCTCGATCGCTCCTTGGCATAAAGCAGAGTTGCAAATCAAGCATTCTGCCATCTGCTGTCTCTTGGCTTCAGGTAAGAGACAAAAATCTGTAGCTTAGCTAAAGACATTTTACTAATTTTTAGTGATTTTTAGAATCTTAAAAAATCAAAAGAAATTATGCTGGGCATATCATTCTGTTGGACCATCTTTTCACCGTGTAAAATGCCATTGTAAATCTGTATTGACACAAGGGAGGGAGATCTGGCCTTTTGTGTTAGAAAATGTGCTGAAACGTGCTTTAGACGAGAAACAGGCTGCAAGACTGGGAGATGCTTTGGGTGTCAGTTTGGTCTTATTTGCTTTGCGAGAAGTTGTGAATACTTCGAGGTTGATCAGCTAGTAGTCACAGAGCTGTGAACTTCACCTTTTGACTATATTATTTATACTCACTAAAAGATCAAAAAAATTAGACTGCTACTCCATGTGAGTAAAACAAATGCCAGATCCTGTCTTTGCCCGAGTAAGAGAAAAGAGTCTGTGCTTTCTTTATTTTGATGGTCTATGAAGGAATTGTGTCAAGTGCTGTCAGCTTCATTGATATCCATGATTATTTTAGTGAGGCAGAACCAGTCACAGCATATGTGGGTTATGGCCAGAGTTTTCAAGCAGTTCAGCATTGCTGGACTGGGTGGTTTGTTATGGAGAGCTGATTCCTTTCTTGGGGAAATTCCTGTTAATGTCAGCGTGAGCACTCAACATTAGCAAAATGTGCAGAATTTGGCATGAGATTAGAAAACAACATGGCAAACAACAACAGGCAGTGTCACTTAGCAATTTTTCGTGAGTATGGATGGCATTTCAGAGGATTTTCTTCCCCTATAAAATCGTTACCCACTCACTTGTTAGTATTGCAGTATTTAAATATTTATGTAAACAAATAATGCTGAACCAGAGCTTGGGGCTTAAAAAAATCCCACACACTGTAGATTAATGTGCCAACATTGGCTTTTCATAATGATAGCTAGCATGGCAAAGAGCATCTGAAATCAAATCTAAACATATAAGCCTCACTTACCACTGGTTTCTGCTGAAGGAATGGTCTTGTTTGCTCTGAAATGCCAAAATAAGCAATCCTACACCAAACAAACTATTCCCAGTGCAGACTGGAGCATTTGGCCCATAGATGTGAACATCACGAGGAACTGCTCTTGTATCCCTTTGTGTGGCACTGGCTGAAAATTTGAGAATATATCAGTTAACAATAGCAGCAAAAATTGAGAAAAAATGAAATTTCAGAGAAGTTGATAGGTGGTCCATGACAACCGACATGTATCTCTGAGTTTCATAAACACAGTGAGAATACACTGCTGCAGTAATACAGCCCATTTTTTCCCTAAGTCTTCTCTCCACTGGGGGAAGGGAAGGGTTTAGAGTTGTGTTCAAACCTTATTTATTTACATCCTACTTCTCATTAAACTGGTCCAAACACTAACTTGCCTTGCTATGAAGAACATACACCTTTTAGGATAAATTTGTCCAGTCTGGGTAAATTTTTGCTTGACAAAATGTATTGTTTAATTTCCATTCTGTCTATAGGTGCTTAAAACTGGAATAAAGTTACTTCTTAACCATCATTTTGAGGAACTAAACACATTCAGCTCCTTAAATCTGTTACCATGAAGAGTGTTTTACAGACTTCATCACTTTTATGGATCTTCTCTGCATCCTTTCCAATTTATAAATGCTGTTGAGTAGTAAAGTTTTAGAGCAGGGTATGTAATTCCAGCAGCAGCCATCCACCTGTCAAAGGAAACTGCAGTAAACGTTCACTATACTTACACCTGAGATTTTTACTCTTTATAGGGCAGTGATATTACACTAGTTTTGGCTGCACTGTTGCTGTGGGAAATTACAGACAGCTGTTTGTTTAGAAGAAGGTATGAATGTTTTTCAGCAGTACAGACTCCCAGATAAGACTCACCTCCTTTAAGCAAGAGCCTGCATTTTCTGAACAGAGATGGTCTGTTGTCCATGCTGAAAAGTATACCCCTTGCCTACATCTACCTCACCGAGTGATGCAGATCACTTTGTTACAGTAAACCATGCCTTTTTTTATTTACAAGGTCCCCAGCTGCAGTTGTTTAAGCTTTATGAGGAATGGTTTTATGGGTTTTTTCTGAAAGAAATCATTTAATAATACCAAAAATGATCCTTGCATTAGAAACACCTGCCTTGCAAGGCATCCTCACTTGTAATTACATTTTCAGATCTGCCAGTTAGCCATTTTGTAAACAACTGTAACTCTGCAGGGTTCTTAGGCAAAATGTCATGCAGAACAAAGCCAGGGAGTTTAAAGTCTTTTAAACTAACACTTTTATCTCACTCAACCACAATTAGAATCTCTTTTTTTTCTTATCAAGTTAGAACAGTGATTATTAAAAAAAAAAAAAAACCAAACTTTTTGATTGGCGTTGCTCACATTATTTACTCAGTTAAGTCTTGTAACAGCCGTTCAGTTGTTATGCTCAGGACTGATACCAGTTCATTTACCACTTTTGCTCTTCTTTTTTCCCTGCAGTCCTTCGAAACTTCCTTGTTGTTTCAAAAGTCATCAGGAGTTAAACATCAGCCAACTCTTTTAAAACACTTGGTAGGAACTAAACCAGAACTCCCGCTGCAAGCCAAAAATGAAGGCATGAGCCAAGGTGTGGATTCTATTTCTAGCTGTAATCACTGAGTTTTATAACATCTTGTAAACAACTTAGGGGAAGCCTGTTCCGGCTTTATGTCCCATGTTCATACTTGGGCCGTAATGTTCTGCCTTAGACCTGAAAATAACCTTCTGTTTCAGAAGGCAGCTGTGGAATGAGTCTAAGGTCATTGCTGACTCTTTTTACTATTTGAGATAAAGATAAGTAGAACTGAAAGGTATTAGATTTAAAAAAAAAAAAAAAGTGGTTTAGGTTTTGTTTTTTTTTTTCATTCTGATTGAGCAATATTATCAGTTAAACTGCTTCTAATCTGTTGAGTAAGTTTGTGTCCAGTCATTTTGTACATGGGCCATTCACACAGAAGCAAGGGAAAGACAAGGTGTTTTATTAACTGGCAAGCAACAAGAACTGCTAGGAAGACAGTGAGGGCTATAGTATCTGAATCTTCCTGTGTTTTTAAAAGGACCAGATTTCAACGAAATCTCTTTATTTCCTGTATTTTTGTCACATTCACAAGTACCAGATACCAGTACAAGTATCAGTAAAATTGCACAATAGCACTGATAAAGTAACACCTGCCACAGTAGGAAGGATGATAAATTAGCAAATAAATGAGCTTAACGGAAAGGCTGTCAGAAAAATTTGTTTAAACAACTGCTGCACTGGCCATACCACATGATTCTGTTACCTGGGAAGCAGCAAGAAGGTAGTCAAGAGATACTGGCTGTGGTGGGAATAAAAATAGTCATATCCTGAGAGGATTCAGGCAATACACTGAATCATTATAAGCTTCCACAGGTGAAGCCTTGCCCCCTCCCTGCCCCCAATTAATTATTGCCAGTTATGGTTTTAACTGTAAACTACAGACAGTTCTTAAACACTTCAGCTAGGACATGAGATCAGAAGGCAAGGGATGTCTAATTTTTCCTTTTCTAAAAGAAAAAGAAAAAATGCAAACACCTGTCATTTGGGATACAAAGTTTGCATGGTATTTTCTTTATTGTTCTTGGTCATCGAAAGCTGTTATTCAAAAGAGTTTGGAGAAGGGCAGAACGGGCAGGTGCTGCTTCTCTCCTTTTGTAGCTCCTGCCGATGAGCAGTGCATGTGGCTGGGCAGGGCTGCTCAGCGTGCCTTTCAAGCAGAACTACGAGTGCATGGGCAAGCGAGCAAGGTGACCTGAAACCCTGAGAATGACTTCCACACTTAGCACCTTCATCTGGGGAGCATGCCAGGTCACCACAGGGCAAGGTCATTTCGGAAGAGAAGCGTAGGAGGGGAGAGGCGCAGAAAGGAAGCAGCCTGAAGCACTCCTGGCAGCTGGTGGGCACTGGGAGCAGGCAAGACTCAGCAGCCCTGGATCCGTGAGAAGGGGCACAGGGGAAAATGAGAAAAAAATAGCGAGAAAAGAGAAGCTGGAGAGAGCAGGGCTAAAAGGTGATGAGGTCAGTAATTCCCTTAGCAGACATGTCAGCAAAGCAGGATGTGCTACAGGAACCCTCAGACTGCCTCACGTGGCTGAGGCACATACAAAACCCGACATTCTGGGCAACGAAACCTGGCATCTATTAGGAAAGGGGAAGGAGAACTGCTATGAGACGTTCCGCCCCAGGAGCTTTTGCTAACTACTCAAAACATAAAACTATAATGCAGTGGAATAATACTTATTTGAATAGGCTTAATGCCATGCGGCATGTTCATAACCCATATTTATAGTAAAAATATCAGTGAAATACTAGACAGAGTCTGTTTCAAACCTGTGGCTCTTTGACCTGGAACATTTTATTTTCTTGTTCTTAGCAAGGCTTGGTGAAGGCTCAGTCATGTCTCGGGTAGACCACTGTTGTCCTGCCTCACCTGCACACAGACAGACGCCACATGCAGAAGAACAGAGAGGCACGGATGTCACTTTTTCCCAAGGCGTCACAAGCCATTGGCACTGCCATGAAAGAAGCCAGATATCCTGACTTGCACAGACACTACAGGCTTGCCTTGTCTGTTATTTTTCATATGACTGTAGAATGCAAAGTTTTTAATCAGAATTGGGGGGTACTTTGATTGGGCACTGTACAAACCTAGATAAAAGGGGAAGGTATTAATCTCTGCATGAATGCGATTGAGCAAGTACATTTTGTTATTTGTTCCAGTGAGTTGTATAATCCTGCTTCCCAGTCATCCAAATAGGATTTAGCATTGTCAACATGTTTTTCTTAATAGGATGATGCTATGAACTCATGTCCATGCAAGGCCGGAAAACCAGATTACACGCCTCGGGAGACTATATATCAGTTTTAGCTGTTAGTGAAATAATTTTTTTCAGTGACCAGACTACAGCCTTGAGGCCACCTTACAGGGGAATCATCAAGAGATGGTATGCCCCATGCAAGACCCATCACAAACTTCAGGAGCCAACTATTTAATGCAGTATCTAAGTGGGTTTAAAAGAAAAATAGTCTCAGCTATTCCTTTTCCGAAATAAATGTTACTTTAATACTAACTTCTGCTAATTCAGAAATGTGCAATACTAAATTCAGGTCAAGACATCTCCCCCTCAAAAGAAAATCTGCAGTAAGTGCTGCTTTGCCAGGTTTCAAGCATTATTCTGTCACATCACTTGTGAGACACTGCAATTACACCACTTTAGAGGAGGAGTTGCTTCTTATTAGCAAAAAAATTGCAGCATATTGTGAGCGTAAGTTCTAGTACATTGCCACAATAGCAGTGAAAGGGGGCCCTAGGCTAATCATGAACCAATCATGCATTTTGTCAGGAGTAAGCCAGCATTAATCAAACTAACATCACACTGCTGCAAGTCACATTTCACCAGCCCACCTGAAGCCTTGCTAGCCATCTAGAATTACTTGTTTGAGGAGTCACTGCAGCTGCACCCAAAGGTGAAGAGCACAGCACATCTCTCTGCTGGCCTGCCTGGCAGTACTGGCACTTGCTACCATGTGCCGGAACTCCACAGGGCAAGGGAATTCCGAAAGAGCTGAACTTCTAACTCAAAAGAATTATATGCAGCTCGCAAGACCTCAGTGGACCCCACTGTCCTGATATTTTGTGTGTGAATACTTAGTTTCAGCTGGAACTGCTGGGCAATTTTTTACACACCGTCTACAAAGGGAAAGGTGTTGTTCTACATCACAATTCATATCCTTTTTTTTTCAGAGCTACACTTGGAAGGAATATGGCAGGTAAAAAGGGCTGAAAATTTTGATCATGCATCATTCTTATTTGCATTGCTAACAGCAAGGTTCTGACAAAAGATGGTGAATTGTGAAAGGCTTTGGATTATCCAGGCTGCCACTGTGGTCTTGGGTACCTCATATGCCTTTCTTATTCCTGTATGTTCTTATTATTTTATAATATTTAATATATATTAACATATATAATATGACATATAACAGTAATACTTATTACGAGAATACATATTCCTACTTTTACTTGCATATTTTCAGTACTAAATGTGTTTCCATTCTTTTTGTGTACGAGGTGCTAGCAGATGTGTCACTTTACTCATTTCAGCCTGAGTCTGACCGATACAGAAAACTCATTTTCTTGGCGTTGCAGTCTGTACAGCCCACAGAGGTCTGTGGTTGCCTGGCTGTGGTCACTCAGCTCTTGGTACATAGACTTGAATCCATATTGGATTGCATCAGCTTTTCTTCTGTTTTGACCTGCCTCGGCTCCTGTCTAGGATAGGGCAAAGAGTGTGCGGGAGGCAGAAATAAAATGTTGCCATACTCCCTGATCCCTCCAGTAGCTCACTACTCACTGTGTGAGGGGTGTAGTGGAGTCCTGGCCTGCGTTTATTTCAAATCCAGATGTGTGCTGAGCATGGAAGCAGCAAGTGCCAACTGTAAAAAGCAGTGATTGTCTTCTCTGTCTGCTGCTTGGTATTGAGAGGAGACAGGATAGTCTGTAGAGGCAAAAAGGAGAATGAAGAGTAATACTTTATGACTTGACCATTGATTAAACAGGAAAGGGTTGTGTTTATGTATTTACCTGTACAGACAAGGACCAGCAGAAAAGAGACAGGCTAATTCAAGCCCTTGAGAAATACAAGAAGGATCTTGAACGCGGTCTTCCTGCCTCACCGTTCAACTCCAGAAGCGTTTCGCCAAGCCGGCGGAAGGTATGTGATACTCTGACAGCACAGGACCTGTCACACAGGTAGTACCGAGCTGCATGGGAGACCCGTTTCCCCTTCGTTAGCTGCACCCTGAAGTGCTGGCGAGTGCCTGTAACACAGCAGGTAAGTGCAGAGTTACTCAGCGTGGCTTTTCATAGTCTAGACAAACAGAGGTAATATTTGATTCTCAGTTTTCCAGCTGGCAGTTATCCTCTCCTCTAACTCCTGCTATACCTACGTGGCCTGTAATGACAGGTACCCATGTCATGACTACATGTACATGACTAAAATGTGTCCCTGCACCGACAGCGTGAATGTACACATGCCACTCACAGACCCACGCATGTTCTCTTTGCTCCTTTCACAAATGGAATTACACTTTTTTAACAAAGTATTATATGGGTGCCCAGCAAAAAAAGTTGAGTGAATTTATTGAAATAATTTGCTGATGTGTGTGACATTTTTACTAGGATGATTTCTGTACACAATATTTTCAAGAGAACTAAATCCCAATGATCTTCTTAATATTCCCACTGAACACAATGCAATAAGTTTACATTGTTTTACAGTATCCTCTGAATATCAGAATGGCATTTACGGGTAAAAGCAAGAACCTAAAGTAATTAATCCTAATTCTATATATTCTGCCAGATACCAGAAACTGTACAACCTTAGGCCAGTGGACCTCACCTCAGTAGAGGAGTCTTGCAAAACACTTCATTCTGCCATAGTCCAGAGTCTCTCTGGGGCAAAAACTCCTCAGCAGACTATATTTAGATTGTACAACTTTCTATTTGTTGAGAATTATAGTTTGTTTATCACTAGATTACCAGTGATGCTGTTTATAAAGAATATTGTCCAATTCAAACATATACATTATTCTGATTTGTAAAATCTTGCTCCCACCGAGATAAATAGCAAAATAATAGGCCACAAATTCACCTGTAGTATTTATGAGGCTAACAGTGGTTCTGTTTGACTTCAAACGTGTGAGATGGAGTCACACTCACACCTGCATGGGCATACAAGGAGAACAGAAGATGCCATTGAAGAAGGGCTGTGACATCGCCATTGAGACATCGGTTCCACAGATGAGAATGCACAACGTCCAAGGAAGAAAGTCTCCTGTTCTCCCTCTGTGGGCCCTGGCAAGCAAAATGGAATTTCTGTAATTTCCTAAGACTACTTGTCATTAGCAACCTCAACCTTGTAAAGAGAAGAAAGGAAACAGCAACTAGAAAAAAAGAACTTGTTAACTACCACACAGTAGCAGATTGGCTTTACTCTTGACTACACTTCCCAAAATTCAGCAAGTCATTTCAAGTACTTGAGACAGTTTGAAAAGTGTCTTAGAATTCTCCCTGTGTGAATCAATTTGTAGGAGACACTGTTCAGTGAATTGCTTTTGTGATTTTTCTGTCAGTTCTTTAACTTACAGGCAAGGCGGTCACTGTTGGAAAATTGTCACCTGTATTTGACATCTGATCAGAACAACTGTTCCAGGACAAAGAGAGAGCAGCCCCCCTCTGTATGTTTTCAGCAACTCACTTCAAGGACTCTGATACCAGCTCCTACTGCAAGAAAACCCATCCGAAAAACTGCTCAGCATGCTTTGTCTCAGGCTCCTGCTCACAACTCCAGTACAGACAGGTTATCTGCTTCACCACTTCTGCAGTCTCGCATGCATTTAGGTAGTTGCAACAGGAAGAAGATGTTTCAAAACTCTTTTAATAAAATATACTCTGGGGATCTTCCTGACAAACATTCAATTTACTTCACGGAAAAGAAGCAGTGTTTTACCCCTCAAATCTTAAAAACATCACACCAATCTTTTCTTGTAAAATACAGGTGTTACAATCCTCCTTCCCAAAAAAAGAGCTCCTCCCCTGGAAGATCATCACTTAAATCAGCAGACATCAATAATGAAAAGAAAAGAAAGTTGCACAGGTACTCACTTGTTGCTAAAAGTTAAGTAATGTTGCTTTCAAACACACCATTTGAAGCATAACTGTTTTTCACCGTGCCTTTCATCTTTCAGATTTTTAGAAGATGCACATGTGAGACCACATTCAGGTCACTTTTCTCAGCAGCCAGTTGAGCTTGGTGTACCCGGTTTGTTACAAAGGACAAGAACGGTGCCCACTGTTCATACACAGGTGTTGTCCTGGTTGTGTGGAAATGAGATGGATAAATGGAATCATTGGCTTTGGGGAATATATGTTAAGAGCAAAACCAAAAGTTTAAATTATTTTGTAAGAAGTCACTAAGATTGCAATTAAGAAATCTAGCATGTGTGGCTAGATGGGGTGTGAATAAAATAGGAACAGCTAAAGTAACTGTTTCTGTGAGAAACACCAATGAGGCATTATGGGATGTGAAAAGCAGTGTACTCCAACAGAAATCTGTTCTTCTGAAAGCAGAGCTTCTTCCCACTTGACTGGTGTCTTGCTGCACTCTTAACCTTTCAAGTGGTCATTTCAGCTTTTGGTTGATTTATGGCCTTTCACTCCATTCAAATAATAGCTTGGAGCCCAGAAGTGTCCACATCAATTGCTAACCACTCAGCCTACAGTCAGTACATAACGTGTCATACAAGACTTCAGTGCATGGAAGTGTGGAAGTCGCTCTCCATTAGTCACCTGGATTCTTAAGATGACCGGGGGATTAATTTAGTGAATTTTACTGCTCTTAAAAATAAGGATGCTTAACTGTAGCCAAAACCATGCATGATACAGAGGTTTTGTAGGATTCCTTGGCCCGTTTGCCCCTTTACAGAATCAGTGTTGAATTTCTACACAGCACAGCCAAGGCACCATGGCCAGGATTTGTGATAGCCCTGTGCTAGCTAGGACTATTCCATTCCTCATTCCAACCACCAAACCCTTCATTTTACATTATCAAGAGGAGCTCCTATTCCCATTTGATAATCCACAGCAAAAGATAATTTCAATATCAGTCTGGTTTCCTAAATCTTCTTTCAAAGATACAAATATATTTTGCATGTCGTTTTAAAGAATAAGCTGTCTTATTTGAATGAGGTCTGCAAATATTTTCTATTTCTTCAGAACTTTTGATTTCCTTTACAGTGTTTGCATCATTTTTCTCAGGTTATGCAAGCTTGTTTCCATTTCTGCTAACACGAATTTACCTAATAATAATACTTTTTCTTTATTTATATGAGTGATTGACACTCAAGACATTCATTTCATATGAGCTGGCATGTCAATTCAGTATGATGTTGTTGTGCTTTTGATATGTTATGAAATCAGATCATTTCCCCTGGTGCTCTGAATGGAAATATAAAATGTTAATAAAAGAGAATAGAAAAAAAATCTACTTTTCCTCTTTACTTGTTTGTGGCAGAACCATGAATTATGGATTCCCGATTCTGAAATGCCACTTTCTCCAGGATCACAACTTGAAGAGAAGTAAGTTAAATATTTGTTTGTCCCTTTTCACTACTTCTAAGTTTCCTACAAAAATATTAAAGTAGGAATCCAGTGGAAAATTGAAAACATGGCACAAAAGCCAATTACCAGTGGCTGTATGCAGCGAGTATAAGGGACCCTTAGGGACACAGGATCCAGCTACTTGCTTGCAAAGTGTGGGATCAGAACTTTGGAAGAGATTTTCTGAGTCATGCCACCTCCCTTACTGTAGGCAAACTAAATATGTTGAGAATAAGTAAATAATAAATAAACAATGTTAATAATTTCTCTTCTGATACCTACCCCTTGTTCATCTGAGCTACTTTTTAACCTGATTATTCACAAAAGGCATAGATATTCTTGATTAATGAAATTAATGGATTAAAGTAATTGGGAAATTGACCAACAGAGCTGCAAAAATGATTCATTTAAGAAAGTATAAACCTGCACAGTAAAAAAATTCTGACTAGTAAATAGATCCATCACTTTTGGATATGTTGGCAAAATTCTTTATTTGAGCTAGTTTAATTACTCTAAAAATGCTACCTCTGGATGGTATCATAAACCTTAATTGTATTGAGTGTATGTTAAAGAAAGATGCTGACAGCTTGTGTATTTCTGTAGAGAAGAGTATCTTCATTTTCTTCAAGATCTTACAAATGATATTTTGATGAGAGATTGTTACGACAAAGAGTAAGTGCTTTGCATTTATTTATTCCTTTGAGTCACAAAATTTTGTCCAATTATTCAATCAGAGTAAAGAATTGGTGGGTTTAATGAGATTAAAATGAAACTTGAAATTAGTTTCATTTCATGAATACTTTTGTGACTGCACTTTACAGGAGTCATGATTTAAACTGAGAAGCTGTACAGAAAATATTTTCAGCCAGCCATGTATTTCCCAGTGACTTCTAGTAGAAATGTGGAAACCCTTGCAACAGTCTCATTCCAGTGCAAAGTGGAACCAGTCAATCCTGGGCTAGCAAGCCATGGAGCTGCAATAAGTCTTCCCTAGCAAAGCTCATCATGGCAAGACTTTGTACTTAGAGTTCTTCCTCCCTCCTATAAGAGCAAAATAAATAAATGTAATAATTGCTTTCTGTAGGATGTATGTGCTGTCAAGTTAACAATTCACACATAAAGGCTAGAGCCAAATGCACCCAGTGCTGCTGGTGTCTAACTGCAGCATCCTTTTCTGGTTTCACGTTCTGTATGTAACACCCTGCCTCACACACACACACACCCCCCTCACGTTCCCATTTTAATAGAAATCTTTTGCATTTATAATATCCAGAGAGCTGTGATAAACCACAGGTCCGCTTGTAGGCTTGCTACAGGCAATGACAGTGTGTGCACGTCTCCTATGCCATTTCCTGGCCTGCCTCTTAAATGGGAGGAACTCTTCCTTTGATAGAGGATTTAACCCCAATATTTAAGATTACAGTCTTTGTCAAGTGTTGTGTTTTGCTGCTGGAGAAGTGCCAATGCCCTGAAATCAATCAAACTCAGTTTGACACCAAACCAAGATATTTCCATTTCAGTCTAGAAGCTTTAACTTTAAATCCCTAATGCTCTTTTAATTATTTTTTTTTAAAATTATTTTTTTTTTATGGCTGTTCACACAAGTGATTAGTTTGTTTTCTGAACAATCAGTTAGAGGTAAGAGTTCTCTTCCTTCCTTCTAGGTATAGCAATTCTCAGGCAAACTTCAAGGCTTAAATTAGAAGTGATTTTTCTGGTTATACTGGGAGGAACAGTAGCAGATTTGAAAAACATCAACTCACCACACACTGCAAAAGGTTGCTAAGTATCATACCTGCCCATATACACAGTTAAAACCAAGATGACATTAAAATAAAATAATTTTATTTTGTCAGCCCCCGTGTTAACAGGAGGATTAGTATCCTTCAGAAAATAACTTTTTTCTCTATACATAGTGAAAACCAAACGAGAGAACAGAAACTTGTACCTGACAGCAGCAGGGGCCACATGTGTGTCCCACACTGAGCCCAACCCAGAATTTGTGGGGCACCAGGGTGTCCCTGCTCAGGCTTGTAGGGGGAAAGGTGCGGTTGACTTCAGATATAGTTTGTTTAAATGCTGTGCACTCTTCTCTCAAAAATAAAGGTTCCTAAAAATACATGAAAAATCTCATGTTGTTTTTTGGGTAGTCCCTAATAACAGAAGTTAATTTCTCTGCAGAATAAAAATAAAAGATCAGTAGTGGCCTTTCATTTTAAATCAGAAGTTGAATTTCTAAATAGATTTTGTGACATATTAGGAAAGACACAACTAATGACCTTAGCTAACCTGCTTTAGGATTAGTATGAGACATATTTTAAAATATGCATTTATTTAGATCAGTTTCTCTACAGATAAAATCGTAAATACCCTCCCAATTCAAATATACAGTATACAACCAAAACAGCTCTGCTGAGCCCTCCAGCTCATTGCAGATATGTTTGGGGTTTTTATGATTGCCTGAAAATGCAAGCATTGGGTTAGATTTAACTGAGTTATTACTGTAGAACCTGGAGACCTAATCTCCCTAGTCAGTTAGGTCCTTATTTTTACCGATGTTCATCACCATGAGCACATTTTTTGCTTGCAGCTGGTCATAGCCATAAACAAAAAAAAAAATATTGAGAGCAATTGCTGAAGGCTTCTCTCGTTCTCTAGTACACCTAGTTAACAAAACTATGCCCATGCAAGTTCAACCTTCAATGTTTCTCTTAAAAGTTACTGAAAAGAAGGCCCAAGAGCAAGGAGACCATGCAAATGACCTTCAGAGGTCTAAAAAGTGTTGGCTACAGGCAGTTCAGAAGTCCCCTTTGAGCAATGCAGTATCACGGACAAAGGAAGGACAGCTATAAATGACCCTAGGGAGCTGCTTGCAGTACTGCCCAGCACCCCAGTACCCTCAGCTGTTCCACCCAGTTAACGTGGTGGGACAGTACTTGACAGTAGCAACAGAGAGACTCAGGCCCCGCGAAAATACAGAGAGGGAATACCATGTTGTGACAGAGAGCACCAATACTCTTACATTTGTATTAAACGTGGAGGAAGAAATTGGAATTACATACGTGTAAGACTGTCCCTGGCACAGTTTCTTAGTTCCTACCAAACTGCATGCACTTGAAATGAGAATATTCAACAACTTCAAAATGTTTAAGATTCTATTTTTTAAAATCCATTCACAGGTATGGGAGGGATGGGGAGGGGTTAGAGCGAATGTGAAAGGTTCCGATGTATTTTAGGTGATCTGAAAGACAGATTGAGTGGTATTTATCATCTGGAAGTATATGCATTTGAATAATTTTTTGTTCACTGATTTTCCTTTTTATTCTTTTTTTAAGGGCATTAGAAGATATATTTCAAATGCATATTAAAAGCAAGAGGTATAACCTTGATGAGGTGAGCAAAAAACATCTATTATTAAACATTCTGTCACTTCCAATAGAAACACTGTAGATCAGAGCTGAGCAACAATTTATGGCAGACCAACTGCTATGCAATTTAAACACAAGGCAAGGAAAAACTACTACAAAAGGAACAGTAAGGGTGTTTTCCCTGGGGGACTGGGAAAGAGATTTTTCTGTACATTTTTGTGTATTACTCTAATAAAGTTTCTAAAAGACAGATTATGTACTTAGCATGCAGAATGGCTTTAATTACTTACAGCAAACCTGTTCACGAAGAATGTTTGTTGCTGCACTTTTTTGCTGTAACTGCTGTTTTCTGGAGTAGACCAGCAAGAGAGACTTGTAGGCTGTGAGTAGATCCGGTAAGACCTTGGGGTTTAATAGCTTGCTTTTAAGAACTCGGTCACCAAACCAGAATGTAAAACTCACCATGAAGGCTCCCCACGTGGTGCCTGCTGAGAATCATATACCTCAAAATGCTCATCTGAATATCTTGCACGCTGGGAGGGAAGCAGCCTGTGGAGACACAATAGGAAATGCCAGACACAAATACACGGCCACAGTCCTGTCTCTCTCCTCTGCAAGTCTAGCATCTTATCTAGGATGAGCAAAAGCACCTCTGCCTGTTGTAATCCAGATCTTAGAGCCCTCTCCTGAGAGCAGGGCTTATAACTGCTCCTCGAAAAATTGGAAAGAACACACTGTTTTCCTTTCAAAACTCATTCACAGAGAAGATGGAATTAGTGGTGGTGTTATCTTTGCTGTTTTCCCAGACTGGTTGAAGCATTTGCCCATGAAATGGGGTAGGCAGATTCTGAAGCCTTCCCCAGAGTAGGGAGCCCCAAGTCCAGCACCACACCTCATGAGCAGATGACTCAACTGAGCTATTGAACTAGTTCCTCTAGGTTGGGTGGCAGGAGCAAAATAGGACACGCTAGCACTATAAGCTGAGGTTGCAGCATTCATTTAAAAGGCACAAGGTTTTCCTTCTTCCCAATAACTGTAAAATCTAAATTATTTCTTCTTTACAGTCCCTGTATTAAAAAAAAATAAAAAATGGAAAAAAAAAAAAAAGGGAGGGAGAAAGGAAAAAAAAAGGGGGGAAAGAAAATCACATTCCTAAGGGCGTGTGAACTCCACAGAGGGTGCAAGAGTTTAGTCACAGTCTCCCACTTGCACTGCCTGCCAGCTGCTTGTCGAAGGCTCCCTGACCAGAGCACAGGGCTTGGGTTGTGGGGCTCTTTCATCCCACGCTTCTCCCACGTCCTGCAGGGAGTGAGGCTGCTAATAGTGGCCTTGGGATGATGTGGTGCTTGAGTCCTCCTCTAGATCCGACTTTAAAGGCCTCGATACAAAAGGGCATTTCATTTGGTCTGATGATCCAGAGGGTTCATGCTCAGGGCTTTGGACTTTGCATTCTAAAGCTCATATTGCTGCAGCAGATTCAGGCAGGAACGTTTCTGAGGAACTGGCATGGTGTGGCTTTTAAATGGGCTAGCTTTGCTTGTTTATTTCTACAAATTTGTAATGCTGCCATGTAGTGTTGCACTTTCTTCAACACTAGGCATGTGGGAGTTACACATATGCTTTGCACAATGAATAAATAACAATCAAAGGAATTATATAATAATTAGAAAGCAGAAGGTTATTTTGCCATGATTAGGAGAGAGATCTTGTTTTGGTATCTGTTTAGATGCCGGTCTGAGTGACAATCAGTCGGTGGCAAAAGTGTTTGAGAAATGATCTGAGCTGAAATTAGTGAATTTTAAGTCAGTGTTGTAGGGAAAAAAATCAGCAGCTGCACCTCAGTTTGAGGGGATATGTAATTTATATCTGACTGGAGGCTGCTGAGCATATTTGTAAGGTCAACTCTTGCAAGGCTCTGAACGCCTTAGAGAGAGAGCTGAGAATCCTTTAATAGGAGACTGAAGGTACTTGATTCCTTCCAGAGGGGGGGTTGTAAGCAGTAGTGGGGTTTTTACTATTATCCTGTTGCAACGATTAATATTTAGCAATGTATTATTCTGGACCTGAGGAGACCTTAAGCCTGGTGTTTTCCTCTCCAGAAATACTGACTGAAGACTGCAAAGAAACTCTGAAAAGAGGAATAAAATTTACTGGCTGAGAACAGATTTAGAGGACTTTTCAAACAACATATTTGCATGTTTAGTCATGCAAGGATAAAAGAAAAAAGACCAGACCTGCCTTTATGTATTAGAAGGACATAGCATGCACAGGAGAAAGAAGGGGTTTTTGGAAAGATTAAATGAGAAGTGTAAACATAACCTACACCAGGAGAAGCCTGTTGGCAATGACATTTATTAGACCAGGCACAGTTCCCACAAGAGAAGTAACAGAAGCTGAATTGCTTTGAGACTTTTGAATTGGCCAGTGGATGGAAAGAAATTTCATAGCGAGCGGACTTTTTGTCCTACAAAAATATGTTTTTCTCTTTTACTTTTTTGTCTTCATACCAAACTCTATTCTCTATCACTGTTTTCTGGACCAGACAAACAAAATAAGAAAATGGAAATGTTTGTCAAGGTCTTTGCAGTGCTTTTCTTTTTACCCATGCTGGGTGCCTGCCAGCTTGTTATTTGGGTACTTCCCTCTCTGCTCTCTGGGCTTCTGTGTACTTGCTATCCAAAACCAACACCCCTCTCCCAGTCCATGCTGGCACTTACTCCAGCATAGTGTCCAACATCTCTTCTCACTCTGGTCTATCGCCAGTTCATGCATCATGAAGATGCTTAAAGCCATCCAACAGCATTGCCTGACCCACTGTCCATGTCTGGCCACGCATCGCAGCCAAGCAGTCCTCACCAATTTACCAGGGAAATCGTGGCTGTAGTACTTGTAACCTCTTCTCCAGCTTTGAAAAAGAGTAGTGCCATCACTCTTCCAGGGGGAGGGTTACACACTCAGGGGGATGTTACATGGTTACTGAGGGGAAGAAGAAAGTGATTAATTGCCTGGTTCTGTTAGGAGAAAAAAACGATGGTAAATGCATAGCAGGGAAAGAGAGAGTGAAGAAAGAATATAGGAAACATGCGTGGAGGAAAGAAGGACAGTGCCTCAAAGACAAGAGCCTTTTAAAATGACTAGCACCTTCAGCTTTGATGTTACTCTCTAGGTACCTACATGGCATAGTTATTGGTGTAAAGTGGGGTATAGAGGGTAGTTCTTCCACTGGACTCCAGCCCAAGGCAATTTTCAATCTGGTGCATCAAGGTATACCTAAGGAACTATTTTCTTTGCCTTAGAACGTGCAATTTCAATTAGTGTGCCCAGGAGAAAGCTGCACCACTCCTCCCAGCAAGATTTACTTCTGCTGTTCACACTGTTTTACTGCCTCTGCAGGCTGCATTCTATGGTCTGCTCAGAAATCTTCAGCTGAAAGCTCTTTTCACCTACCCAGCCCTGGAGGTTCAAACATTCCTTTAAGTTTTAGAACTATAAATTTTTTTTCTAGCACACTAATAATGAACCCAGAGAGTTTTTCTAACAAATTTTCACAGAGCAAACAGGTTCCCCCCATTTTCTGTAGTAACAAAATGTTCTCAACTCAGGCAAGCTTTTAAAAGTTTTGGGTTTTTTTTTTTATCTAGCCACTTGCTCAAATCCAACATCAGGCAGTTTTATACCCTTGGAAGTGCAAGGATGACGTTTCAGTTGCAGAATAGTAGTCTCAGAACCTGATCCTTATTTGATTCAAGAAGCCATTAATTCCATGAAAAATATTTCCTTAAAAAGACAGAAATGCTGGTTCTTGCTAAAAGGAACAGGTAAAAACGTAGCCCTTAGAATCCAGGAGAGTGGAAGAAATGTCACTCCTGGGCTTGAAATTGCCACTGAAATGGTTCTGTAAGTGCACCATTTCAGGAAATTGATGGGAAACTAAGACAGCACCTGCAAGGGTGCGCAATCCGGTGCCTGTCTGTCTTCTAGTGAGCAAACTGTTCCAAGTAACGTATTTCCTGGAATTTTATCATATAAAGCCAAAAGCTCCTGAAGACACAAAGTATATCTTACATTTGGTTTATGCCTTTGCTTTTAGGAGGATCATAAAGTGTTCATTCTAAAAAAAAAAAAAAAAAAAAAAGCACAGCATGAAGACACACCACAAGATTTAGCGAAGGCGAGGCAGAAAGCAGCTGGTAAATGGCATCCAGCAGTGTCACCAAACATTTCAGGACAGGAGCACAGGCAGCAGAACACCACAGCGGTGTGGAAGCTGAAAGGCCATCTTCCTCAACCTAGTAAAATTTGTTTTGATTACCGTGTGAGTATAGATCCAGTGATAAGACCTGTTAGGAAGTCTTATCTTCTATATCTTCTATATCCAGTAGCAAAAAAGGTTAATCTTACGTTTCTAAGGCCAAAAAAATCCTTTTTGATGTACCACACCCCAGCACTATTCTGAGTCACGCTGAAGCAGCCACAGGAGAAAGCAACCTCTGCTTAATCCTTGGCACTATCCTACGTGTTCTTTGCCCTTCCCTTCTTCAAGTGCCATACCCTTTCTACTTAGCCCATCACGTCTCGTGGGATTGCCTTCAGAGGAGGCAATCAGCGGACCAGTGTGGTTTAGGATGCTAATGCAATAATTACTGGCTTAATCATCAAAGTGAATAAGCAATTTACCAACAGTCCCTTTCAGCACTGTGCACTGTTACCGTTTAAATACAGATTTTTGTAATGTACCATAATTAGATACTGCACATGGGAAAGTTTTAAAAGTAAACCAGTAAAAATGAAAATGACTGCTCTGAGATGAGCACAGGACCCAAGTTTATTCTTCTCACAACAGAAAATGTCAGTGATCTGGTATGTGGAAACTTTCCTCCAAACCATTACTGACCCAGTGGCCCCATCACAGGCAGAAGGGGAAACGTCCTGTGAAACAAGTTTTGTTCTGCATGAGACTTAAAGTAGGAATCTTCTATTTTGGCAAAGTAGCATAGCTAATATTTTTAGAAATTCCGGGGTGAAGAGTTTCATTTCAATTCCTTAAGTTTCTTCTGAAGTTTCAACTGGATATACTCATTCCACTGCCTGCTCCGGCAGTATATACTTCATAGCTGAGTATACTGAGACGTTGGTCCAGTTCTTCCCGTTTCATATGCACATTCAACTGTGCAGTGGCAAATACCAAATTCTTCAAGTACACAGGTGTTTGCCTATGTAAACCAGGGTTTCTATACGTGGAGACAGTTGGAAAATAGAAATGAATGAGTAACGGTCTCTCTCACAACCACAGGATATGTGTACAACAGAATCCTCACCCCTGCATAGCTGACAGCTTTGATTACTCTAGCCTCTGAAACCAAGCCTAGCCTAGACGTGCTTTGGTTAAATGTCAGCACGCTTCAAAACGAGATCGAGAGGAAAAGGTGACACTCACCTAGTTAGATCACAGGATCAAATCTGCTGGCTCAGCACTGTGCAGGTCCAGCCACGAGTTCTTGCAGTCCTCAGCCTTCCACAGCCTTGGCTGTGGAACCTTTTGTTGAAGGTTCACTTTAGCAGTCAACTCAGCAAAAAAGAATACAGAACATATAAAATTACCTTATAGTATTTACAAAGAGCAGCCTTGCAGATCGGTTTTAACAACTTTTAGATTATTTCAGAAATTATTATAAGAATATATAATTTTGAGCCATGGAAGAGGCTTTAAAGTTGCCCTTTTCGCTATTCTTGGGCATTTCTTAATGTTTATCAAGGCCATAAACTTCTCGAAAGAAAAAGAAATTACTTGACATTGAAGACTCTGAATCTCATCTGACACTTTGACAAACCATGTGCACAGAGAAATCCGTTGGATCTCTACCACAAGGAGTTCGGGTTGCTCCATGTTTTCTGAACACTAGTATGCTGAGCTTGAAAAGTGATTCCTCGTGAAGCACTGGACATCATGTGTTTCCAGCTCACGGAGAGCAGATTACCCATTGTCCTTAACGCGTTTCAACAAGAACAACTAATTTTCTATTGAAGTGCTTAAGATTGAATGCCTGTCGTAACGACCTTCAAATTGAACTAGAGTTTTAAGATTTTCCCTGTAATTCCTCAGAATCTGCCCATCCTTTTTCTCTTTCTACATGACAGCGTCTAGACCCCATTTTGTGTCATGAATGCCCACAGGTCTCCTTCGACAGAACAAAGAGAGGCCATCATGATTATCTCTTAATAAAGCATGATCCCATGAGGATGCTTTTAGTAATCTTAATTGATTAACACCTAATCCATTTTCCAATTGATTAATTCTTACTGTAATATTAGTAATTTTATGTCTGGAGCAACTCAGACTGCACTGGTCAGGCGCTCTCAGTCCATTCTGCAGTCATCTGTCATTCAGAGTCTACTCTTGTAGCTTTCAAGATAGGTGAACTTTCTGACTGCTTACTAGCTAGCTGGAATCCAAACTGCAGACCTCATCCTTCGTCTTCCCTTCTCCCATTATGATCATACTGGATCACTGATGTATGTAGCTCAGATGGTCTTGGCTCTTTGTAAGGCTCAAATAGATAAACACATGGGGTCACAGGAAAACACAAAATAACATTTAAAAAGCCTGTTTTGCTCTGGTGAATTCTAGACCTTCATGTTGGTGCCTTGCCTCTGAGGAACCAGTGCACATGGGCAGGCATAACCTTAGACTCTGTGGAGCCCTAGGCTATGATTTAGCGGCAAGTCTTACAAAGAAAAAGTAAATTTGCTACTACCCTATGCAATGTGTTTCATGGAGCTCTGCTCCATGGTAGCTGACTGCACGCAGGCTCTGACGCTCCCACAGGCACTTAGAACAGGTCACACCTAGGGGAGGGGGATGAAGCTTTCAAGCAGTTACCTGCACTGTAGATGCCTAAAGACATTCCTGTACAGGCACAGAAGTGCCGCAGATGTTGGTCAAGCACTGCTGCTGCTGCTGCTAATAGCGGCAGTCTTGTAAAGCAGTGCTTGCTTCTAACGGGTATTTTAGCATGGATGGAAACTGCATTTGCAATGTTAAAACTAAACCTTTTACTACCAAGTTACAAGAATGTTCCTGTTCTGTGTTGTGACTCCCGAGTAACTCTGCTCTCGTGCTGTTGCTGCAGCGCTGTTTCAGGCACGTGGCCTCTTGCTGTGGCCGGCTGAAGAGCCTTCTCAAGTGACTAGCTGTGTTTGCCTTACCCACACTCACTCCGGTTTTGGTTTGGTATTGCGTTGCATTTCACCACCTCTTCTGCAGTCCTGCCCCCGTGCTCCTTCCCAGCACGGGAAACATTTTCCAGCAGGATTTATCGATAAGAGAGAGAATCTGGACTGCAAAATGTCTTGCAAATGAAAGATAAAGTCTCTGAGACTTTAGTCTCACTCACTACTTGAGTGAGCTAGAGGAAATAAATGAATGATAGTAGGGGAAAAAAGTGAAACACCTACTTAACTGAAACCTCGTTTCAGTCCTTTTCTCCAGTTAATTAAGTATTGAGGAAAATGGATGCAGAAAGCACATTTTAAAGCAATTGAGTACTGCCAGAAATCAAACCAGCAATTTGAAAAGAGAACAACACTGCTCTCTGGCATCTGACAAAATAAGATATTTGACAGGGAACAATATGTGCAGTACTGGTTAATTGAGAGGAGAGGAGAAGAATAATCATAGCTGTATTACTGAATTTATAAAAGTATCTCCAGTGTACCACAGGGACAATGTGAATTTGTGGAATCCTCCTGCCTGCTACAGCAAGTCAGCAATCACTTACATTCCCATCAACATCTTTACAATGTACCCTAGGCAGCAATGCAGAAATAGCAACCGTAGCGGCTGAAACCAGGAGACTTGCCTTTAAAATGACTGTAAATTCCCACACTTTCCTCTGGTGCTGGTAAAGAGATACGGGATAAGAAACAAGTGGGGGAAAAACAATGCTTGCTGTCCTTTGTGAGAGCTCCTCAGAACATGGAACAACCCTTCACCAGTTCACAGGGTATGGAATATGGCTATTCCAGCACCAGTCCAATGACAGGTTAGGTTGATTGTGTGTCTTTTCAAAGCATCAGCTTTAGAGCAAAGACCAGTCTTTAGTTTTCTCACCTTGTAGTTCTAAGCTGTAGCCAAACACAGTGTGAACTCTACCCACGAACATACCTACATTTTGGAAGCTCCGGCAGAACTTTCAAGGCTATATATTCTCTTTCCTGCAGTTGATTCACTAACCTTCCAATTTTTCTGCATCATTTTAGCATATTAAAATGACTCTTGCAACACAGGCGGCATGCTGCTGTGTCAAAGAAGCTGGCAATGGAGATGTAGACACCTGAACAAACCAATCATTTGGTACCCTTCCCGTTCGTACTAAAAACACTATATAAAGGGATGTGTAGTTAATGGGATATTGTTATTTACAGTCTTTGATATAAACCAATGCTCCCATATGTAACAGCCATTCTCAGCAAGATTTTTTGGTCTGAAGATACTATCAAGAGACAAACACCAAACACTTAGATAAAAAGAGAAGGAAAAGAACAACTAACCAAGTTAAACAAGCAGTTAAGCAAGTAGGAAATCTGGGAGTCACAGAACAGATTCTTTCCCTCTGTAATTGCTCACAAGAAATTGGCAAGAAAAAAAATCCAAAAGGATGAAGTGTCAGTCATTTCCATTAGTAATTTTAGCCTGCAAAATCTGAATCTAAGTTAATTAAAAAGGATCCAAACTATGTTCCTCAGGAGAGCTAAAGCCTTCAATCACTTGGTGCCACACAATGACTAAAGCCACACATATCTTTAAATATCAACAGCAGCACTGCAAACATTATTTTTCAACACAGGATCAAAAGAATATAAAACATTTCCCTTTTCTACAGTGAAAAAAAATGATGGAGTCCCCAGCCGCAATTAATAATTTTCCACTCCCCTGTTTTGCCTCTGAAAAAAAAAAAACCAACAGTAACGTGACATGGATACACAGATTTCATAAAAAAAGACAATCTACTTTCACAGTATCAAATGCATTTACACTGTATTTCATGTGGTACTTGGGCCTTGTAAATAAAGGAACCCTGAAACGCCATCTAGTTCTGAGAGCAGATTCTCACTAAGCTTTCACCTGTTTAATTTACGAGGCATAGCAGCAAAAAAGCAAAATACAGAAACCTGCTGATTTTTCTGTGCACCCGTCAATCATCAATGCATTCATCTATTTCAACAGCTGAATTGGCAATAGAGACCATGACTTGTCTGCTGTTAAAAAAGCTTCCAGGAAGACAAATAAAACAATGCAAAAAGCTAAGCAGATTTAGTTATTGTATAGCTACATCCTGTTTTTCTAAGTTCCATACAGTTGCTGAAGTGCTTAGGTGTGCCTGTAAGTGTGTCAGAGAACACACACACATAACAGGGGAGATACACCTGTCTTCTGTCACTGGAACTATAGATATCCATGTTTTAAGGAAACAACACTGCTTTTGAATACTGCCATTGCAATCTTTCACAGTAGCCCACCATGTATTCAGTAATCAACACCTTTAAAAGGTTCAAATAGCTGTTTTCAATTACTGTTTTCTGCAGAAAATTACTGGCAGCCTTTTGTAATTTGCAGCTCTTTAGGATAAGGTAGCAAAAGCAGAAAGAGGTAAAGTCATTCTAAGGGTTAGACAGTTGAAATCTCAAACAGCAGGAACAAGGATCAGGTAGCTGAAACCAGTTCTGGGACAAATTCAGAATGTTCTCACCACAGAGGTGGCACCTAAGCCATGCAGTGACACTGCTTTCCCTACTGTACAGAGTGTTCGCATTGTTCAGCTATGTTTCCCCATCTGAAAGGGACTTAGTTGCAATGTATAGTGCTAAGAAAATCCTCGTTCAATGTGTTGCATTTTTCTCAGTCATCCCCTTCAATGTTTTAGGGTACCACAACGTTACTGTCCAATACACATGCCTGAGACTAGACAGATTTGGATTCACCAGAGCTGCACCTGTTGGGTGGTTTTCCCTCTATTTAAAGCATATTAATTTGCATCAGTTGTAGGGCACATCAACAAAATCATAAGCTGGATAGCGAGGATGTGTTTCTTCTTTCAGCTCCATCCTTCCCTCCCACCAGTCGTTACTGGACTGCCAGACTCCTCTGAGTAACCCTGTTGTAAGCCAACAAATATTAGTGATGGCTGCACCGTACCCAAGAGTGAAACTGCAGTGCAGTACAGAGCTTGAGAAAGTAGCACAGAACCCACATTCAATAAATGGCATTTCTCCTACTAAGGATTAGTTTTCAAAAATTTTGTACAAACTCTACCCAAATGGTAGTTATTAGGCTGTGGTTACATCCTGGGAAGCGCAGGGGTGTCTCACACCTGCCTTTGTGGTGCTGCTCCTGTGCTCAGGTCCGGGGGAACTCCTGGTCATCTGTGGCTGAGTGGGCTCCAGAAGCCAGGGCAGGATCTGATCTGGATGCATCTAAAACTCTGACGTAAGAGAGATCTGTTCAAACACTGGCCCTTAATAATAATCCTGGAAGAGCAGCAGCCAAACAAGTCTCCTTTTTATGTTCTCCTTTCATTACTAGGTAAAAAGAAGAAGAATAGTTCAAAGCCTGAAGAGCGAGCTGAACATCACAAGCCAACCAGCCTCTTCCACCAGCTGTAAGGACACATGGTCAAAGGACACCAGCATTCCTGCCCCATGCTTTTGATTCACAACTCTGGGCATTTCAGACAGCACTCAAAATCAGTTAGAAAAGCAAACTAGATTTTACACCAATTACAATGTAAACCTTGGGCAAACAGGGAAAAGAAGAAATCCAGCTAATGCATTTTCCTGTGACGTAACACAGTATCGCTATGACAACAGTCAGGTTAGCATGCTAAGAACAATACTAGAGCACCAAAGACACTTTTACAGGGAATTTCACATCAGAATAGAAAGCCACATACAAGTGTCCTTTCATTTTTTATGTATAGCTGATGCTGACAAAACACATCCTATGTAATCCTCACATTAGGAAATCTGATGAGGGGTTTTGATTTTCTCCTACCGCACACTTGACTTACAGATAGGTTGGAGATTAAGTTTTCGATACAGTGTTCAAAATCCTACATCAATTGTGACCTGAAGTCTCATCAGTTTGCAACAGGATGTAGAATATTAAGTCCCATTTTCAAGCGATTTAGGTATTAATCTAAACAATTTAACATCTCTTGAAAATCTTAATCTGTATTAGGTCATGTACCAAAAACCTAAGATTAGCTAGCATTGCAATACACACTAGTAACTGAAAAATAACAGGCATCGTAATCTTTCAAAATGCGAACATTTTGCACTTACCGAAATCTAAAGGCTTATAAAATACAAAATGGCCAAGTAGAAAAATATGTGATTACTAAAGCCTCAATCCTTTCTTTTAGTGATGATATTTACTTACTTCATTATAACGTAGTTGTTTAAATTTGTCTGGTTAAGATTAGACAGCTTTCTAAAGATAGATGTTTTTTCCACACTCTTCTCCAAGTGGGACACTTTTCAAGGCATCAGATTAAAATAGAAAACCAATGAATGGGATAAATAAAACACACTTGTTTTGGTTTTTTCTATTGTCCACTACCAACACATTTTCACACCCATGCTTCTACCTTGAGAATTTTTTTAAAAAATTGCTATAATTCCACACACAATCCCTAAATAAGATACAAAATCTTATCTGAAATAATTTAACTTTTATGAGCAGCTTTCTTGGTATACTGACAGAAGATGAGGCAACCAAAATACATCCTTTAAGATGGGCCTCTTTCAATCTCCCTGGAAGATGCTGCTAGGCATAGCGCCACAAGGATTGTTTTAATTACCTAATACTTGAGCTAACAAACAACTCTAGATGTTTAAGAAAAAGCCACAAGATCTACTGATCCAACCCCAGCCATCAGCATGCATATCTGTTTACTGAAGGATAGCTTTATATAAAGGTTTTGTTCTTTTGAACTATATGGAATGTTTCCATTTGTCTTATTCTGTTAGACTTATTTGATGAATGCTGAATTTCTTTAAAGGTCTTCCAGTTAGACTGATGAGTAGACCATTTGTTCTCAAACTGCGTTCTAACAGATAGTGCTGTAAGTAGGGCAGAATAACAGCGCATATGTGTACGTAAATAGAGAAAATGATTGCTCTGAGTGTAAAACTAACTCAACTTCAAGTAGAATCTTATCTTTGTATCATTAGATAAGCACTTGCTAACTTGGAACAAAAGTATTGTCTTTTATTTTAAGTTAAGGAATCTTTTTCAAGGAGCAGAAAACATTATTACCCACTTTCACAGAAGGAAGAAACATCTTTCTGACAGAAGAACATCATGAAAATGCCTCTCTGCTGTGCAGCTTGGAGTCTTAGGGCACTACTGCTCGTGTACAGGAGCTTGATTTTCCTAATAGCTGGCCTGGGTAGGCAAGCATAAACAATATGAATTATTGGAAAGTAACTTCTGTTCAGTTGGATAATGACAATTTAGTTGATGTCACCCTTTCCTCTTGCACAGAATTGCTCTGCTCTGCTGAGCAAGCCCAATTAAATCTTTGAAACCCAGAAGTACAAG
Source organism: Falco punctatus (assembly GCF_963210335.1). NCBI lineage: Eukaryota > Metazoa > Chordata > Aves > Falconiformes > Falconidae > Falco > Falco punctatus. The sequence goes on along the minus strand of NC_137592.1, from coordinate 24,149,956 downwards.
CTTGTTGTGATGAGCTTATTTATAATGAATCATCCTAAATTCAAGTGCAGTATCATGAGCCAGACCGAGTTGTTGTCTTATATTGATGATACCAGAATCTTAAATGCTATTTCCAAGCAAGTTATCTTCTTTTGGGATCTCAAATGGGATTTTTCTTGAAGGAAAAGGGGCTAACTCAGAGCATTCTATGCAGTTATTGCTTGACACCTAACCACTTCTCCAAAATACCCACTCTCATTACTTGAGATACAAAGCTGCAATGATTTTCATTTAACACAACACGTTTCAGGCCAAGCATTGTCAGGACAAAGGGTGACCTGCAGAGAATCAGCAGTCATTACTGGTATAGCAAGCACAGTTTGTTGTTATGGTGTCCTTTCTGGCCAGACACATAGAGCCCATCCCCAGCTTGCAGAGGATTACTGGTGGCTAAGAGCCATTTTGCCGAGGTAAAGATTAATGTCGTGAGACCTTCAGAGCTATGGTCAAAACCAGTACCTACTGGGAAGTACAAAGAGATGGATTGGCAGATGCTTAGTTTCGGGGAAAACAGACAATCCTCTCTGGGTTTGTTGGGATCAGGTCTCATTCCCCTTTGCACAATATTATTCCATCTGGAAGGTGGGATACCAAGACACAGAGCATCGGGTACATCTCATATCTGGTTTTGTGTTTGGTTTTGCACTTACTAATGAAGTCACCACTTCATGTTGAATCACCCAGTCATGTTTGCCTCATTTTTCCTGGAACCTCCTCTTTTTAGAGATAGGCGAGTTTAGTTTCCATTTGTAAATCAACCTTCAGTAGACAGAAAAAATGGCAACAATGAACTACACAGCAACATGTAGCCCACTTTTTCCATGGTTTAATTTTTTAACAGATTTGTGAAGAATTATTTACAGATAATACTACAGAAGAACAATTATAGCTGTTCCTTCATTATCATTCGACAAGTTTGAGTGACTATTGATATCAGGAAATATTCAAGAACAAGCTCTGCAGAACCCAGGTATTGTTGAAATGGTGCCCCTCCAGATAGTTCTCATATTTATTTCACAAGCTGTTTTTTGTCAGTTATTCCGAGTTGTGATTAAATCCACACAGATTTACTGCATCTTACAATTTTCTCTTTGCTCATCTCGCTCAGGTAGTCCTTGTTCATTCAGAGAATTTTTGGCTTTGTGCACCACATGACTCTCCCCAGTATTATCAGAGACAGTTTTTGTGGACTGCTTATACAGGCAAAGTGGTGACCTTGAAGTAGATTTCATTGGTGAAAAAGCTGTTACTGCTTGGGACTGCTGTGCATCGTTTACCTGTAACACAAACAAAAATGTCCTGTTTCACTGGTAATGGAAAACCATATTAGCTTTCTGTAGTGGGGCAAAAGACTTAATATTGGGAATTTGCAAAAAACCATATACATAGATACTGAAAACAGAAAAAAGTATCTTGAAGACATTTATCACTTTGACTATTCAATACAGTGAGGCTTGATATCAATCATTTTGGTGTGGTGTAAGATGGAATATCTGCTACACAGCCGGCAAGCTATTTGCTAGGTGCAAAAAAAAAAAAGCTAAACCAGGAACAGTCTACTCTATTTGTTCACTAAGGTACCAAGTATTGCGCACTAAAATCTGTATTTCATTTTTTCCTGTACGTATTCTGCAAACATAAGACATAGCTGTCACTTTTTTTGCTGACATCTGGACAAACCACTGCTTTCACATTTTAACTGATGTGCAGTCAAAGCACGCAGTTTAAATTTTACATTAAATTCACAGAGAAAAGTGAATAAATTTGCACATGAAAATAACAGGGCACATTTTAAACACCTTAAGAAGTTTCAACTGTTTGAAACTGGGTGCCTGAAATGAAGTACATATAAGTACCTGTCAAAGAAGGGGAAACTAGGCTTATTTCACTGCTAAAATAAGACATACCATTTACTGTATTAATACAAAGCATGAAACAACATGTGTTGATGGTTTCAACAAACAATGAAACGATATTATGAGCAAATCCTCCAGAAACTCCCAGGTGTACATCATCTCGAAATAAAACAAATACATATATCCAGCAATGTCCAAGAGACAAGGCCACAAATTCCTAGAACTGATGACTTCTGCACATTTACACTCGGGGTGGGGGGTAGGGTGGGGAGAACAACCCTGAAACCTTAATTTCTCCCATACAGATGAAGGTAAGGAGTAGCCTGTCCTTATAACCTTGACAACACAAGCTTAGGCAAAGAGGAGGAAAAGTTGGGAAAACCCTCCCCAAGCTAAAACCAGTTTATTATGATTACTTGTCATTTGCTATAACCTTGACCATAGTCAGTGAGAACCATGCTGGCAGGTGATTACTGTGCAACTGTCTGCGGGCAAGGCTTCCTATCTTTTTTGCACTACTGAGTTTCTTTACAAGCAACACCCTCCATTTGCTTCTAAACTTACAGGAAAACATACATAAAAGAGTGTAAATAAAATTTATTGGCATCACTTAATGGAACAGTAATAAAACACAGACCTCCAGGCAAGGCCTGTAAGAAGCAAGTTTTGGCAAGTAGGGTAATTAACCCTTGAAACAACATACACTAATTCAGTGGATTCGCTCTCACTTCACGATACAGATTTCCTGTTGCTATAGCTCTAAACAAACTATGGCTCTGATCTGACTCACCTTCCTGTGGTGCTTTCTGGCCTCAAAACCTATACATTCACTAAGCTATGTGGCTCTTGCCTTTAACTTACTTGTGGTATCTTGCCAACATACTTGACTTGCTAACAGAAAATAACTGCACTAAACAAACAAACAAGTTGTACTCTTGCTTTATGGCTTCACTTTTGGCTGTGCAGGAAACTCCACCAATTGCCAAGAGAAGGCTTTTGTGTAACTTGGCAAACTGGAGCAATTCTTATCTACTAGCATATTTCTATGTAGCCCTCAGGTAAAGAAGTATCAATATATAATAGCTATTCTCCTATTGCTCAGCTCGAGATAAAAAGGTTAAAAACTTGGGAGATTTCAGACAACAAAAGGTTTATTTCTGTCCTAAAGCTGGAACATTTTTCTATAATCTGCAAAGCATTTGCATCAGCTTAGAAAGAACGCCTTATTCTGATGTACTGTGAAATATTCAGCAGCGTGTCGTATTACTGAAAACATTTGCAAAGTTAACATAAACTTCAGTTACTACACTTTCTTTAATAAAAATCAGCTTTCAAAACCTAACTTGGTAGTATTTATTAGTTTAGATAGCCTTAAAATCTGGTCAGCACTAACATTAAAGTCTAGTTTCTTTACATGTTTACATGTTTAACAGCCTCTCAAATATCTGTAGTTACTGTACAGCGTTTCAAATCTGCAATTCCAAGAAAAGTTGTAAGCAGAAAACTTTAAGCCTCAACTCAGACTCCCAGAGTTTAATTCTTTTGCTGTTTGCTTTTTCTGAAACTTAAGAGACCACAGTATAAGGAATATCTGCTCTTTAATATCCATTACAAGAAACTGATAATACAGCTGTATTTAATTTACATTTCTCAATGGGTTTCCCTATGAAGTCGCAAATTATATCACATGAACAATATGCAGGCTGCTAGCATGGTCAAGACCTCTGTCATGTTTTACTGGTGCAGTATTTATGGTCTTATCTTCACTGTATTGCTGAGAAATGTAAAGACTGATGATATGTCCTCAAACATATGTGGCAAGACTGATACATCTAGTGAATGCATTAGTTTACCCCATGGCTTTCATACCCAGATACATTTTTTTAGCTACCTTTTGTAGTTTGCTGCCACCAGGTGTCGAACAGGAGTGTTCACCAAGATTATGTGGTACGCATTTTCGTTCATCTTGCGTAGGCAAAGGCAGTTTCTCACTCGGGGAAGCCAGATGGGGACTGCTTCTTAGATTCAGAGCAGTTCTACGTAAAATGTAAGGACTAACCTTTCCAGTGGGGATATCAGCAAACCCTGAAAAATAAGCAGCTTCTATTAAAAACAGCTAAATTATGCTGTCTCAAACAGATCTTCTCTTTCTTCACAACAGGGATAAAAATAGCTGATTAAAAAATATACAATTTGTTCTATTGAATAAAATGGATGAAAAAGATTGCTGAACAGATCTTGTGTATTCCAGAATTCATGCGCCAGCCCTGGAAGTTGTAGACAAGGTACAACAGTAATTCTGTAGCAACGTTTTTTACACAAGTGTTTGATCTTTACAGATACATTATCACCTGGCAAATAATTTCAGTCTGAAAATGTGCTGGTTTTACTATAATTCAATCAGAACATGTTACCATGACATCATATTTCATGTTTTTCTCTGCACAGAACTACAGTGTAATAGATTGTCTATTATCTCTCTACTTAGCCTAGTTACTGAGACATTGTCCTCGGAACAGGTGTTTCCAGAAAAATAATAATACTGTTAAGAAAATGAAATGCAAGTAACTTAGCAATCCTGACTTCTGGGAGTGACTGCCAAAGCCGAGGCGATTCAGTGTATCTATCTTGTCCTTCAGTGATTGCAATCGCATGTATTATAAAGGGGTACTTAACAGGTCGTTGAATGTACAACATATTTTTCAGGTTCTGATTTGCACTGTCTCCTCAGTTACTTTCTGCTACCACATACCCTTGCATGGGATATCAGGCTACCTAATCTCATCGCATTCACAGTAGAATGAAACTGAACTCTCATTAAGATGGTAATATATTTCTGCTATGGGCAAGAGAGTTTCAACTCAGGGAATTTTAATCCATTTAATGTATTGCCAATTAATACACTTTTAATCGCTGCTTCTGGTATTGAAAGAAATAAAAGCACACAAATAAGCAAACACTTGGGGAAAACACCTCTGCTTGCCTCCAGACACATCTCCTCCCCAGTTACTGGTCTCTAGTCACCTCGCTGCATGCTACAGCTTTAGTGAGGTGATGGGAGCACAACTGATGGGGGTCAGATCCTGCTCCTTAACACAATTGCTCAGGCACGGAGGAATCCACTGGCTGTAGTCCCTCTGGGATCATACCTCGTCCTCACCCCCCTCCTTCGGCCTCTGCCCCAGCTCAGGCTACCACCACCCCCCTCAGCCTTGTCCTCCTTAGTATGATACTTGGCTTCAGCATTACTTCTGTCCCTCTAGCCCCAGCACTGTTTTTCCTTCACTTTTCACTACCCTTTCTTACTCACATTTTCACAGAGACACAGCAAACACCTCTGACTGGTTCCATTTTGGCACATGGTTTTGTCCTTTGAAGCAGCTGGTCCCAACCACGTCTGGCACCAGGCAGCCCTGACATCCTTCCTCAGAGTCCCCCTGCAGCCCTCACCACCGCCCACGTGCCAGTCAAACCCCACACAGCTATTAGCTGCCTCTTTGAGCTCGTAAGGAGTCCTACTTGAAAGAACTGCGGGGCTGTGGAGGGAGCAAACATGACTCCGTCACAAAACAGTACTCTAGCGCTCCAGTCTTGTTGCCTTTAAGATTAGATTCATTCCACATCCATTCTCCTGTAAGTTTCAGTGAATAGGTCAAATAATGCTTTTAAGAAGACTGCCTCTAGTTATTGTCAGCAAAACTTTGTTGCCGTTACATATCATATGCTTAGCCTCTAACACATGCATTACCGTGAACCACAAAATCGTGGCTGCCAAAAGCATCTAACTCTTAGCAGAACGGTAGTTGTTCAACCAACATAAATGTACGATGCTGGTCTAATGCCACAGCTCCACAAATGCTAACTTGGCAGATCTTCCATTGACTACTTTCACCTTCCATTGTCACCAAAAACATTTGGACAGTCACCTACTCACCCAGAGTAAAACTAATGCAGCAAAACAAAAGAGAAAACCACAAACCTGCTAGGCTTAGGGAATGTTTGCCTTTATAAAATGCTATAAATACCTTTTTTCACTACTTCTGGAAGCCCATCTGCCTCGTTGTCTGTGTTCTCCTGATCCAGCAGATTTCGACAGAGACCATCTTTCCTTTTTTTTTTAGATGAAGTCTCTGGCACAGGGGATCTTGGTTCTCCATTATCATTCCTTTTGTCTTCGTATCTGTGCCTTTTACTTGAAAGCTTAGTAATACCTTCATCTGACCTCAGCTCTTTGACAGATTGATTGCTCACTGTTAATGAGTTAACAGAATTCAGCAAAGGAGTGCTGACAGCATCACTTGTCAACCGTTTCAGCTGAGCATTCAACAAATTGACTTGTGTTTTTAGCATCTCATTTTCTTCCTCTAGTTTATAATATTTAACAATTAGAGAGCAGTATTTCTCCAAGTTCTCATTTGCTTCTCTGGTTTTCACTTCCATAGATTCCTGTAATTCTTCCAGTTTAAACTGACTTTCTTCTCTAATGGTATTTGCATCAGCACCTTTCAGCAAAGCAAGATAGCATTATTCATATAACTGACATAAAATGCATATATAAGAATTTATAACACAATGGTCACACATCTTTAATTATACATGTTCTGTAACCATGCAACTATTAAAAAAAAGTGGCAGTATTTATAACAAAATCTGTAATGTGTTAGACATAATAACATATTTGCTAAAACATGCAAAATTTGAAAAAAAATCATTGCCCAGTGCATGGGCAAACATTTTTCCTGTCATTTTGTAACTTCCGAACACTCAAGTTTGTATCCCTAACTTACTTGAAGTATCATTTACAATACAGTGCATCTCATGGAGTGAGCCAAAATATAAAGTATGAAGCATAATCAGAGGAGAAGGCTTGCTGGAAAATGAGAAAAGAACTTGTACACAAATTTTAGTTACTAATAAAAACACTCCCCTTCTCCCTTGAGACACTTTAACCACAAAATTGTAATATTTAAGATATAAATTCATAATCCAGTTGCCTCTGATACTTCAAGAAAAAGAGGATTAACTAGATTTTGAAAACATTTGACACATTTGCAGTTGTACTTTTTTATACTCAGCTATTCTGTCTTAGAGCTGCATATGCGAATGGAAATTTTGGGGAAAAATAGTTTTACAAACAAATACACTGCTAAGAAAGCATTAAGATTGAATCTAGATCCAGTTACCTTCCTTCTTATGCTCAGACATAGTTAGATTTTTCTTCTTTAATAGTTCATCACGTTCAGCTAGTTGTTTCTGCAACATTTCCTTTTCCTGTTCCATCTGCTTAGAGGATTTCATCCACAGCTGCACTTTACTGTGGGCAAATTCATTTTCTTTCTTCAGTTGAACTATGATGTTAATATTATCAGCCTACAAAATAAGAAATGTAGTTATTGCACCAGAAACATAGTTCTTCCACTTAAACATTACAGTGTCAAATAGAAGCTTAACTGTTACGCTATTTTAGCTGTAGAGAACGGTTGCAATGTATACTTGATTCTGTACAATCTCATTATTGCAGGTCCTTTACTGCAGGAAACATGAAAGTCCTCTTGCTAGATAGGTACATACAGGCAATTAACTCAGCAGAAAACAAGAATTTAAACACCAATAAGGAAGATTTACTGTCTTCTAAACATTCATAATTTGTTAGTATATCTGATTACTGATGTCAAGTCTGGCATCCTACCTATGAGAAAGCTGTATGAACTCCACAGCAGTTGTCCTTTTTTTCCACCTGTTAGCACTTCACTGACATGGCATAAGAAAGTGCTGCTTTTCAGGTAACAGATTTCAAACCAATACTCTAAATTTTAAAGCGCTCTCCCCCAGTCTAGGTCATCTAAGTCTCCTTTATTCTTCTTTTCAACCCTAACGCATCTTATTAGCACAGAGGCAAGATAACACAGGTCTGCTTTGCACTCTAAATTCCAGCTCAAAAATGCTACTTTGAGCAGCAGCAGATCATACCTTTCTATGTACTTCCACTCTCCTGGGCTGCCTGCTCTTCTGGTCTGGTACCATCAACCTGTGTGCAAATACCATGCAGGGAGCACAGCTGGAAGCCTTGTACACTACATTTACACATATCATGGGTACTATTTTCTGTCACTAGCACATATCCTATAGTACCATATCATTGGACTACTGGTATTAAACAAATTAACACCAGAGTGGGAGGCCCTTTGGAATAAAGAACTGTTGACCAAGATGAACATATTGCAATTCAGTGTTTACTTGCAAGTTAATGAATTGACTGTGTTCCTTCAAGAGTGCACTCAGAGATATTCACTCCTGAAGTGAGAGTACAGAGTTGGAGCCAGTAATCAATAACAGACAGAAGTTGAACAAAAAAAAAAAACCACCAACCAAAATAAAACCAACAAAGAACCCCCCCCCAAAAAAAGTAGATGAGAAAAATTCAAGGGAAATTAATACAGAAATTCAGCTATATGACAGTTAAACTTCACTTGTGCTACTAGAAAGCAAACCAAGCACATTTAGAACTGTTCCCAGCTATCAGTTGTTCACAGTATGTGGAGCTCGTATTCAATTACCACTAAGAACAGTTCTGTCATAATTGTAATGAGAATTCAATATAAAGTGAAATTGATACTCTCAAGAACCACAAGCAGCGCATTCAAGCCTAATGCTTAAGACAAAACATGGTATTTTTTATCATCAAAGTAATTCACAAACAGAAAACAAGGGCACTGCAAAGTCTCTTTTGAGTGTATTCTAACTACATGGTAACCCAGTTGCAACATTCAGTGTAGACAATAGACAGCTGTGTTTAGTATCACGTAAACCAACTCTAGGTGATCTCAGTCCTGGCATACCTAGCAGGATTTTTCTAAGGTAGATCTCAACAGTAACAATGTTTCCTCCATGCTCTATATACTCACTCATTAGTGAAACAAAGACTGTATCAAAGTCAAGCCAAACCTCTGAAGCACTGATTCCCAATGCTACATTTATTTTATGACACAGTGCCTTGGGTCCCATATAATTGGCAATGCTTAAATATGTTTTACTTACCTTAGTTTTTAGGAGTTCTCCTAAGGTTTGATTAGCCTCTTTAAGGGAATTATTTAGTTCTTCTTTATTTGACTTCAAATGCTCAATTTCCATTTTTTGTGAGCTGATAAAGTGCTCCAGTGAATTCATCTTTTCTTGACAGACCTCAATTGCTATTTCATTCTAGAGAAAAAAAATGTGCCTAATTACTATGATACTAAAGAGGATATTGACTTGTATTTTAAAGATGCATTTAAGAGCATATCACAGCCCACAGGAATTATACAGCAAATTTGCTTGGTATATTTTGAGGAGTCTAAGACTGAAAGAGCAATTTGTCTCAAGTGTACATTTTGAATACCAGAATTATGCCTCTAAGAAGAGAGGAAGAATTAGAATGCCCTTATATTTTACTATAACTTGCTCTTAAATTTACTTTTTATTCACAAGAATATAAGTTATTAAGAAATAATTACAGTAAATTGTTTGCCTGTGTCCTACTGCCCTCAAGTACATATTCACTGACAAATATTTCTGCAGAAAAGACAATGGCCCCTTGTATACAGCATGGCTGACAAATGCATTTCCAACAAATTTGTCCTTATATCCTGAAGTGGTTAATCTTTCTTCCTCATTCCTAACAAATGAACCATTTACTGAACTAAAACATGCTGTTGTTTTCCCTTTTTCAAATGTATGGTCCCAGATAAATGATACAACACTTACCGAGTTCAGAGGCAAATTTACCTTTCACTGCTTGCTATGCAGAAAAAAAAAAGTAACACTTACCGAGTTCCAAGGTAAATATATAGAGAGTTTGGAAATATTGTTAGCAAAACCAATTTCTCTTGCAATATAATCAGCAAAATCTTTTAAGATACGTAGAATTTAATCAAAAACTTCCAGCATCATTTTTCCCATTTTCTAGTTTACCTTTTGGTTTGCTTCTGTCAGAGCATCCCGGTGGTCTTTCTCTGCTTGAAGTAGTCTGTCTTTGTATTCTGATATTTCTCTTTTCAGTTCACTTTCTTTTTCTTGTAGTTCTTTCTGGACCATTTCCAAACTCTTGGTCAGTTCATTTTTTTCTGACATAGTTAGATGCAGCTGAATCTGTAAAGAGTAATAGCACATTCTTTGGTATTTAGAATTTTCTCAATGGAGAAACAATTGACCCATTAAACTATTTGACTTTACATCTGAAACGTCTTTGAATTTCCAAGAACTTGGTAAATAAGAAGTATTTAACAGTGGCTAAAGACACCATAATCACAAAATGGAACATCTGAACACAAGAGGCAGGACAGAAGACAATGGAGGGTCTTCTAAAAAAAAAAAACCCAACCAAAAAGCATTATGATCTGAGGGGTATGCTGAGTGCAAGTTTGCCAACACTTATACCCACCAGCACTGCCAAAATCAAAGCTCAACCCCTCCAAACATTGTTCCCTCTGAGAGTGACTTGACAGGTTAAGGGTTGCTTTCCACACCCTCTTTAAGATGGCAAAACTTTCTAAGCACTTTCATTTTGATCCACTTTCATAACTGTACGGTTTGAACAGCTGGCCTGTATTTCCATACAGGATTTCTGAGAGCTGCAGAAATCTCTTTTCCCACTAAAAATCCTCAACACCACAACAGAAACAAGACCCTGGTTATAAAATTTTGTAAAAAATGAGTAGGTCAGAAGACCACTTCAGCTGGTTTAAACACATAATATTGCTCACAAATCAGACCCACAGTCATCTAGACAGTTAAAGCAGCCTCTAAGAACTAAATACAAACATATTAAATATAAAGACTTTAAAACTGTTTCTTCCTTGACTTCGTCCAGAAAGAACTTCAACACTACTGAAACACTGAAAGTAGTTTAGTTTTAAAATAAACTTGAGAAATGCTACATTTTTTATCTAACATCCTCAGCCTGATGATTGAATGCCTGCAGTAGAGAGAATTTCTTGGTACTGAAAGATTTCTAGACGCCCACCAGGGGCCTTTATGCCAAGAAAACATAGTTTTGATAGAAGGAAGAGAGGGGAAAAAATTATTAACTAAATATTCTATCTCTGAAGAGAACATGACATTTTCAGAAATTTGGAAGCAAAAACCTCCAATAATGTACTCTAGTACAGCTCCCTTGAGCAGCCTCCACATGTTTACTATATTTGAGCATCTGGCCTTGAAATACTACACATAGAGTAACTAACTTTGCTCTTTTCTGAACGTTCTTGAATAAGTTGTATTTCTTCAGCAAGCTTGTTTCTTTCTGTAGTAGATTCTTCCTGTAATTTGGAAATCTTCCGTTCAGTATCACTTAGCTTGACTTGCAGCTCAGTACAACTTTCAGTCAGTTCGTTTACCTGAAATTAAATTTTCCAGAATTATTTTTAATACATATGTCATGACCTCCAAAGACTATTCTTGCATGCAAAAAACCTGGTTTTACGATGGGTTATTTTATTCCCGTATCTAGTCTAACTCCAAGCAAGAGTCACAACAGGCTGATGCTGTTTTTACATGGCAAGTGTCCAATTGTTTCACTTTCTTCTGAGCTCCCAACATACTTATTCTCAATATAAAAACTCACTCACCCAATACTAATTTGTCCTTCCTCTTTCTTCTACAGGAAAGAGGAAACTGCCCTGCACTATTTGATTACTTAAACTTCTATGCCTACTTTCAAGCAACCTTTCCATTCATCCTACACAAAACAAGGTTGTGCTTTCCAGCTCTGTAACTTCAAACTCAGGATTGCATGGAAAACATGATTTTATAAATAGAATGCTTACTGTAAAAGTCTAAGGTTAAAGTTATTTTAAGATATCATTTATTAAGGAAGTGATAAGCGCAGAGGACATTTTATCCTCACTCCTAAAAAGGGAACTGTACCCTGATGGAAATAGTATTACCTTTTTACATAAAGTGCTATTTTCAGAAAGTGTAGATTCCAACTCCTTCTCAAGGTCCTTATAAGACGCTTTTAGAACATTCAGGATATCTGGAAAGGTTTCATTATCAGGAAGGTGTTGCTCCTTCAGCTTCAGCTCAGCAGTCAAATTCTGCAGCCTTTTTCTTTCCTGCTGCCAGCATTCATGCTCATGGTGCATGCGTGCCAGCTGTAAAGACAGCTCCTCTGTTTCTTTCACCTGCTTTTGAAGAGCACCATTTTCCTGCACCTTTTCATTGAGTTTTTGTTTACAATCCATCAGTTCTTGAAGAAGTACTTCCCTTGTTTGATCCAATTTGATATTTTCATTTTTTATTTCCCGACATTCCTGTAACAGTATTGTTTTATCTTGCTCAAGACAAGCTACTTGATTAATCAAGACTTTCTCTTTTGTTCTAGCATCTGCTTCCTCCTTGCAAGAAAACGCTAATTTCTCACTTATATCTTTGAGCTTAGATTTCAGCAGCACCACACTATTTTCAAACTCATCCTTGATTTGCATCTTTTCTTCCTCCTTTTCTTCTAACAGTTTTGCTGTAGTCAGTTTCAAAGACTCTAGCTCAAGGATTCTTTCTTGCTTTTCTTTTAAATCTTTAGCCAAACTCTCTTTTTCTGACGTGAGAACATCAATTTGTAAGTTGAAACACTTCAGCTTTTCAGTCATCTCTTCCACCTCCAATTTTAATGTTTCTGCCTCTGCTTTAGCAGTCTCCAACTGAATAATTACATCTTCTAGATTTTTCTCTGACATCTCCAGTTCTCTTTCAAACCTCTCTATTTTATCCTGAAGAAAGTCAGCTTTCCGTTCGCTCTCTTTCAGCTTTTCAGCAGTGTGGTGTTTTTTCTTCTCATCGGATTCAATTTTTACTTTCAGCTTCTCAATTCCATGTCGCAATTGGTCTACTTCTTTCTGTGCTGAGTTGAGTCTAGCAGCAAGTTCACTTTTTTCTGTTAACAAGCCTTCCAAAGATCTGGAAAGCTTTGAATTTTCCATTTCTGATGAACTTAATTTACTTTGCATCATTTCCAGCTCTCTTAAAATCAGCTCTTTCTCCTTCTTCAAGTCTGCTGCTTCATTTTGGAGTTTTCCTTTTTCTAAAGCGAGAGACACAGCATCATTTTCCACACTTTGCAGCTTCTGCAGAAGATCATCTTTTTCATTTGATAATTGATTTACAGCAGATTTTGCAGTTTCCAGCAGATTTCTTTGTGTCCTCACTTCACCCTCTAACCTGTTAATGAATTCAGTAGAATCTACCTTAGCTGACTCTAGCTCTTTTAATTTCTCTTGTAGCTTCTGATACTTCTGATCCAGTTCTTTTTTATTTTCAGACAACATACTCAGTTCTTGGCCAATATGGTTTTTCTCAGCTGTGACTGAAACAAGGTGCTCTTGAAAGCCAGAAATAGTTTTCAGGTTGATTTCCCTCTCCCTTTCTAAATGCTGACATTTTGCCTGAAGCACCTCAATATCATGCTGTATGAACAAGGCATGGTTCTCAGTATTAACTTGCTCAGATTTTGGACTCCTCTGTTCATTTTCAGCTGCAAGAAATTGTTTATGACAATTTCTCTCAGTCAGTTCTACATCATTCAGTGTGTCATCTGCATTAGACAACCTAACTTTATGTATCTCCAGCTCAGACATTACATTCTCCGATTCGTTTTCTAATGAGACTGCTCTAGGAGATAATTGCTGCTTATTGACAGAGACAGATTCCAGCTTTTCCTTTATGTCACAGTTTTCTTCCTCAACAGCTACAGTAGCCTCCTCCAGTTCTGCAAAATCTGGGCTCTTCAGAGTTAATTGTGGGTTCTGAAAATTCAGCTCTGAGTTTAATTGCTCAGTTTTCATTAGTAAATCCACATGTTTATCGCTTTCTTCTGCCTCATAGATCAGCTTCATATTTTCAGCAGTCTGTTGTTTTGCTGCCTCCTGCACAGCTTCAGTCATTATTTGATTTTCAAAGAAATCCCCTGCACTCAAAAGCATACTACCATTGGAAAATGGCAATGCACTGGCATGGTCTGAAGGGCTGGCTATTTTTCCTGGCATATTTTTACACTCATGTTCTCCAGAAATCTCAGTATAACCTTCCGTTAATCTTGCTTCAGCAGTCTCAGTTACATTTTCACACACAGAGGTATCTCCTACAGCTTTTTTCTCAATGGGGATTAGTTTCGGTTTATTGCTTTTTAGTGCTGAGTTTTCAATGGGCATTTCCAATTGATAAGGAATATCGCTTTCTTGTTGAGTGTTCTGCAAGGGTTAAGAATCAATCCGTTAAAAAAAGGAAAATAAGAAGTATATAAGAAAAAAACAAGGCGAGTTTAAAAAGTTTTCTTAAACTAGTAAAGCTCCTCCTCTTACGTGAAATAAATAGATAGCATCATTCTCTACTTCAGAATCTGCCTTCTCATGGAAAGGATTTACATTTATTTATAGACACATGCATCTTGGGCCAAAAGGTTTTCTAGATACTAAGTGAAATTTCAGCCACATTTACTGAAAGATTAAGTGCAAAGTTATCACCTCCGTATTGTGGGAAAATAGGTGTATACATGACAAAGTGAAAAATTATTAGTATCACTAGTAGGGGAAAGGTTTACTGCACATCTTCTATTAGACATCAGAGAATCTTCAAGGGACACAAGTTCAAATCTCCAAACAATCCCTTTTCCAAATCACCACTCTGTCAGAGGCAGGCTTACATTTGGCACCACCTGATGCTCTCATTCAAAACAATAAAAATGAGTAACTTCAAAACCTGAGGACTCCAAAAAAGAACTGGGTCCGAAGGCAGCACCTGAATGATCTGCACTGAGCACTTCATCTTACAAAAGCTCCAGCTATCCATGGTAAGGAACAGTACTTCTTTCTTCAGTCTCTATGTATCAGTGTGAATGCTTTATGTGAATTGCAAGCAATACATACTAGTAATATTTTCTTCTCTGCAAGGACCAGTTACTCAGTGTTGCACAGTTGCCCAAAATCTAAGGCTTCAACATGCTCTGACTGAGAAGGCAGTGTTAAACCTTAATTTCTGAGTCTCCGTTGACTGGGCACTAGAGGCCACTTGCACAGGACTTAATGGTCAGAACTGGAACTGTCAGAAGTAGAAAATGCACCTGTTATATTTATTTAAGGGAAGTTAGTCTAATACACTGTATGCAAGAATTAAACTGGTTTTTCTCCATTCTGAGTCAAGTTTTGATTCTGCCACTCCTTATAAGGAGCAGTAAAATCTAGATTACCAGTTGCAGGCCACCTACAGCACTGACAAAAAAAAAAAAAAAAAAAAAAAAAGACAGAGCTGACTCCCAAATTTCTTATTCCCTTAGATATTTTGAAGGAATTCAGCAGAGCAGCTAATTTTCATTTCAACCTATCAGCTCATTCTGTTCTGATGATGATGATACTGGAAGGAATTAAGAGGTGTGGAAGCAGTCCCAGTTTGCTTGTCCCGTGAAGGGACAAGGGAAGCATGTGCATCTTTAACCAACTGCATTCAATCAGAGATCTAAGCTTGCAGATACCGCAGTGCATGCACACCCACTAACAAAGCAGGATCCACCCTAACAGAAGGAAAAAACAGGAAAGTAGTGCAAAGTATTACACAACTTTAATAGACTAAAGTTGTTGGGTTTGTCATCATTTGTTATTTCTCACGATCCCTGCGATACATAAACCAGAACAAGGTACAAATTATTTTCCTACTTTCTCTAAAGAACAGTACCATTTCTGTGGGACACAATTTTAAACATATCTAATTTCAAAATTTAAATTTGGCTTACCATAAATGAAAGGGTTGACATAAAACTGATTTGCATAGCAGCAATTACTTACATTTTCAGTGTCTGTGCAGAGCAGTGAATGAGAACTTAAATCAAGGACTTGTAGTTGGAGTCTTGCTGCTTCCAGCTCTAAAGACAGATTCTCAGTTTGTTTTTTTTCTGCTGCCAGTTTGCACTCCATCTCCACAGTCACATTATTCAATTTCTGCTGCCATTCTTCCTTGTCAAATAGATTTTGCTGTTTGAGATTATCTATTTCTTTTCTTTCAGAAAGTATAATTCGTTTCAGCTCTTCTATTTCCTCATTTTTCATATTCTCTTGAATGTGAAATTGGTCTTCCAGCACCTTGATGGCCTTCTCATATGTCTGACACAGCAGCTGAAGTTCTTCAGGTGTTCTCTCTTTGTTAGATTTTCTAGGAATAACACTCCTGGGCTCTCTAACAGAGTCCAGTTTGTGATCATTATGACAATTTTCAACCAAAACTTTTGTTGCACCTTCTGGAATTATTTCTGCAGAATTGTTCAGCCAATTCGTTTCCTCTGTCCGTTTGCACGTACCACTGTTATAAGAATCAAGCACCTCACTCACATTCATAAGACAGAGGCTTTCAAAAAGATCTGAAGAAGAAATTGTGGACTTAGTTTCATCTAATTGGGACAGTGTGTCATTTTGGCTAGAAGATAGCAGCACTTTCAGAGAATCTAGATGAGCATTGCTCAGACTCGTTGACAACGCAGAATTTTCTGCCTTCAGTATTTCAATACAAGACCGTAGCTCAGATATCTTTGAGCTCATACTGCAGTGCTGTTCATATAACTTCATGTAGTCATCCTGGAAAGACGAAAGCTTCTCTCTTACTTCAGCAAAGTGTAGTTTAACTTCTTTGCTGGACAATTTTAAATCTTCATAGTCAGAACTGGGTTCAGTACTGCATTCTTTAAGTCTGAAGGACATTTCCTCATTATCAAAATACATTCTCAAATCGCTGTTATCACTTTCATCCATAAGTTCGTCAGGAAAAATAGATTTACCCACTTGCAAATTTTTATCTGCATTCATTATGTTCTCTTTCTCTGTCACTTTATTAACACCTGTGATGCCATTGGGTTTTGAGTCTTTAAATCCAGAGGCTACTGCAATGTTCTCACTCTGCAATGCCTCACACATTTTCTCGAGCTTGCTCAGATTGTTTGTCACTACCTGCAAGGATGATGCCAGCAAGACTGCTGAATAACTTTCATCCATTCTTCTTTTGCCACAATTTGGGGAAACATTGTCATAATTATACTCCAGTGAGTGGCCATCTTCATCTAATGCTGTAAGGAGAGAATCTGAAGTTTTCAATTCTTTAACAGACAGCAGTTCTTGCTGCAGTCTTTCTTTCTCTCTCACACTTTTCTCAAGTTCTGCTTCCACACCTTTCAAAGCAGTCTCCAGTTGCATCACTTCTAACTTGTAGTTCTCTAGAGAGAGCTCTCTATCCTCAAAATCCATTTGAAGAAGCTCAAGTTTAACTTTGTATTTATTCAGCTCAGCATCTTTTTCTTCCATCGACTTCCTCAGCTCTTCTGAATGGATTCTCTGTTCACAACTAACATCACACATTAGAGCTTCACTTTTTGTTTCTAGCTCCTTCCCCAACTGCTCCTTGTCATGGAATACAATTCCACATTTCTCTTGCATTGTATTTTGTGTCACCCTGACATTTAACATTTCCTGTCTTAAGCAGTCAAGCTCCATAGAGGGCACATGTTGGATACTGGAAAATTCTGACTGCAGTTGCTGAAGTTCTTGAACCAAATCTTTTTTTATTTCTTCTGAGGCTATTAGCTTACATAAGATATCTTTGTTCTCACTAAACACCTGCTTCTCTTCTTCTAATTTTGCTTTCTTTTCCTCAGTTGTCTGCTCTCTCAGAATGCTTATCACATTTGCGTTTTCTTCTTCCACTGATTTATATTTTGCTTGCAAAACTTTAAGCTCTGTTTTGATTTCTTCAGTTTTTGATTCAAGACATTGTCTTTCCTCCTTGTGTCTTTCAGACATTTCAGAAATGATTTCTTCTCTTTCCTTTAAACTATCAGAAATACTTTTATTTGCTTCCAGTAAAGTTATTTGTTCTTGCTCTAAAGCTCTGCTTAAATCCTTAAGGGCTGCATTTTCTTCAGTAAGTTCCTCAATTTTTTTGCTATATGAGCAAATCATTGAAGACATGTCCTCCTTCTCTGAATCCCATGTTCCAGACATGAGCTTCAGCTCTCTTACTGAATCCTCAAGCAATTTATTATTGATCTTTAAATCCTGAAGCTCAGCTTGTTGGTTTTCTAATCGTTCATTCAGAGTTTGCAGTTGCATGTCCTTTTCCTCACAAATAGCTGAAGTTTTTTCAACTAATTTCTGACGTGCTGAAATATCTGCTTGCAAGTTACTAATATGCTGTTTAGTTTCTGCCACGAAGTTTTCATGCATCTGTTCTATGTTAAATAATCTTTCTTCTGTTTCACCCTTTATTTGCAGCAAGTCTTCATACTGCTGCTGCTGATTTGAATTCTGCTGCTTTTGAGCCAACAAGGAAATCTCAAGAGAAGAGATCTGATCTTGTAAAATGGCGAGATCCTTAGTTTCCCCTACTTCTGGAAGAGCTCTTGAGCATCCATGATCCTCAGCAATCGAGTTATTTGCTGCAAGTTGCATATTATCTAAAACAGTTTTATCCTGACCATTTTGTAAATTAACTTCTCCATCTTCTGTCACTTCTGAAGTATCTTTTGCTTTTACAAGACAACAGATTTTTTCATGTTCACCAAGCAGGTCATGGTAACATTGCTCCCTTTGCAGTCCTTCACTTGCTGCTACCTGTAACATTTCTTCTAATTCACCAACTTGGTTGGTAAGCTGGAATATTTTACAGGACATATTTTCTATCTCTTTACAGTACTTTTTATCAGAACATTCCGCTTTCTGCTGAAGTTCATCAAAAGCCTTTTTTTGTTCTTCTAATTCTGCACTTTTACATTCCAGCATGTCTTTAAGTTCTCTGATCTCTGTGCTTTTCCTGTCACTTTCAGTTTCCATCATTCTGAGTTTCTCAGTATGCTCATGATTTCTGATTTGCTGACTTTGAAGGGAACTCTCCAGGTCCTTAATATGAGCCAGCATACCTTCCTTTTCAGACTTAAATTTATTTATAAGATGATCATGTTCATTTTTCCACTGAGAAAAAGCAGCAGCCTCTTTTTGCAATTCTTCACATTCTGTTTGCTTGAATCCAAGCAGCCTCTGCAAAGCTTCTGATTCTTCCTCCATTTTACTTATTTTACAGTTTTGTTCTTTAATATAATTATCTTTTTCCTTGAGCAGGTCTCTGGTAGAATCTTGTTGCTTTTCCATGTCAGCTAAAGCAGTTTTCAGCTTCTCCATCAAAAAACAGCTCTCTTGCTCTTTCAATTTTTCTTCCAGTAAGTTCAGCTCTGCTTCCTGAGCAGTATTCTTATCTATAAAAGAAAGCAACATCAAATTTTTGCCAGTCAATACTGGTAAATCTACTGCTAACTGTCTAAATGAAATATTACTGTTTATTTCTATTATTTTCATGTCCAAAGCATTACTCTCAAGTTATAACACTGGATAAAGGATTGTTTAGATCACCTTAGGCTATCAGACACTAGGTACTCATAGACCTTGTGAACTTTCCACTCTGAAGTTTCATACAAGTCTGTACTCCAAGCTGGTCGGTCCTTACTTGTCAGGTGTAACTACCTGTTGCTTCCATGTCTCACTTCCACCAAATTTTTATATAAAAGTGTGGGGGGGTTCTGTTTGGTTGTTGTGTTGTTTGTTTTTTTTTTTTTTTTTTTTTTTTTTAAACAGGACAGGTGTCATTCCAGTAGGAGACCTTCTCATGGGTCACTCATACTCCATTTCTGCCAAAGACTATCTAAGTCTATATTTAGTCATTTTCTATAATTGTTGTAATTGTTTCCTTGCCTTGATAGGAACAGACTAAGAATCACAAAGGATAAGTACGGGGCAGGCAGGGGGAAAAGCGTTACATTCCACTAGCTGGCTGGTCAAGGCTGCTACTTTTCTGTATGATCAAATACAGAATCATCAGTTGAAAGGCAATGAAAAGTTTGGTCATCATTTTAAGGTGAGCAGAATCAAATTCAAAAGCTTCATTTTGAAATCTTACATGAAGTTTGATGGATGCACAGAAACAAGGGGGATGCAGAGAGACAAGGGGGAATCTATCCTCTTTTTTTAGTCAGATCCAGCAGAACTGCAAGGATTATTTCAACTCAATTCCTGAAAAACTGTGTTCTCAATTAGAAACAAACACTGAAAGTAAGACTCAGCTGTGGTTACATAACATTTTCCTACCTTTTTTTTTTTCTTTTTTTTAAACTTTGTGAAACACGTGAAAATACAAACCAGAAGTTTTCTGGCTTAAATAATTTTTTTAAAAGTTTAAAAATACTGCTACGAAATTCAGTTTGCTGATAAGTTCAGTACAGTTTGATTAATTTTAAAATTGTGTATCTTCAGGAACCGTATATGGCCATAGATAAAAATTAATTTCCATTTAGGACAAACTCAATGTTGGATAAAAGCACAGTGGAAACCTTTTTACTTAATTCACAATGAAACTTACAAGATTGCAGGAAACTTACATCACTAAACATGCAACAGGAGGTCCGCAAATTTAAATACATAACTTACTTTTCACCTCTTCTGCAAAATTCTGGCTCTGCTTTAAAGACTGCTTGATCGTATTTAGTTCTTCCTCAAGTTGGTGGAACTCTTTGCATTTTTTTTCAAGTTGACAGTCAAGAAGATTTTTCTCCCGTTTCACTTCCTAAAACAAAGCCAAGTAAGACCATATTTCATATGAATTGCCAAGAAGATGAAATAATTCATTTTATTTAAATCAAAAGAAAGATATTCCATTAGGTTCTATTAAGTCTTTGGGCAGCTATGGCTGGGGCCCTAAGCACCGCTTGGGAACATAATCTGAACTGTTCTTAACTAGCTGACAGCATCTGAGAGATGCTGCCAGTTAACCTTGTTAGCATGCCCCTTGTTTGCATAGAGCAAACAGCTCCACACAACCTGCCCCAAACAGATTGGGACAGGACAGAACATACCCTACAAAAGTCTGAGCTGGTGAAGTCAGGCTACTTTCCCAAAGCAACAAAGGAAGCAAATCCCTGCAATGCCATCAAAAATAACAAGAAATGTATAGATCAGATTTCCCCTATCATCTCATGCAGAGACAAGTTCTCATTACACTGATCATCATCATCATGGCAATACTGGTCAATTTCATTTAGAAGTGCTTACTGTTTTAGATGGTTGTTTTGCCATTAGAAGTATTTTCTTCCAAATACACTGAATTTAAAAAAAACAAACACACACAAACACAAACCAAAACACAAACAAAACTATGTAACTATGTTGCACACAGGAAGCTAAAATAAAAGTTCTTTTAAGGAAACTAATCCTTTTTTTCCAAACTCTTGTGATGCTGGACAACAGATGGCATGGAACTGGCATGGCCCAATTGGAAACAGGCCATCAATTATTCATCCATTTACTACTAGCAGATGGGCAGCAATTCACAAAAGCCAAGCTCAAGAAATGGAAAGGTCTAGATGAAAAAAATTAAAAGCTTGCTGGCATAGCAGGCTTGTTTTTGCAACAACATAAATAAATCACCCTCAGAACATGATTAAAATTGTCACTGTCACTAACAGTTACTTTCCCTTCTACTCCATAGCCTTCCCAACCCACTGTTTAAAAAAAGAAAAAAATCCAATCACATAAGTTCAACGAAGAAAGTTTTCTAGTAATCTTAACAATAATTTTTCAAAGGACAAGTGTCCAAACTTCTTGCATTCAAAGTACCATATGCAGACAAAATACAAACACAAACTAAACAAGCCTGTTCATGAGAAGATCTAGGGTGATCTACAGGAAAAAAACCAAACAAGTTGAAGGCATTCAAATGGCTGAAAGGTCCAATTATTTTGATATGGTGCAAACATTCCCATTAAGTACCACTCAGCAAAACCCAGGAATCCATAATTTAATGGACTAAGTATCTGAGATTGGAAAGTGTAAATGACTGGTTAAAGCTATAAGCCAAAGAATCCATTTGGTTTCCATTTAGCTTTCAGTTCGACTTGCACACTGTATTACTCAAGTTAGCCGCTCAGCAAGTGTCCCTTGAAAAAACAAAAACCAAGCTAAAGCAAACTTCAGGACCTATACATAGGTAGTACTTGTTATTCTGGAGAAACCCTTATAGGGCAGGATTATGAGCAGTTTAGGGACTGACTGACCAGTTTTTCCAAGAATAGTTGTGGGCTTGCATGCATCATCAAAATGTAGACCATACGCTAAGATGCCAGAACTGCTAAGCTATTGAGATATCACCATTGCAAAGCTCAGTAGTCCTCAGACGAAGCGTATCCTGTATGTCTTACACATGGATCTGTTCTGCAACATTTTTGGAACACTAGTCTTATTATAAGGTAAGGACTAAAAACAGCAGTGGATTAACCAGTGGAAAACAACTATATTCTCCACTGGGTAGCTGTACCATTAGTGTAAGACCACAACAATTTCTCTTTAATAAAGGAAAAGAAATGCCAATCTCACTCTTTGTTTTCTTTCGCTATTAAAAAAAAAAATCTACTGTCAACAAAGCCTCCAAGACTTTGAAACAATTTGATGCAGTATTTTGCATTATATTTATCAATGAGAGCGAGGAAGACAGGCCATGCCCCAAGTTCTTCTAACATATACCACACTCCTCATGTGCGAATCTTAAGACAGAGGACTGTAGTGTTACTGATTTTTTCAGATATTACAATCTCCCCCAGATTAAGCTTCTTTATAAATTTATTGGTCATGTTCTAATACAATATGACTGTCACCAGCTGTTCAGTTGTCTGACCAAGGCAAACAAATAGGAAGAATATAATCTGCCTACAGTTACAGCCTAGTAAAATGCATACAACACTGGTAGATAAAACAAAGCACACCCAAGAATTTGCAGAAAAAAAGTATTTCTACATATTAGATGTTCTCTGGCAATGGGATCTCAAGAAACTGTATCAAATCTAACCTCACTCCATAATTTCAAAGCCAGACGAGGCACCAGCACACAAGATCTGATTAAAACAATTTTATTTTTTTGTCTAAAAATATGAATGATTACATTAAAAATGCACAGTAGGTTGATGGAGGCTTTCCTCCTCTGGGATACATTGGAAGAACAAGTTATCTGGATTAGCTTACCACTGGAAGGCACCAGTTACAGTTAGTTACTAAATAGGTTTCAAGGACCACTATCTGGCATCAAGGCCAAGTGGCATAGAACAGCCCATATCTGTACCACTAGTCTTCTGTCTTCCAAAACAGGTGGCTCTAACCAAACTGCTTGCTGGGAATGGTCCCAGGCTCATATGAACTCCCAAACTGTGTCTGGGAATAGTATTGAAGAGTGCTAGTCAGCTGGGCCAAAGCCACGTAAAGTGCTGTTCTAACAATTAACAGTATAAACAGTCACATTCCAACAGCTGGGAATGTTCCCAGACATTGTAATCTACCAGCATGAATGCACCTAAAGTTTCACAATATATTAAAAGCTGTACCATCATTTGTGCTGATCTGAACAAAGAACACTATTTCAATTTAAATTTATTCATAGAATTTTGACTGGTAAATTTTTGATAAAAATAATGCCACATTATTTTTATGTCTTCTCATTACAACAGGCAACAAGCAAAACAAGTGTTTAAATAAAAGTGACATGGATTACGGAGGTATTGAGCTCCTTTTTTACTTGTTTCTCCAAATAAAGGATAAAATTTGCATTGAGAGCTCTCTAGTAGCACAGTGGAAACAATTTTCAAGTGTAGCCACTAAAATTGCCACCGAAGCAAAACGAAAAAGTAACTGAGAAGACAAAGGAGATATTACAGTGAAAAGTTTTCTGCATGTGTGAATATGAGCTAGTATGGCAGCATCCAAAGACTTCTCTGAATTTATCTTCATGTGGGAGAAGTTTTTACAGCAATGTATATATGTTGGACTGTGTTTCTTCAAAGAAAAATGCTTTTTTTTTTAAGAGGATACAGCACCGTACAAAATCATTGATTTTGGCACTGTGCATCAAAGCAGTAGTCAATGATTCTAGAATTTACTTTTAAAATCAGACAAGCATTGATACATTTTTATTTCAGGACCAAAAGCAAGAATCTCTTGAAACAAAAATCTATCTTTGATAAAAGATAAATCCAGCATGAACTAGAACCCTATCAGCAGCATTACAGCAGTGAACCCTAACTGCACAAACAATTCCACGAATTGCATTAACCTATGTGACATTACTGAAGACCTCATTTTGTTACAACTAAGATACAGCATTAAGATAATCCATAAGTGTTCAACAATTGCTTATGGGAAAATCCACTATTTGAGCAAGTGCTCGACAGTACTAGTGTTTACACATTGCCAATTTATGCTATCAATTCTGTCAACTACTCCTCTGCATTCGATACCTCAAAGCTTCTTGTCAAATCAGTTTCCTTTGCCCGAGCCACTAATACAGCCTGCTCTGCTTCACGCAGCTTCTGAGTGAGATCACTGGTATCACGTTCCAAGCGTTGTTTCACTGCCATTACCTGTAAGAAGGTTGAAAATCAATGCTGTATTCATAGGCATAGATAACTTTTTTTTTTAAACTCCCATTCTTGAACTCCAACATTCTACTACAAAATAAAACTACATTATTTTATCCCACCATAAGCCTAAGGTTTCTTGACTGGTTTAGAAAATAGCTGCTTATTGCCTTTCCACTCCTTTGTCTCTAGCCAGAAAGATGGTATGTCTCTAAAATACATGTATTTTTAGACTGTCTGAAATTGGATTAATACATCCAAATCGCAGTTACATCACCACAATGGTACCTGTACGATACAAATAAGATCGGGAATGTAATAGCCTTTTTGCTAAGATATGAGAATCAGAAAGTTAGGATCATAACTGCGCTTACTGCTCCATTGACACAGATTTTATAGAAACTGACCAGGTTTTAGCTCTTTCAAATTAGTCATATTGCTCCAGATTAAAAAAGAAGAAAATGCCATTATCAGGTCAAAAAAGAGGGGGGAAGAAGTCTATTCTAGGTCATTAGCTAATAAATTAGCTTTCTTTGAGAAAGAACTGAAAGACACCTGTTTTTCTCTCTATGAAATCAATTCATTCAGTAAGCATATACAAAAAAAGAAATCCCCACTGAAAACTTTTCATTGAATATATTCCCATGGCTATGCTTCTACACTAAAACAAGCCTGCAAGAAGCTGTTGTGTCAGAAATACTGTTTCAGTGCAGCCTGCCTGCTAATGGGGTTTCTCAATTTAACTTTGAAAAACTTTGGCCCTTCCAGTCAGCTCTGCTGCTTTGTAGCTGCTCAGCAGAGTTTTTTTGAGGCTTTTAAATATTCCCCTTTCCTGGTCACCCATTCTTCAGGCTTGTGCTGCTTTCTAACCTTGAAACTGTGATTTTGTGACAACAGATGTGTTCTATTAGCTAGTTGCTGCCAAAGCTGTGGAAGTCCTCCTTCATACTGATGTTCCTCACTACACAAGCCCTGACACTCATCTGATTCTGTGGAGAACCAGTTCAGAGACTTAAACTGATAGCAAATACTTGTGCCCATGTACATATATGCTCATTTACATACAATTTTTTCTTTGCTTTTAGCTCCTGTATCAGCTCTCTGCAAGGTCACATGAGGGGCAGCACTGCTAAAAAAAGAGGGACCAGGACTGCATGGCCAGGGTGTATGAAATGGCATTGCTGTTCCAAAGAGCAACTAGCCATAGATCAGTTAGTTTAGCTCTATCATGAAGCTGCACCTCTGCACATTTTCTATAGAAGGTGTCTCTTGTGATCAGCCTTAAATCTTTCTGAGACAGGAGCAGCTATTTCAGCTGCACTATTCTGCATTTACATCTCCTTCCGTGTGGGAAGTGGACTAGCCCAAATTTCTAAAAGCCTTACATTCAAATACATAGTATTTCAGTGAAAAAGGGTAAATACAGAACAGCTAATACAAACTATACAAAACATTAAGAAAATCCCCCCACATTAATTGCTTTTTGCTTTATGTATAATTAAATTAAGGCAGTACTTCTGAGACAAATAAATACCAGCTCTAGTAGAAGATTTTAATATAAAAAAGCCTACTTTGTCAAATTCTGCCTGCAGAGCATTGAAGTCACTTTTGGCTTGCTGTAGTTCCTGATTCAGTTTGTTTCTTATCTGGTTGCACTGCTGATCCAGTGTTTGTAAGGAATGTTGCTGACAAGAGAGTTCCTAGAAAAGAGTAGCAAAGAAATAAACAGATAACTGCAGCAAGTCTCTGTTTTTGGTTACTAGCATGATAACTGATTTTCATTAGCAGATACTGCCTGCTCAGAGACACTTGTCTTACACAGTGAACAACAGTTTAAAAACAATTTTGATGCATGCTGCAAATGTCACAGCAGCAAGAATGGCCCTAACCCAATTTCTGTCATCTGCTTAAAAACTCCATTACAGCAACATTCCCATCACAGAAAGAGGGGAAAAAAATTAATCTAAAACTAGTGAAAGTAATGGTATTAAAATTCTTCATCTTCAAGATAAGTTTCATATAAGAATTACATTGCAAGCGGACAAATTAATCTCTGCTGTTATTTACTGACCATACTACTATTTACTTACCATTCTGTAGGGTTGATTTTTTTTCTAGGAAAATTAAAAAAGGACTGAGCAATAAGATAATCTTACAAGGGCAGTCATGAAAACTGCACAAATAGTGTTCCCTAAACAAATGTCCTGAAATGTGCAGAGGAACATTATAGTTCATGTGCACCTTACAACATGCCAAGTAGGCATCCATTAGAATAAAGAGCTGTACTTACCATTTCTCACGAGGCCTGTTCCTATACTTTTGGACCTTATAGTTCTGATTCTACACAGATTTCAGAGGTTTATTAGGATGTGAAACAGCAGGAGGTGTGAGGGTAATAAAAAGCAATGAAGGAAAAAAACCAAGATACTTTTCAGCAATAATTGCTATGCAAAAGTTAAAATTTGCTAGGAGAGCATATTACAAGATACTTGTGAAGGGGAAAAGGCAATAAAGCTCTTGAGCTTCTCTTACTAGTTTTAGAGTATGTGTAGTTTCTTCACACAGTCAAGCTGCTTCACTAAAAAACACAATACTATATTGTCACGAGACAAAATAGAAGAAAAAACCCTAAAACTAAAAAAAAAAAAAACACACAAAAAACAGCAGAACGGAAATGAACGGAATGTTCACAGTGAAGGAACTAGGGCTGACATTTTCTGCAATGTGGCTCTGGCTTTCAGGTGCATGAACCTCCTGCACACAAGTCAGTGTATTTTAGGCAGTCATATCTGTGAAATGATGCCAGCACCCCTCGCATTCTGCTCCAAAGCAAAAACAGCGAAAAAGGCCCAAGCACTACCTACACCAGTAAGATATCTAGTAAACAAATAGCTCTTGTTTATCAGGGAAAGTACGGATGAGTGTGAAACTGTCATAAACAGAAAGCCCAGAAAGATCAATGTTAGTATATGTGTGCGTGTGTGTGTATATACATATGAAAAAAATAAAATCTTGCATTTTTCGGCCTAGAACCCAATATAGATGTCTGCAACTGCATTCCCACCCAAGGTGGTGACAGAAGCACTATCCAATTTAGAAAGGAAAGATGTGACACCAGCGGGGTGTCACAGTAGCTAGCTCTAGTAACTATTGTGGAGTAAAGTGTGTATTAGCTCCAAAGAGCTATTCTGCAAACCTCTGGTCAGGAGCATTTCCTAAGCTCATGCAAGGAGGCTCTTTGGACCCTAGTGCACTCCTTATTAATGAAGCAATGACTTCAATATTTTTATGTCCCAAAGCATTCCAGTAAGTATTGCTACAGCTGACGGACTGAAAAGACATTTCTAAGCCCTATGTGTTACAGTGTAAGAGAGAAACTGCAGAAAACCTTCCTTTCTTTAGATGAATGCTCAAAACAAACAAAAATAGTGCCTCCTCTAGTTTTAGACATCAAAAAATCAGTTATACATATCTAACCAAAAAGCGAAGGCTCCTTTCACTGCCAGCAGGCAAACACACAGCTCCAGAGTAAAGACCCACATCTAGGGCATCTGGAATAACCTGCCTTCTGAAGGTGCTTCTGTCTCTGCAGACTAGAGGCCTAAGTAACAAGCTAACACTGACACCTAAATTTCAGATGTCTGGAGTGAAGTGATATGAATCTCATCTTTTTAAGTTGAAGCTTGAATGGAAATATTTAAATAAAATTTGACAGAGAACATTGGCAACTATGCCCTGATGCAAGTGCAACTCTGAAAATAACCTGTGTTACCATCTCAGAACAAGGCCTGGAGCTTCTCAGGCCTTTCTGAAAGTCTATGAAACGCATTCCTGGACCTCACCTGCCTTCTAGAAACAGAAATGTAATAAGGAACACACCAGCAAGGTTTTACAGGATGCAGTTCAGTAGGACCAGCACCACTATCTAGGTTTCACAAAGGGAAGAAACCCTCCCTGAGGAAATAGCACAGATCGGAATTTCCACAATATTACACAAATTTGGATGCAAGACTGTGTAAAACAGACCCTTTAAATTGGACTTGACAGCCAAACATTATAAATAAATTAACATTAAACAAACTTCATAAAAGCCAGTAACAGATCACAAACGCTACAGAAAAGAGTTCTTCATGGTTAATGGCCTTGCTGAATAGCCTAGAATGACAGTATGTGGATTTATGTATTAGTCTGATGAAAGCCTTTTTCTTTCTAACTAAAAATAAGTTCTCCTTCACAGGAGTAGTTCCTGTGCATGGCACCTAAACTGCCTGAAATCCAAGCTCTCAGATATTGACACAAGCTGTAGCAACAAACAACCCATGTGGAGGATAACGTGCTGCTTCTCTGAAAGAAGATCTCAGAAATACCATATTCTTAAATGATCCCACTGAATAGAGAGGGCCAGATTGAGGACCCTGGGGGGCCTATCCGGCCCACGGGCCGTAGTTTGAGGACCCCTGCTCTATTGGGATATATGGTTTCAGATTTTCAGTTAACTTTGCAACTTTTAGCTTTCTATCAAATGTAATTACAATTAACTGAAAAGCATATACAGAAAATAAGCCATGTGATTTCATCTCCTCAGGAAGTCAAAAGTTCTTCTTGCCTTACCTGCTGGTATTCCTTCTCCTTTGCCTTTATCTTCTGTTCTAAAGACTGACGAGCACTCTCAGCGTTTTGTCTTTGGCAATTCAGTTCTTCCAACAATCTTTTCACCTTTTGCTCCATCGCTTGGACCTACAGTAATTTAGTTATCAATCACAAGTGTTAAAAATGCAAGCGATGTTTTATTTAAATGTATATGCATTCATATAAGACGACTAATTTCACCTACTAAAAATGCTCTAGCAGTCATATAATCTACAGCATAACTTGAGCTGGTACCATATGAATTCTTAGCAACCCAAAGTACTAACTCATACTTGCATATGTTAGTGAGCATACATATATATAGACAGAATTTATATACTTATATACATAGTTAGGTGTGTGTATATATATACATATATGCATATACACACACAAAATAATAAAATTTCTTCAGAAAAATCAATGGTTTTGACAGTCTACAGAAATGCACTGCATCTGACAAAAATAGATTATATTTTTCAGTACCTCAGGTTGCTATGAATTAAGAATGACCACTAACTGCTAAATAACGATACATCTGGACTGAAAATGACTGGATATTCCACTGAATTTCAGAGTGATTCAGCATATTTATTTGTATAGGAAAAGAGAGACAACTATCTTAGCCTACTTCAACAACAGAAGAGTTTTTCACAATTTAAAATGTAATTAAAAACAAAAAGTGTCTTAAGAAACAGGTAGTACTATTGGGGTGTCTGGTTATTAGGCACAGACTGCAGGGATTGTGAGCTCCTGCAAGATCACACGGAAACCTGCCTGCAGAAGGGTTGCAAACCTCACAAG
Source organism: Falco punctatus (assembly GCF_963210335.1). Classification (NCBI taxonomy): domain Eukaryota; kingdom Metazoa; phylum Chordata; class Aves; order Falconiformes; family Falconidae; genus Falco; species Falco punctatus. The sequence continues at coordinate 24,120,181 of NC_137592.1, read as the reverse complement.
ATGTGAAAATACTTGCTAACACAGAGGAGGTCCTGTGGTTGAGGTCTGTGCACACAGTACACTGAAGTACACAAGGGGCGTGCCAAACAAGTTCAGGCTATGAGGCAGGAAACCAAAATCCAGAATCTCAATGCAGTTCTACATCCAAAGCCTGGGCAGCAGGCAGAGATTCAATTTCAGTGTGAGAAAGAAGAAACAGAACAGAAAGGAACAACCTTCAGATGGTGAGAAGGAACCTTCTGGAGAAGGTGCTGCACTGCACCTTAAGAACAGACTGCACCTCAATTCAAATTGGGCCAGTCAGTCCTACTCCTCCTCATCCCTCCCCAGGCACGTTCCCAGCGATATAACCTTGCTCCTTCCCTTGTGCTGGATTCAACAGCCCTTTGATTCCTTAGTAAAACAATTCAGCTCTCAAACCCATAGTAAATTCATAAGGCAAAATTAAATATGCAATACCCTTATCATTTAGGAGGTTGAATCAAGTCATTTGGAGAATCAAAAAGAAAGACTTTTTCAGAGCAACTGAGCTGCTAGGTTGGGTCAGCTGTCTTCCCACAAATTCACTCTGGCGACAGTGCCTTTACGTCGTCAATGGACTGTGTCAAGAATATGATTTTACCTTTCTCACAGCCAAGACTCCCCCCTAAACCAGTTCTCACAGAGCTAGCAATGCAAAAAATGTCACTGTTTCTCTTAACAAGCAGAACAATTAACCCTCAACATGCAAAGGGTTTTTGTTTTTTGAGTTTTTTTAAGGACCGATACAGAGTTGTGGGAAGCAGCAGTTTTCCAACATACTTCAGTAGTATGTAGAAACTCGCTGACAAAGATGGGTAACAGTTATTAAACCCTGAGAAGATACACACAGAAATGTATTTTTTCCTATCCTTTAGATGAAATCATAGTAGAAAAAAAAAGTAAAAAGATGGAATTATGATATCTGCGCACTACTTTCAAATTTGTCAAATGCTGTGAAAAAGGACTTTTGGAAGGTAATACAACTTGATTAATCAAGAGAACTTCTTACTCGTTACCTGCTGCAGACTGAATTGTATCATTTTAAACACTGGTGTCCTCCTCTTCTTTGCATGATTATGAAAAAAAATCTAAACCGCTTCACATTTATATATGTATGTATTTAAATGCACTGTTAATTCTTCACTAAGCAAATTGCACTATCCTTTTGTTTTTTTACTATGAATCCAGACTCTTTAGGATTACGTTGTGAAAGCCCATTTAGAAAGTATATAAATTCTCAATCTTGCATAGCATTTTTACCTAGGTTTTTTTTACACAAGTAATTTACAGTCCAAAGACTATGGTCCCACAACATCCTGTAGTATAAGCAACAGAAATGGATTTTCAGCCAGTTGCACGACAGTCTAGTTAGGGTCAGAACCTGCCAGCAGATGCCACTGTTGCTCTATGCAACTGGATCAGAGACTTCCCCCCCCCCCCCCCCCCCCCCCCCCAACATTCCAGTCTTGCCCAAGGATGAAAGGTATTTCTTCAGGTGGTATAAGAACCTTCCAGAAAATGGGAGACTGCTAACAAGTATTTATTTTTACAGGTAATACATATTAAACTAACACAGTTCTCAAAACTTGATCCTCAGCAAATGCTGAAAAACTTATCCGAGAACCTTGGTTCTCATTAACATAGCTGAACTTAATACGGGGAATGAATTGTAAGGACTGTTAGAAGATGTGTGATGCAACATCTTACCTGTGCATTAGCTTGATCAAGTTGTGTTCTCATTTGATTCAGTTTATCTCTGGTTTTGTTCAGAACTTTATCCTTCTCTGTTAACTCCGACTTCATTCTGTCCAGCTGCAGTTCAGTCTCTTTATGTTTATTCATATGGGATTTCTTCACTTCTTCCTGAGCTTGCAGTTGTTGTTCTAGGTCTTTAATAGTGGAATTTAACTCTGAGTTTTAGAAACAGTAAAGATTAAGGATACTTTCTGCTTTGAAAGGTACATTTTCCAGGTACTCACATTTCCACATTCTAAAATATTTAGTATGTTTGGTACAACCCAAGTTCCCAGCACAGAGAGACACCCTGTAAAATGTTCAGCAAGCTACAACAGAAGTTTCACTTCTCTTCTACTACCATGTCAATGACTAAAACTACCAAGACCAAAAGATAGTTGACTTTACACCAGCAATTTTCACTTCATAATATATGAGAACACAGCAGAATGTGAGGTCAGGCACAAATGCTGCACAGGCAAAGGTAATTTGTTCCTCTGATGGTTTGGTTTTGTTTGTTGTTAAGCACAAAGAAACATGTCATTTGACATTATTTTTTTTTTCCATTTTTAAAAGGAAAAATATCCACTACAAACACTTGTTTGGGGAATTTTAAGTCTCTGCTTCCAAGAGGCTTTCCAGCTATTGGGCATCTTTAAATACAGCATTTTCTATTTTAATCTTTGTCCTGGCCCAAAGCAGCACATGTATAAAATGAAACCAAGTGATCTCGTCACAATATGCATCAGGAAGTTTACCTACCAAAATCACAATACAATTTTACAGTAGAAAACATCAGCCAGCTACAGGGAGTGTTATCCAGAAATACTATTATACTACTATTAATTTTTGTTAAAACCCAACAAACATCTTCCTGATGCTGAATTTATAAGGCTTCCAAGCTGAAAATGCCTTCTAGACTGAAGTTTTACAAGTAGGTATTTGAATAAGCAGTTTGGAGAGTACAGGAAGCTGTAAAACACTCCTACAAGAAACAGGTGAAAAGCTGGTCCAAATAGTAGGCCTAAGTAAATATTCACCAAATCCACAACAAACCAAATTATTTGCTCTCTTCCAACTATCAGATATCATGAATGATTATTTCTTCATAACCATACGCACAATACAAGATCAGATCTTGCTTTCTTCATTTTTGCATCATACTTCATCCTGTGCTTCCAGTAACACCCATTATGGACCAACTCAGTTATGCATTAACCATGTTCAATCAATGAATTTTTAACACAAGTACTGCTCAGCCATAAATCTTAGGAGTCATACAAAATTAAGGAAGCAATATGATTTAACTTAACAGTGAGATATAGTGAAATCCTTAAAGAGTTTTTTAACTCTTAATTCCATTGCTCGTGGAACAATTCTCTTATGAAAGGAAAATGGCCTTCTCCAGTATGATGCCCGCTACCCACCCCAAAAATACAAACTCCTCCCTTCTAACTCTCACAACCCTTGTGTAAAAGATACCACAGCTGATGGATCTCTGTGTACTAGCTGATCATTGAAAACACACGCACCAGCAGCCCACTGGGCTAGCTGCCAAAGGCAACAACAGGTATCTTTCTCTTTTCCCCACTAAAGCACTAATTTCAATACCTCTCTTCTATCCACACACCAGCTTTCATGAAACCATATAGAAAACTGCCTCTGGGTTTTAAAGAAACTTATCAGATACCTTGGTTCTGTGCTCTTAGCTGGCTCACGAGTGAAGCATTACAATTCTCAGCAAACCTGTTGTCAAGCTCATTCTTCTCTGATATTATATTAGAATTTGGGGTTTGCCATAGAAAAGAGGATGTTGTAGAAATTCCCCTTCCAGGTGTTTCTCTATTTCTAGATGGTATCTTTTCTTGTTGCCATGAAAACACAGATGAAGAAGCCTGATGGCGAGCAATCTCCCTGTGACTCAAAGAGCTTTGAGGATGAGGCTGATTTATTTTCTGTGTTCAAGGAAAAAAAAGGATCTACCTTTATACAGCTCCATATCCAACATACAACAAAATAATTTATTAATAAGTAGAAAATAGGTTGTGGTCATTTCACATTTTTCTAACATCACATCATCCAGTGCAACCAGTGCAAACTACCGATTCATATAGTTGGGTTTTATACTATATAAATTAAACAACTTTAACCCAAATATCCAAGAATAGCTGATACTATAAAAACAAACAAGGATCTCCAAAAAAGCAGTCTGATCTGTGTGTCTTTACAAATAACATACCCAGATTTCTGTCTTTTTCAAGACAGATCCCATCATTTACCTTCTATGTTTTTCAAAATTGAAGCCTACATTTTTGCAGGCAAGTGCTGACAGGAGCCAGCTGCAAGAAATACAGAAGTCTAGACTAACATATCTGGTATCTGACCAATATTAATTTCTTCTAGACAAACACAGCTGAATTCAGAACAGACTTATTTAAACTCATACACATAGCATACCCAAAAATTGCAATAATAAAATGTGCTGGGTACCAGATTTCAACTTCTTCCTATTGAAAAATTAAACAGAGCCAAAATACTGGGTGTTTTTTTTCCACCTTAAGTGAAAAAAAAAACACAACAATAACAAACAGTAAAGCCCCTATTGTATGCTTTAACTGGATTTGCAAGTATCTGTCATTTGAATTATCTTTTTAAACTAAATCCCTAAACCAGGTAATACCCAGCGTGACTTCTCAGCCCAACCAGAGAATGTTATGTAGGAATAACTGTGCTAAGACCAGAACTCTACAGTCCAGAATGCTGCGTCCAATCGTGTAAAGTAACTTTATAGATAAAGAGCATGAAAACCTAACCATGCACGTAGTAATCATTACCCTTATACACCACTTAAATTTACAGGGTTTCTGAGACAAAAGTTTAAATCCAGGAAATGAAAGGGGATTAATATTTTTACTGAAATATTTCACTTGTACTTTCCTTTTTGGATCTGTTTGCATTTGGGCCTTTTTACAATACTCTTTAACAAGTTGTTCTGTCATTTAACACAGTATAGTGCAATAAAATAATTTTGTTCTGAGCCTACAGAGCTCGTACTACACCTCATGAAAAGTAGGAAAACTACCATTCCCTGTTTCCTCCCTTGATCCTCACTCATCTTTGTACCATTCACTTCTACCATATCTGTTTGGAAATTAAATGAACAGAATATGCAAGGAATATTCACGATGCGAGAGCTATTTGGTTATATATAGGCAAAAGATATTTTCCAACTAGGTCTTAATTCTTTTCCTAATAAAACCCTCTTTTCCATTGCTAAACATAATATTGAAGTTTCCAGAGAACTAGCCATAATAATTACTGAATTGTTTCCTGGAATCACATCATTAAGTTTGGAGCCTGAATATACCAGGTACACATTTTTTCAGATTACATTTTCCCAGGTGTGTTACTTCAGGTTTTTGTTTTGTTTGGGCGTTTTTATGCTTAATTTTACTTACAATCTTAATTATTGCAATTATTTAGTATTACAAAATACTATGTGGTCTTCAGCCATATTATTCAACTCTTTCAGATCACTAGTTAATATGCTGAATAGCACAGTTCTTTTTATCAATGTGTTTCAGGCTTCACTGTTGATCATTCACCAGCTGTAAAAACTGACCATTTGTTGCCACTGCCCTCAATTTTTACCTTTAAATTCACATAAACTCCTCCCCCTTTTGAGAACTGTTGCATTTTTTCAGTGTTTTGTGGATATCTGGCATTATACTGAACCATACAACTCACACACTCTGATTTATTCTTAAAAAAAATATAAAAACTCTGAAAAATACTTGAGGCTTGATTTCCCTTTACAAATAAATGGTTGTTGTTTTCTCTATATACCATACCTACATTTGCATCAATAAATGTATTGTTTCTAATAATTTGCCCAGGACAAAAAGTTGGCCCTATTAAACTTATTTCCCGAAATCAGCACTGTAAGCTTTTTTTTTAAACAAAAAAATTGCATCATACTTGTCACCTTCCAGTATCAGGAGAAGAATGAAATAAGTTGCACATCACAATCATTCAGCATTCCCATACTGCAGTACCATATCAGTTCATGGGTAAATATTATCTGCATCTGGTGATTCTTTTTATTACTATTCATTTTATCAATCTATTTTAAGACTACTTCTGATTTTAATTTCAGGCTGTGCCATAGACTGAACCCCAGTAAAGGCTCTGGTATAGAAAACTTTTAAAGTCTTTAAATGGTAAATACCAAATAAAATAAAAAAAAAATATTTCAACTTTTCTGCAGTGGCCCTTTTTCCCTTGAAGGCTTTCATATTTTAGTCATCTGTTGGCCTCGGAGATTCCTTGATGTAGTTCCTACTGCTTAGGTGCTTGAAAAATGTACTAGTTTTTATTTTCTAGGGGTGTTATTTTTCATAATCTTTTCAAGGCTATTTTATTATCCTATCATATTTAACTCGGCAACACTGACACTGTTTTCTCTTGTCCTTGCTTGCACAAGACTTTCAGTTTTTGAAGGATGTGTTCTCATTTTTAATGTCCTTTTCTTTGCTATTCAATTATGCTGGCTTTTCTGGCTTCTCCAAGATTACTTCTGAATTGCAGTACACACAGATTAATTCTCTTCTTTAAAAAAATTACAGTTTAAGTGATGTAGAACATCACTAGTTTTCCACTCCATTTTCCAAGTTCACTCAGTAGTTATTTTCTTAGATATCACACATCAAACTCTCAAGATATTTACCTTAACCTGGATCGTTCTCAGTTCTAATTCTAGCTTTTTTCTTTCTTGTACTTCTTTCTTGTATTTTTCTTCTAGTTCCTCAAACTTAGAATCTACAAAGATACAATGAATACTTGTTCATAATCTAACTTATTACATAGGTAATCTTCTCTAGCCTATTGCTAAAACAGGAATGATAAAAATGAACAGCTATCAGCAGCGTCAGATCATGAGAAAGAAACAACTGTATATACAATATGTTCAGTCATTTAGGGCCTCCAAAGTACACTGGTGGGATATCTGGAACTTGACATTAGAATGAAAACAAAACCGTTAGAAGTATCCAGTGCCAGAAGCATTTTTTTAAAAAAAATGTGTCTCTAAAAAATATGTGCATATATATAATATATATAAAATAAAAAACCCAAATATACATGTGTTACATTATATATACGTGTACATATAGATCATATACTACTATTCTTTTATAATTTGTTTATTTTTCTCCCGGCAGCCTAATAGCTTTAATATCACTAAGAAGTGACCAGAAAATAAGGCTGGATTTTTTCCCCTGAGTTCCTTTCAAATGCAACAGTAATTGGACAAAGAATTTATTTAGGAATCTTCCCCTGAAATCATAAGAGGAGCATATTAGTCCAAAACAAAAGTCTTGCTTCTCTTTTCTTGAATTTTTATATAATTCTACAACTCTCTCAGGAAAACTCAAGAATACAAAGCACTGTAGCATTCTAGAGAACAGCCGAGGGAAGTGATTTTCCTACTCTGCACTGCACTGGCACAGCCGCACCTCAAGTTCTGTGTGCAGTTTTGGGCACCTCAATACAAAAATGACATCAAACTGGTAGGGTATGCCCAGAGGAGGGAGACCAAGATGGTGAAAAGCTTGAAGGGCAAGACTGGTGAGGAGCAGCTGAGGTCACTTGGTTCAGCTTGGAGGAGAAGGCTGAGGGGTGACCTCATCACAGGCTACAGCTTCCTCAAGGGGAGCAGCAGAAGGGGATGTGCTGATCTCCTCATGCTGGTGACCAGCAACAGGACATGAAGAGATGGAATGAAGCCACATCAGAGGAAGTACAGACTGGATGTTAGGAAAAGGTTCTTCACTGGAACAGAATTCCCAGGGAAGTGGTCACAACACCAAGCCTGTCAGTATTCAAGGATCATTCGGATGACGCTCATTGTCATATTATCTAGTTTTAGGTAGTCCTAAAGGACTAAAGGAGTCCTAGAGGAGCAGGGAGTTAGACTTAATGATCCCTATGTGTCCCTTCCAATTTGAGGTATTTTAAGATCCTAAAGAATTTAAGACTCTAGCTTTCAAAGGAAAAAAAACCAACCAGTTTTAAATACAGTTATTTAAATCATTTTAATTTAATCCCCATTTCAGGAGTACCAAACTTAGTGGATTGCTTGATATTGCCAACTCCTGTACCCCTTTTCAGATACATACAAAGAAATTAAAAGGAACCAGAATGCAAGAAAGTATCAGATTTCCCATCAGAGTAAAATTGAGATGCCAAACTCACAGAACATCTGTTTGCAAAGAAAGAGGTGAACAGCACACATAATATTGAACCCATTGAAGTTTTTCAGCATGGACAGCATAAGGGTGTCTGACTACAGAACAGTTCTCCAGTTAAGGAAACTACTTTTTACTCTTCAAGTTCATTCAAATATTTTAAATATATTAGAAGATGGAAGTGATGCTTTGAAAAGGATACCATACATAAATTGTGCAGATTTTCATGCACAGTAGTAGGCCAAATAAAAAATAATTTCCTAAGTTATTCCATGACTGTTGACTGAAGTTCTGTTAAAAGTACCCATGGTACATGAAGGAAGAAGTTTAGAAGTTTGCTCTTCACTATATGAAGAGAAGAGCTGACACTAGGAACAGGCAACCCGTTGATGGATATTGCTATTACTGTTGATGTCCATCAATGTAGTGCTGAAAAGATGTAATATTTACAGTAAGTGTTCAATCTGCATTAATAGTTTTTAAACATCAAATTATCATGCTGTGAATCAGACACTCTCATAATAAGCTATATAATAGGAACTAGGCAAACCAGTATGAGTGTAATGTTCAAAATACTCCTCCACCTACCAAGAAAACTGTCAATTAACTATCTATGCTAGACGAAGAAGAAAAAAGTAATTTACCATTATGAATTTGAACTGGTGTTAAAGGAGCATTAAAACTTTTTTGTGGAGTGCCACTACATGATAAGTCTTCTGCAACTTGTGTTGGCTGACTTCTCTCAAGCTCATATTTGTACCTGTTTAGGAAAGAAGCAGCAGCAGAAATTAGTAATGGAAACTAAAAGGTTAATTATCTGTTTTTAAGAGCCCGAAATACACAAATGATACAAGTCTAAGAACTTAGTTTAAAGATCAGGTCAAGATACACCCATTAAAAATTTTTAGATACTATAACACAGAAATATGAAGAATATATTTTATTCAGAGTTCCAACATATTTAATCAATTGTATAGGAGCCAAGGCTAACATACAAACAACCCAACCCAAAGCAGATGAAAATCAGTTAGATCTGCTCAAGGTCTCAGTGCGTGAAGATGTGGTCCAGCTAAACACACCCAAATCACTGCAAACAATGATAACACAAAACTCTACCTCTTCAGTAAGCATCTTTATGGTAGGAAACATACTACTTTTATTCTATGTTATGATACTGTGCGCTTTGAGAAACCTATGCATACCTCATGAAAATGGAAGGCAATACTCTCCACCCGACTGTATTTTTCATGTGTATCATTTACATGGCTACCCAAAACACCACAGCAAGACTATCCATTCTCGTGACTTTTGTAAGCATGAAGAGTTACAAGCTCATCCAATGAAACCAGATAACTGGTTAGGAGGTTATACACCAACTTTTGTCCTGCTCAGGGAGCACAGGTCGATAAGACAATGGTTCCAAGCCGCAGCCCACTACATTAGTGACTCTACAACTTGCCTTACCATTTTCCCCTCCCTTTCACAGCACAACACCAAGAACTCCTCTCCCAGTGGATTATCAGTTGCTATGAAGTGGTAAATAATAAGCTACCAGCATAAAACAAAACTGAACCAAATCCAAAACCAATACCAATTGCAAAGATTAAGCTACACATAGTAAGAGATGATCTTTTCTAGTGGACAGCTATGCAAAATAATATAATGGGAAGGAGAGAATTCAGTAAACTGGGCTTAATTTTGGGAATGGATAAAGGGAACACATACCATTAGCTCACAACCTCTCCAGCCCAACATTTGACAACAGATAGAGAAAACATGAGTGTGGCTCTATCAAGCCTGCTGAATCTCACTAGGTTCTTTGACAGATCTCAGCAGGTCTTTACACAAAGCTGGTGTTTCTACACGCCAAAAACTGTTTTGTTGACATTTAGAATCTTCTCACAGCAGTCAAATACTTCAACTATCTTTAGTTTTCCCAAAGGCAGGGGAAGGGGGTGGGCAAGGGGAAAAACCAGAAAGACCAGCACAGCTTCCTCTTTATTTGTTTCTACTGGGACATGTATGAGGCATACCATCCAAAAGTTAAAGGAAGCAGATACACTTCAGGCCATTAAAAGAAAACAAAAACACAAAAAAAATACCCACATAAAACCAAAACATTAAGAAACCTGGCATCCCAGACTTCCCCCTCTCTGTGACAGTAATTCTGCTTAACTAGCACAACAGTTCACTGCATAAGTAGGATACTTGGCCTTACTGACACAAAGTCTCAGGAATACTTTTACTACAGACACTCTGTTCTTGAGTATGAGAGCAAGTTTAACAGATGACAACATCCACTTCACTACGGGCAACTGTTCCATTTGTGTAACACCCTCAGATGAAGGATTTTAGATGTGTCTGCATTACAGAGGATGCTTTTACTGTATGAATTGCATTCCACATCTACAGACAATACACACATACTGTCTCAGTAGTAACTCTTTAGAAGCTGAGGTGTTATGAATTAGGCATCTATTTACCAAAGCAACTGGATTCATTCACATCACCATTGTTTTTGGTAGCTTCCTCTTCTACTCCAATAGATGTACATGCCTCCTCCTTTCAGTGATCATATTTTATTGGTAGACTTGATCTTACAGACTGAACTATCCATGTACTTCCCTTGCAACTCTAAGATCTTTGCAGGTTACTTTTGCCAGTTCTGCTAACATTTTTGTTTGGATTTAAAAAAAAAATAAAAAACCCACACACACACAGAATGGATGGCTCCTTTTTCATGTAACAATGCAGAATTCCCTCAGAATTAAACAGGGTCTATAAGTGCTCACTGCTTCAAGTGGCACACAGGTTTATTTAGAAGTCCATGTATACGTATGTGTATGTAAAAATAGGTCAGTATTTTAAGATTTCAGTCACAAAATCTGAAGTATGAGATGAAGAGAAACTAAAAGACTGCAAAGGCTGCATTATAGGAGCAAAACATGAGAAAAATAATGATTGTACATGGGTTAGAGATGTACAGCAAGTCCTCACCTTTTCAGTTCTTGTTCTAGCCTTTCGATATCTTTCTTGCAGGAATTCAGCTGCCCTGACTGAATGTTGACTTGAGATTCTTTTAGTTGAAGATCATATGAAATTTTCTGCTTTGCTTTCTCAAGATTATCACACAATTCCATCAAGCTCTGGTTCTCTCTTTTTAGTGTTGCAGCTTCATTTTTTTCATTTTCAACCTAGTTGGAATATAGACCATTAAAAAAAATGTCTGAAGTCCCCTCTGCACTTCTGTGCAATTATTGTTTTAATAACACAAAGTTTACATACTGTTATTTTATTCCTAGCATTTCAAAATTCTGACAGCATTGAAAAGCTCAGATATACACATTGTTAAAATATTCCTGGGGGTGGGGGGGGGTGGGAGGCAGGGAATCCGCATTTCCTAAAATTCAGCTGAGTGATATTAGTAATTTTTGTTTACTGACTAGACACAAGCTCATCAAAAAATTCATCAGTCCTGAAATAATCCACACTAGTCTGCATTCCTCACCGATCATCTCACTTCTCTTTCCAGCCCTATCAACTTTAGCAATCAGAATACCTTGACTCACTAAAAGAATGCACAATGATTATCAAGAGTCACAGCTTTGAAACAGGAAATAGAGCCTGGAAGTAGAGATGTCATTCTCCTTCCCTCCTAAGGGGCAGGCTACAGTCTGGCTACATCTTTGTGCAACATTATTATTTTTGACTGAAAAGTAGCAAGCATTAGTTGCTGTTTCCAAGAGTTTTCAAGCACATATATGTTTCAGAGCCCCCTTTTTGTTTGTTTGTTTTTGTTTGGGGAGCACAGCACTTCCTCTGGATGGTTGAAATAAGTACTTGGAAATTCACAGGAAGAAACCCAAAGAAAACTACTAGGCTTAAGTTTTGCTAGCAAGTTGCAGCAGCCTAAACGAAATAAATGGCAACCTTTGTAAATTGCCTCTGAGCTGTATTCAAACATTAAAAAACAAAATTCAACCAAATTGGTGACTTCTGAAGAATTGCAGGACCCTGATGAAGAGTATCGTTGATTTCTAGAGTCTGATGAGGTTTAAAATTACAGCCCTGAAAAAGAAAACCAAATCCCAAAATGCCGTCTCTACAAGGGAAAAAAAAAAAATAATCATAGTTACATAAACTAAGGAAAAGGTGATATGTATCTGCAGGCAAGGCGAAACAGTAAGAGACTGTCAGCTGTACCACTGTTATATAAAACTGGTCTAGTCACTATCAAGATTTAACAGGTGTAACAATAAAGTTATTTCTTTTCCTAATCATTAAGAGACATAGGAAAGCCTCAAACTAAACATAAACACCTGCAGATGGACAACCATGCCAAACACAGAGAAGAGGCAGGAATTCTATTAACAGTCAAGAACTAAGCAGGAAGGAGAATATGATGAGTATGAAGTAAGATGAAGATAAGCAGTTTATAGTTCTATGCTACCTTTTTAGTCAGCCAGCAGGAAGAAACAAAATGCTAACCCATTCCTAAAAACCACCAGGTAATAAATCTTTACAATTGTGTTTGGCATGGAGACTGGCATTTTAGGAAAATGACCACAGTATTTATGTTACCTTCTGTTTCTGTTTTTGCAAAGCTGCCTCCAAAGACTCTAACTGGAATTGTCTTTGCTGACGCTCCTTTTTAAGCTTGTCAACTTGACTTTCCAGCTCATGAATCTTCTGAAGGACTCTGGGGGACAGCCCTTCTTTCCATTCCTCCACAGCCCAGCTCATATTGACAGGATTCTTGTTTAAGTAAAATGAATAGTACTCCTCCTGAAACACAAAGACAACTACAATTAGACATTGAATGAGGTTAAATATGCCTCTTTTTTAAATAAATTGCATTTTTTAAGCTTAGCAATGATTACAATAGAGTATTTCACAACTATGCTGGCTTCCTGATCTAAACATCCAGCAGCAACATTTAATAGTAGGTCCTATTTTGACTCGCCTCTGTCCAGTTAAGGCAAGATTTTGAAACCTCACATTAATCAACCACCTAACAATAACAGGGTTTACACTTTTATAATTGCATTTGACTGTTTTATTTCACAAAATTTCTCTCCACATCTTGTGTTGATATTCACGTTGCAGAAAGTCATTGGCACTTATGACTGCATAGCACTTCAGCCATGCTTAACCTGAAAGTTGTGAAAACCAATGGCTTCATTTTAGGTGGCAGCTATGCTTCTCTCTTTAGTTTTTCAAAGCAGTAACACTGAGCTCGGGGCACCGAGAATGCTCTCCACTGGCAGAAACTGCTGTATGACACTTAGCCCTTACATACAAGTTAGGCAGGCTCGCACGATTTGATTTTTTGTTGTAATGACTGCGCCTTCAGAGGCCCTGGCACGGACATACTTGCTCGAGACACCTGCACAGCTCAGAGACCACTTGTGAGAGACAACTTACCTCAGAACCACTAGAGAGCCGCGACGGACGGGCCGAGCTCAGCCAGGCCCGCGGGGCGTCCCGCCTCACTGCGTCTCACCAGGCCTCCGGGAGCGGCGCCCCGGGGCACACCGGCCCCTCAGGGGGACGCACGGCGCCCACCGCGCTCTCGGGGGAAGCCGGGGGCAGTGCCCAGCTAACGGCGCCTACCCGCTCCACTAAGGTACCACCTGACGGCGCGGAAGGCGGGCGGCCGCCTCGGGTTGTCTATTACACCCGCAGAGACAGACAGCCGGTGAGCGCCCGCCCGCTCGCTGTTAGACACCGACCGGGGTCTCAGTCAGTCAGTCAGTCACTCAGTCAGCCCCTCACCACCGGCGGCGACCAGCGGAACGCAGCCGGTCGCCGCGACAGGACGGGCCAGGACGGGCCGCGGTCCCAACCGCAATTTAGAGCTGCCGCTAACACCCGGCGGCCGTTTGTGCACGCCCAGCCAATCGGGCGCCCGAGCGCGCTGATTGGTCCCTCCGCGACGCCGCTCGCCAAGCGGACCTCGCCTCGTTAGCAATGAGGGCGCAGCGCCGGGTCTTCGGCCTTCGTGATTGGCTGATTCGGAATCATTCAAACTCCATTGGAGGTGGCAGCGCAGGGGCCGGGCGGAGGCGGTTCGTGATTGGCTCCGGAGGCCGTGGCCCATAGCTGGGCGGGGCGGGCGGACCTGAGGGCAGCTGTCAGGGAGTCTCTGGGGGCATCTCCGAGCGCTGCCCGCGTCTTCCCGCTCGGCGAAGGGCGGGAAGGAGAGGGCTGTGAAGAAAGCGCAGCCGGAGGGGCAGCAAGTGTCGGGGAGGGGGGTGCGGGTGACGCGGCACCGTCAGATCTGTGATCCCAGGTCATTTTCCCGCTCCCACAGAGAACCTGAGTTTTCAAAAAGAAAAGGGTCCTGATGATAACTCCGCCACTTGGGAAGATCTACAGAAGGATCACAGAGTGGTTTAATATTAAGCTCTGCCCAAACTGCTCCCGGGCTTGGGTTTTTTGAGGGGGGAAGAGGCAATTCAGCACAATATTGCACATTTTCTACCCCAAAATGGAAACACAAAGTAAACAACACTTTTTCTAACACGGATCGTAGAATGTAAGGCAACAGGGAAGGCATGAGGATTCTAAATCTGCCGTGATCTTCCCCGGGTGCCCGTGACTGGTTCGTGCACCCCTCCCTGCCCCGCGGCCGCCACCCTGAGGGGAGGGGGGCCCGGAACACAGCCGTGCTTGTTTTCCCTCAGAATCTGGGAATTACTGATTTGATTATCATTCCACCTAATTAAATATCTTTCCTCTCGTAATAATTCTGAGAATATTTACTCAAGTACTGTTCTTTTAATCATATTAAGGAAATTCAGTTAAACAAATCTTCCCTCATAAGTTCAAATGCTCGCCGATCAGCGCGCAGGAGCTCCGATTATAAATAAATACAGTGCCACAAACTCACCAGCACATTGTTATAAAATCTCTAAACTAGCTCCAGAACAAAACAAGCCATCGAATTGGTGGAACCTATCCATCATAAATACTTCCTAACAAATGAAAATTAAAAAAACAAAACAAAACAAACAAAAAAAAAAAACACCAAACCCAAAATCAAAAACAAACAAGCTAGAAAATGCCATGGTGAACTTTATGCACTCGTAGAGGTGACTGTGCCGGTGTTACTGAGGGGACAGCACAGACCAGCAGAGAAGCAGCAACTAGCGGAAGAATGAGAAATCCCTCCCATTGTACTGGCAATTAATTAATGAAAGCTGAGGACCAGTCTGAACTGCAGGGGATCCCCAACTTGGTGGACATTATATGTTATATTCAGTAAGTGTTTATCATTTGACAGTAACAAAAGTTACTTGTAACTTAAGCAACTCTAGAAGCTGGAGAGTTTTCAGTTACTGCAGACGCTATCAGAGCGGGACCAGTGATGGACAGGGAGCACTAGCATTTAAACTACTGCATCACAATGAATCCCACAGGGAAGGCTTCAGCAAAACAGCTTTAAGTTCCAAGATTGGTGGCATAATTTTCAAAAGGGGGGGAAATGAGTACAGGCACCCTTCAAGGTTCTTACAAGGCATAAAAAACAAAAATCAGCTGGTGTGTGCAGAGCTTTTAAGATGCAGTTTGACAGGTACCAGGATAGCTGACAGTAAGAAAAAGGAAACTTGTAAACTTAAGTATGAGAACACTTGTTCTGAAGTCTATTTCTAAGAATGGTCAGATTTGTTCTGTTTTGTTGATAATGATTTACAAATGAATTCTTTCATATTTGGCATCTTTTACTTAACTATTGCAGCAATTAACTGAATATCATAAAAGATAAAAGGACTCCTGAAGAGTACAGAAACTTGCTTTTTCTTTTGCCATATCAACCTTATTTTGCACAGTAGCTTTGTTAGTATTATATATATTAGTTATCAGAAGTAAATATAAAATACAAAAATATTAGTAAATGCAAGATTTAAGATAGAAGAATAAGGCCAAATACCATGAACAAAAAATAACAAATTATAAAGGGTATTAACAGCAACCGTTTGCCTGACACTTGGAATTATTTTTGTTACTCTACTGACTAGAATTCTTGAGATGTTTCTAAGAGGCTCTCAGAGTTCCCCAGTTTGGAGCACCCCATGATTTTGAGCAGAGAAAACTACCTCAGCCTTGTGAAGTGGCTTTTCTCTGTCCTTGAAATTCCATTCAGTTCTTACAAAATGTTAAAAATCACTGTTTATGTTTTCTCACCTGCATTCCTTACTATAATTTCTGGTAAAGGGCCAGAACAGTAAGTAGAATACAAAAGCCACTAAAGGTTGAATTCATATCACTGCAGCTTGTGTCAGAGCACACAATGGAACAAAACTGGAAGGGAAAGAAAGGGAAAGAGCTTCTGATGAGAAAATCCCACCCTGCTTGGACACTACAAGGAGCAGAAACCAGATAGACCTTTTCCCCCATATTCTTCCTTGCCAGACTCAGAATCCATCAGGTAAAGCCTATTTCATGCGTATGTATAAATATATATATATACACACATGCATACACATCAAAGAGCACCTGAGGAGCTGGAGCAATCCCATTCACCCAGAGAAAGAGAGAAATGGGCCAGGCATCTGATGTGGTTCTAGGTTCCCTGTCGACACACTAGAGGCAGACACTCTGCCACGTTGCGGGTGAAAGAGAAGAAAGCCAGATCATTTCCCTTAGCTTCACCAAAACCCCACCCTGTTCTAAGTGATGCCTCTTGCCTCTGGAAAACAAAATTCTGCATGTCTGCCAACATGGGTAGGTAACTGAGAAGATGGCAGTTTAGGTATTAGTACTGGAGCTGCAAAGTTAAACCTGCACTAATAAAGCCCAATGAGCTACTTTTGTAAAATACAATGTTTGATTGCTTATATACCCTTAGATTTCTTCACAGAACCCATACCTTGTTTGGTGAACAGAATGAATGTAAAGGAAGGTGCCATTAGGATGCACAGAGAATCTTACCTCTTAGATATCTTAACTGTCCTAAGCTCTTAAAAAATTTAAGTGACCTGCACAATCTTTTTTACAGTTCATTAACAAAATCAGAGACAACAGCATATCACAAATTATGAACTATAACTTTTTTCCCAAAGGAAAGGGGTTGTTTCTCTAGCAAGTAGTATGGTATTTCTCACCTACTAAAGGAAACTGCTACTGAAGTGCTTATGTTGACAGCAGTGCTAGGGCCAACTGGACAAACGCGTTAGTGGATAAAATACCTACAGCTGCCTTATTGTTTGGTGATCACATTGTCTTAGTATAGCCTACTAAACCCCAGTGGGTAGGTTTCCTAGTACTGAGAAGGTGACTGAGGTTACTTGGCTTGTCTAAGGTGACACAGTGAGTCACATGCAGGTGCTGGACAGGAACCCATGGGTGCAGCTCCTGGCAGTCTAAACCACCTGAAGGCAATATTACCACATTCCCACCCTCCTGCCTGTCCCACACCTGCATGCTGCCACTGCTTCCCTGTGACAACTTCGGTGCTGATCTGAACTGCCAGGTGAGGCAGTTACACTGGTAAGGGGTATTATAGTAGGCAAAGACCTTTCTGCTAACATCAGCTTGTAGACAGCTCTGGTCTCCAAACTGCCCAGTTGTGGGGTCAGATAAATGCCTGACCCAGCTCAACAGATGGAACAGGGCTATGCACGAGAGAGTGGACAGGACTGTGGAGACACCAGCTTAGATCAGTTAAAATGTGATGCAACAAGACTCTAAATCCCCATGCTCTAATCCCCGACACCTATCTGTCATAAATGATAGTAAGAAACCTCCCCACAGTAAATGCATTCTTGTGTTTTATAACTCGTTTGACAAGGATAAAACTATCTTACAGCTTCTGCATTTATTTGTCTCTTACATATTAAGTGCAATTACTCTGAAATTTTCTGACCTTTGCCTGCAGTGTAGTATTATTCTGATTTTTAATAATCCACAAACTTCTGAACTGTTAACCTCTGAATTTAAAGCTGCTGTGGAGTTACACAAGTAGACTCACTAACACAAACAATAGTAAAATTATTTAACAATATAAAGGATTGAAAACAAGGCAGGGGTTGTTAGTTGTTTAACACTTGTTAGTGTATAGGGTGAATGAAGAAAGCAAACATGTAACAAACTTGTTATTTAACTGCACATATACTGTCTTGACCTGAAGAATCGTGAATGGTTTGCAGCTATAGCAATGATTACAGTAGTGAAAAGGTATTTATGTCTTTCCTTCCTGTTCTTGAAACATTATTTTTAAACACTGTGAATACAGCTATTAGCATAACACTTAAAGAACTAATGTGCAGTGAAGAAAATAATAATTACAGCAATTACATTATGATATAACACATTGAGTCCATATTATCTAGGGCTTCAAATTACCAGTTGCTGAACTGTAAATAACAATAGAATTCTTTTTTTTCCCCTTAATGGTAAATTCCCTCTCTTTATAGTTCTGGTGCCAGCTAGAAATGGCAATACCAAGCAAATCTTTCATACTATGGATATGAACAGCAAAAAATACATTCATGATACTATCAAATACTGCTGTGTCTTATGGGCAAGCTGGGTTTCAGGGGGCATTTGGTAAGATGGGATTCCACCTATTTCCTTTATGGCTTGCTTCTCCCTGACTTTCACGGGTCCATAAGCTTGCATCTCCTTTAGCCCTCATTTTTGCTAAGATTGTACTCTTACACAGATCTGTACACAGATGTACACAGGTACATCCACGCTGAGTTATCGTTCTGTTCAAGTGAGGAAAAAAAGATGTAATTAACGACATAAGTGCACTGCATATAAACTAAAAGGCATACACCTTTCATAGCCATCTCTGCCTCTTTCCATCTTTACCACCAAATTGTTTTTAAATGGGGCACATAGCAAATGCCCTCTAGTAAATTACATTACCTCTTTTACTTGTTAGGGCTCTCTAGTTCTGTTTTTTCTTTGGTTTACATACACTAATTTCCTCCCTCTATCACATTTAACTCTTTTATTAACTTTATTTAAACTACTTTTTAATTTCTCTTTTCCTCAAAGGGCAACTCTAACAGTGGTATGTGGCTTCCATCTGCATGACTGCCTTCAAAGGTTTGCTTCTTTCTTGACCTCTCTGCTCCAGGTTCTTGATCATTTATCATGGCTGCCCTTGCTGTGCCTAATCTCCATTTGAACATCCCATTTCTACTATCTATCTAAATTAAAGCCTTGAGCTCCTACTTTGTTTCTATTTTGTTATGGCCTATTTATTTATTTTACACATATTTATTATATATATTTATATACATACATATATATATAACTTTTATGCAGATATTATCTGAGAATCTGTACTTGCTTCTTATTCTGTTCACCTGCTGGTCAAATCTTTTACCAGTCACTGAAATAATTAAGAATTTGTAATAAACTAATCAAATTTCTTATTAGCCTCTACCTGTTTTAATTCTCTCTCTAAAATCTTCCAGTATTTCTCTGTTAAAAGGTTGAATAGATAAGACAAAAGGACACCTCCTTATCTTAAACACATCATAACTACCTCAGCATTACTTCTCCCATTTTTACAGGCAAGTTCTAGAGTGAATTTTCAGTCACCCAGCTAACTGCAGTGGGAAATCCATCTCAAACAGCCATAGTTTATGAACCACTAACTGAAATGACCCAGTAGAATAAATAAATATGCAAGGAGAAAAGAACTGCATTCTGTATCTTAATGACTTTGGTTATGGCATCATCTCCTCAACCTGGTATTTCTTATACCATTTTTGTATTAATCTGTTCCAGGAAAATGTGTTTTAAATCTTTCCAGTGTATCATGCAAATGATAGTCAGCATAGAAAATAATCAATATTTATATACGCCTCTCAGCATTCCCAAATTGTTCTAACTCACAGGAAGTTTCCTGTTAAATTTGACCAAAAGTGAGAATAAGAGTCAAGGGTCTTTTGGAAACAATATAGATTTCAAAGAGCTGAGGTACATCTAGCTGTGGTTCTATTCTTTTGCAGTGTCAATCCCTGTTAATTTCAGAATTTCACAGTACTCTTATACCCAAGCATGGTCTTACACCCATTTCACAGAGATAAGCAAACATTAACGGATCAGTTTGAGTTACCGCAAGTTTGTGACCGTCTCAAAACCACATTTTAGATTATGATGTTAGGTCTTCGCTTTCTCAAGAAACCATTTATCTCTAAGTGGCAATAAAATATTTTCAACTGGGTGCTCACAGTAAAGACACTTAAATCCATGCTGAGACGCATAAAGACTATGATTATCAGAAGTGAGCAGCCACTAAAATACCTACCGATCAGTGCTATATGCTGACTTCTAGGTATGCTGCTAAACTGATTTCTGTCAAAAGCTAGTGATTTTTTTTTGTTCAGGAGACCACTGTTTTCAAAAATCTGAAGACCTAATGACCATGCTAAATTATACATTTTAAATTACCCAAACTGATAATTGATGAAAATTGGAAAAACTTTATTCATTCTGTCATAAGACTATTCTAGCTTGGACAGCAGTAACAGTTGCACAGAAAAGTATAGCCCTTGTCTAAATCCCATTCGGAGTACTTGCAACCATGGAATCAAAAGTAATCAAAAGTTTGTTACTTTACTCAAAAATGCTAAAAAGTTTTTCATTTTACAAGTCTTACTGAAAAGCTGAAAAGAGGCACAGGTATTAAGTAAGTCCTCAGGCAGAATAAGCAAACTAGAATATTCAACACAGCATAGTTTATTTGCACAGATAATCAACCAAGACTTTTTCTGGTCTACAAAACTGGGTGCTGACTTGTGATAAGCCATAGAGTACTATAACATGTTAGCTCATGCTTGGTGGCAACAGGTTTGTTTTCCAAGATTGTGTAATCCAAATTCCTTTTCTGAGAGATGATTTTGAGCAGCACTATTAAATGGAATAATTAATGAGAGCATAGAATACTAGAGAAGTAAACCTTTGCTTTTTTGCTTGTGGTAAACTTCAAACACTTAAAGTATCAATCTATAAAGAATGAATATGATTTTAGGAATAGGAATTTCTGCTAGTGCCCTAAGTTTCTGCTTACATGACAATCCGGTCAGTGTATCCAGCTGTAGCACATGACAGAGATCTTAGGAACACAGTTAGGGTCACATTTACAATACAAATTGGGAATGTGTTGCAACTGCATTCTTTGATTTGATTGTAATGTAGATGACTGTAAGGCTAATTAAACATCATCTACTGTTCACAGGAGAAACCACCAGCTGTTGCTTAAGCACAGTTTAAAGACAGTTTTATACAAAACAGGTTATGACATGGTTTCACCAACCAACAAGGACTGAGATTTTTCCATGTTATAACAAGACTCTAGAATTACTTTAGCCTCAGTTTAAACACATTCAAAATATGTTTAATACAGGTCTTGCTAGCAAGGTGCTAAGATACTTCAAAATTCATTGCACATAGCTTCAGATGACACATACAACAAATGTCTCCTGTATTTTGACCCAGATAAAATCAGTTTTGCTCTGCTGATAGTTAACCATTTGGTCAAGCTGAATGGTGTTGGGCTTTATTTTCACAAGCGCTTTAAGACAACATTCAGGCCTATTAAACCCACAATTTGGAAAAAAAAAATAATTAAACAATGCCTCTCTCCTATACAGGGCTTTCATCTGCAAATCAAAAAGCACCTTCTTAAGATTGCTATCATTATCTCAATTTTCAGAGAAGAAAACTAAGACACAAGGATGTGCTGCTACATGCCCAAGATCAGACCAAAGACTGGTAGCTAAGGTAACTGATATACAGTCCTATGTCAATAAGCTATTTCCCATCTACTCTACTATTTTATAGAGCATCTTAATATAATAATCCTGATGCAATTATAGAAAGAACCTGAATAAAAAATAATTTACAGCAGAACAGAGGGAATAGTTTGGAGGAAAATTCCATAAATCATTACAGCAAGTCAATAAGGTCTCTAAATATAATTTAGAGTTGTCATCTTTTCAGAAAAAAAAAAAAAATAAAATGGCTGTAACATGATTCCCTAGCAGCATAGAAAGATAATACATTATGCAGCCTACATATGATAGAAGATTATCCATCAAAGTTTTCCAGACAAATTTGAACCAGCACAGGATTTTGGAACTAAATCAATGATATATATCATTTTAACATCACATTTTTGAAAGAGCATGAAACCACTCCCAAAGTAACAGGTGGGAATCATTGGTTTTAATTCCAGGGTTGTATACTCCTGAGAGCTCTTGGGAGCAAAGACATGTGCAAAAATTCCAGGTTTCAATGGTCCTGGAAAATGGTGGTAGCACCAACACAACATACTTTTGTTAATGAAGACTCTTTGCAGCAACTGGCTATAATCTTTGGGAAGCTTGGTTTTTCTAAAGCACCTACTGCTACAATCTCTGTCAGTCTAATACAGACATTAATCACTGCATTAAGCAATCTCATGGAAAAAGTAATGATCTTTCCCATTCCCAGTTTCAGGAGCTTCTCTTGGTGGAGTAAGTTTGAAATATATTTCATTTTGCAGAGCTTGAGCTGACCTTTTAGTAAAAGCTCTTGCTGACAAGTAGTCTGATTTTATTTATTCTAGCTAGTTTTATTTCTTCCTAGGGGACCTTTGTCCTGCAGGTAACCAATACGCAAAATCTCCTCTCCAAATCTTCCCATCTGTTAGCATGTTTATGCTTTTTGCAACATTGTTTCATTTGCAGTTAAGGTCATTAAATAAGCTTACTTCTAATGCAGAGACACCTGTGAAAGTGAAAGTGACCAGCTGCAAAGCAGGAATTTGACTAAAAGATTTCAGGTGGCCAGCACACCACCTTTAGGCACAGCTGCAAAAGTTATTATTTATTGTCTTTAAAACTACATTCTTACACCTGCCCCAGTACGGGGAGAACCTGACAGGAACCAAACATGTTAAACCTTAGTTTTGATGCAAACTATCCTCTCTTGCAACTTTCCATTCTGTAGGGGAAAGCCATTTTCTGGCGTAAAACTGAACCGTAAAAATTCAGAGCACAGGAGCTCTATGATTTATCTTACCATCTCATTCTGACACTTGACATTTCTTCCAGATTGTTACTCAAAGCTCTGCACCTACTTATGGTCAAGTATAATTCAAGTTAAAGTCTGAAATGGTGTCCCTTCTTAGGGCCTCAGTGTAGCCATATGCAAACTGGGGATAATTACTTACTTCATTAAGGTGTGGTGTATGTAAAATATTTGAGAGTCTTAGATGAAAAGGACTTTCCTTGCAAAATGTAATTATAATACTGTTATGCCAGAGGTAAGGCATAGGCCTGTGATTCCACATACAGTATTTAAATACAATCACTTATCTATCAAAATCAAGAATCTGTGCTATTTCTCCCTCTCTCAGCTCCTGATCCTCTTACCATTAATAACCTGAGAAATCCTGACTCCAACAAATCTGCTCATGTACTCCTTCAGGAACGTGTACGAGTGGCAAAAACAGCACAGTAACTCAAAAATAGTATCAACTCTTATTTATCGCTATTTTTCATAATTTTCCTGCGTGTAAGAGTCCTTAAGTTCAAGTGTCACAGTTTTAGAGGGATACCTCCCTTTGACATTTCTGCAGGAGCCCACTGGTAGCATTTGCTTACACTTTTTGTAATGTGGATAATTTTAAATAAATGTAGTCTAAGGCAAAAATAATTTTGTGAATTGTTCATTGGCTATGACACACAAGAGCTTCTACACATAATTTCTAGTACTCACACCATTCTTAAGCCTACTTGGTCTGGTGTGAGCCGTTCAACATCTCCCAGTAGCCCCAGCCTTCCTGATGGTAGTCGTCGCTTCCTACAGCTTGGTGCCTCTCCGCTCTTCTCCACCAGGCATCACAAGGGCTTTCCCACACCTGCCAAGCACCAACCGCCACATTGCAAACCAACTTTAGGTTTTCTCCTGCTTGCTTTCCAGCAAGGAACGTGCATGACGGCGGCACCGCGGGCGTTCTTCCATCGGGTCTCCTAGAGAAGCCCTCCGCGCAGCTGGGGCAGCAGGGATAACCACCCTTCCAGAATCGGCGAGAGACCCGAAGGGCTGAACTGGGCGAAGCCGGCGGAGCAAAGGTAGGGAGGGCAGGAGGAATGCCAGACCGAGGGAGAGCACGGGGGGATACGGAAGGGCAGAAGAGGGGCCGCAGGGCAGCCGGGCGGCACCCGCCTGCCTGCGGGGGCGCTGCGGGGGGAACGCGGGAGCTTCCCGTCCCACGCGCGCAAAGCCCGCGCCGGCGCCGCTCCCACGCCGAGCCCTGGGGGCGCTGCCCCCCCCCCCCCGCCGCGCCCCCCGCCGGGCGCCGGTCTGCTCCCGCCGCGGCCCGGGCCGACACGTGCGCGGAGTCCAACGGCGGGTGGCGGCCGGCCCGGGCCCCGCGCCGACACGCGTGGCGGGAGGGGCGGGGAAGGGGCCGGTTCCCCCCGGCGGGCGGGGCAGGCGCCCCGCACCTGGCAGCTCTGCCCTCCCTGGGAGCGCTGCAGCCGGCACCCGCCCCGATTGGCAGCAGCGTGTGCCCTCCTCTTCCTCCCTCCTTTTCCCTCCTCCGCGGGGTGGGTTTCAGCCCTCCTTGGGGAGGGTGGGGGAATAATTAAAAAAAAGAAAAAAAAAAAAGAAAAAAAAAAAGGGAGAAAGAGAAAAGAAATCCCAAGTCGCGTCCCCGACGTCTCCGGGCCCCGCGGCCGCAGCGGCCGCCCCACATTCCTGGCATTCCTGGGCCGTGACTCCCCGCGCCGCCCCGGCCCCGGCCCCGCCGCCTCCGGCTCGCCCGCCCGCCGGCCCCGCTCGCCCCCGCGGGACACCAGTCCCCTCCCTCCCGGCCGGCCTCCCTCCTTCTCGCACCCCGCGGGCGGCAGCAGGAGCTCAGGGCGCCCCGGCCCCCCGCGCCGCCACCGGCGGCCCCAGCTCCCGGCCCCGCCGAAGTTCCCCGCGGTGGCCGGGCCGGGGCGGCGGGAGCGGGTCTCCCTCCCCAGCGTCTCCGGGGAGCGGGCCCGCCCGCTTCGGGTCCCGCCGGCAGCCGCTGCCTTCCGGGCCGGGACAGCCGCCTCCCGCGGGAGCGCACAAAGCCGGAGCCGCCGCGCTGCCCGGGCGGCCGCCCAGCAGGTAAGGAGCCGCCGAGTTCGCTCGAGTTCGGGCTCGGGCGCGTCCCCGCCGCGATCAGCCGCCCGCGCTGACTGAAACCAGCCGAGCGGTGCCTTCCACCCTGCCTGCGCGACAGGCGCTGTTTGCGGAAGGCTCGCTCTGCCCCGCAGTCTGCAGTTACGGCTCCGCCGCGTACGCGCTGCTGTGTGTAAATTACGAAAATAGCCAAGCTTGGGTTACAAATGCCAGTCGGTGACCTACGATAAACAACCCTCGGACGGTCCGTCCAGCCCGTGAATTTAATCTGCTAGACACCCAGATAACACGGCATTGGTATCACCGGGAGGTATTTGCACATAGCTAGGAGCGGGCAGGGCTCTCTGCCGGGCTGCTAGTATTTACACCGCGGCGTGCCTGTGTTTGCCTTCCCCCCACCCAGGGGTTTACCTTCTTCTTTGTTAGTTACAGTCAAGCCTAAACTGGCCGCTTGTCTTCAGCAAGTATGTAACGACGAGTTACGCGGAACAGATCGCAGCGAGGCAGGGAAGAATGACATCTGCTCTCATTTCTGATGTGGCAAAGTCAATGAATTTTTAAGATCTCAAACTAGCTCTTTTTATTGGAGTGTATTTGGGACAAGTGTTACATAATGTATGTGTGGTATGTGGATATAATGCGTGCTGGAGCTTTCCTATCGAAAACGTTTTATTTCTGATTTGCATAAAATAATCATATGTTTCTATTGTAAGCAACTCTTCGGCTGCTTGCAACTTGGAACAGTGATCGGTAAAGGCGTGGACTCAATATATCGTTGCCCAAAAAGTTTTCTGAGATTTTTGGCAGGTAGCCTGAAATTCATAGCTCAAAGAAATACTTTTACCAGACGCCAGTTCTTTTTTCTTTAAACTACACAGATAACGGCTACTGGGTTTGGTTGTTCTGAAAGCACTCTTACGTGCTGAAGTTCTTTAGGGTTTGGAAAAATATATGTTTAAAATGGCTCGCCCCAAATCACAGGTCACCACCTGCCAACCTCAATATTATGAGGGAAGGTAGTCGCGTCTCTTGAGGGAGAGATGTGAGGGGAGGCAGTCCCGGCAGGGACTTCTCTCTGCTTATCCAGCTGAGAATGTCCTATCAAATACGAGTGACAAACTACAGATTATATAGCTTTTGCTCTTGCCCTCTGGGAGGTTTGTAGCTGACATCTACTGCTTGTTACATGGTGTAAAATAAAGCATGTGTTGATATTATAGTAATGCAAATAAGCTTTAGGCCCTGTTCTGGTATTGGCAGTACTTTCTTGAACTTTTTTTTGTTTCTGTAGGAGGCTGTGCCAGAGTTGCTTACAGGCAGAGGGCACTTGTGTGTATCTAATGGGTCGTGATGGAAAAGTTGGGAGCTTTGCAAACTTGTGGTTTGAAGCACAGCCCATCAGCTAAAAGGTAGTCCCCAAAATCTATGGAAGAGCTTGTGGCCATCAGTCCTGCCACTGCATTTGTGTGCATGAAGCTTGAAAGCACGACTGTCTCAATGCAACCTCAGAAGATCTAGTGGTGAGGATCGAGGCCGGAGGGGGGACTGCAGGACTGATCTCTGTATGGAGCAAATTGAATTTTTGTATGTACCTTACACTTATAGTTTTAAATGTGTCTTTTAAATGTTTCTGTAATAGTAGCAGAAGTAGCTTTGGTGCAGTGTTGTTCATGAGGGTTAATTAGCAACCAATGTTAGTACTAACAACTGACTTTTCTCCTGGTTGTTCTTGTCCAGCAGAAGCCCATGAGTCAGTTATTGTAACTTAGGTATGGAATGGCTTTCCATGAAACACATCTGGTTTTGTGGACTTAGCAAATTGTTTTGGCTGTCAGTGGCTCCTCCAATGTAGGAGAAAGTATTTAGTATACCAAAAAAAAAAAAAAAAGTTGTCTAAATGCTTTTGGTAATGCTATGGCATCCTTTTTCTATGTCTGTATGTCTGGTACCACTGGAGCCAAAAAGGCTGCACTTCATTCTGTTTCTCTTCATATCCAATGAGGCTGTATTTGATTAAGTGTTACTAAAGTAGCTCACTTTAATCAGGGTTTAAGTTTAGCGTAGATATATGCAGTGTGAAAAGTGTACTTGAACTCCAGCTCCTCAGCTGGAAGCAACTCCTCTGTTGCAAGGGTTAGTCAGCAGAGGGATCTTTATAAACTGCTGGTAGTATACAAAAGCTAAAAGGTTTTCAGCAGGCAGTGCCGCTTAGTAGCATATCAGTCCTAGTCCTGCAAAGACCCACCCATGTGCGAATATTCACGTTCGCGAATAGTGCTTTTGAAACCACAGAATTTTTGTTACACACATAATAATAAACATATATACAAGTCTTTGCAGGAGCCAGACTATAATACTTAGTATGCAATATATTTGTGCATGTGTATCCAGCTCAATTACAAGATTTCAAGAAAGGCTTAATTTTTATGCTGAGCAGATGCCATAAAAGTCTTTTTTTATGTTGTAAGTCCACTGTGAAGCGCGGCATGCCTTGGCCTATTACACTTTGTGGACTTATACTGGAACAGATCCTGGCCTTTGAAAACAAACCATTACCCTGAAGATGTTCCTCCTGTGAGTACACAGAATTCTCTGAAATTTTATGTGGAAAGGTCTGGTTCCATTTTTTTTTAGATCTACTGGTTCTCTATTCAGAGACTGTGTGAAAGTTGCCACCTCCACCTCTTACATGGTTTAAAAAAAATATTAAAAAATAAAAATGAAAGACAGGATCCTAAAGGAACTGAAGTAGACCTGAGCTGAAGTCCCGGATCACGAAAAAAGTATGATATTTGTTCCAGTGTCTAACCCCCATTCTTCTGCATCTAGTGCAGGAGACTTCAAAACTCAGTGGGCACTCGTAGCTTCCTCTGGTTGTGTTGAATCCAGACTGTGTCTAGAGCGAGTGTAGCCTGTCCTGTGTGGTGCCCATCTTCTGCCTAAGGCCTTCTGGCTTGCTGTGCACTTGGAGCTGAAGAGGTGTTCTATGAGGAGGCATCCCACAGGCTCCGAAGGAAACGTGGAAATAGCCATGGGGGCAAGAACTACAGTCCGTGACTCTTCCCCTTTCCTCTTTCTTCTGGGATGTAGGAGGGAGTGAGGAGAACTCTGGAGTGTGAAAGGATCAATGAGTCAAATGTCCACGTGCCTGAAAGCTGAGAGGTGCTTTGTCAGGTTATGGGGGTTTTGTTGGCTTGGTCTTTATCTGTTCTGTAAGACAGTGTTATTTTTGAGACAGTAACACTACATCTTTATTTTTGAGTTGTGTGCATTACTGGTGATGGTTATTTTCTTTTACCCTGTCTCTTGATAGTATTTGGCTTGACTGTCTGGTCTTTGGGGATAGTTCATTTTTTCTTTCACTGTAAAGCTACATGACAAAATGGAGCTTGTGATTGAAATGTCTGGATAGTTTTGTAATAATAATAAGCAACCAGAACACAAAATTGGAGCTGCTGAAAATTTTTGAGCTATAAGATGTAACCAGGTACCGCTTATCTTAAATAGATGAGGAATCAAAATTGGTTTTGACATAATATTTTGGATTAAAATCGGATTTGTCTTTCCCTGTTGAATGCATACACGCTATCCTTTTCTTCTGCTTGCATGTTTTCTGTTTAAATAAACCTTTAGGTAATTTCATTCTATTTATTCATAGTTGATGCTTTGTAGGCAAGAAATCTCAGTATTGGCTTTACTGATTCCTTTAATATAGCACAGTCTGAGCTATTTTTCTTTGGAAAGAATGATTTTCGCTAGCTAAACCTGTTGTTTTTTACTTGTTGATGTATAATGAGATAAATTTTTAAAGCAAACTTACTCAACTCAAGGATGATTTCATGTGAAGGTTTGAAGGATTAGGAGCATTTTAATTTCATTGTCTTCAACTTTGAATGTCTGTGCCTAATAATGTAATGGAATTTGACCAGTTTTAGCTAACTGGCAAGATTAGGTTGTGGTCAAACAAAGGCAATGTGACTATGCAAATGCAGTACCTTGCCTTCTGAACAATGTTGATTGGTATTTTAGGCTTTAGATGCAGAGGAAAGTAAAGGCGACTTTATAATGGCACTTTAAAGTACTTCTCAAGGTCAGCAAATCAATGCTAAAAGTGCCATTGGAATTAAGGACACAAGACTATGATGCAGCCCAAAGCTTGTAAAAGGTACGTGCATTTGTTTTAAAATGTATTTTCCCCCCATCATTGCTGCCCTAATAAGCAGTTGTACATATTATAGTCAGCTATATATGAGCAACTTCTGAAAATACCTAAGGGATTATAAACTTAGCACTAATTAAGCATAAATTTAGCTAACGTTAAGGTTTTCTAACCAAAGGATTTTTCTGGAAGGAGTTGGTTATGTGATATGTTGTATGGGTGATGTGCTGGGAAGAAAAGAACACTAACCTACAGCCCCCCTCTGATATCCCTCAGTCATTGTGACAGTTTTGTGTTCTGCTGATGTGAAGAGTTTAGATACTGAGCTTTGCTCAACACCAAGCAAGTCTTCTGGAAACTGCAACTCTCCTTTCTAATTCTCAGTGAGTGTGCTTTTTCTTATGACAAAGAATACCTTTTTTTTTTTTTTTTTTTGGTAACAATGTAAACCTTAAATTACCATGTGATGTAAAAACAACTCTGAAAGGGGGGTGGTGAACATGTATGTTGGTGATCTAATAAACTGGATGAATGATGGTGTGCCAAAACTTGCTAATGATGCAAAAGTATTTGGATTAGGCAAGATTGAAGAAGACAGAAAATTGTAAGCGGAATCCAAGAAAGCTGGGTAAAAGGGAAACAGCAGATGATGTTGATAAATTCAAGAATATGCATGTTGAAGGGAATAATCAAATTACTTGTTCATGTTACTGGATTGTAAATTAACTATGTTTATTAAGGTGGGGAGGAAGATTTCAACAATGTTTTATTTGAACTTATGCACCTTCTTAATGCTTAGCATTGGGCAGAAAAAAACGCTACAGTTGTGCAATGTTGTGTTAATAACACAAGGGACATTATTAAACTGGTGCTCATATTCACCTGGAATAATCAACCTGTGATCTCCTATCAAAGAGGAGAGACTGGAAAATATTCATATGAACTTGAACTGGAAATACTAGTGTAGCGTTATTTCAAAGGGGTCAGTTAGATGAGTTGGTATAGATACGTGCAAAATAATGTTGCCATTAATAAGCAATAATTCCATTAGCCTTTAATTCAGTGACTATTTTTAGGGAGCATGTTGAAAGACAATGTGTATAACACTCCCCCCAATCACCATTTAATTTTTAATTTTTTTAATACAAATAATTGTAACACTGCCAAAGGAGATTGTATGAACAAAGATCCTAGTAGGGTGAAAAAGTGAACCGTTCCTAGGGACAGGAGGAACAGTCACAGCTACAGCCGAAGGGGTGTTAACTGTAGTGCTGTAGGGCATAAATCAGCACTATCTGATGGGTTGAATCTTTGATTGGCAATCTGTCTATATTGCAACTATCTATACAATAAAATGTGGACTGATTTTCTGACTTCCCTGTTGAAAAGGCTGAAACTATTCTGAACTCAGAAAATAAGGTTAATGGGAAGGCCCTCATTTGTGAAGATGCGTAAAAGTGATGTGCTCCTTTGGGACTCCATTCTTTGAACAGCTACCCAAAGGACCCTGAGTAGGGCCTTAGCACAGGAGAAGTTGGCAGTGTAGGAGAAGCGCAAGGTTACCAGTAGTTGTTTTAACTTGTGTTTGTGCAATTCTTTCTTGTTTTTACAACTGAGAAAATACTTTGCATTCCTAAGGTTTTTTAGATTAGCCCTTATCATGGAACTCCCTCCTTTGAAAGGAGGCATTCACTACCTTGTAGATAAAATGCCTTTAGTTTTTTATTGATGATGATAATTAAACTAGGCTTTTGGACAAGCCTGGGCAAAATCAAGGGACTTTGCCAATCAGAGATTCAACTAATACAAGCCAGATCACATTTTGATGTCTATGTGCCATTTTAAAATTGACCCCTTCCCTCAACACTTTCATTTGTTCTTTTGATGCAAAACTGTATCCTATTGGTAGTGGAAACCCTGTGTTTTCCGAGTACATGATATACAGTGCTTATCTCAGGCACTTTAAAAGGAAGACAATATGTAAAGGAATTTCTACACAAAATTTGTGCCTGCTGTTTACCAGGACAGAGGAAGAGGAGAGGGAGAAGCAATATATCCAGTGGCCTAATTCCCCATGTGCTGAGGTGGAGTAAAACTTCTGATGCCTTCAGTGGGAGAAGGCCTTGAAAGTCGTACCCTGATTTGTGAGAAAATCTGACTTCTCCCTTAGGAGCTTTCTGAAAGGCTTAATGTGAACAGACCTGCCTCAGAAGGAAGAGCCATGATTTGCTTTGGGGGTGATGGGAATTTATTTCAAAGGTTCTGGAAAACAGGCATCTGAAATGATGGCAATGTTTCGCTCCTCTCCCCCCCCCCCCCCAGCTTGGTTGGCATAGTTTAAGACCTACTGGGTAGGATTGGTGTCTATTTAGATTCTTTGTGGTGTTGTGAAGTGTCAGTCTGTTTAGGAAAATGTTTTGGTCAGTTTACCAGATTAAGAAGTTGGCTGTAAATTAAGGGGATGGTTGATGCAGTCTTTTGCTGGTAGACAGAAATACTGCCAGAGATTCAGAGCTCTGGTAGGTTCAGAACAGAGGGTGTACAGGGCAAGTTTCTGCTTGTGAGTAAAACAACTTATGCAGATGTTTTTGAGTGAAGGTTCTGTGATTCCTTGCACCTTTGGCAAGGCTGTGTTGGGGGAATCTGTGACAGCAGAGGAAGCTAAATCATGGTGATGATACGTGCTGCTGCTTCCCACCTTGTGGTTCTTTCTGAGAACAGAGAAAGGCAATGGCAGGGTTTGCTTGCAAGTTTTCTTCCATGTGTCCATGTTCTTCTCAGTAGCTTGGTGCCCCCAAATGCATTTGTACATTTGTTGGAAGTCTTGTTCATAAAACAGAGCTAAAATATTACAGGAGAATATTATTGAGGCAGGTTAGCATTTAGCATCCAAATACATCCAATGAACAAATATGTTCATTGCTAGTAATTTAAATTAATTTTTTTTATTAACTTTATTTCTGACAAGCAGGAAATAAAAGCTGCCATTTGAAGATGAAAGTTATTTATGCTTGTTACATATTTTAGGGCTTTTGGTGTGCAGTTTAGTGTTTCAATACTACTTAATGTTATGCAGAGGAAAGTGTTTAAATAACTACAGTGCTGTATATGAAGAGTTAGATTTCATTTAATAATTAAATTTTTTTAATTCCTTTCTGTGTTGTATAGAATGTGCCAGGAGCTTTACAGGTAGCATAAGATGTAATACATGTCTTGAATTACAATCTAAGGAAGAGGGGAAGAAATGGTTTGGTGCAATGGGCAAATGGTGTGCTGGGAAGAGCTGGCATGCATCTGAGGATTTTGGTTTCTTTGGTCATAATCCTACCCTCCTCTGTAGCTGGTTTGTTCCTTGGGAGTTTTTCTGGTTTCTGTATTTAATTTTTAAATCATCATAAAGATGTATTTAAATATGCAAATTCAGAAATGCACATTTCCTCTAAATTTACAGTTCAGTAATTAAGAGACAGTTGTCTCTGAAGGGAATTACTGACACCACCTCAGGACCTGACTTCATGAAGTGATGAGTTTCCCTGGAGCTGGAATGGAGGGAAGCACCTTTAGGAAAGATACAGTAGCTTGGAGTATGAGATATTCTCTGCTTGCTGTATGCTAGTTTTGATGTAGCTGTTCATGTTCTTTGTTGCTGGTGTAGAAACCTAAAACAGTTGCTCAAAAACAGCTCTGAGTTTTTGTAGTACACATTTACATATAACTCTTCACTGCTGAAAAGGTAAATTATTAATGTACCTTATGTCAGTAGGATGTGCTTTCAAAATCATTAAACCTTGCCTAATGGTGGCGGCCCAGTTGTTTCGTCTGATGTACAAATGGGTTTATCCAGAGAGACTGATACATTCTTACAGTTTTCCTAGAACCTGATTTAGGTATGAAAATTGTGATCCATACACTAATTCATCTGTCAAAACAATGACAAGGGTTGGGTACACATTGGAGACAATTAGTAATTTTGTTCTAGTAGTCAGTAATGTGAACCTCTCTGTTGATATTATATAAGGTTTCTTTCCTACTTTTCTATTTTCAGATTGGGTTACAATAGAAGTTCGTTAACATGTAGCTTAATTTTCACGCTGGCTTTATGTGTTCAGTGTCCTTGACAAGTACCACTAACTCTGCATACAGCTGTGAAATTTGCACTTCCTCCCCGCACTGCCCAACATCCCCCCCTGCGTTGTCCAGCGTCTCTCCCACCCCCACCCCCCCCTCTGAGCAATACACCAAAATGGTCATGACTGCAGGACTATGAGCTTGCAATAATACTGTAAGTTCCATGCAAGTAAATCTGTTAAATGAATGGGGTATTCAGCTAACTTCAGAAAACACTGTCTGCTCTTAAATACCTTTTGGTTTTGCTTTCTCTTAGTTCTCCTTAGTAGTGTGGATTTACAATGTAATTTATTTTTTACTTGGGATGGAATCAGAGCAAATACGTTTCTCAGTCTCATTGTGTTGTATTGTGCAGAGAGCAACAGAGGATATGACAATGATAGGGAAGGATATCCTCAATCATTCCTCTATTTTCTTACGGTGAAAAAACTTGTGCATGGTTATCTTAAGGCTTTTTGTCACAGCCTGAGAGCTGTGGCCACAGTTTGGAAAGCAGAACGTGTTAGTTTTGTTGACTGCCTTTTGAAAAAGTTAAAATCTAGGAATGACAATAAAATAACACTTAAAACTTACATGTTAAAAAAGACCCTTTGGTAATAAAGTGAATAAAATAATTTTGTAAGATTAAGGCAGAATGTAGATTGTTTATCACAAAAAAACTTCCCAATAAGCTCTATGATATGTTGTGCTACTCTCTCAGGAGTAGTAGCTCTGTTGTGGGGACTATGTTAAAATAACACTTGACAGTCTACTAGAGCATTCAGTGAAGAGTTTAAATCTCTGTCATAAAACCAGGCAAGGTTCTGGCTTTGTAATCAGATAGGTCTCTTTCTACATAGTGGTTTGAAGTAATAAAATATTTTTTCAAATCAAACCCATGTGATATTAACTCCAGTAATTGTTATTTTTCTGCAGTTCTAAGGATGAAGATGAGCTGGGTTACTGAATTTGGGAAAAAGTTGAGGGGTTTAGTGGATTTTTTTTTGGTGTTTTGGGTTTTTTTGGGGGTGGTTTTTTTTTTGGTTGTTTTTGGTTTTTTTTTTAGCTTGGGCATTTAATATGCATTCTTTAGCAAAGAATCTGGTAAAACAATAGTATAAAACCAGTTCAGATATCTTGAAGTAAATAGTTTTGGCAGTATAGTGTTTTGGGGCCTTCCCAAACAAAGTGATGTCCTTTGCAATATTTCATACGCTGTACCGGGACTTTGATATGTGCTTCATTTGCTTTATCCCGAGGCATTTGAGAGACCATATATCCATTCACCCATGTATATTCCTGTCCTGGCTGTGGCTGTCTTGAGGCATGCTGCCCAAGCTATTTTCACACTAGTTATGCTGGATGCTTTGTACACCAGGTTTCTTCAGGTGTCAGTAGTCCTGCTCTCTACAACATGCTCCAAGCAAGGTGCTAAATGCATCTCATGGAGAACCGGTGTGGGTAGGAACTGTTTGTGTGATGACTTAAAATGTAGATTTCCTCTACTGCTGTCTCAGTGAAGTAATTTTACTGGCATGTGTGGTGATCTGTGTACAGGGGTCAAACCTAAAGGAATTTGATCAGTGTAACAAACTGATAGTGCTGGGTATTGAGTACTAACTGCAGCGGAAGGGACTGTGCAGCAAACAGTGCAGAACCTGTTCTGGATGATGTTGTCAGTGTCAGGTGTTTTATTAAGTCTTTATGCAGTGAGTCCTCCACCTGTTAAGATAAAAGATTGAGGAGAGCTTGAAATGTTTTTTTGTTTTTATTTTGGGGGGGGGTGTGTAGTTTTGTTTTGGTTTAAAACATAATATATCTCTCATTCCCATAATGGGAAAGAAATATAGGAAAGGCAAATTAAAGTTATGAAATACCAAAGGTATATGGTTTAAGAGTATTTCTGTCAACTGATGAAAACCGCTAATATGTAGTCTCCCAAATGTGATGTGCCTTATTACAGGTTTTGTATGATCAGTCGTGTGCTGCCTATCACCATAACCATTGTGGCATTTTGCATTGGATAAGTGATGTCTAGACATGGCTGTAAGCTTTACTTCTGTGGTTTATCTCTCTCAGGAGTTAGAAATGTGTCGGACAATGAAAAGTTCTCTTTGTATTTAGGCGACTTTGAAATACTGGAATCAGTTACAGTATTCTGTTGCAGTATTTGTCTGTGTATGCCTTTAAAGACTACATGTCAAATCTTTCGTATTACATTTTCAGTGATTTGTATACTTTCATCTCTGTGACAAGGAATATGGCAATGAATGGTGGTTCTGAAGATTTGGCAGAAGTATAAGCAGAAGACGTTATCAAATATGTGGAAGCAGTTCATGTACTGTGTTCAAATATAGATGTGTTAGTTTGTGAACAGTGAGAACTTTACAAGGACAAACTGCAGGGTCAGAGGAAATAAAAAACAAAAGAATGCCCAATTGCTATGTCTGGAAAGAGCACTGATTACTCTGTCCTTGTCCTCCCAGGATCATCATGATGATGACAACTGTGTCTTACGTCCTTTGACCAGCTAGACTACAAGGCATAGGTAATTGGACTTTTGTTAAGTTAAATTCAGACCTCTTCCTGGAGATAGTAATGGAGCAAGCAGCACAAGTAGACCAAAGGGGCTCAGAGTCTTATGCAAGAGGAGCCAGTACAATACATATGGATTCTGAGATACGAAACGTTAAGTATTGCAGTTGGGTGCATACTGGCATTGTAACTCACCTCGTATCGTTATGTTACATGCTAGGAGAGCGGAAAATTACAACTCTGTTATTCAAGACCGTAGTAAATCTAGTTAATACCTCATACTTCTGACACATCTGTCAATGTGGTATCATGATTATTTACCTTGGCACTGTAAGCTCCAAGCAGGAAGTCCAGCTGGTGAGCACTACAGCCCAAAGCCTCTGGCATACACTTACTGGCCCCATGGCTGCCAGCGTAACCTGCAGCCCTCCTTACTAAACCAGAGTGTTCATGTGAACAGAGGTTTGCAGGATCAGGACATCAGTTTCCAAAGGTGAGTGTGTGAAAAGGGGTCAGTAACTTTTGACAGCTTGTTGCAAAGTAACTTCTGTTAGAGGATTATTACTTGCAAAGTCAATTGTTATGACCTTATTTTAAAACAAAAAGCTGTAGCGGTGAGATTGATATGCTTAACCTGAGTTCCTTTAGGACATTTTTCAGCTAGGTCTGGGAATAAGTAAACACCTAAAATAATCTCTGGTTTTGTCATTTCTTTGGTAGCGTGCTTGCTTCCTGTGTTATGAAAGTCATCATTAGATTAGCTGTGTTTAAGCTTCCTGTCTCACCAGGGTTTTTTCCATGATTTTTACGATCTCTTTCAGGAGCTACCAATATCATGTTTCTGTAATAAAGGTTTCACTTAAATTATGGGATTTTTCTATTTTTTTTCTCTCCACTTTCTTGTCTAAAAATATCTTTGTAACTTTCTCAGATATTTTTTTTTTTTTAATGGCAGATGCTATTGTAATAACATGCAGGCTAGGAAAGCATACCACTACTTCTGTCTGCAATTAGTGCTCTTTCATAATTTGTACAAAAAAACTGAACAGCCTGTTTAGCTGTATCACTTCTTATTCTCACTCTGTGAAGTGCCCTAGGATTTTAAATGAACTTCCAAGTGTGGTGTATGTGCTGTAGGAGCAGTGTCCTTCATTGTGCCAGAGATTGGTGACTCCAGTTTGCATGAGTCAAAAGAGGTCATAGGATCATAGAATCATTTAGGTTGGAAAAGACCTTTAAGATTGTTGAGTCCAACTGTTAACCTAACACTGCCGAGTCCACCACTAAACCATGTCCCTAAACACCATTAGCATATGGCATCATGGTGGGGGTATTTTCATTGCTTGCTTTCGGTTTGTTAGATGTCTGCGTGTCAGGAAGAGAGGTTACCTCTGTCGTATCTCAGGTTAGACAATAGAAGTGTTGTGAGCTGTGTTGTTTACCTGGTCTAACCAACCATTATGCTACTTTTCTTGGCCTCTTGTGGGGAAAATGCTGTTGTTTAATAGATGACCCTTCAACTGTGAACTCTGGCTGAGAAAATAAGTAACTGAGATGCACAGTGTCATGTTTGGCTTATCTAGGGTAGAGATATTGAATACAGAAGTCTTGAAATATATAGGGTTTAGCATATTCTCTTACCATTAAGCATGGAGACTGTGGGCACTGAAAATAACTGACATGCTGGATTTCATATGTGCTCATTTAAGTAAATTTACATCAAAGCAAGAGGTATATCTAGACAGGAGGTTTTAAAGCAAAAAGTGGAGCTGAGTTTTCAGAACAGTGAGGTAGAACTCCTCCAGGACAGTCCCATCTTAGTCCGACCATGGGCAAACATTTTGCCATTACTGCCATACCCTGCTGAAACTTCTGCATGTCTCTTATGGTTGTCTCATTTTCCAGTAATAGATATCATTTGCTTGCCAGGGTGTGTGTTTGCCTGTAATGTTGGTGAGATTGCAAATTCTAGTGTAAGTGAAGACTGAAGTAACAGTTGAATGTGAAGACCTTTAGGATTGTCTTTAGGTTTTACCCCTCTGATTAAACTTTTTTGACTATACAAATGCAGCGCTGCCTTGCCAATTGATGTTTCTTTGTGGTTTTCATATCAAGCCTTGTGTTACTGCCATAGAGTATGCATTAACTCCTTTCATCTTCTTTTGCCTTCAAATGTAATACCGAATTTGGGAATTATCAGGATAATAATTAGATTTGGGATTTCATATTTAACTTTTTGGGGACGATAAACAGTTTCTTGATTCTTTACATGCTAATTTTTGCCTAAAACTTTCCATGACAGCTTGTTTCTATGTTCACTGATCAGTTTATTGCATCATCTAGGCTCTTTCTAAATACGTAGCTGTGGTAGAATTGAATGGGAGAGTTTGCCCCAATTTGACACCAGCATTCTCAATAAGCCACTAATTCAATTCTGTGTTTTCCTAAGCTGCGGCAGCACTGCTGTGGTATAAAATCTTGAACTTACTTCATAATGATGCTTTTCCTTTGTAGTTACTGTTGTTTGCTTTGTCTGCTTCTAAAAGCTATATATTATTTTAGTGACAGGTTTGTATTTTGCATTTTTAGCCTATGACCGCAGTAACAAGTAGCTCCTTCCCTTCCCTTAAAAGATAGTTTCAGGGTCATCCTAATTGAATGCTTTCACTCACTTGCCTATGGTGTGCTCTTCATTTGAGCATCATTGTCTTGATGGTAATTAAACAAAAGCCCAATTAAGTCTCACGCTATACTGGGAAGTAGCTTGCCAGAATTTGACAGTGGAACAAAGGATGTTTCATTGACAAATTTCTTCAGAGGAAAATGTCTCAGTGGAGGTCTGTAAAGCAGCACATGTGATTTTAGGCACTTACTAGCTACCGCTTTTAAATTATTTTAAATCTATGTCTGAGCCTTCTGCTCTGCTGTGAAGATGTGGCTCAAAACACTCCATTTGCTGTAGAGCTAATTTCTATCCACCAAAAATGTGAAAGTCCCCTTGAAACATCGTCTTTCCAAAGTAGGTGAGATGAGAGTGAGCAACCTCTTAGCTTCTTGGAATATTTCAACACAGGACTATATGATAAAAAGACAGGATTAAAAACTTTCTTTTTTTTTATAAGCCTGTAAATTTCACTTAACTGAAGTCATTGTAGTTATTGCTCTTAATATTTTTGTTTTAAAATCCATAAATCTGAAGAGTCACTTTAAGAGTGGAAAGAGAAGAATGCATTAGAACAATGTTTTTTTCAAACTGTGCCTTGCATGGCTGTTGGCATTCATCCTGATGAGTAAAGTGGTTTGAGAAAGGGGAGGGAGCACACAAGATGAAGAGGAAAACGGCACAGAAGAGCCTGCTTCAATAGGACTCTTTGTAATAGTTACAGGACCACTGCCTTATTGCATGAAAACTTGTAAAATGTGTGAAAAGAGAACTTTAGTTGGGTCCCCAGCTTTCTCTCTCTTTTGCTGTTAACTTTTCCATTTGAATGCCATAGCTCTGTATCCCTGTATATCAAAACCAAGACAATAATGGTCAACAGTTCCAAGTACGTGTGTACATTACTATGTTTGATTTCCACCAAGCCATAAACACTCTTTGTCCTTTGCCTTTTACTAGCTATTGGCTTGGCTATTCCTTGTGGACAGGAAAGCTGTGTTTAATGCTTTGTAAAGTGGCCATCGGTTCCTTGCTTTTATCTCTATTCAGCGTAAATTATTTTCTGCAAGGCCACAGAACTGTTCTGGCCAAGCTTTGCAGGTGTCCCTTGTGGAGAGCTATTTCAGGGTAAAGACTTAATCTTGCTGTTTCTTTCCTCCCCTTCTCTCTGTTTCATCTCTCCTTGAAGAACGCTAATTCTGAATGATAGGAGCCCATGTTTTGTCTCCTCCCTCCTCCTTGGCTCGCATTTGTTGTTGTTTTTTTCTCATTTTCAGAATTAACCCTCAACTGGATAGGCTGAAGTATATTCTTTTACCCTTAAGCTTGGAAACTTGGTGTACACTGCCATTGCAATATTTCTAAAGGGAAATTCAGCCCATAATTATCAAATTAGATGCACATTCTGGTTCTTTGGCATGACTTTACTTCTGCCCATCTGTTAGGTTGGCACTCTGCCCCTCTCAGAAAGTAGCCGACCAGTTTCAGCTGAGCAGCGGAGCCAACCAAAGATGGGTTAAGAGAGGCAGCCCACAGAACACTTTATGTTCGATTCCTCTTGCCAAAAGCTCTTCCTGTTTGCAAACAATGTCAGCTTAAGCCCATATGCTTCATTACATGGGATGACATCTGTGGAGACAGATGCAGGGATGGCAATACAAATGACATTTGATAAGGAAGGGCATATGTTATGAAACCAGACACCGCTATGAGTTTAAGATCCTGTCTGTGCTGCACGTGTGTACACAGAAATATAGATCGCTTGTATATTTTGTTGTGTAAGTGCATTCATCAGCCAGGGTTGGGCTTTTGAAGTGCACCAGCATTCAGGGTTTGTGTTAGGTGTAACTGCAGTGGTGTGATTAGTTTGTTGCAAATTATTAGCCTAGATCAGTATTTTGCTTCAGCGCTCTTTGAATGGTAACGGGCATTAAAGGTCCAGTAGTTTGCACCGTGCAAGGAAACACATTTGGATAATGCCAGTGAGAGAGGTGTCAATTGTACACAAGAGGATTCTGCTGTGGACCGCCTTTCTGAAGCATTTCAGTGTTATCTTCCAAAATGTCTTCTAGGAAATCCACTGATTTCAGCATTTAGAAATACATTATTTGGATGTAAGTTTTACACATCTGGGTAGCAGAGGTGTAAAAAACACCATCTTTTGAGTAATCTCTTTGCCCCTTTGCTAGATTATGCTTCTTTTTCACCAGAGGTCAGGTTTCTACCCCTGCTTTTTGGATTTACAATGTGAATATCACTATCAGAAAATAAGTTAATTCTAATTAGATACAATCAAATTAAGATCTAGTTAACGCTTTGAAACTGACTTTCACATTCTAAGCATGTCTGAGGCAAAGTAATTTATTTTTCTACTTCAAAAATAGCTTTTTGTTGTCGTGTGTGTGGTACAGCAACATATATGCAAACAACAAAGGACACAGCATTGTTCTTGGAGCCTTCCAGACAGACCAGCCATGTTGAAGAAATGATGCAAAGTTACAGGAAAAGAGAAGGAAGAGCAAGTAGTGGTCCTAGCACAGCAACCTGGGAGGTCATTCCTCTGAAGCTGGGAGCACATCACAGAGAAGTGACTTCAGAGAGCCACCAGTGAACAGGAAAGGAGGAAAGAGAGGGGTTCTACAGCAAAGGGGGTTTGGTTGCCTGTGCTGCTGCCTCCAGAAATTTCGAGATTGCATTTAGCAGAAGACTTGTTTTGCAGTGGCAATAAGGAAGCAGGATGGTTATTAGTAGATATAGAGAGTTGGCCTCAATCACAACAGCACCAAAGGGGAAACAGCAAGTGAGGGTTCCCATCAGTTTATGGTGAGACAGGGAGGAACTTAGTGTATGTGGAAAAAATGCCTTTCTCTGACCGTAATGTATCCTCATGTTGAGGGTGTCAGAAAGTCAACTGTAAGATTCAGACCTTGAAGGAGAATTTAAGAACCCTTCTTGTGTTCTCCAAATTGCCAAGGCTTATGGAGAAGGCAGTAAGTTTTCTTTAAATAAATTTTTTGCTTAATCCATTTTACCAAGCTGACGAAAAGATACTTTTAAACATTTTCACTTTGATTTATATGGTCAGCAAAGTGTTAATCTCAACAATTCCAAGCAAACTGTTTTGATCCTGATGTGTCACATAAAGTGATATTTGTGGCATTCACACACAGGAGTTGATTCATTTCTGTCATATTTAATGTGAAATACTGTTAGCTTGGTATTTAATTTACAAATTGTACATTGAGTAAATATATTCTGTTGCTTTATAGCACAAGCAAAAAACCCCATGTGCAGTATTTGGAGTATAGGCCTTACCAGCCATACTTGAAAAATACATTTTTAGTGTTTGGGTGAATGGAAACCACACCTTTTGAAGAAGATGAATGGATATGGGCAAAATGAATCCTTGCATTAAAATGCCAAAATACCTTGGCTGTGGTTTCTGTATCCCTTTAATGGAGTTAATATTTGGTGTTCACAAAACTGGGAATGTTTTTTGGCATTTTGTCTCAGTTTTTATTGAAAAACATTTATCCAAGTGAAATAAGGTATTTATATCTTTAGATATGTAGGACTGTAATGAATAGTTGCCAGAAGTTGACATAATTTCTCTAACAAGCTGTTTTAATAGTTCTTATACATTAAAATCTTTTTGCTGTATTTGAGGAACTTCCTGTATTTTCCATGTCAGGTCTGGTGATTTTGGAGAGCAGGTGACTTCTATTTTTCATTCATTGGGATTTATTTTTGGAGCAGTTCTTGAAATGATGACACTCTTTTCATGGTGGCTTGAAGACAATGTTATAGTTGCTAACTAGAAGAGCTCCTAAAGTGCTCCTAAAGTGTATATAGTTGTTAAACACTTGGATCTAATGTTGTTTATTCAATTTGCAGTGTTGTGGTGGGGAAACCAGTCTGGAGGAAGAGGATTTCCTTAATCGTACCGATACAATCACTTTCCCTGTACAGCTTTTCTTCTGCACTTCCAGAAGGATAATTTCCCTTCTACTTTGGATTAGACAAAGGAATTCTCCAAAGCATTTAGGAGCATTGGTTTCTCTGGTTGGTTGGGGTTATTAAGAAACCTTAGTACCTCATTGCCACCTCGTATACATCTCAGTTGTTTTATCTGTAATAAGAGGTTAATAATAATGATAATATCTGATTTTTATCCCCCCCCCCCCCCCCCCCCCCCCCCGCAAAGTGTTCCATCATCATGGTAGAAAGATTCTGCCAAGTATCTTTCTATATACAGTAAGGTATGACTGATTACACTCATTAACTCGTTCCTTAAAGTGCCTCCATTCAAGAGGTACAAATAAACACTTCCCTATTTTGTTTCCAAATTGGTTTAGTAGCTGCAAAATGTGATTTCTGATAGCTGTCCAGACTAGATGAAAATTCAGTGCAAGTAACAGGGATTAAATTGTAGAGACTCAAAATGTGTACTGGTATTTCTTTTCTCACTGTATTAAACTGCTAAAAATTGCACCTATTTGTAAAATGTGCACCTTTATATTAAATTGCCTAGGCTTTGCAGAAATACAATGCTTCTGATGCATTTAATGTCA
Source organism: Falco punctatus (assembly GCF_963210335.1). NCBI lineage: Eukaryota > Metazoa > Chordata > Aves > Falconiformes > Falconidae > Falco > Falco punctatus. The sequence continues at coordinate 24,077,026 of NC_137592.1, read as the reverse complement.
GTGGTTTTTATAGTTTGCAGAAAAGTTGGCCTTATTTTGCAAGAGATTGAGGATACCTTTATAATTCACTTGTAAATTTTTTTGATGCAATAAAGCATGGCTTAAGTCCGCAGTGTTTTCAGTTATCAATGGGTCTTTCTGCGTGTACATCTACAAGTACTTTTTTCCTCTTGAAGAATCAAAAATTCATTTTATTTTGGTTACACGATGAATTGCACTGCTTAGGCAAAGTAGCCAGAGGAGGCTTTGGCTTTCCTTGGCCTGCACTGTATTTTAATGGCAGCATTGCTGGAGACGACAGGCACTACTAAAATGGAAGAAAGTTGCTTGACTATTCCTTTTGTTTTTTCCTCTGTGAATTGACTGTTAGTGTTGCTGTGCCTTGCTGTGCCTTCTGTATTTAAATGTTGCTACAGAGATACATATTCTGGGCTGGTTGGTTTTGGTTTGGGTTGGTGTTTTTTTGTGTGGCTTCTGAGGTTGGCTTGAGTTGGTGGGACAGGAAGAGGACTGGTAGGCACATGAGGCATTGCACAAGGTGCTTTAGTAATGGGAATTGTCTTTTCTTCAGCATTTACTTTTGGAAAATTGCTGCTCTTGCTGCCTTGTGTGGCTGTTAAGTGATTTCAGAGTGCTGATTTTTCAACGCAAGCTCTGACATTCTGCCAGCCATGGGATCAGGCTCTGCAATCCAAGCCAACTATATAGGCTGTTTGTTGCAATTTTAGGATCAGCACTCAGTTCTGAGGAAATTGTTTGCCTGGTGCTACCAGCCCAGCAGTTGCATGAGACTTCAAAACACTGGTCTAACATGCTGGAGAAATAATTTTTATTTACAAAAACTCTCCTGTCAGTGCTTACTAGAGAATTTAGATGTTATGAACTTCTTTAGATAGGTCACCTCCAGTAGTGATAGCTTAATTTGAAAAGCCTGTTTGCCTGCCCTTCTGGTACAATAGTAGCAGCTCTCTCGAGAGGAGTAGAACACCTCTGAGATACCATCTGGACCAATGTGAGGATCAAAACAATTCTCTTTTAGAGAAGCACTGAAAGGAATTCCAAAACTTGAAGGCTGCCATATTTTGCTTACCAGATGCTCTGAGTGTGAAATACCTTGACACCTGCCAATAATGGGGAAAACAATGACGTATATAACTTGCTACTTTTTTGAAATGTGCTAAATTAAATTAACAGATCTACTTTAGATAGGTAACACCATTGATTTTATTTTATTTTTTAAAATAGAACAATGGTTATGCCTGCATTGTAGTGGCTGAATAATAGAGCAATAGAACATTACTAGCAAAAAGGATTTCCAAATAATCTTGGAAATTCCATTCCCTTAATTATTTTCTTTACAGAGACAACTTGCAGCTTAGACAAGATTCAGAGTGGTCATGGCATTGCAGTTCTCTCCTAATGATATTAATCCTAACCATGATAACTAATGATACTAATCCTCTGATGCAAACTTTCCGCTACTGTGATCATTTGTGCACAGAGCTTTGGAGATAGGGGAGAAAAAAAATGTCAGCAGCTAGATGGTTATTTGAGGAACATGCAAGTTAAACACCTGACATCTGATGAGTCACCCTCCAAGTATGTGTGATTGAATGATAGTTAATTGATTGCCACAGTTGATTAAGACCAAATGTATCTGAAATGTGGAACACTGTTTTTGAATGTAGTAAGAAGTGCAATATGAACACCCATAGTTTACAGACCTTACTACAAAATACCTGTCTGCAAAAACCCCCACCGTTGTCCTCAGAAATAAATTTGTGTGTTAAGTGTTTGTTGCTGTCAAGCAAGTATTTCTAACAATTTTAACACTGTTTAAACATTGTTGTTGTTAATTGTTTTCTAATAGTAGTAAGTCTTGATGAGAATTGCTACACCTGGTCGTTTTCTGGTTGACTCTTTCTTAAGGAAGTAACCTGCCTGTTCAGAAATTTCCATGCTATCTTGACTTAAAACTGTATCCAGGCTCTGATTGTAAGAGCAAAATGCAAATGTTGTACCAACATTTTTTTACGGTCCCCACGTTTAGCAAGACAAAAGTTCAGTCTTCTGGGACAGACACTAAGCAGGTAATATACTAGCATAAATCATGGTGAGATACGTTCTGTAATGTATATGTGTTGGGAACATACAGGGTAGGAATTCAAGAAGTTTTGACCTACCTGATGCAATAGCTAAAGGTAGAGGTTGTTGTTCATCACAAAGTTTCATTTAGCTGTATCAGCTTTTCAGAGAGAAGAGACTATCACCTAGTAAGCCTCAAACAACTGTTGTAAATAATGGATCATTTCAAAATGCGATTATGGCTGTAATCCTGCAGGATGCAGGTTGGGTCTGGGCATTGACAAACAGGCCTGTTGGAGAGTCAGAATGCCACTTGGCCTCCCACAGCTGTGTTGTCATTGACCATTAGTTGTACAAGCAGCTGGTTATTCAAGTGCTTAGATATAGATTGAGGAGCTTAGCAGTAAATAGCTATTTAACCGATCCGTGTTTCTAGTACAATACTTAAGCCAAGATTTTCTGGTGCAAAAGATGTCTGACTGAACAGTAATGATACTATGGATTTAAAAAAAAAATCGCTGAAAATACAAATAGTGAAATTTTGTGCTGGATTCACTAGCAGCAACTCATCACTGGAATGTGAAACAGCAGTCCAAAATAATTTGAAGTGTTTATAGATAGAGTATTGAAACGGTGAAGCTGTTTGGAATGTGAGGTTTTGAAACAACTAATCCAGGGCAGTGCTTATGTTCTGGTTATTTTGTAGATGCTTTTATATCTTTCAAAGGAGTTATGACCATTGTTTCTGGTATTGTACATACCTAGTGCACAAGCTTTTAGTAAATTACCATTGTTAGACTTGCATCTTGTTAAACAAACATAGATTGGAACAGATTCCATGCTGTAAAATCAACCACATGCAAGACAACTTCTTTGTGCATGTGGGTTATGTATCATTTCCCCTCAGGAATTAACAACATACCTTGAACTCCACTTTTTAATTTGATTGAAAGAGAGAGCCTTGCACACAGAAGAATAAAAACTCTTGGACTCTAATCTCTTAATCTCCATAAAATGCTCGAATGTTTAGCTTTGATAATATATGAAACAAATCTGGTGGTCCGTAGCATTTCTGATGTGCATTCCCTTTTTTTTTTTCCAGCAAAAAGAAATCAAAGCAGACATAAAACAATGCATGACAGATGGGTTAGTGTTGGTGAGAGTTAGCCCTCAAGCATGAAGAAATTCCATAGCTCTAACTCTCCCTTCTAATATGCTAGTGGAAAGTCATTTCAGTGGCCTGATGATTCCTTTGCCGAAGTTTTCCTGCCAGTGGGATCAGCATACGCTTTGTGGACTCCTGTATTAGGGCTTTCAGTGCTACACAAGAGACAATCCAGGACTAATGTCAAGAAACTGAACATTTTGGCTAACAAGCTTTTGTGCTGGGAGGCAGATCTTCTGAAAAGTATGTGGAGTCTTCCTCATGCTTGGGATTAGGAACTGGTTGAGGTTCAAAATGAGGCAACTAAAGTAAGAAGATGCACATAGCAATCCCAGCTCTAGCATAGCTTTTGCAGTCAAAGAAACAGCTTCACAAAAATAATCTATGTAAGGGGGAGGAAGATCTTTCAACTCTGTTTCCTACTTATATTTCCAAAGGGAGATAGTTCTTGGGGTCTGCAGGGTCCAAAATGGAACATACTTCCCTCCCACCTTCCTCTAGGGTAGCAGGAGAGAACTGAGCCCTGGTTTTGGCACATACTCATAGGTGAGGTGATCTCCAAACATGTTGCAACTACTCTGCTATAATTAGTCTCCTAGTGCAAGGAGGTTCAGCTTCTGTTTTTTAAGTCTCTAGGGCTGGAAGAGTGGTTTTTTTGTTGTTGGTTGTTTTGGGTTTTTTTAGTAGGTGCAGTGGTTTGATCTTTTCATTGTAAATATCTCATACACCTAGCATGTCCTTGTTGTCTAAATGTAGGCAAAATATACATTTTAGAAGAGCTTTTAGCTCTTAAAGTAGGTATCTGCTCTTTGTATTGAACCACTTGTCCCTGATATTTTTCCAACCTTTGGGATATTACACTGGAATTTGAAAAAAAAAAAAAAAAAAAAAAAAAAGGCTAAATAAAATGGCTTCAGAGGAGGATTGCCTGCCTGAAAAGCCTGCTCCAGAAATGCTTGTAGGACCTAATCAGAATAAGAAACAGAGCAAATACTGGCATTACATGATGTGTGGATTAGACTGGCAGGAAACTGGACCATGGTTAACTTCGCTTGTGTCTGCTGAAAACAAACTGAACCCCACACCCACACTGTTGGTCTTAGTCTTTAAAGTTTTGTTGGCAAAGCTCTGCCTTTTAGGAGTGGGAAAACAAGTCATACCCACAATAGACACAGTTATGCTGGCAAAAAGCTTAGTGTAGTCTGCCAGTTGAATGAAATCCTTTGGCATATGTATTTTATTCCATTCAAGGAAAAGCCTTGGCTACCACTTCCCTGCCCCCCATTCCTTTTTCTCCAGCCCAGCAGAAACTGTGTCTGCACTACTGGGATTCACAGAGATAACACTGCCGGTGCAGTCCCTTTTAAGTGTTGGTAAGCCATTAGAAGAAACTGCCATCATCTCAGATCTTAATTTGTTTCAGTAGATAAACAGAAAAATGCTATCAGAGGAGATAGATCACTGAGTGCAGAAATTGCATGAAAAGAGTAATGCAAGTGCTGTCAGAAGTGCCAGAGCCTCTGATGAGATTCCTTGGGACTTGTCAATCTTAGTCTACCGACTTAACTTTCTCAGTGACATGGTTTTGCCTGGAGGCAGCTATAAACCATCAAAATATAACAGGATATCTTGGCATGACAGGGAGATCTCTGGGATCTAGGTCTCCCAAGGCTGTGACTAGCTTATGTAAGCTATTACCAAGTAGAAGCTCCAGTTTTGTAGTGATTTTTAATTGTTTGTTTGTTTTCTTTTTTTAAAAAAAGAAAAAGTTGCATGCTTTTTGCACACCAACAACTGCTCATGGAAGATAAGAAATTGCAGCAGCCGAAGCTTTAGATTTATTGCTGTGGTCAATTTCCTGTTATTTTTAATAGGATATGGCCCTTCCACTTCTAAACTAGTGAGCTGTATCAAAGGGACTGTATCTTGTTTCAAACCACTTGGGTCCTGAACACATGCTCATGCCCTGGTCTTGTGCTTCCTAAGCCACATTATATCTGGTTTAACTTTTTTTGTGTGTGTGTGTGTGTTCATGCACATGTTTCAGCTCCCTGTGACGTGGATTTTTAGGAGCCTTTGCTTGGTTTGTTTTAAAGTTATATTATTTGAAAATAATTTGTGTCGAGGTTTGCTCAGCACAGGCAGTGGAAAACAAGGCATTACCTGACTGTCAGGGCACCTCTGGCCCAGCGCTCTAGCCTGGGTCACTGCATGGGTCGGAAATTAGGGAATTCTTGGCTGGCTGCTGGGAGAGAGATTCAACCACTTTGCAGTGCCTGAGTGGCTGGAGCAGGGGGAGGAAATCTGGCTGGTAAACTTTTAGCAGATAAAATTTGGGTTAAAAAGCAAGGTTTTAACAGAGGGAAATTAGCGTCATGTATCATTATTTTCCCATGATTAATATTTGGATTCTTTTGGCTGTTTTCATTCAAACACATTTTGAACACTAAGTAGTCAAAATATCCCAATGGTCTCATGTGTGATTAAAAATAAGGAAACCGAAAATTAAGTGAGGTACTGATGAAGAACCACAGAGAAAGTTAGAGGAGGAAAATCAGCTGGCCTGTAATTTATAAAGTCTTGGTAGGACTTTGAGATGAGAGTGTTAGTGCCCTGCCATGGGATCCAGCATAACTTGATGAAATTATGCAATGCAGTTGTAATTTGGCAAGCTAAATTAGTAATTGCAATTGTTCAGTGGCTATTTCTAGACTTTATAGTAAATTTCAAAACTGCCCTTTAAAAAAATTACTCTTTTGTTTTCAGTTGGACTGTCTACAGACATTTTGGTTTTTGCTGGGCTTGGGTAGTTACTTTGTCCTCAGACAGTCTGTTTAGAATTGAGTGATACTAATGAGCAATGAAGTTAATTTCAGTTGTGTATACTTTAATGTTTTTATTAACCAAGATAATCAAGCTGCAAATCAGACTGAATGGGAGGTGCGTTTTTGACCAAATTTTTACCAAAGTTAAGGCCAGGAGGATAAATCTCTTGGGATTTAGCATTAGCAGCTTCTTGGTTTGGACAATGAATTTTTTGATTCCATCCTTAGAAAGTGATGAGTCCTGTCATACTTTTGACATCATGATAATCCAATTATTTATTCTTTGTCCTGCATAGGATTATTTTGCCTTCTGTTAATGATGTTGTCAACAAATAAACCCAAGCATTTAAGATCATCCCAAGGTTTTTTAACTTTATTTCTTATGGTATTTGTGATTGGTACAATCCTGTGGGGTGTTTCTATGAACAAGAGCTGGGGAGGCAAAATAAATATAATTTTCAAGTCCAGATGACCTGGAAAGTTTAAATAGAATTCAGCAAGCCCTGAGGAGTGGTAAACTTGTCTGCTGCTTGTGGACAAGAGATAGAAATGCAAGGCAGGTTTCAATTCTGAAGATGAGATAGCAATTCTTGTTTTCATCAATCTTGTTAATAGTACCTTTAAGAATGAAAGCGTTTTAAAATTTGCATAATACAATCTGAAGGTATAGCTGAATTATAAAGCTTGTTCATAACTGAAACTAACCAGCTAAATCAGTTGCTAATTAGACAGTTTGCAATTCTGAGGAACTGAATTTTGTTGATAGGAATAAATTTTGCTGGTGCTGGAGAGTAGTGACTTTTACTAAGGAGAGCACTGCTACCTTTACTGGCTGCTTGAGATAAATATAAGGGCCTCTTCACATCTTGGTTTTGGCATCAATTTTCCAGTGCTGAGACTCCATTTGTAAGGAGAATCTGGCCTTTTGCTCCAGAACCTCTAACATACAGGGGGTTTATCCATTTTTTCATTTTAGATGCTTGCCTTTGTTTACTGAGATCTCTTCATACAGAAGTAACGTGTGCTGTAGTGAACATAAATATTTTCCTTTAAAGGTTTTAATATATTTATGATGTTGCCTAAAACTAAAGTAATAAATAAACTTTAAAATTTAAGCATGCATGATTTGTTTTTACAGTTAGAATGGGAAAGAATTTATATTTAGCATCTAAAATATTTTAAAACAGTGCATCTCCAAAGGTTTTCTGTAGCTTTATGTCAACAGAAAATGCATTCTCCACAGAAGCTTTTGTGCTGCCAGTTCTTATTTAAAAATAAACAAACAAAAATCTACTTTATTTCAGAAAACTCTTTACTAATAGTGTCCTGTGTTTCCTGGCTAGATCACTTGCTCAAGGAGGTCTGTGGCTGCTTATCGTGTTCCGGACCATCTATGTTTATATCCAGGTAGTTGTTTTGAGACCTTTGACTTTATTTAGGGCTGGAAAGCCAAACAAAAAACCAAAGCAAATTTCAATTGTCTCCCATTTTTTTGTTTGTTTGGGTTTTTTTAATTATTTTTATTCTGTATTCCCCTTGGGATGCTCATAATACAAAAATGCTGGATTTTACTCCTATGTTATGAAGGTGTGCTTGCATGCAATAAAATTATCTAGCTCTCTGCTTCAGATTCAAGATATGAAAATCTCCCAGTTAAGTTTCTGGAAGATTTCTGGCCAAATTCTGTAAACCAAAACCACAGCAACTTTGGGAAAAAATGGATATAAATTGCATGCAGACGTTACAGTTTTTTTCATGGAGTCATAATCATGCCAATCTCAGTGCGTATTAACGTGACATAGGGCTTGAAAACGGCTGCAAAGTCTCTAAAGGCATTATCCTTCTCAAAGCTTTTCCATTTTAGAAAAATTAGCTTACCAAGCTGGCAATAAGATGTGATGGCTTTGACTCTAGTCAGCCCATTTCAGATGCAGAGCCCCCAGAAACCTTGTTTCCCTCGTGGGCACTTGCCCAGCTCAGTCCTTACTACCTTCTGCACACATCATGTACTGTCATAGTTCCTTTCTGTGTAACTTGTAATAACTGTTTGTTTCTTACCATCTTTTTCCCCACTGCTGGAGCAGGAGAACTGTTTGTCTTTCTAAAATTAGATATCCATGGATACATATAATATTTTTCTCTGTTTAAACTTGGCAGTTTAAATTGCGCACGGAAAAGTAAAGTATGTTCCACTACAGGAAGCCTGCATGCTGTATTCTTCATTTACAGGAGAATAAAATGTTACATGGAATATTTCACTCTTTGTTCTGTAGAAGGAAAACAATACTTACAAAAGCTGGTTTATACTAATGCCTATAGCCAGACTCTTCCTTTGTTTTCATTATGCCGTATTAGGGTACCACCCTATGAAGGGAAGCTAACTATATATGGGATACAGCTAAGGCATGTAATTTTAATACCACTTGAGAGTTTTTATGTCATTTGTCTTGTTTCTCCAGCTGAAAGAGGGTGTTCAAACCTCCCAGCTGTGTGGACCATTCTTTAATGTAGGTCATCTTGCCTGAACATCTCTCTTCAGTTCTCAAGATCCCAGACAATCTGGTCTTGTTTGCCATTTCTTAAGACTCCACGGGTAGCTGTAGTAGTGGTAGGAAATGATGTAGTGTGCTATTATTTTTCTTGGCTATAGAAGTAGTTAATTTTGTTTTCTGGAACCCCTTAAGATATATGATTGTTCCAAGGAAAAGCAAAGTGAGAAATCAGGAGGCTATTTGATGTCTAGGGTGGCAGGCAGTCTTGATTCCCGAACAGGCTACTTCACCTTGTTAACTTTTTCAGACTACTGTAATATTTTTCTCATCTGTACACAAATATATCATTCTCGCTTCTGTGAGGTACTAGATGACAGCAATATGCTAATGTGAACTTATTTTCATGGAGTGGTGTAATTGCTCTCTTCTGCTCTCTGAATAATAACACGCAGAAATGAATTAGCTTTACTCTTGAAAATGGGTAATAAGTAGTTATGTTGGACCTCTGTACTGAAGGAGCCAAAAGATAAATAGGGTTGTGGTGGTTTCTAGCTTTGTTTTTGATCAGTGGTATGAGTCACGGGGTTTTGTGCATTTTTCTGTTTAGAACACAAGTGAGAGTCGCTTTTTACTAGCTCTCTACAAAAAAAGGTAGATGAACTTTGGCTGCAGTGGGGGAAAAGTGCAGTCTGAACAGTCAAAGGAGTTTAGGAGAAGAGCCTGGTCTTCTAAATTATGTATGTTACATGGGATTCATGCCACCCGCTGTTTTACTACCTCAGAACGCTTTTGAAACTTCTACAAATCAGCCCAATGCTGGAAAACTTTTTGCCCTTTCCTATCTGCACTGAAGAAATGTTTTCTCTATGTTCTTTGCTTATCTTTGCCAACCTTCATCCTTTTCCTGCCCACTCTCTCTCTCCTTCGTGTCAAAGTGATGGGGTTTTTACCACTGCAAACTAAATACTTGCTGTAACTTAGAAACCAAACTTTTTTTTTTTTCTTTTCCCCCTGTAAGGCTGAATACTTTCATACGTCCTGGTAAGGAGAGGGTGCTATTTTAGTCTTACTAGCATGCAAAATGTTGTTTAGCTCAGTGATGTGAAGGATTCTGCAATATGAACTTGGTCTTGAGCTCAGTGATGTGAAGGATTCTGCAATATGAACTTGGTCTTGTGGCTCTACTAGCTTTAATTTCCATCGTGAAAACATGGTAGAAGATTTAGTGTTGCTCTTGTCACTGTCAGAAAATGTCTATCTGCAGTGCATGATCCTGCTGCCAGTTAAAGTGATTGGTTTACTTGATTGTTTAGAGATTGTAACAAATGATTTTGAAATTTGTCTGTCATGAGTAGCTGGCATCAGGATGCTACATCTCCTGAGCTGGCACATACTTGATCCAGTAAGAACTGAAGATACCTGCCACTTTTAATTTAAGAGTTGAATTCACTGCGGGTTATTTATGGTTTAGCTGGGTTACTGCTTTCAATAGCTGTGAACAGGTAACGCTGTGTCGTGCAGGAGCTGATTGTTCAGATGGGATAATGTGGTTAGGAAGAGGAACAAATCCTTTCAGAGCATGGCATTTAAGAGTCCCCAGTAACACTTGATTTGGAAATTAATGACGATTGTTTTCCTGTACTAGAACACCTGGTGGAGTAGGAGGTTCACAACAAGAAACAGGTTCTTGAACTGTTTCTTAGATTTTCTTTCTGTGACCTTTTGGGATTCCTTGTCAGTCTTCTATCTGTGAGAGTTTGTTGTTTGGTAGGTTTTGTTTTGTTTGGGGTTTTTTGGGTTTTTTTTACATACTAGCTTTTTTTCAAACTCCACTTTTTTTTTTCCTCCTTACACTTCCTTGATATAATTGTAATGTTTATGCTTGGATATTTTGCAGTATTCATTTTCCAATTGAATCCTAGGCTTTTTGATTCTAATAGTTTCATGTTATTTTTGGCATAAATTGTAGTATTAAGGGCCAGCTATAATTAACTCTGACAAGTTTGTATATCAAAGTTTAGAAAAGACACTGAAAAAATGTAGCAGCTTGATTTTGGGGCATGTAATCAATGGTTGCCAATGAAAACTGATGTTATGAAATCCCATAAGGATATGACCATATTCCATCAAATCTTCTTGGCTTGTGACTGAAGAGAAACACGAAGATATACAAGTAGTTATTTGAGCACATTTCATGTTTCTTGCTTCCAGAAACTTTATAAAAATAGCTGTGTACAATAACAATAAATTCATTATTCTTACAAGGATATCCTGAATTTGACATGCCAGTATATGACTTTGAACTTTAGTCTTAGAAATAGAGGTTGTTTTGAAGATAACCCTTCAGAAGGATTCTCCTATTTATGCTATGTGAATGCCTGTGTTATATTTAGGCACTGAAAATACTTTTGGACTGAGAGTCCTGTATTCTGCAGTGGTGGGGAGTGGCTGGGGAAGATATGAGCTATGCTTTCTTTCACAAGGGTACTTAAAACTTTTCCAGCAATCCTCATCCCTCTTAGAGTCAAGGCTGAACTCGGCAGCTTCCAGTCTCCCTCCCACAAGTGCAGATTATAAACCTTCCTTATGCTGGGGTGCTGGACAGTGGTTTGTACTGCAAACATAGCTTTTATTTACCTGAAAGAGAATACTTTAGATCTGTCATAATTGAGCTGGATACCTTTCCAAACCAAAGCAAGGCGCAATGTCATATCTTCATAATGTTTACTGTGTGGTAGGCTTCATTTCTTCTCTTTTTTTCATCTTAAGTAGATCCAGCATGAACTTGGACATGAAGAACTGAAGGTCTTGGGTCAGATTTCCTATTTTTATTGTAGTCTATCAGTATCAAGGGAGAAGAACAGGGCTGGTGTTATCTCTAAGCTGAATCACATTTCACAGTGATTGTCAACAAATTGCAGGAGTTTCTCATTCCTTACTCTGCATGGTCTTTATAATGGCTTTATCTGTCACTTCATCCCCGGCATCACTTCTGTAAATAATTACCCTGTGACCCTTTGGTCCTTAGTAACTCTTTCAAAAGCACAGCTAATGATTTTATAAAAAAGGGAGACTGGTGAATTCTTGGCAAGTTTGTCTCAGAGCCTTGTCTCTGCAAATGAAAATTATGAACTTTAACAGTAATAAACAGCTTGGTGGAATTGCAGTGCACTGGGTGCTTGGTGGGTAGTACAGCAACTTACTGTTCCATGATAATAGTAATTTGTGTTATCACAGACTTGTCTTTGTGCTAAATTGTTGAATAAAATGCACACAGGTATCACATCTTGGTCTGCAGTTTGATTTCTGACTGGTTCTAGAAAGGCTGTAGTTGGAGACTTCTCCCACACTGTGCAGGTAGATTGATTTCACAGGAGTGGCGGCCACACTTAACAGCACTTCAGTAGGCACGGGTGTCTTCACAGCTGCCAAGGATAGATTTTACTTTCTTGTGTTTAATGTGAACAGTACATCTGTACGGCGTTGCCTAATCCTGCAGTAGAACTGGGGGTTATGAAATTTATTTTCCTTTTTCTTCAAAGTGGACATATATGTAAGGTTTCTTGCCATCCATCTCGTAGCTTGTGGGCTTGTTTTGCTGAATCATTTAGCTCCTTTAAGACATGAGTGTGATCTGTTGTCCATGTCTCACATTCCTCTGCAGCTTAATGTGATATCAGGCTTCAAGTTAAAGAAATTAAATGCTTCCAACTTGCTAACCAGAGACAGAATTACAGGAGGGGTTGTACCACATGGGCTTTCTCCACTCATTTTACGTTTGATCCTCTTTTCTTCTCTTGCTTCTCCCTGCATTGCTGAGTGTAAATGTTAGGGATACCTCGTCTCTTTAGAATTCTGCTAGTCCAATTATATGATACCAAACAAGAGAACATAATACCTACAAAGAGATTGTTTAACCATTTTTTTATTTTACTCCACCTTCTTCTGTTCTGGTCTTTAGGTTTTGTACTTACAAGAAAATAAACTCACGTAGTCTATATATAAATAATTTTATTTGCCTGCATTCAGTAGCACTTCAATGGCCACTACAGTGGATCAAAGGCCTAGTTGTGCCACTTTGATATGCACATACAATAAATGCATCTACCTACCTGAGATCACACAGAGGATGTTTGGATTTTGTGCAAGTTGCATTTAGATTTAGGCTTCTTTAATAAATTGTGCAATTTAAATTTGGAATAACCTTACCGTTTTTCACATGAGAATTAAAAGTCAGACTAACTTCCCTGTGTGACATCTAAATTGCTTGTGAAGAACAGCAAAATAAGAAAACGTTAATGTTAGATGTTAATGTTTGTCTCCATTTTAATCTACAAAATCTATTTTGGGAGCTAGGGATGGTCACAAGCTTGCAAGCCAGTTTTGGCCTTTGTTGCTCCACTCATATGCTAGAACGTTAACATAAAAATGGATTAATCTGAGCAAGGAATAAAGCTGTTTTATTTTAAAGAATAATTTCTTTTCAGCTCATGACTGAGTAAAATTTTCTGCAAAGCATTTTTTCCTCCTGAAGTGTTACAAAGCAACTACTTTCTCTAATAGGGTCAGCTAACAAGAATTAGTCTGTAATCTCATTAAAAGCTGATAACCTCAAGTATGATTCCAAATAAAGCTATCATCATATGTATATGGTATTTTGTTCAGACTTAGGGGAGAAGGTAGTAAATCATTTTTTGAAGCGCTATTATGAAAGCTGAGCAAAGAATGGCGTGCCATAGTTTGTAGAATTTATTACAGTGGTCTTGTGTATTAAGCTGCAACTTGCATTTTGCACTCCAAAACTAATACAGTTTTACTAGCATTCAGTGTAAAGCTATTCTCTTGAGTAGAATTAATGACAAATAACATGTTAGAGGAAATAAGCAGCCAATCTACACTTATCTATTATAGTACTGTTATAACTAAAAAGGAAAAATTACACTTTTGCACAATGAAGCAATATGGAATTAAAGTTTGTGCAATTCCTTACTCTGTCAATGCAATTAGCATCACTTATTGGAATGCTGTGGAAGTAAATTCCTAATTTCTCTCCCAAGCTCTTCTGAAAGCTTTTGAAAAACATATTAGCGTTGAAGGATTTATATTGACTGCTTGAGTGGTTATTTGAGGTGTGAGAGTTTCCCTGTTAAAAATTATTAGATAAAAAATATGACATCTGCTGTTAATAATAACTCAGTTCCTGTGTGCTATTCCACTCTGTTACACCCAGGTAATTGTTTTCAAATCTTCTTTATCAATACGATCTGCAACACAGATGAAGGAAGAACACAGAGGGCTGCTCAGAGAGGGGTCCTTTTGTAGCCTTGTAATTCCAAGACACTGGTCAAAGAAGTCAGTCACTTCAAAGGCAGCCCCCCCTTCCCCCCCCCCCCCCCCCCCCCCTTTAGCCATAAACCTTACTTCTAAGTATTTTGACTGTTTCAGGCTAGTGTTTAAGCCCACACAGTGGGCACTGGAAAATAAGCCTTTAATACAGAAAGAAAAGTACCATTAGATCATTTCCGGCAGCTATTCTGTATTTCAGATGAGGTGTTTTGCTGTCGGAACAAATGCAGTTATTCATAGACTGTGGCTGCGTGATTTACATCAAGGGCTATATTCAGTAAAGATAACAGATTTACTTTATTCATGCATGTGCCCACAATATAATCCTCCTTTGATAGAACTTGGAGGAATTTTTTCAGCATTTTGTAGCATCAATGTTTTAATACACTGAGTAGTGGAGAGGCTTTTTTCCACGCAAGTTCAAAAGTTCATGTTATGATCTTATATGAAATATAAATTTATGTAACTAAACGTGCCTGGTTATGGGTTAGCATGTACACTGTGCATGCATTTTTCATCTTATTTTTCCTTTCTCACTCCCTCTCCTCCCTTTCTCCTCTTCCTCATCACACTTGACTCTTGTTGCTTATCTGCAGCCACACATCCTTTATTGCATTATCCTGGTTCAGTATCTAATACCTGAATGGGATTCATTGAGCCTCTCCTGGGAAGTAGACTATTGCTCTAAACTTGAAGAAACTGGCCAAAGTTTTATTCGTACTGTAACCCTGCAGGTATAAGTCTTGCTTCACTTGGCCCTCCTGGTTACTGACATCAGTAGGGACAGTGCTGGATCTCATTCCCATAAGGAAAAGGGCAGATTTGCAGTTTGGAGGGTCCACCACACTGTTTATGTTTGATTTGTTGCAAGTTGAGTACTTCTTGCTGATCTTTCCCCTCTCCCTCAATGGTACATGTGATTCTTTGGCTTTTACAAGACGTGTTTTTATAAGAAAACATTTTCTTTCCTGCTGAGCCAAGGAATCCCAACATGTTGGAACCTCCTTACATTAAAAAGGTACTTTTTTGACTTTTGCTGTCTTTAGAATTAGTGTGATGCGTTTTGGAAGTCTGTAGTTTTAATCCAAGTTTTTCCAGCTTCTGCTCATTTTAAAGACTTTATAATCCTCCAACTATAAATGTTAAAGGGAGCAAAGGAGAATGGGAAGTACAGAAGCATGACCATTGTCTGAGTAGAACTTGTAGAAACTCTGTTGTGTAAGCCATATTAAAATCAGAAGATGATCAGGAGCAGAATTATCACACCTTTATTAAGTGCGTAGGACCATATTTTGCCAGGGTAACACACCTTCCCAGCAGGGTCTGGTCTCAGCTGAGAGCAGCACTGCATGAACACAGGCAAGCAGCGTCCAGTCTTCGTCGGACGCTGGAGTGGTGGTACCCATGTAACAAGGTGCAGGCAGATCCTGCAGTCTGCCAAGCATTGTGGCTATTTGCTTCTTAATTTCCAAGTGCTCTTTTGTCACTGTCCTGTTGCAGAATCCCAATTCAGAAGTGAAACTGCAGCCAGCTCTAGAGAGTAGGTATCTTTTCATTAAAGCAGGAAAGGTGATGTTTAAACTTTTTTGTCTTTATTTTTAACAAACTTTTAATTGCATCATTTGAAATTTTAGAATTTCAGAATTCAGAAATTTAGAATTTCAGAATTCAGAAATTTAGAATCCACTGGCACCAGTTTGTGCTAGTGGATGTGTAACTAGTGTGAATGCACTGAGGTGTATAATTTTACTCTGTATCTGATACTTGCCTCTATTAAAGCTTTTGCTTCTGCTCTTCATGTTATCCTGTGTTTAGAACTTTTATTTTAGCTTTACTTATGTCTTTGCAACATGAGAGAATAATGAAAAAATGCTGTAAGAAGTTTTTATGTGGTTTTTACTAAGTATATCCTTCACAGGTTTTGTAATGTTTTTTTCATGCCTATTAATCACATTTAGCAGGAAATGTAAATCTCTTAAAATTGCTATAGCTCCAGCAAGTCTGAAGGAGTTGAAAACCTTTCACAAAGGTGACTAACTGAAAGGAAAAGGTGCCAATGCTATGTTGCTACTGATTGTAGCCAGTGGGGTAGAATAGGGACAGAAAGCGAAGAATCCTGTCAGATCTTCTGAGAGGTTTTAAGTCACTTGAATACGATTTATTTTAAGTAGTTGACCCTTACAATAATGGTTTGTTTTTCCTGATGCTTGATTGCTAGGAAGGGTTTAGTGAAAAATTAGGATGCAGGATCCTGTGCCTTTAGTGCCTTTTCTGAAGGGTGGCACTTAAAGAACTGTTGTAGTACCACTTCTGAAAGAAGGATGTGCCAAAACACCAGAATGCTGGTCTTGCTTCTTTTCTTCTGAATGGTTTCTCCATGTAGAAGACCTAACCCATCTAGATTTTGCAATATTAACTCCTCTTATAGACATTCAATTACAAAATAATTTGATTTATTTTGAAAAAAAAAAAGTGTGATTTGAATCAACTGGTTATTTCAGAAAAGTAATTTTTATTCTAACGTAGCTTTGTCATACAGGAAGAATGGAAGTGTGTTCTGGGGATTTCCTTTGCCTGCTGAGGCCAGGAGCCTTCCTTGGGCTGTGATTTCACAAACTGCTCAGCTGACTTGACTGCTGTCAATTAAGGCAGGATTGCTCTTCTTCCTTCTCTGAGTTGTGTGATTCTGCTTTCTTCCCTTTGCCGAGCAAGCTACTCATGCTGGCCTCCACCATGAGCCATTTAAACTCACTAACCAAGCTGAAAAGGAGCCTGTTCTTTCACTGAGTTAGGGAGGTGAAGTGGCTCAACCAGGAAGACGTCCCAGCAGATTTCCAGAACTGGTGTAAGACAAGCTGTAGCGATGTGCTCTGGAATTAAGGGGGGGTGGTGGGGGTGGTGGTGGTGGGAAGAAAGCAGGACATCCCTTCCATTCCTGGCAGTAATGAGCTCTTAGATGAGACTGCCTCAGGTACAAAACCACATCCTTGGACAGATGCCATCCAGGCACTGATCACTCTTGGCTGTGTCTAATTTGAGGTCTTGCAATAGCATAGCCAAGGTGTGAGAAGGTCATAAATGGTTAACTGTTGTACTCTGGGACCAAAACCGGAGAGGTGGGGCTGCTGCAGACAGCTGGCATTGACAGATGGGCAGCATATCCTACTCAGGAAGGAGACTACTGGGGTCTGGCATTTTGTTTTGTTTTTTTAACTGTAGAACACAAAGTTCTACAAGGTGTACAGGTGAGTGATTAAAAACTCCAGCTTCACTACTGATATTCTTAAAACTGATTGCAATGGCAACCCAAGCATCAGTTAGATCAGTTACTTCATGCAAATGTGACTCCTATCTTGAATGCTTACACTAACTCAGAAAGAGCCCTTTATCAGTAGTTGCATTAGAAAGACTTGGATTGTTGAGGGTATTCTGGAGTGATGAGTAGGGAAGTAATGGATAAGGTGCTAATTTACAGTTTGGGAAGTTCACATGTTTTCTGTGATAGAGACTGTTTGTTGGACACTGACTTAGTGAGATTCACAATAACACTTGGTACTTGTGGACCTTGACGGAGAAGAGTAATCAGGTGTCTGCCTGGCAAATTTGTACCGACAAAGCTCCATAGTTCTGTGGGTGCACGAGAAAGGTGTTTTTACAGAAAAAGTGGTGCTTTAGCAGAGGAGGAGGGAATAATAAAATCCACACCTACTAACATTTATGCACTTCAGAGTCAATGAGTACATACTCTTTCATGTATTGCAACAAAAGAGAGGAAAGGGTAGAATTTTAACAGGTCTGAATTTGAGTGATTCCTTTGATTTTATTTTAACTTCTCTAGGCGTTTTATTTGGACTACCGAAAGCAGAATCTAATCCAAGTTGGACACAGTGAAAACAAGCGATAACAGGTTAAAAAGAAATAAATCTGTTACAGCAAAGATGGATCTGATGGAAAATGAAAATTTTCCTGGGAAGGGAAAGCTGTGTTGGAATTGGGAAAGTAGAAATGCTAACAGAGATTATCTTTGATCTTTGGCTACTCTGTATTGGTGTCTGATGATGCACAGTGATAGTAATAGTAGCAGTTGTCTTCTTCTTTGAATGTCCTAGAGTCCTTGGCATCTATCGATGCAGACAGGTATGGGATCTCTAGATGCTTAGAGACTTTAAAAGTTCTGCATAGGATGTTGTAATAGTTATAAAAATGAAACGAAAGTACTATTTGACTCTTTCAAGAATGTAGAGGTGAGAATGTTATCAGTTTTATTACTGTTTGGATTAGGGTAATACTTAAATCCCCCCCAAGAATTTTTAAAGATTTAAATGCCTGAGGATGAGGCCCACGTCTTGTCAGGGACCATATAAACAAATAGTTGAAAACAGTAGCCTTGCAGCAGAAGGATTATATCATGTAAGAGTTAAAGCCCCATTTCATCTGTCCGGAGATGAATTTGACTCCTGAGAGTTTATCAGGCTTTATGGGAATTCCACCCATAGCTGGGTGGGATACAGACACCTTGTTAGGTACAGAAATACTCTTTGCCTTGCTCTACCTGCATGAAACTCTCACATGAGAGCAATCGAGGGAGATAAAGCTATTTCACAGGGAGAGATTTCCTCCCTAGACAGAACTCAACTAGATGGAGATGGATTGTGCCAGACATCCTGTCTCTCGTACACTATTTTTATTCTTCCCTAAATCTGTAGGCTAGCACACCACTTGCAGCTTACATCAAATGCTGCGGTCTCACGCCCAGCCCAGGGTTACATACTTCTGTTAGGTGTGCTGCTGCTCCTGCAGTGCTAGGAATGCTGGAGGGGTGCCACGCGCTGTTGGTAAATACAGGCTGCAGTTTGACAGTAATTGCTTTCTTCCTGGAGTTTCAGAAATTACGTACAAAAGCAAATGAAGTGAGAGAAAGCATTCTGTTTTAAGTGCATTTCACATCAAATGCTATTTATTTTTTTTAATGCTCCTTTCAATGTGGTACAGTTAAATATATGAAGTCTGTAACAGGGGAGCAAGTCATGTACTTGGAAGCGTCCTGAGAGTTGTCTTGGCCTTAATAATTTATAAGCTTTTCTTCTGTTCTGGCATTTGAATAAATTTAAGGAGGCAGGAGAATGCCTTGTGACTGGAGCAGTGCCTTCACCACACAAAGCAGCTCCTGCCGTATGGCCTCTTCCTCATGAAACACCTAGCAGCTTCCCTTGCTACAATCGGTCTGTCTTCTAAAACTGCTAACAGAAAAACTGGCCAGGCCCAGCTGACTTTGGGAGAATGAAGGAAGAGTTCTTCATATTTCTGGCTTATTTTGGTTTTAGGTTTGGAGAAGGTATCAAATATTTATTTGCTTTTCATGTACTAGTGGTTTGACCTGGTTTTACTGTAATGTCTCATAAAGAAAAAAAATACTGTTTTGGAAAGTCACAGATTTCTATCTGCATTGGGTAATTTAAACCCATGGGGAGATTTCATATTTTATACAGAAACTGACCAAGTTTTCTTAAAAATTAGAAGCAATTCTGCCTTGTGTATCACAGTGTGAATCTGACCTAGTCCTTCATGCAGAACTGGCCAGTGGAGAAGGTTGGTTGCTAATAGGTAGGGCTACTGTTACAGGTCACGATTAGCCTTTTCCCCCCTAAACCATTAGAGCTGTGCCATCTGCAGCTTGAAGGTGTTTCGGTTTGGTGCCTAGCACTGTGCTTGGCAGATATTCTTGGTTATATGAGATAGGTGTTTTTTCCTACCTTTGTGGATATGAATAAATAGTATTCTGTTGCTGAACTATGGGGGAGGTGGTACCTCTCGAAACCTCTGTTGTACAAGGTAGTATTTCTTTCAAGAATACTGTATGGTTTCTCCTCTCACCCTTTGCAAGATGCAGTGGTGTTGCAGGGGAATCAAATACCACTGGCGAGATCATACATGCGTATCTGCTGCCTTTGCACAGGCAGTATGCTGATAAGGCTTCCACGCAAAGTAGAGAGTGAGATAAGTAGGAATGTTTTGGGCTGAGACATAGACGGTTTATATCAGGCTCCATCTTTAAGCTGCTTTCTAGTGAAAGCTGTTGAGGGAACTTACGTTGTGCTTGGCATGAGATTGTGGGTTAAAGGTTTAGTTTTATTCTGTGTCAAATCTGTTTTCATTCTTTAGTCTCTTTTGCCACTTTTGGTCTTCCCCTTCCGCAGCCCGTGACTTTATCCACATGGCTTTTTCAAGTAAATAACATAAGAAGTAGGATTCCAATGTCTATGATAACAAAGTGTCTGGCTTGTTTTTTTCTTGCTGTTTTTTTTCCTGCTGAAACAGGGGAATATTAAACTTTACCAAGAATCCACTAAGATATTGTATCTCTTCGTCTTCATGCTGATGAAACTGCCTTTAGGATAAACGCTTTTTCAAAAAGCTGTTTTGATTTTAATTTTTTTACACAGTATTCTTCATCAAACTGTTTCAGAAGAAATATTTTGTAGAACAGTTTACATCTCAGGTGAGCATGCACTGAAGAGAGTTGAAGATTTAAAATGTGGGGAATTTATGTTGTCTTTTCTGGCCCTGAGTGCCCCTGTGTGCCTTAATGGCCCTGACCAGCATCACCTGGGGATTCCACCCCACCTTCTGCCCACAGGTCTGGAACCTTCAGTTCAGATCACCCTGAGGATGTCAGTCTTTGTCTGAGCCATGTGGTTGGTGGTCTCTAGCTCTGTCTCTTGCTGTTGGAGCCCCCAGCCTGGGCTCCCAGGGTGGCTTTTGGACCTGGTTCAATGCCAGCCATGCCTGGGGCTGCCATTGGACATGTTTGCAGCACCCAGCTCTGCTCATCTGGCTCGTCCCCTACAGGACTGTGCTACAGTGGGTGAGGACACTGGGTCACCCTCCGCTCCCAGCTCATCCCCCCTTGCAGGGCAGCCCTGCTCCTGCTTTTCCCTGGCAATGCCTGTACCTTTGTACAGCACTGCATCAGCACGCTCCTGTGTCAGGCTATTACTTTCTGAGATACCTGAGAGCTTTACCGCCATCTTTTTGTTTTTCAAGGGGACCCTATTTCAACTTTTGATTTTGAGGTTTCACTTTTGAATTGCTATTCATATCAGATATTAGTGATGGCTTACTTTATAGATGAGTGGTTAGATGAGCAGGTAACTTGCTTGTGCTTCTGCAAAACCCTTTTTTTTCCCCCTTTGGTTTCTGGGAAGTGGTTGAGGGACATTATTTTTTGTTTGTTTGTTTTATGTGCCTTCAAAGTATGTACTGTAAACAAAGGGAGTTTCCATTTAGCAGAATGTTTAAATTCCCAACTATATGCTCTAACTAAAAACCTTGTTTAATTCGGTATGCTTGTTAAATTTTCGGAAAGAGCAATTGATATATAAATTTGAAGTATGGCAGGGGAGAGGGGAAGGAAGAATCCAAAATAATTGAAACATGGACCAAAAAGAAAGAAAGGAAAAATACCCAGTTTGGAAAGAGCTCAGACTAATTTCTTTTCAGAAAAGTAAATCCTTAAATGGAAGATGGCAGTATAAAAGTTGTCATGTCTGTCTCTCTCACATCTTAGATACTCTTAAAAGAAATCCTTGTTTAGAATTAGAGTAAGTTCATGGTTATCTGATGAGCTGTTTATAGGCTTGCTTTACTTCCACTGTTTTTATTTTAAGTGGAAGTGTGTGTTAGAGGAGGGGAGTGTTGTTGAATACTTGCATAGTTGGGTTAACTTGGTTAGGGACTTTGCTATTCCTTGGCAACCCTTTAACCAGGAAAGGAGATCCTGTAATGTAATAATCCTTTGTATGGAAGACCAAAACCCTTCTGTCTGTCATACTCGTCTTCTTTTTCAGTCACTTATGAAATAATTGTGAGTAAAAATGGATGTTCCTGATGGTTTTAAGACTGCAGAAACGTAAAGAACTTTGTTTGCTTTTGGAATCTCTAAGTGACCAGAGCCTTTGAGATCTTAGAAAGCTTACCAGAAAACCCAAGTGGAAAGTTGGTCAAACATCCAGAAAATGTGTAAATGGGAAAGTTAGACATGTGCACTGAATTGAGAATTAATAGTTATTACAGGCTGGGCCAATCAGAGCCATTTTAAGCTGTCCCAGCCTTGCCATCCCAATTCATTCTTTAATGGGAAACTAATTAAAGCGTGACATTTCATGTGAAAGAGCTGTCTTCAGGCACTGATGTATGTATGTCTCATAGATGGGAACATAGTTTCTTAAATGTCATTATTTCTGTATCTCTGGTTCTTCTGTCTACTTTGTATTTTGGCTTAACTGTTGCATGTGTCCCTGATAAATTTTAGGAGTGGTAATTAGAAACAATATTTAGAATGTGTTCTCTTTCTCCCAGTTGATGTTATCCTGGTTTCTGACAGCTGTGTTCCTGCAGTTACTCATTCCACCTGAAAGGGTGAAATGCACAATTGCTTTGGAGCTGGAAGTGAGCAAAACGTCAGGGATTGCCTCAGAGGAACAGTCTCTGAAATGGCTTGGATGCTTCTTGCCTTTCACATGCATACTTTAGGTTTGATTTTTTTCAGAGGTGCTGAGCCCTGCATTTCCTGCTGACTGTACCCAGCCTTTCTTCTTTCAAAATCACACCTCTTTTAAATGCCTCTATTCCTTAGCTTTTTAAGCTAGCTTTCAAAGCTGGCCTGAGGGCACCAAAACTTAACTTGAAGATTATGTTATAGACCCCTGTGGTGGGGGTAATGGTGGGAGAGTTAGCACCTCTGGATGCGTGCCCTGTAGAGTTGCTGTTTTTACTGAGCTTCTCAAAGAAGGGTTTTGCAATTAAATCCGTGCTTTAAATTCAGCGCCAAAATAGAATTCTGAAAGATTTGTTTTGGGAGATGTAGTAAGTGCCTGGCAGTCCTGTGTGTGGAGATTTTTTTTTTTTTTTTTTATGGTTTTAAATGTGACTTTTCCTTTAAGCTTTTTTTCTTTTCCACTGATCTTTAGGAACATCTTATTTCACACTTAACTCTACTTATTTGTATGTATTTTGCAGGAATCCCTTGAAGCTCGCTCTGGGAATGGACAGCTACCTCCATTTCTGGAGGACAGCAGTGCCAATTGAAGAAGCCTTCAAGGCAAGTCAAGTGTGCTGAGAACTCTTGGTGGAAGAGTAGGGGAAGGGGTGACCTTCCAGGCCAACAGCCATGCCTTTCGGGCTGAAACTGCGACGGACCAGACGCTACAATGTCTTGAGCAAGAACTGCTTTGTGACAAGGATCCGTCTGCTGGACAGCAATGTGATAGAGTGCACCCTGTCCGTGGAGAGCACAGGGCAGGAGTGCTTGGAAGCTGTCGCTCAGAGGCTTGAATTACGTGAGGTAAGAGTAACCCAGTAAAGACCATCTGTCACTGTATAATTTGACACATTTTTAGCTCAGGCAGTCTGTTAGTTTGAATCATGTTATTCTCAGAGCTGGCCAGATATGATCAGCAGCTGGAGCTTGGACAAACATTCTGGTTGTGTGAAAACTGAAGGCAGAAAGGCACTCAGGGCTTTGTGCTGTTGCTCATTCATCACAGCTTTGAGAGATCTTTGTAATACGAAAGTGAGGCTTCTCCGTTTCTTAGAATGCGATGGGTGTTACTTTCTGAACTGGGATGCCAAGGCCCAAGTTACAGTAACTTTCATCTGAATGTAAATGTGGTTTCACAAACAGTGCTGGTTGAATTATGCCAGTGGGAAGGAGACCACTGGCTTTTAAATATCTATTTTCATATAAATATATTCTTGTTACTGACATACTGAAATAGGCAACATTTGTTACTAGCAGGAGCAACTAGTAACAGTTTGAGGATGGTGGTTTTATTTTTTCTTTAGTTTAACTGAAATATTTCACATCTGAAACTCTGAAAGGCTCCTTTTACGTTACTAATGCTTCTGAAGAGGCTGAAGAAAACCCAGTCTTACTTTACTGAAGACTGAAATCCTTTATTTTCTACTTATTGCTGTAGAGTTCAGTTTTTAGTTTTAGTGTTGAGGCCTTTTTAGAAATATCTCTCCAATGTGCACGGCACAAATGAACTGTCTTTTTTTACTTACCTTTTGTGGACCCCTGACATATATCCTGCATGCTTGTAGGCTTTTGCAAATCACAAGTTGAAAACCATTGCCTGGAAGTTGCTGCATTGTCATCTTGACAGTCCTGGCTGATGCTTTCTGTAAGCACAGCTGGGAAATCTAATTATTGTGCAGTGTCTTACACTTGTTGGTCCACAGCCCTTTGTAATGGTGGCAGCTGGAAGGTAGCATACAAATAACTGCTGCAGATGAAAACTAAACAAAAACTCCTGTTTGTGCATCAGTAATGATAAGAAGAGAAGAATCTCGCTCTGTGTGTGTGCAGAATAGGCAGGAGAATGTGCAGGCAGGAACAGAGTGGAGCGTCAGAATATTGTGTAGTGATTTTTTTCTTACTTGGGATTTTTTTCATTTGGATTTTGGTAGAATCATTTCACCCCTCCCCTTCTAATTGCTGCTTTTTTTTTCCTTTTCCTCTTTCTGTTGGTGATGCTTTAGGGTGCCTTTACAGAGAGGTCAGGTCCTTCCCTTTCCTTCCAGTGCAGAAAGGAGTGAAATTAATGAAGTGATTCTCCTCGTATTCCTTATCTAGTTGGTGAAGCAGAAGTCTGTGGCCTAATCATTCTGTCCAGAGCTCCACCTGTGTTTGTGAACAATAGCTCTGTTAGCAGGCTAGCATTCTTTCCCACAAAAAATTCTGTGATTTCAGAACATGTTTTGTTCTATTTTGGAACAAAGCCTGAAGTTTCAAAATTTTCCAGAGAAAAGAGATGGGACAGTAGAGTAGCAAAGGAAGTTGTTTTGGTCAGTGTTCAATTTCATGGGGGTTTTCTGTTGCTTTGGTGTTTTTTCATTTTCAAAATTGTGTCATGCAAAAAGAAATATGTCAGCACAAAAGGTTTGTGTTTCAAGATGAAAAAATATTTTAACAACACAGAAGAGAATGCTTTGATGTTGTTGGAACAGTTTCCCCTTCTTTCATCACCCTCCCCACTTTTTTTTTCTAAACAAAGTTTTGGCAACGTTGAACCAATTTTGTAAAGTTCAGATTTCAACAGTACAGCATTTTTTGACAGAGGTGGTTGTTTGGTGTTTTTTGTTTTGTTTTCTTTAAATCTCTTTTTCTGATTGATTCTGGTAGCATCCATTGTTGCTTTAAATGTTTAGGAGAGAAGAGAATTACTAACCTCTTTCAGCTTAAGGGGGTTTCCCTGTACCCTCCTCTGCTTCTTTCATGAGGAATAGTTGGAGCTAGTGAGCTTACAGGTGCCTGATGCTGGGTGCTGTCTTTTCCCTCAGACCCCAAATTAATTTCTTTTCCTGCCCCTCTAGTCTTCCTGCCATGGTTTTTAGGGAGCTTTGTAGGATAACAAAGCTGATGCAGTCATTTGGTGACTGTCCCCTTCCCTCTTTAGGCCTGCTATCATGTTTGAATTTGCTGGCCAATCAAATTCTACAGAAGGATCAAAAATACTTTGACAAAGCTCAAATTTCTACAAGTTTGTGCAATTGGATAGGTGAGTAGAAGAGAAAAGCCCATTAAGTGTACCAAGGAGAAAATCCTTGCAAGTGTCCGTATTGGAGAGACCTTTTAAATTCCCCAAATGCAGCAGAAACTTCAGGAGGAATATGCTTTTCTTAGAAATCCTGATCAACAAACTATGATGTAAAAGTAAGGAAGACACCAAGCTTTGTTAAATCCCATGCTCACAAAACAGTGCTAAAGTCCTGTTTGTCTCCTCCGTGTGGTCTCAGGTAAGGATATGTATTCTTCTAAAAGTAAAAATCAGGTTTTATTTGATACTTTAGTTTGGTCTTATGTTTAAATAAGTCCCAGGTGTATCCCAACTTCTACCTTCATGTCAGGAATGCATCCACATTTCACTCAAGCTGATTTCTTAGAAATAAACAAAAAACTGTCCAACCCCTCCCCTGCTCCCCCATCTGAAAAGCAAAACTGCTTGAGATTACTGTATGTATTGTTGTGAGGGACTGTCAATCATTATACCACACATGACTGAAAAACCAGTATCTAATGGATTATGCATATTTCCATTTGATCTCTGGGGAATGCAGCTCCCTCCCTGACTGAGTCAGGGTTCAGGAATAGGTCAGTAGAAAGTGTAGCCATGTAACTACTGTAAAATCTGGGTTTATCCTTTTCAGCAAAGCTCCTGACAAAGCATCAGGTCTTCTAGTTGAACAGTTTGACTGATTCCAATAAAATGAGCTCTTATGCCAACATTATCTAAAAAGTGAAGATGAGAAGAGGGAAAGAGAGGAAAGACAAAAGTCAGAAATGTAATTTTATAATCTTTTATATATGTGCACAGATTATAAAAAGGATTTTTTTCCCCAGTAGAATGGCATTTTTCCCTTCAAGTGAGACTAAGTGAACCTTCTTGAAATAGTAATCTGTACAAATCTGTTGTGAAATTTCATGTCTCTTCCTCCGTTTTGTTCTCCTTAATTCACGTTACAAAACAATAAAACATTTAAAGATGGAATGTTCTGATGTATTGTAAAAGGGAGGGAGAGGCCAAGAAGGCCCTTTTCAACCAAAATTATTATTTTAAGCTAAATTTCACAGTAGTACTGCCAGCACTACAACACTGCAAATCCCAAACCAAAGCAGGAGGACACCGAGTGCTGAGTAGGAGTGGCCATTTGCTGCCATTGTGACCTTTTCTTTGTGCCCTGGAAGGTGTCGGCTCCTCACAGGGTATGACTGAATACCTGTGTTCAGCAGCCAGGTTGCCTCGAAGTCTGGCTTGGTTTGAGTTGTCTTGCCAGTGAAGCTGCGATGGGGTTCGGGCAGTGCTTGGACAAGAGACCTTCTAGGAACAACTGGCTGCCGTAAATGGTGCCTTCCCCTCTCTGAGTGCCCTGGGATAGCAGGGCTTAATGCTTTTTGCCCGGAGGAGCTGGAACTCTGCCTCTTTCTCAAGGATAAATATTTAGTTGGCTGGTTAACCAGATGCTTTAATAAACACTGATCCTGTCTCATTGGATCCTTTTGAATGAAATTTGCTGTTTTAGTAAGTGTCTGTCATCTGTTGCTGGCAATTCTACACCTTTTGCCCCACATAAAGGCAGGGGTAGTCGGAATCTACTGGGAACCCAAGCCCCAAACATGTATGTTGCCTCATGAACTGGCAGCTATAACATTATCTTTTTTTAAGACTTCTCAGCACAGGTTTTGCATATCCAGTTTTCTGACTCTCCATATTTCAAGGGTCACCTTTTCACATAGTGTCGTTGGGGCGTGCCAGTGCTCTGGTTCTTGTCTGCTGCTTTAGCAGAGGAGTGCATGCAGTTCTTAGAGGGGTGTCAGCCAGTTTCCTTGTACCACATACGAAGTGGTGTGGTAGGTAAGACAAATTTTAAAACCTTGAGAGAAAATTATTGTAAACTCTTTTCCAGCAGAGCTGTTTGTGTATTTGCAGATAAGCAAACCAAAAGCACTAGCAACTGAAGCTCTTTGTGTGCAGAATGGATGTGTGTACATACATTTAGTGTTATGAAAAGTTTTCCTTCAGTGTGTATCACAGGTCTGCCAACTGTATCTGGAAAAAGGATTTTTTAATTTTATTTATTATTTTTTTTTAGAAGCAAAAGCCATCATTCACTTTCTTTGCCACTTTGCTGATGTATCTGCTAGGTAGAGCAGCCTGTGTTACTTCAGTGTCTGCCAAGTGTAGGTGTAGAAATTTATTCCACGAAAACTGGAGTGAAGTCAGTGGTTCGCTTTGTACGGATAGACAAACAGACCAGCTTTTGGAATCAACCTAGTTTTCAATCAGCTGCTTATAGAGAAAAAGACCCCATTTTTACTTCCCCTCCTCTAATTTGTGGGGTGTCCGTATTGTAAAAATGTTTTGTGGGCTGGAGTGTATGGCAACACATGACTCTGATTCTGTAAGGCCTTCTGGACCATCATGTGCCTGGTCATAGCATACTGAACTTGACGGTCCAGCCATTTCCAGTCCCATGTTCCTTCATTCCTGTTTGGGAATTACTAATGTTCCTAGGGGAGAGAGTCTCTTCAGGTGTTTGCAGTAGTGGCTACAGAAGTCCTTCCCCACTGTGGGTTGTTAAAAAATACTAACATTTTCAAGAAGTTGGCAAAAGGGAGCAGATAACTCTGTTGGTTGTCTATCCAAGGTGTGTGCATTTGTGACTTGAGCTCTGCTCTGCAGTCCCTATGCTTCATCTGCAGTTGCCTGATGCTCTCCAGGCTGCTTTCCAGGAAAACAGTTGTCTTCTAGTTGTGTGAAAGGCGTGCTGCTGTGGTCAGTCCACTGTATCTGCTGTAGTCTAGAAGCTTAAGCACTGCATTCCCTTTGCTGCTTACTCTTCAGAAGTGATTCGGGACTCTGGATCTGGTACTTGAAGAGCCTTTCTACAGGAGCAAATCTAAATTCTTGTTGTCCCTCTGCCCCCAATCAAAGGGGAGGGACTGCGCTCGTTTGAGCTGTTTAATTGCAATACCCTTAATACCTTGAGTAACTCCTTTAGACTTCAGACTCCAAATCATCTTAGTTGCTAAATGTTTTAGGTGCTTGAT
Organism: Falco punctatus; assembly: GCF_963210335.1. Lineage (NCBI taxonomy): Eukaryota > Metazoa > Chordata > Aves > Falconiformes > Falconidae > Falco > Falco punctatus. The sequence goes on along the minus strand of NC_137592.1, from coordinate 24,048,502 downwards.
ACTGCAAATTTGGGTCCTAGGTGATGTTTTGACTTTTTAAAGTAATATGGAAGATCTGTTTTCACAGCTGTGCATTGTTACTTGCTGAGGATGAGCTGCCCTGCAGTGATTTTCAGGAGTTTGTGTGTTAAAGGATTGCCCTAATGAGGTGGTAAAAACACTGCTTTTTTCGGCCTTCACATGAATTCCTTTACTTTGCTGTCTCCGCTGTCCCTCCCACCTTCATTTTAATCTAATTACTATAATGATGAGCTCATCAAAAGAACTTTTTATCCAGCGATGACTACAGAGGGAGAGTAGACATGTATCAGTGAATTGGTTTGTTTTGTTTTAAGTTTATCCTATGAGAGATGTTGACTTCTTAATTTATTTGCACCTTGGATTGATTGATTTATTGAAGATACCTTTAAATTCTAGAAGGATCCTCCTAAAAATGAGAACTAGCTTGCTTCACTGTACCAAAGAGAGATTAAAGAGAAAGGACTGAACAGTATTTGAGCTATAGTGCGCGTTTGTGGGGCTAATTGAGGAATCAAGTTGATGTAGTTATCACCTTTGTTAAATGCTAGTCTGGACGTTCTCCAGAGTTAAAAATATGTACATAATGAAACCCTAAAGTAAATACACCTGTGCTCCAAATCAGAGTTTTTGCATATGATTCTCTCTTGCGTGCCCTGAGCTATAAAATAGCTGGAACAGTGTTGCCTCTGCTGGCTTCTTGTCATTTCTCATCATTTTAACTTTTCAATATTGCATTATTTGCCCTTCTGTTGTATGCTAAGTCATGGTACATGCAATGATTTTTAGAGAAGTGTCCTTACCAAAGTGAAACAGGCTGTTGATGGTGACTTTTGCAAAGTCTAATGGTTGCAATTTGTCTGCTACTTTTGAAGACTTCTTTTGTTTAAAAGCATGAACATCTAAGAAATCCGATTGGTGAAATGTTGATGGTTAATTTATAAGCCAAACTTTTTTAATTTTTTAAAAGTAATTTCAAATGAAAGCTTTATAAAACAGCACATAGGGGTTTTTCTATTCTTTATCTCAAGTATCTTTTTTTAAAATGTGGTGCTATGTATAAAGGATTGTGACTGCCTGTGGAAGTATTGTTGTCCAGGTAAGTTAAGCTATAACAGCAAAATAAGTATTTTATTTTTTTTAGGGTTAATCTAATCTAATGGAAACTACTGGAAAGTTTTCATTGAATAGGGAGTCAGTTGGATTAAACATGAAGAAATTTTATTGAAATGAAATGAGAGAAATATGCATAAATAGCAATTATTCCACTTTCAGATCCTAAGTTTGCTTGGTGTCCACAAAAGTTTCTCTCACAGTTTGTTTCATTCATTCCAGTATTAGTATAAAGCGGTATTTTATATTGAAGGCATTGCTGGAAATCTCTAGATGCTCTCAGCTAAAATACTGTTGAAAAAGCTGTTGGTACGAGCTTTACAGTTAGGGCTACAGTCAGATTTCCAAGCAACTGATGGAGTAGGTCCTTTGCTAAACGTGAACACTTTTTTTTTTGTTTTTAATTCAGATCTGTAGTCATAGTACTTGCTGTTAATTATAGTACGTATTTGCACGCAGTAGTAAATCAGTGTGTTTAATACAGTGGTTTAAAGGCTTTTCAATAGACTCATTCATGATGGATTGGCTATTCCTTCAGCTGCTTATTACCAATTTGTAGTATATGAAGCTCTAGTTCTGAATATTGTTCCTTGTTAAGTGCTTTCCACTACCAACAGTTCCATGTGGCTTTTACAGGAGGTACTACAGCCATTGAGATTTACACAGGATAGGAAATAGCTGAGGTTTTCAACCTGGTATTTTCTGTAAGAGCCTAGAGCAAACAACTGGTGTGTGTGATGCACATTTTAAGTGTACTACTTGTCCATCATAAAAACTTGTGAGTGCATTTAAAAACAAAACTAAACATGTTCTGCATTGAGTAAACAGTTCTGGTATTGGTTGATATATTTTGACATGTGTGTGGGTTTGCATTCTTTGTTTATAGTTGTAAGAGTCCTTGTCCTTTACCTGCAGTGGGCCTGATCCAAAGTCTCATGAAGCCTTTGTGCTTTGATACAGACTTAGCGTTTGCTGTCTGTTCACAAGGCACAGGTGCAGAAGAAAACAAAGACTCAGACGCTTTCTGTAAATCATTTATGTCACCTGTGCCATAATGTCAGAGCAAGCTCTTTAATATGCATTTGGGAGAGATGGTAAGGGGCAGGTAGTACTCCATGAAGTATATTATAATGCAATATTAATTTGTCATTGTCTTCCAGATTGTACTAAAAATAAAAAATGACAGTAAAAAAGGAATTACTCTGATTTTGTATATGGAAAAATTTACAAAGTGCCATCTGTTCTTATTTGCATTTGTACAATCGATTGCATGTGTGTGATCTAGCAGAAAAAGGTAAACTGACACTATTGTGTTTCTTTATCTAGACGCACTACTTCGGCCTTTGGTTTCTCAGCAAGAACCAGCAAGACCGCTGGGTTGAACTGGAAAAGCCTCTGAAGAAGCAGCTGGACAAATTTGCCAATGAGCCTTTGCTTTTCTTTGGGGTAATGTTCTATGTGCCCAGCGTTTCCCGACTGCAGCAGGAGGTGACAAGGTATGTGGTTTCCCTCTGATCACACTACTGTGATATAGCTGGAAGGGAATGGACAGTGGCTTCATTTCTGGCATTCAGTATTTGCTCAGGTATCATTTGTTTTATTCCTTTCCTGGTGATTGCCCCAATGGGGAAAAAGTGAGAGAAATTGCCACTTGATTATATCTCATTGCGGGGGGTGGGGGTGGGTGGGGGGGAGAGGCAGTATTGGTGAATGCTTGCATATGACCAACTGCAGAAGCAAAAAGGGAGTAATAGATGTAACTTTTAAAACCTGACATCAATTTTAAAAGGAATGTGGCGACCATACTCTTTTTTTTTTTTTTTTTTTTTTTGTAACCTTCTACTGATTAAAAGGAAGCCATAGGCAAAGGACCTCTATATACAATTTCAGTTTGTTATTCTTAAGTCTACCTGTACTTTGTTGAAAGTGAACTTTGGCATCTTTTCTGGGTTTTGCCCATCCTACTCCTAATTTTTTTCCCCTTACACTTCACAAAAGGATTAAAATTGTTAGAGAGTATTAGTGCTTTAATTATGATCACAGTGTACCTTTGCAAACAACTTCAGTGGGAATTATTCTTTCATTTAGAGCCCTGTGCTGCAGTTGTAACAATGCAACTGTTCTGAGGGGCTATTCGTGCAAACCACATCACTGTGTGGTTTTCCCACATCTGTGCTGTACTTAAACTTAAACTTAAAAAAAACACACACAAAAAAACCAACCCACCCCAACAACAACATAAAACACCACCAAAAAAAAAAGAGAAAAGAAAAAAAGCCCACCTCACCCAAAAAGGGGTGGGCTTGTTGTCTTTTCAACTAAAATTATTTCATTTATCTTGTCTAGAGCAAAGTTGCATCAGTACAGCTAGGGGTAAAGCCTGGAATAAGCGGGTGAGGGCTACAGGGTGGCAGAAGCCTCCCCACTGAAAAAATACTCTGTTGCTGCAAACCTGAAATTCACCATGTGGTCATTATGTCTAAAAAAGGCATATAAATAGTAGAGAAACAGTAGTTTTAATTCTAGGTGTGCAAGATGTGAAGTGTTTTTTGTGTTGCTGATTTTGTATTTTAAAGGATTTTTTTCTTAACCCAGCTGGAGAATTGACTTTTGATAGGATGTGAAGGGTTTGATTCTGAAAATGGCAGCTGTCAAGCAGTCCCTTGACTACTGTAATGTGGGATTCTTGCCAAACAGGGGGCTGAAAGCATCACAAAGCTTAAATTTCCTTGGGAATAGACTGAACATTGATGCTTATCGGTATTTGTGTGTTCCTGCTTTGTACGTGTTGGGAGAGAGAAGCCTCGTACCTCTCCAGAATTATTTAACATGCATTTGGAATGTCTGAAGCATTCTGTTGCTCACTTTTGTCAGCCCAATCCTGGCCTAGTTGTGTGCAAGGAAGCACTGTAGCTGCTTGGATGCTATTATCTCTTCAAGCTGCAGCCTGCAGTGCTGATTGCTCATTCATAGCTCACCTGCAGAGGTGTATTTGCTCATTCTGCCCAGGTTGGTAATAACAAAACATTCCAATGACAATTGAACTTCAGGGCACTCTCAGTTGGAGTGGCTGCTGAATTGTTTTTCTCTCTGAAGTGATTGATAGCATAAACTGCAGAGTCTTACAAGTTTCTCTTATGTTTCTTTCAATATCTGTAGCAAATCCAGCAGCTTACTAATGGATCTCAGATACACAATAGCCTGTTAAGAATTTTTTTTTGTTTGTTTGTGGGGTTTTTTTTGTTTGTTTCCTGAAGTGGAATTGCTTCACTGTAGGTGATGTGATGGCAGCAAACCTTCAACTGTGCGATTTTAGATAGATGCGGTAAATCTCGTGTTTGAAGCGGTGAGTGGTGGGGACTTGGAGGACTCCTGAAACAAATTGCAGAGAAAGGCTTAGTCTGAAGTGTGATTAGATGGACAGATGGGGGGATTGTTGCTTTTTATGGCTTTGCTTGCTCTTGGTAAGCTGTTTAAACATTGGTTTTGAAATGGAGACTGGCTGCTTTTAGGATTAGGCTTGATCATGATATGATTACCTGTGATGGTGAGGTAGGCACTAGACTCACCCACTCAGTGCCTAAATATTTTACTTATATTTATGTACAAATGACAAATCTGTCTTAAATGTGCATCTCATGATCAGACACTTTATTTGCTTCTGGGAAGCTGCAGAACCTCCACAAACAACCAAACCCAAAATAAAGCCATCACCAAAGGCTGAAGCTGCAGAACTAGTGATAGCACTGCTAACAATCGATCTGTTACCTTTATGACCTTATTTTGGCAGAAACATCTCCAGCCCTGAGCTTGCCTGGCCATGTTTGGAGCTTGAGGTGAAACCCATCTCTCAGTCCAGGCTTTTAGTTAATTGTGGACTCCAGAATTTCCAAGGTTGGTTAATATTCCGTAAGGATGATGAAAAGTCTTCTGAGAATACTTCAGCAAACACTTACATAATCGACAAGTATTTGAAAACCAAGGAACTGGTTTACTGAGGTGGTTTACTCTGCTTCTGGTATGCAGGATTTATAGACTGTCTTGATAGCTATTTTTTGAAAGATTTGCCCCAAATTGAATATTTCTCCCTACTTCCAGTGACTGCAGCCCCCCCCCCCCCCCCGCCCCGTCTCACATACTGTCATTGTGAAGAGGGGAAAATGATCCAAGGCTTTTAGGTTTTGTTTGTTGAGAGGAGCATTACCTGTGGGGTTGTCAGTGGCTCTGAGGCAGTGTTCCTTAACCATTTTTATTTGAAAGACCATCTGGCTCTTCAGAACAGTCTGTGGACCATTTTGTATTCCTTTGTTGTTTGACAACTGGGACCAACAGGAGGAATCCTTGTACAAATAAGACAATCTATATTTAGGTGGAGCCATAATTATTTATAAAATCTTAACTTCTTTACATTTTATCATTACTGTTGTATATATTATGCTAATTATGCCTGCAGGCTCCTGGATTTTAGCTGCTTGCAGGTGTTGGTAGTGGTCAGGAGCTCTTTGTGGGTTTGCTGGTAACTTCATGTATTGCACAAACCAAATATAGATACAGAAATAAGGGTGGGTAACACTGCCCCAAGCACTATGTCCCCAGTGGTGAACAGACTCTATGGAAACCTGTCTGTATGTGACATGCTGGGAGAGGAGTGGAGTAGTAATGTAGTAAGAAGCCAGTGCTGTCCTTGGGAGGTACGATGTGGGAGTGTTAGTTGACTTGCTGAAGTGAAATGCAAGCAGCAGTGCTAACCACAGAGTTGCAGGATGGTTGAGGTTGGAAGATACCTCTGGAGATTGCCTGCTTTAAGCAGGGTCACCTAGAGGATTAGAAGCTCTAGGACTGTGTCCAGTTGGGTTTTGAATGTCTCCATGGATGGAGAGACTACACACCTTCTCTGGTAAACCTGTTCAAGTGTTTAATCACCCTTGCAATAAAGAAGGGGGATTTATGTTTAGAAGGAATTTCTTGCATTTCAGTTTGCTCCCTGACGATGTCATCATTTCAAAGGTCTGGATGGGTACTGAGTGGGTGAATGGGTTACCTGGGTTGGCCGTGTAACTGGTTGTTGAGGACCTGTAGAGCGGCAGGTGCCTGTCATGTAAACACAGGCACATCCATGAATTAATACTGGATGCCTGTAGTTAATTTGTAAGAGGTAGTTCTGATAACATGAGAAGGAAGGGCCTGTGGGATTCTTGGGAAAGAAAATGAAAAGACAAGACTGCCAGAGTAGTTTATTCAACTAACAGCTCTTTGAAGTCAACCTCTGAGGCCTGCGAGAAAAGATGAGGCAGAGTGCTCTGGGGGACACATTGTTTTAGTAGGTCAGATCTGACTCTGTGGCTTGCAGTTCTTTTTTACAAAATTGATGCTTGCTTAAAGATGCAAACATGGTGTGGGATTCTTTTTCTCCTCAAAGTGAAGCATTGGGACAGGGTAAGAAGCGCTAGCAGAACATCATCAGTCTTGCTGGGTTGGTGATTTTGAGTGTGAATAGTGAGGCTTGTCAGGAACAGCTGTGTTTCTTGACCTGTGCTGGAAGCTTCCTGGGGGCATCCTAGGGAAATGTCAGAAGGCAGCCACCAGTTGTAGAGTACCTATCTCTTCTTTCTGGTAGTGGCAATGAAATCAATGTTACTGCTATGCCTTGCTTTCAGTGTAATAGCATTCTGCTTTTGGCATTGGGCTTTCTCCTTGGAGAGCTATTCCCTACCCTCTAGTCCTTTTATTTCCCTGTTCTTTCTACTGTTTCTTCTGTCTTGGGTTGAGGCTCCCATCTGTACGTATCCCCACCAATGACTCCAGCATCTCCCTTGCCTCTAGTCCTGGCATTCTACCTGCACCCAGTCCCGCAGACATATTCCAAGCGTAAGTATGAATTAAAGCCCTGTGGTAATTTCTTAAGGTGTCATTGGGTGTTTTACCATGTTGTAATTGCTATAATTTGAAAATGTCTACAAGAATTTGTGATAAACCAAATAATAAAAAAAACCCAGCCAACCAACAAACCCCTCTCCAGGCTTGATGGCAGCTACAGCAAGAGCCATTGGGGTGGGAGTTTGGAGCTGGCACATTAGCAAAAGGCATTTTTCATGGAAGGCTACTTAGACAACCTCTTTTTAGTCATCCAGCTGTTCTCAGAGTGAGCAGCCATCGCAGGTGGAGATGCTGTGCATGCTTTTGGCATATCTAAAGCACCTGGGATCTACATACTCTCTGATATAAAGCAGTCTTTGTGATGCCCTGTAGAGTAAGTATTTGCATAGATTAGAAATATAAATCTGCCTTTTATTTTCTGCTAACTCCTCAGAGGGGAGGCATCCTTTCAACCATTTATTTTTAAAAAATAAGTCTTTGTACAGTGTCTAAAGTAAACAAGCTTGCTTTCAGTGTGCTTTCGTTCCAAAAACAGAGAACCCACACACTTTTGTGGCTTTCTGAAAATGTGGGTGCGATGCTGCTGTATGCACAAGTATCAGACAATCCATGGCCTCCTCCCACCCCTGCCCAGTTCTAAGGGAAAACCAAAGTTACATTTTGCTTCCCCAGTATCTCTTTGGGCTGGTTTTCTTTCTTTTCTTTCTTGGAAGAAGCTTTCAGTGTCTCACTATGTGCAGTAATATCCACTGATGTTTGTGCTGTTGCAGATGGGAGCATAATCCTGTGAAATGAGAGCAGTTCCTAGTCTGGGTGCCACCAGTGGGGCTGGGTCCCCATGGCGCTGTGCACAGTAGTCTGGTATGCACAACTGTGTAGGAAGGGACATAATCCAGCATCTGCACTGTGCTGCATTGGGCTTTTGCCCCAAGTTCAGCTGTCAGCTCTGCATTTTCCCTGAAGAACGTGCTGTACAGCTTTCCTGTGAAAGAAAACACAGTGTTTGGAATGGGATGGCTGCACCTGCAAAGTGTGGGAATGAATGTGTTTGCAGGTGGAAAATTAGAGCCTGTGGCTGCCAAGCCTCATTTCTGGAGGGCCTGTGAAAAATCAAGCCCCAAACTTGTCCTCCTTTAGCTAAGTGAACGTATATTTCCTCTCATATTTTCCTGCCTCACCCTTTTCTTCACCATTTCTTGTAGCTGTTTTTTTCTGTTTGTCTTTTAAGGAAATACTACTTCTTCACAATTCCTTGCCTTTCCCTTTCTTTATTTTTCTTCATGTGTTAGGTGAAGAACTTTTGAACAGACATTCTTCTAAAACATACAGAGCTGCAGGCTCTTAGGACTCTGAATTTTTAAATCACGTGAGGATAGAGTAAAAGGGAAAAAAAATAGTGTTTGACTGCTTCATATTTACAGGGAAAATTGTTCTGGCAAATCTACTCCCCGCCTTCCCCCCTAATAAACTGGACTTTTTTCCTTCCCCTCAAAAGAAGTCCTTCTTAAATGTCTCGCCTACTCGAGCTTATCTTTGCTTTTAGTCTGTTTTGCTTTGCTTTACTTTTTTTGAACAAGCTAAAGTTTCACATCCTCCTGTGTTGCTAGCTTTTAATACAAGTACAATCAGCTGGTGTTTTGTACCAGTCACTGCTGTCTTTACATGGTGCTTTTAATTGCTATGCTAAGTCTGGATATCACATATCCTCCTGTGCCAGCCTGGTTTTGTGGCAAGCTCGGTGATGTGGAACTCGTTTTGGCTGTTAAGGTTCTAGGGTACATGAGGCTGCTTTGCTTTTTGTGCTTGGTCACAGTCAGGCAAGTGATGGGCTGTGACAGGTTGTGTGGCCATGCTTGTCAGCACACCTCTGGTAGACCCATAGAATTACTTTTTTTTAATGCCAATGGTTCTTAAAAATTCTGCAACACTTAATATTTTTTTACTGTGAAAGTACAGAGAAATACCGTGCAGGATGGGAGGAGAAGAGAGATGTGCAGTTAAGTTTGATGGGTCAGCAAATGAGTGAGAACAGAGCGGCAAGTGGGAAGGTGGAGTATTCAAAAAACAAAGGCCAGAGTTTGGTCTCTCGCACCTGGAGACTTCAGTCAGGATTTAACCATTCAGTATTACTGGTGAAACTGAGTGGAAAAGAAGTTTCATTTTCAGGCAGCGGAAGCCTTACTGCCTCATCCAAATTTGTCTCTTTCCAAGAACCTTTTTCATGTCATGTTTATGGTGTACTTCCCAGTGTGTGTTTTAAGAGCATGCCTGCTCTCTTGGAAAGACGGCGCCCAGGAGCAGGCTACGCAGCTTCCAGAGAAAGGAACACAAACAGTTTCTCATTGCCCTCTTTTCTGGGAACTGTCGTAACTGCTGTGTGTGTGCTGATCGGCTCTGGTAGGCTTAGGGGGCAGCTCTGCTCACACCGCGCAGGAAAGGCCATGACGCACAGCCCTCTCTTGGCACTAGAAAGAGCGATGTGGCTTGCCCAATGGGAAAGATGATGCACCTCTTCACTAAGAAGCAAGACTGTTCTCTTCAACACAAATATGATATTCATGATCAGAACAACAGTCCCAGGTTTTTAACTATTTTAACTATTTTTAACAATTAAAAAGTCTCTATCCATTCTCTTTGTTGTTTCTTATATTGGGCTAGATCCTGGTGAGCATAAACCAGTCTAGCTCCTGTCTTCTAACAGGATATTTCCAACTTTATAATTATATATATTTTCTATATATAATATTTCTGTTATATAGACAGCTATAGGTCAATGGACTGTAATTTTAAATGATTCACATGACTTTAGACAGTCACTGCTCTTATACGTGGAAGCTGTATGAAGTGAACAGAAAAGGACAGGATGTTCTGTCAGAATGGCAGACCTTAGAAATGGAAAATAATTTGATCCCATGAATCCTTTCAAACCTTTTGTTCTCAGCTACATGATTTGGAGAGTCAAATTACTGGGTAATTTTTATAGGGGAATGGTGGGGAACAACTGTGAAGTGGCGTGGGTTGCCAGCTGACCTATATATGGTAATACTAATTCTTTCTTTTTTAACTGAAGGACTAACACACAGTGCTGTAGGTAGGTGCTGTGTTGTGAAACGCAGTAAAAGAAGAGTTAGGATGGGTACCAACGTACATGTCTTGTTCATGAGTATATTCATGAGACATTGCGGTGAGGTCTTCCAGAGGAAGCAGCAGGAACTCTGGAGCTGAAATCTTATAAAGTGATGGGAGGCAAAGAAACTTCTGCTGGGGTAGAATCCATTTTTTGTTTAGATTGCAGTTACCAGCCTGCCTGACCCTACAGGTCCCAGTCCTGATCATGGTCCCTGTGCTTATTGTTTTATGGCTGGAACTGCACCGTTTCTCCCAAGGCTGGGAGAAAGGCAAGCTCTGGGATTCATTGCTAGGTGCAGGTACTTGTGAACGCCCGGGGAGTCCTGAATTCCCAGGGATCCCAGCTCTCTTCTGTTGGACAGGACTGTGGATGGGTCTTCAAGTAACTTGGTAATGTTGATTTTTGTTTTTTTTTTCTTCCAGCTGCAGCAATTTGGGACCAAGGAGCAATGCACTCAGGCACCGTAGCTATTGTTGAGGGGCTCACGTAGCCCAGGCAGGGGAGCAGCTCTGGAACTGCTTGCAAGCTAGATGAGTCTTAAGAGCTCTGGGTGGCCACCCAGGCTTAGACAGTTTGGTCTATTTGCATTTTGGTGCTCCTTTGATGGTTTTATTGTTTTGTTTTAATTATTAAAATTTTTAATATTAGTGGTTACTGCAGCATAAAAAACACACGTTAGGCTTGTAGCTTGCCTTGTTGTAAACAAACTGATACTTAATTAGCTTTAATGTTTTTAGAGGACAGCAACAACAATGTGCAGTATTTGCTTGGGTCTTCTTGTGTTCATATTATCACTGTGTATGAGTTGTTTTGCTTTTCAGTAATATTCTTGAGTTGGTTCTTTTTCTATGTGTATATTAGTGGATGTTTAAACTTTGACTTAAAAATAAGAACTCCTTCAAGGCAGACCTAAGATTCAACATTAATTCCCTGTTTATAAAATATTTGCTGAGGAGGGCAAACCCTTCTCCCAGCTGACTTTCTTCAGTGAATGGGGAGCTTGTTCTCTGTGTGTTGGTTATTGAAAACTGAGCTCTTTGTACCAGATATTTTAAGAAACTGTTGACGCTTAGATCTAATCTATTACATTATACTGTGCTTTTAGACCAGAAAGTGAATGTGTTTTCATGTGTGTGGTTGGGCAGTACATATGTAGCAATTCTAAAAAAGTGTTGCACAACTATAAATACAGTGTTGGATACTTCAGCCTGCATTCTTGCTTTAGTGTGTTTTGGAGGCAGTGGCTGTGATGGCTAGAAATGTTGTAAGAGGAATGTCTTGGTGTTAGGCAGTATCACATATACATCTGATCATGAGGAAATAATACTTATTTTCTGTTCTGGGGCTTGGTCATGTGCTCTTACATCTTGCTGTCCTGATGGGAGCTATTTGTACGCTCAATTTTGGTAGAACAGATACTTCTGAAATATTCTAGGCTTTTTATTGGACTCTTTTAAATGGCAGCAAAGGTTACATTTTGAGTTTCTACTCTTCTCATATGATAAAGATACATCATTCACACACAGTGCCGGAGCTTTGTCTCTGGTCTTAGGTAGACCAGCTTGAATCCTTCTATGCCAGTCACGCTGGTGGAGGCACTTGTCAGGCACTTGGGAAAAGGCGCTTTGTATCTTCCTTTCCTGTATACCTGGACGCGTATACTATTGGAGACACTTACTGAATTTGTACATTGGTTGGGTGACCTGGGCTTGCACTGAATGCTGAGCAGCTCTAGCTGACTCCCACTAGGGGATGAAGAGGGTGGCTAGCTTTTACCTTTGTTGGGAACCAGAAGTGATTCAGATTTTTTTGGAAAGCACCTGGGTAGAATGATATAGCATTTTTATTGTCCATGCTTGTGATTTTTGTTGAGTATGTTAGGATTTTCTTTAAACTTTGCAGATCTTGAAATGGTGTAATGATAGGAATTTCGGTCTGGGGTTTTTCTAGATGTTCTAAAGAAAACTCAGACTAGATTGCTAGCTTGGCAAGAAAATAAAGGCATGAGAGGTATGACTCAAAGTGTTCTATAGCTTTCAAAAACCAGAAGGAAAAAAAGAGAACTTAGTTCAACCAAATAAAGAAGTATTATTCTTAATAGTAACATGACTTTGAAAGGGATTGATTCATGTGAAACTTCAGAAATGACAGTACATTAATTGTGCGTCCATTTCAGAAGTGCAAAGGGAGCCAGATGGAAAGAAATTGTAGGTATGTGAAAGAGGACAGAGGAGGAATCATAGGATATCTCAAGTTGGAAAGGACCCATAAGGATCGTTAAGTCCAACTCCCTGCTCTGCGCAGGATTACTTAAAATTAAATCATATGACTGAAAGTGTCATCCAGATGCTCCTTGAACTCTGACAGGCTTGGTGCTGTGGCTACTTCCCTGGGGAGCCTGTTTCAGTGACTGACCACCCTTTCAGTGAAGAACCTTTTCCTAATGTCCAGTCTGACCTATAGAATCATGGAATGGTTTGGGCTGGAAAGGACCTTTAGAGGTCATCCAGTCCAACCACCCTGCATTTGAGTAGGGACATCTTCAACTAGATCAGGTTGCTCAGAGCCCCATTCAACCTGAACTTGAGTGTTTCCAGGGATGGGGCATCTACCACCTCTCTGGGCAACCTGCTCCAGCGCTTCACCACCATCGTTGTAAAAAATTTCTTCCTTGTGTCTAGTCTAAATCTACCCTCTTTTAGTCTAAAACCATTACCTCTTGTCCTATCACAAGAAGCCCTGCTAAAAAGTGTGTCCCTATCTTTCTTACAAGCCACATTTAAGTGCTTGCCCTGACACAGCTTTATTCCATTTCCTCGTGTCCTATTCCTAGTCGCCAGGGGAAGTGACTGTGATTAGGATGTGACTGCAAACCACCATGTTAAAAATGTGTCTTGAATTGCATAGGGCAGTCAGGATTGAGCCTTAATTCCAGAAAGAATAGCTGAAGGTCCATGAGACTGAAGCTGGTTCTTCAGATATTTTATGATCCCTAAAGAGAAGGAAATAAATGAAGCATTTTGAAACTGGCTTTGGAGGTCTAATCGACTTCTGACGCAGGAGGGAGTCTTCTGCCTTCCTGCAAGGAAATGAAAACCTTTTGAGTGGCCCATATAATTTTATTCTGTGATATCACGTATATCTGACAGTTGAAATGGTGCAAAGGATAGAAATTTGGCCTTCTGTTTTTATCTGTGAAGTGCTTGCTTTGTGTATGAAGCTATGTGTTTGGATGAGTCACACCTGCCGCTTTTTGTTTCTCAGCCTGTGAGGAAGCTGTCCTTACCACTGCCGGCAATAAACACTTGTGTTATGTGGATCACTGGGATAACCTGGAGCGTGTTCTCTTCCATTTCAGTCCTGTCCTTGGCCCGTGGCTTTCCCCAGTTAGATTTCCCAGTGCCACGTGCACATATGGTTGCATATTCTCGGCTGTATTGTTAACAGTACCCATTTCCTATGTGTGTGATTATGGAAAAACAGGTGAAAGTCTGCTTGTATGATCTGAACGTGTCCCCTGTTCCTGTTTTGTGTTTGTAGCTGGTTACCTTAAATAGTGCTGAAAAGTGATTTTTAATCTTGCTGTAATTGGCAGTAGAACAACTTCATGAAAACTGCAAGTTACTTTTTGAAATGAAATGGAAAGTTGCGTCCTGCTTGCTTTGAACTGCAGGCTGTCTTAACGTGAGAGGGTGAGTGTACAGATAGTAAGCTTCTGTTTACACAGCTGGAGGATTGGTCAGAAGTTGCATTTAACAACTAGATCTACTCACAGTTGAAGAAGGCCCAGCTAGATCTACTCACACTTGAAGACTCTACAAGAAACCTTCAGCTAGGTATTCACTCTCAAGGACTGTCAAGCTTAAGATGGGATATAGAGATAAAAAATGACAAAAAATGGCCTTTGTTTAGAAATGAAACTTTAATAAAACAGAAATAATATTCTGTAGAATTAAAATTTAAGTCTAATGTTTCCTGATGGATGGGAGCATACTGCTATGACCATGATGGACAGGGGATTCACTGGTCCTCTGTTGCCTTGTCTCTGGAGCAAAGAATGAGCTTTGGTCTGGAGGTTTCTGTAAACTTAGTGAAGAAGCTTCTGCTGTGGCGGCTGTTGGAATGACTCTCAATAGGATCAGTTTTGATGGATTTTGTTCCCTGAAGGTTGTCGGTATATTGTCATTTTCTTAAACCAGACACAACTAAAAGCAAATAGAGGGATTTTTTTTTTCCTTTCCTGTAAGGCAGAATTACTCCTTTCATTTAGACTTCACGATGTTCTGCATTGCATGAAGAGAAAAGATAATTTGAACTAAATTAACTCTCACTAAGTGTGGGGGTGAAGTAGCTCTTTATTTCTTGGTGCACATATACCGGGAGGGAACTCCTTTAAAGCTAAGATACATTTTTAAAAATCTCTTTTTTCTTTCTTTCATTTACTGCTGGCATTAGGAAGACCACTGAGAAGAGATTACCATAGCTGATGAGGTTTTCCTGTACCTTAAAAAGTGAAACAGCAGCAGAGGCAGAAGGAATGTAGTTCCTTGGCTCTGCTGTGCAGCAGTTACATTTAAAAAATTTCTAACCACAATACTGTTTTCAACTGGGAATGCTACTATGTGCTGGAAAACTGGCAGCATTTCAGGGCATCTGTTACATTGTCTTTTCAATGTTTCCAGTGCATCAAAGGGCTTGATTTTGAGCTGCTAGGTGGTGTTAGTCATGTCTCCCATTGGGATTGGTCACAAGTAAGAATAGGTAGGGTCCGGAAGCACTTGGTAACTGTGATAGTGGATGCAGTTCAGTTTTGTGGGTGTGTTGTTACATTATATCAGTATAAATGTTGTATATACAGGCATCCCTCTGAATTGGTAGGTTGCACAGAGGTCTTGGTTTGTAGCAGTATAGAAGAGATGAAAGAAGTAATTTGCTAGCCTAAAAATAGCCAATATTTTAATACGCTATGAAAGTAAACAAGCCTGTGGAGTTCTAGGATCAAACAAGTGACATGATGGTACTAGGACTGTTTCTTTTTGCTCTGTAATTAAGGAGAACACAGAGAAAAAGAAAAGAAACTCTTGTTGCTCATAAACTAGAAAGAACATTTGTATAAAATGAGACAGTTTCAAAAGAAAGGCCAAATGATGCTTGGTTACCTATAGAAGAGGAACAGCTTATCATCCACTTTACTTGCAATCGCCCTACCAAGGCCCTGCCCACCTTCTCAGAGCTTGGTTCTGACCTCTTACATTAGAGTCTTACTAAGCAAAGCTTTTTTGGGAGAAAGCATTGTGCATGTTTATGAATCTATTTGTCAGATTTTTAGGCAGAAGAAAGGAGCAAGTTATATCAGCAAGTATCTATTTCTAATTTCTCACTTGTGGGTAACAGTGAGGAGTTTGAGACTTATTTTGAAAATGACTGCGTACATAATGTCTGTTCTCTTCCTCTTCTATGAGACTTTAGTATAATAGCTATAAACATATTTACTGTCATGAAGCAATTTTGCTTTCCATAGGAAAAATTATGTTCTCTTCAATTTTTTTGATATAAAGGAGAAAGGATAAGAAAAATGGAAAACACTTGTCATCCCTAGCTGCTTGAGTCATGGAAGTGCCCATCAGCCTTTATGCATGTCCTCAAATGAAGATGAGAAGGATCATTCTTCTAATCTATGAGCTGTGCCGCTCACTGCCATTGTCATGTGGACTATTGCAAAGTGCTTGACTGCCTTTTTTCCCTTAAGGTGCAGTAGCAGTGTATATTGTTGCAGAATGAGGTTGCCCATTGATTAAGGAGCACTATGTACAACATGAATATTATGGTGTACCTCATAGATTGGTATGCTGCTTCTGACTTGTCTCCCGGTGCAGTTTAAGGCACTGTTTTGACAGATGAGTATGTTACCTAGGCTGGGGCTAGTATTCTCCTGTTTATCTGCCCATGTGATGCGGTAGCGGTGACTAGCAGCTTCTCCTTATGGAAGTGCAGGCTGCTATGGGATATACTGCATGATGCAGACTGATCCTACCTCAGTCATGTAGTTTTCCCCTGATGAAGTCTCAGGAATGAAGGTTGCTGTAGACTTCCTTTGCAATCAGTGAGAAAAATGGGCATTTCCACAGCATGATTTAGGATTCCTCTGTTGTGCATAATTTTCTGCAGGTAATTAATTATTTCTACTGCATGTTTTGAAAAGGGAATGGCAGCTCACTGGTCTTCTATTTATAAGTCCCAGATAGATGTCTGAAATTTGGCAACAGCATCAGAAAGAGGGTCAAATCAGTAGCGGTAACCTGTGAGCAGAGAGGCCTGTGCTTTTTGTCTGGGGTTTCTAACTGCTTTTTAAATTTTGAGAATTCAGTAGGCAGTGTAAATCTTGGTTACAGTAGCACTGCCAGTCTTCAAATAGATTTAATGAATTTTGATCGTTGTACTGCAGGCTGGAGCAAACTTCCTCTTCTCTAAAGACACGAACCACGCAAACTAGTTCTAAATGTACCCTTTTTTCAGGGAGCTGAATACCTTTAATATTTTTTTGCCTTGCTGGCAGGGTATAAAGCTAAAGGGGCTGCAACTGGATGTCAATACAATCCTGAAGTCTCTGAATGTGTTTAAAAGAAGCATTTGTGTGGAGGCCCTTATGCAGCTGAAAATCTCAACAAGAATTTGGCAGAAATCTCAGTGTTGGAAGATGGCAGATTCCTGTGCAGTGAGATGTTTACTGGTTCGCTGTTTTATCTTTGGCAGCTGCTTTTGCACTTGATATCTTCAGCTGTTTTTGAAGCTTTTACAAAGAATAATTATTCATTTCACGAAATGGATCTACTTTACCCACCCAACAGGGCAGTGATTCACATATTTCTCTGGCAACACCCTGTTGTTATCAGACCTGTGTTCACTTTTGGAGGGTTGCATTCACTGGGATGTTAGAACTTCCTGGGCCATGATTTTATTGCATGATTTACTGATGTGTGGGGTGACAGTTTTCAACGATTCCTGTGGAAACACTAGGGTCACCAAGCTCTTTGGGAGGTGGAAACAACCCAAGGTTTCCTGGTTCTGCCGGCAGTAGTTGCTAATATGGTGCTTCAACAATCTTTTCACAGCAGTATGAGCTATTGTACTGACAACCTATAGATGGGTGGCAACTTCATTGTGTTACATTTCAAGCAGCGTTTTCTTATTACCAGGGCAGATTACTGTAAAAGATAGTAGTGAATGGACTGGATTTTAGCTTCCTACAAGGTAAAATTCCACTAAATTAATAGAGCTTTCTCAGGCATTGATTATGTGAGGTTGGGATACCTGAAGGTTTTATTCATAGGGTTTTTTTTTTAACGAGTTCCACAAATTCATGAACAAGGTTTCACTGCAGTCTACCAGAGCATTTATTGGGTTTTTTAAAGTTCAGGTTAAGCATACATTCTATAAGTTTGAACGTGTTCACATGCTCTTTGAATAAAGTAACACCTAAATACACTTGCATGCTGGTCTGCACCCACAAACCAATCACTTGGTGATGTGCTTCTGGATGCTTACATATGCATACCAGTTGTTCACTAGTATATGTGTGCACTCTGTTCAGCTTTTGCATCAGTGCACAACAGTACAACATTTAACCAGAAAAGGCTGGTGGACTTATGTCATTTCAGAGTTTGGAGCCCTGCCGGAGGAGAATTTTTAAAATATATATTGAAAAATGAGACAGGGTTTATGGGGTGTATACAATAAGTTTTATTACTCCAACTGGCATAATGGAGGTTGGAGAGTATGGGGCACTCGGAACTCTTCATGTTTGTTTTGTGTCCAAAGAACAGTTTAGAGTTATGCCTGTACTTACCCCAATTTTTAAGAAGTTACTTGTTTTCAGTGTTGCAGAGTATAAGCTAGAGTATACATATGTTCTGGTTAACTCACCACATTTTTCTAGCATGATATTCTAACCTGCTTGGCCATTAACCTGGCTGGCTACCAGGAGAATTTTCAAACTGTTGACTCATATTGCTTCCATATGTAACTTAAACCACCTTTTCCCACAGTGGAGACAGCTTGAAGGTTAGCTGCATTTTCTTTTCAGGGCAGGGAACAGCATATTTTGAACTGAGTCAACACATATGAATAAAGCTATTATTAACTTCCTGGGGTCTAATCTCATTTTTGCTGAAAACTTTCCTGGTTGCAAACCAGAGAAGATAAACAGAGTTTTTTGTGCTCCTCTTTCCTCATGAGGTTTAGTAGTCTTCGGCGTACATACCTATGGCTCTTATTTTCATATTTGTAAGGATGAATCTTCGTAGCTGCTATTACTTCCATACCATCTAAGGGATTGGGGGCATGAGTTGCTCTCTGTATGTGGGACCTGGTGTTTTGAGGTTGTGACTAATTAAGGGGGAGATGACACAGAGGCTGCATGCCATGTCATATTGTTGAGCGCCTGTATATAGGTGGAATCTATATGTGGTTGGAGCTCCTATTCATAGTTGGAGCCATGTTTTGTGCCACGCAGCAAAGGGAGGGGTGATGGCTAGTAGAACCGCTCTGCAGTGGTACAGAGTGGTACCCCGCGGTGTTGTCCCTCTGATTTTGCTGTCAAGCCAGGTGGTGGTTTTGCATGCAAAAGTCCTGACAACTCAGAGGGTCCCGCAGCAGAGCAGTAGCTGCCTCTGGCGCACACAGCCCAGGGTGAGGAGAAAGAGCTGTGGGACCCTACATATGAATGGGGAACACCATATGAGTAGGAAGGTGAAGGTGGAGGCAGCAGTTGTGTAAGACCTTGTGTGTTTGCACTCAGAAAAATCCCCTACTGAGTACTGATATTTTTTTTTTCTTGCAGACTGCACAAAAAGCTGAAGGAAATTTAGCAAGAGATATTTTTTTCTCATAGGCTTTGATATCCGTTTCACCTGTGGACCATACTGATGAGGAGGTGACCCGGGTTTAGGTCCAGTGTTACCACCGTTATGGCAGTCATATCCTTCTTCAGGTCCCTGCTTTCTTACTGATACTTTTCTTTTTTATTTTCTTTTTTTTGTTTTTGTTTTTTTTTTTTTTTTTTTTTCCAGTAGGGTGAGAGAATGAGAATACTGATCTTCCTCTACAGCATTTGAGATCTGTGTATGAAAAGCAGTATGTGGCATTGCTTCAATTCACGTATCTGACTTGGTTCTACGGTTTTACCTTTTTTTAAGACCAAAAAAGAAAGTGAAGCTAATAAGGAAAAAAATAATCTCCTATATTGTAACCTCTGGAGCTCTGTAGCCAAGTGTAAGCGTTTTGCTCGGTTCAGGAGACATGAACGTGTATTTAAGCTTAACTCTGCGAGTAGTCTGAAATCAATAGGACTGCCATGTTGAACAATAATGCTTTTAGCATGTTCTTAAAACCCAAACCAGATGGATACGTGGCTTTTTTCAAAGATGTGTGGCTAAAACTTTTCACTCCCAAACTTTTTATTCTAGCATTTCCATGTAATATTTATGCTTGCATTGAGTGCTGTTTTTCAGCTGAAAACACTACAATACAGATTTTTTCACTTTATATGATTTTGATTGTTTTGTTTGCTTTTGCAATCCCAGTCCAGCCTTTGTAAGGATGAATGCTGTGGTGGTGTCATCAGGGACTGGCTTTGCTGGACTTCAGATTGCAGAGACCAAACAGCCTTTGCTGAGAGAGAAGGCTCGGAAGACAAGAGCATATGGCTTCCTCCATATTTTTTTTTTACTGTAAAAGGCATGTTGGGAGTTTTGTGCTGTATAATTCTTTAGGTATTTGGATTAACTCTGATAAAATTATAGGTGGTTGTAAGGGAGTTTATTGTGCTTATAAATTGTAGTGGGGCTCCCTGTAATTTGTTATAATTAATTCAAGAGTTCAAGGGCAGAAAATCAGGATCAGGTTGTGGCATGCCTTCCTTTCTTGCTAAAGCATGCCATTACTGGCCTTTTTTTTTTTTTTTTTAAGGTTTAACCTTATGTTCATGGGTTTATTTGAACTCAGAGTATCCAAAAATTATAATACACTTTTAACGAAAAGTACAAGTACAGAGGATGGACCTGTTGCGGTCGGGGGGTTCCTTTTTAAATATAGAGAAATTGGTGGATACTGTAAAGCTGCACCTAATGGCTAAGCCTCTCGCGGAAGGAGTGCGTGTTTTGGGAGGCTTGTCATGTCTACAGGCTGCAACAAGGACTGGGTGCATGTCCATGCTTGTGGCCCATCAGAAATGGCAGGAAAAGAATACTCACGGAGCACTTCTTTACAACTCAGGCTCTGTTTTGCTGCCAACAAGAATGCTAAGTGTGATTATCTCGTTATCTCGTGTCTAACTGTTCAGGGCTTGACTAGTCATCCATTTAACACTGGACACCAAAGAGCCACAACACTTTTATACCAGGCTATACTGGAAGCAGCTGTTTATGTGTGAGAGGTTATAGACAGTGTGTTACCTTCCTAAACAGTCCTATGTCCATCTGCAATACATATATTATTTTCTTTTATGAATGCTCAATTTTACTGCAGGAATTTTACTTCATTAACTGATTCACATCAGGAACAAAGCTTATTGCTCCTCAAATGCTCATACTTTGCATTTACATTTGAAATCTGCCAGTTGTGTAAAGAATTGGTGGAGGTGGAGATCTGTCTTTCGGGGAATGCATGCAAATGAACAAAGTAGTAAACTGATGAAATAGAGGTGGCAAACAACAACTAAGCAGTGCTAGGTGCGTGAAGGTTTTCCTGTTCTAGTACCCTTGGCCAGGAGTTCACTGTGTAGCTGGACTTGAACCTTTGGAAGACATTAGTCTTTGGTAGGAACTTCATTGGTCAGACATGGTAGCTTGCCTTTCATTATGTGCCTCGCTGCAGCTCACAGAACAATGTATTGTTTCTCCTTATGCTCACAAGTTGCATATTAAAACAAATGGGAAGTGACCATCATTGCAAAACTAGCCTGTTTTAGCCAAACTCCATTTTTTCCCCTGTTGCTTTTAAACAGAGAGATTGAACGATGTGGAAGTAGGTGATACAAACTGTGTTTTGATCTGTCCTCCGTCCGACATGTGAAAATGATGCTAACCCAGCATTGTTCTGTCTCATTAGGAAGGGGAAAAGGAATGACACAAATCTTTCCATGAATTTCATTTATTTTATTTTTAGTTTCAGTCATGTTTTCCATCCTGCTGCTGGAGGAAATCAGGATGTAGACAGTTGGATGCTGCTTTTGAACAACCTAATTTCATAGTTACCTGAAGCTAACCTTGACATACCTTTTATAAGGTTGTTATGATCAAGGAGTTCCTACCCTAGAAACTGTTATGACTGTGTTTTTACTATTGGCATTGACAGTTTGAGCTTCTGAAGGAATTTTTTCCTGCATGTGTGACAAAGGCTCTTTCGTCTCCTTCCCTTTTTGTTTCTGGCAAGTCTGCTGATCTTTCTAAAGATCTGTGACAGGGTGTGGTAGACTTTTTCTCAATAATACCCTTCCAAAAATATTACCCTTTAGTAGTGGAAGCACAGACATTGCTTTTTATATTCTACCACAAATCCCAGATAAATAGCTATTGTCTAGTACTGTGAAGCATCAGACTTTTACTGGGAGAGAAGCTGATGAAATTCCAGAGGAGCAAGCTGGAGATGTTCTGTTTATCACCACCATCTAAGTTTTTTACAATGGCAAAGACAAGGCCTTAGCACTGCGTTACTGACAATGACATCATCAATGTATGTACCTACGTTTTTTTAAAAGTGCCTTTAGATTAAGATGTGCTGATTGAATCCTTACATCTAAAATGTGTTTCGGCATGCTCAAGCCCAGAAATCATAACACCATCTTTGCCAATATACAGAACACTGTATCTGAAAAGACCAGTCTTGTTTGCCAGCCTGCCTTTCTTTCTTGCCATATAAAGTCCAGTCCAAGTTTGCAGTCAGTTTTGTTACGGTGTGTTGAGTGACCCATGTGAAATAAAAATCATCCAGTAAGTAGCGCTCTGGGTTGACACTTGGGAACAAAACATAACATGTCCCAAATCTGCCTTGGTTTCCTCCCAAGTTTACACCAGTAACTTCACCAGCCATGTGCCTCAGATACTGTTATTCGTACAATTAGGCTAATGATCATTAATGCTACTGAAAGCATGCTTTTCTCAGAAAAGCAACCAGTAAGAGTTAAGTATTATGATTGTCTCAAATATGCAATAAATAAATAAAAACAACCTTTTGGTCATTATCAATTAGTTCCTTTGATTGCTTATTGAATAGCTGAATCATTGGCTTATCTAAATCAAAGTCTGAAAAACATGAAAGACCCTGTGTTTAAAATAAAAAATGGATTTATCTTTAAAATGTAGCATATAGGTATCTGTGGAATCCTGTTGCTAAATAGTATCAAAGCGAAGATCATGGCAGATTTTAAGGTGTGAGATGAACAATAGACACATCAATATCAAAGCTAATGCCTCAAATAATTTTAGTAAATGATAAAAAGGCCTCTGTTCTGGAGAAACTGCTTCCCCTGTGGGCAGATTGTTGTGTAAGTATACATTGCAGCGTCTGCTCAGAAGTGTATTACCATACCACGATAAATCCAAATGAGCTGACTCAGACTGTTGTTGTGATTCAGTGAGCCTTTTGTTATGTCCCTAATTTTAGAAGATCATATTGTACTCTAATTGTAATATTTTTTTTTAAGTTGGAAAAGGGCTGAATGGTCTTGAGCTAAACCACTTGTTGGGCCAATCTGTTTCTCCTGTGAGTCTTAGAGACTTCTTATTTTGGAGTTATGAAACAGTAAAGCAGTTCTCTTTTTTTTATTCCAGAGAAGTTAAACTACATAGCTATGCAGTTATCCAATAGATAGGCTTGATGCCAGAAAGGTGCCTGATGAGTTATAAAAAAAGTTAGTCATGCCAGTAATTGCATCATTAGAAATTATTTTAAAGGAATTGTACCTCTTGGGTAATTAATACATGTTTTGTAGTGTTTTGTGTATTTTCAGATAAACTCAAGGTAAATATTTATTGGTATTAAAACTGTAATGTATCTATGCATACCAACTTGATATTTCCAGAAAAACACACTGACCATTTTTTGGTTTTTTGTTGTTTTTTTTTAAATAAAATTAAAGTGTTTCCTGTTGCACTAGAGATAATGAGTATATTCCAAACCCTTCCTGTTCATGATGTACATTGAAGGAAAGACTAGGGAAAAATAACAAAAATCCAGACTGACCACAGTATAGCATTCAAACAGTACTAATCCTTATTATCTTGATCTTGTCACTTTTGTATAAATATATAGATCTGTGTATGTATATGAAGTATATATTTAGATTGTAAATTCCTAGGGCAATGTGCACCATTTTTTCTGTTCTCATTCTCTCATTTCCTAGCAGAGTTGGATGTTGCTTGATTACTAAGGCTACTGGCTCTGATAATATTGATTATTGATTATTTGCCTTGTGTTTCTTTGTGAAAGTCACTGGTAGGAAAATTGTGAAGATGCACTGCACCCATGCAGCTACTCTGCAAAACTAACCCATATTCTTACTTTCGTAAACCACCCTTTAATTTCTTGACAAAGGTCTCACTTCCAATATTGATCAGGCCAGGTTTGGCATGGCTTGTGGTATCTAAAACATTGGTTGTTGATGAGAATGGAAATCAGCAAAATTGAATTATTTTCTGCATATATAAAACAACAACAGAGGTTATACATCTGGAGATAAACAGTGGTGATGGAAGGGTACCAGGAATTCAGTGACACTGTTCAAACACCCACATTCTTTTTTGAAGTGACAGGAGAACAAACATGAATCATGATCTTGGGAGGTCTATGCAGAATTATATGGGCAAATGGAATTTCTCTACATTTACACAGCTGTAGCTGAGTCTGAATCTGGGTCTTGCAATTAAATTTTAAACCACTACCCTTATCTCCTGCTTACTAATACTATTTGGGTTTTTTCTCCTCTGATGTAGTATGGATTACTAACATGCAGATGTTTATTCCAGAGGTCAGATGTTGCTTCAGTTGTCCAGTTGCAGCTTATTTACTTTATAAAAGTGTGCTTTTTGATGCAATAAATGCAAATATACTTTTAATGTTTTCTGTGTTGGCTAAATGGAGTTGTGGGAAATGATATCCTTATAATTATGGCTTTGTTCAGACTTGTTGTCCACTCCCATTCCCCTTGGAATTAGCTACAGGCTGGCAAACTGTAGCAGCCTTTATTATATTGAATGCACAATGGCTCTGTTAAAAACATTTAACCCAAAGTGAGCAATGAAGGTGAGAGATTATCATCTGTCAGCCCACTTGGCTATGGTGGTGTCTCTTCTGCCCTGCACTCCCCTAATACGCCAGAATGGCTCTGTGATTAAAGATCTGTAAGTCTTCACTTCAAATTTCTTGCCTTTCATTATTTGGGGGTGCAGATTGCAAACTTCTCTTTTGTTCAGTTTCCATATGCTTTCCCAACTAAACCACCTAATAGGAGGCTTATGAAATGCATGTTTTTATCTGCTGTTCTGAAACAGCTTTCTTCAGTGAATCTATAGCTGAATCATTTTAAAAATGTTTGATTTCCCTCAAATTATAGATCTACTTTTGCAATCCAAGTGAAGAGAGAGCAGTCTTAGCTAGCATAGTGACATAATAACAGCATTTAACGTAATTTCAGATGGAGGAGCCTCAGATCCTTGACAGAATATGGGCCAATTTCTCCTCTCCGTTGGCTGGGCAGAGAGCCTGACCACAGCTTTGCAGCATGGCTGAGCCATGAATCTGTGGCTGGCAGAGCTATTAGAGCCTTCTAGCAGAGCTTCCTCCAGGGTATGCTCCTCCTCTTCCTGGACAGTGGAATTGGCCACTCCAGTTCCTGCCCTGTGAAAGGAGATATCCCAGTTCGTGCCGTATGTGGCCACAGTGAAAGGAGACATCAGGGGACACCTTAGGTGTGTGACCCTTGTCACTGTCAGTCCAGGAGTATAGTTGAAGCTGATACGGACCGTAGGTTTCTGCCTCAGTTGTCTTCAGTTTACCTTGGTGCTTGCATTGAAAAAGGTGTCAGAGCCATAGCAGGTGACCACTTTTCAGTGTGTTTGCCTGTGAAAGCTGCCAGCCTTCTCCATGAGGTTTCTCCTGATGGATACACTTCATGTCAGAGCACTAGTTATATATGCCTGTTAAACTCTTGCCGCGTGTCAACCTACAATATATAAATCCTAAACTTTTATTCTGCTACAGGATTAATAAATGCAGTGCTGTACCATAATACTGTGGAATGTCCCCATTAAGATTTTTAAATGTGACCTGGCTCTGACAATCAGGATGAAACATCTGTAAATGGGCATCTTTCTCATAAAATGGGTGCTGACTGCTGTCTTATCTTAATCTTTCTGAATTATTGGCAACTAAAATTGTGACTAAAACTCCACATCACTGTTTCTTTTGAAAGTCTTGGTCATAATATTGATACTACAGTAACTACATTGACGCTGTATTTTTTTCGATGCTTACCTAAATAATCCTTACTATGGTTTATGTATAGTTCTGCAGACACTGTGGTTGAAATGGCTCCACTGAAGCTGGTGACATTCTTGACTTCTGTAAAGCTAGGATGTCACTGTAAGATTTTACACTGTTTTGACTTTGATATAGTCTCCTAACTTTGTTTTAACCATAGCTCTAACTTTACGGCAGACGTGGATTTTACTTTTGTTCTGTCAGACTAGAATATGAAACTCGTGCATACATATGTAGCATTGACATAAATAGCCTGCTTTTGGGATTACAAGTCTTGAAGACCAGATTCAGCAAATGCACACCTGCATACTTGATAAAGCAGCTTATGTCAAGCTTCTGTGAAAGCATTGTGCATTTTCAGGATTGGGATTTAGTCATTGCAAAGAAGTGGAAACAAGCTAATTTGTCTCTTGGAACGAGCAAGTGTGAAACCTGGGGCTGAAGCACCAGGGCTTAAGCTGAGCAGCCGTATGCTTTTCACACTGCCTCTCTCAATCAAAGTTCAAAACCTCCTAAGGTTTTAATCTTCGTTAGACTGTGAGAAAGCCAACTCTATAAACATTTTAGATTATATGTTTCCTGTTTGAGAATGTTCTTCAGCCTTTTGTGGGGGAGAGAGGGGAAGAGGAAGCCTAAAACCAGTAACCCAACAATTACCTTTTACACACACGTAAAAATTGTGAACCCTGAAGGGAACTTGAAGAATATGTGCAGAGGCCTTCCCTGAGAGGATTTCTGTGCCCAGCAGTGCTTGGAGCCTCTAAACACCCTGCTGCCTTCGGAGTATGGGTCTGGTCAGAGCGTTGGTGCTGTCTAGTGGCAAGTTATTGCATCTCACATCACTGACGGAAGAGTTAACTGAAGAAAAAATGTGAAATGCTGCATTAGATAAATAGCCCTCAAAGCATGGCTTTGGGTTATGCTGGTTTTGAAGCACGTAGGTATTTTCTAACGCCTCCGCACAGAATTAAACGGTAATGTTTGTGAGTATAGTTAAGGCAGTGCAGTCCCTGTGTAACATGGGTGATGTTACAGTGGCTCTTCCTTTCCCGTTGGGACTGGGAAGGTGACTTAAACTCCAAAAAAAGACTAGGAAGTTTCTTTGCTATTCCCAACAGTTCAAAGGTAAGGTCAGATGTGGTGTGCCGGTTGCAGATGGGTCCAGTTAGGAGTTTACTGCCCCTGGCCTTTCTGACCACTCTTTGCTGTCTGCTTTGCAGAGCTTGCAGTCTCTGAGACTGGTTGTTATGCTTGTGTATCATTTCTTTCTAATCCAGTTTATTTCAAGCAATTACGTTTTTTAAATCCATGACCCTTTAAGCAGATGCCTTTTGTGTTGGGGGCTGAGCAGGCATGCAGCTGGAGTGGCAGCCTTATAACCTGGTTCAGCTGCAGCCAGACTGGCATGTCTGGTCACAGCCTGAGAAACCCCTTTTTGGGGGGATTTCCGAACTGGGGTCACCCAGGCGCATCAGTTACTATCTGCAGGTCTGGGGGTTGGGTGCACGAGGCTGAGTGCACACACGGGCTGTGGCTACACTGGTACAGTGCCTCTACCCTTGGGCTCAGGCGTGATGAGGAGTTGCTTGTCAGCTGAGTTATATGTGTCAGCATCAAATGTTTGAGCTGATGGGCATGAGATCATTATACCACTGTAACTCAACTTTATAACGAAGCTGTCTCCACTGAACTTTAACCTGATATCCCAGAGGGATTGGTACGTATCCGTGCTAATTGGCCAATTCTGCTGTAGGTCTGGTCCAGTTCAGCAGATGGGAGGGATGCACGGATGGAGACAGTAACTTCTTAAGCTTTTCGTGGAAAGCTGCTTGTTTGTCATAATTTACTCTATTGCAGATATAAGGTGAAATGTGCGAGTTTTGTTACTATGGTTAAAGCTAACAATTTGTCTTGTGATTAGTTACTGCAGATCAGCAAGTGCATGATACTAGAATCTGGTTTTGCTTGCTTTGTGTATCTAAGTCATCCTTACAGATGAGAGATGCCAATTTAAAAAGCCTTCATATGGGCCACAGTTAAAGTTATGTCAGTAGGCCAAAGTATATTGCTAAAATTCTGTTTCTTCTATCAAAATGTTAACTCTGGAGCAAAAACAACAGAAGAAATATAGAACAGCCTCTTTTGGTACTGGTGATTGCATGGTCTTCAGTAACCTCTACAAAACGTAGGGAGGAGGTATTCCTAGTAGATGTCCCTCTTCTGTGTGGTCTAGGGAATGCAAATTAGAACTTCTTATTTTCCTTTTCATCCACCTGGAAGCATTGCACATGTAGGGATCACATTGATTTGTTTTGGTAATGTGGAACTTCTGAAGCCAGGTACAGACTGCTGTTTAACAGCCTGACCTGTTTGTGGTGAGTTTTTCTTGCTTTCAGCAAGCAGTCTTTTGTTCTGTAGAAAATGTACAAAGATATAGATGTTCTAATTTGTGTTCCTTTTTTTGTTTGTAGATATCAGTATTACCTACAAGTGAAAAAGGATGTTCTTGATGGCCGATTACTTTCTTCATTGGAGCAAGGAATTCGACTAGCTGGTTTGGCAGTGCAAGGTAAGATGACTTCACCTGATAGCCCTTTTCCAACACTGGCTTTTTTGGTTTGTTCTGTACGTTGACTGGGCGCTAACTAAGGCCTTGTATGACTCCTACTGACAACAGCTGGGTCTTCTATTGATTTAGAATGCATAGGTAGACTGCTGTTGATGAAATGCCCTTAGGGAGGGAATGATGGACCACATCACAGCGTTCAACTTTCTTATTTCTACAATCCATATAAGTGAACCTGAACAAAACTCCAGTTCTTCCAACCCCAACCACGGAGTGCTTTGCAATAATGAATTTGCTTCACGTTCTCTGGTTTGAAATGCAATTACATCAAAGAGCATAGCAGCAGCTTTAATTTTGCCTTTAATTAAAAACTCATTTTGCTGTATAGTGCTATCTGAAGTATGAAAGAACACATGACCATAATTATGTGAGTTATAAATTAATAATAAACTACTACTTACAATGTGATTTTTATTCTGAGCCTCCTAAGTACATCAATAAAAGTGGGATCATATAATGTGTATGGGCAGAGGAAGAAGCCCTGTATTTGGGGAAAGGATGTTTCAGTCTATCCACAACTGACTCTGAGAACTAAGGTAGCATTTAAACAGTCATACTCTGGGCATATCCTCTGATGGGAGGGAAGGGGGAAGTGTATACATAAATAGCAAACATGAAGAGCTGAGTCTTGAAAATTAAAGGTTCAATGGAGAGTAATGCTAATATGATCTTTCTTAGAGCAATAGAAATTCCATTTTAGTGTTTTATTTCTTGGTTTAAAATTGAAGAAAAAGTGTTTCCTGTCAAATCTTGAAATGTTTATTGCTCAAGGAAAATAGATGTATAAGGTTCCATACTGAATTTTGCAATTTAGGTAAATGAATTTGTTCCAGTGTGTAAGTAAGGGCTAAGTAGATACTGAATGTGTTTCACTCATCCTGTGTTTTTGGAGCTTTTTGCTGATTTTGAGAGTCAGTCTTTATAATCAGTTTAAAGCAATCACTTTTATTCTGAATTTTCCATGTAATCTATTATATTTCAAAGACTTGCATCAGAACACTGCACTTAATCCTGTTTGCTTTATTCTGACCTTATATTACTCCCTGTCCTTTGCATGTGATGCAACTGAAGATATTTGAAATACTTATTTCTTTTAAACTTACAGACTTTGATTCATGTCCATTTTTATTTCTTTCTGTTTATGCTAAAACATAACTCTGAGGTGAAAACAAGATGAAACTGCATTTTTGGCATCCTGCAATACATGAAATTGTTATGAAGCTTTGAAAGAATGTTTAGATAATATGATTTATAGTGGGGATTTCCAACTTCTATAATATGAGAATCTTGTAGATGGCGTTTTATCCAGTTCAATTAATATAAAATAAAAACCTCCTGGCAAGATATTCTTTTGATATAAGCTGTTGTGTATTTAGCAGATAGATAAATATAGGTTTTGTTTTGTATTTTTTAACGTAGTTTAGCCTTTAGGAAGCATTTTCAAAACTTCACAGTTACAAGGACATTTAGACAAGAACCCTCAGCCTCACATATGTATGTGAGCATGGAGATGAGTACCTCCTAAAGAGATGTAGAAGGAGTAGAAAAGAAAAAAGAAATATGTGGTCCAGTCGATTCAAATGACATGGTGCCTGTATTGTTATGTTGGCTGTAGAAGGATGAGACCTCCCCTGTCCCCCTGCAAGTCATGTTGGTTGTTGAAAATTTTTAATAGAATTGGCTAGTGTATTTTAACCTCCTAAGCTGTAAGATCAAGCATCTTCTGTACAATTGCGTACAGAATTGGAACAGAGGTAGGTTGAATTTTGGGGCTTTTGCCTGGTCAGGGTTGGAAACGCTGGAGAAGCAGAAATGTGCACTGTTTTTAAAGAGGCTGAGCAATCCCGGCCTTGTTAGATGGTGGTGTTAGCTCGTGAAGGCTACAGAAAAAGGAACTCTTACACTCCTGATGGTTAAGTACTGCAAATGGTCATAATATCAGAGATCAAAAGAAAGAAATTACTTGGTGGCTGTTGTTTGATCTCTGGTAATAACACTGTTATTTTCAGACCTCCGTGTTAAAAGCTTAAGTACAAGCAGGAATCTTTGTGCTGAGTTGTGGCTTCAGAGAGAGCTTGCCCACGTGAAATTAAGCATCTGTGCAAAGGCTGAGTGTGGTCTTAACGTGTGGAAGATGCTAAAATGAGTAACTGTGTTGTTTTTTCCAGCGGATTTTGGAGACTATAATCAGTTTGAATCTCATGACTTCCTCCGAGAATATGTCTTGTTTCCTATGGTGAGTTCCTTATCCCCTTCTTTTGTGGTCTTTTATGAGTAATTTCTCCATGCCTCAGAGATGGCTTTGTTGATAACAGAGTAAAAGCACCAGTGCCTGAATAGTGGAAATAAACTTTGCTCCCCAAAACCTTCAATATACTTGCTTGCATCTGAATGAATAGATGCTATGGAAATTTAGCCTTTTTCACTTCCTTAAGCCTTTACTAGGAATAGGTATCAATAAAAAAAAATGTACTACTTTGAATCAAAAAAGAATTTGCAGCAATTTAAAAAGGTGTTTACTAGAAGTACTGTAGTATTAGTACCATGACATAACAAGAGGATATGAGGGCTGCTCATATGGTAAATGTTGTGTCACAGGAAAAATCATGCAGCCTTTCCTCAAGAGAATGTGAATTTACATCAACTGACTATTAGACTGAAGAGAAGCATGAATCGAGTCTTCTCCAAATGTTCTCCAGGGACTGTGATGTACATTTGTTTTACGTTTACATTGGAAACTAGCAAATAACTTGAATGCTGAGGGAGGTGGTTTAGGTCACTAATGACTCTGATCACAAATGCCAAGCACTTGCAGTCCATGACGTTGAACTTCTCTGGGAGGATGGATTAGAGGTGGGGAAAAAAAGCCTGCTGAGGTTAAGGCTGGCTTTATCTTAGATGAACAAGTCCATCAGCATGTGTGTTGAGTGTACACTTCATAAAATGTAAAAGATTGTGGAATTCTTGCTAACTGGGGAAAAAAAAAATGGAAGTGGGGTGGGATTCCCATGCCCTGAGTGTAGCTGCCTAGAAGTTAAGGCATCTGGTTTCCCTCTGCAATTAGTGGAGCGGTAGAGGGAGAATGATTCATCTCACTGTGATTTGAAGGCTTGAGAAAGGCACTTCCAGAAGCGTTTCATGCCATTTACTGGTGCTCTTATTACAGGAACTGCAGTGGATAGTCCATTTTCAAGTCCAAAAAGCTGACAGGTCTTGAAGTGAAAGTGCAATTTTGAGCTGGTAGACAGAGTTCAATACCAGCTGAAAAAGAGAGTCAGCAGGAAGAAGGGGAATTAATAAATGCATAGAGATCTGAATATGCCTTGTGTAGCTAGAATGTGGCTTCGATATTGACCTTTCACCAAGAAACTTCTGTTAGCCCAACTAGTGGAGCAGGATTTCTTTGGTAGGCCACCTTTATCTATTGATAAGTAATTGATGATCCTGTGTATAGATGATGCTTTACGAATATGTGTATGATAGCCTAAGTGGGAAAGAAGATGGCTGCAAATGCAGACGGCGAGAGACATGTGTTGTCAAGCTCTTGCTTTGTAAATTGCTGAACTCATGCGAAGTTCTTTCAAAAATACTGATATAATTTTTCTATTCAGGAAAAAACCAGGAGGGTTTAGGCCTCTGGAGGAGCTTTCAGGTGGTTAATTTATATGTGGTTCAGCAGTTTACTTTTTGGGTTCAACTCCTAGAACCCCCAATTTTGAGTCAGCTGCCTACATGGTGGCATGGTCAGCTCTCTTCCGTTTTGCTTGCACTCACTTTGTGGTATCTTGCCTTTCATCCATGCTACTACTTAACAAGATCAGCAAAGTGTCTGCTTCCTACAGTCTTCAGAAGCCTACTCTTAAATCAACTGTTTCTCTAGACATTTCTTTAACTACTTGTTTCTGCTTTTATGGGGAGGAGTGGATAACAGAATAGTAAATATTTCACTGCAAGTTCAGTGACAGTTGCTAAGTGCTGCAGATATAAACTAGTCCTGAAGTAAGTGGGAGGCTTTGAGTGAATCTCAGGCGTAGAAAGAGCCTCCAACAAGAACGTTGCTATAAATTCATTAGTGAAGTGAGCTTGTGGATGAGGGAGGGGCAGCTATATTTGTACTGTTTGATCTTGTGAGGCTACAATCTGTGTCAAATGGCATTTCTTCAGCAGCAAAAAGAACAAAGTTATGTACACAGTACACCCCACAGGTGTGTAGCTGTGCATAGGCATGTACCATGCCATTTTTCATTAGCACACTTTCACATTTTTTTGTGGCAGAAGCAAATATCAGAGGGAGGGCCCCATTGAGCAAGAAACAGGCAGTGTATTTGAGTACATTACATGCAGCCTTAAGGCTTTTAAAATAAAAATAAGAACTTTGAGGTTTTGCAAGAAAGTTTTTTTAGCTTCCTTTTTTTTTCGCCTTGAATTTACAAGCAGACTTCCTTTATTAACTTGCTCCCAATTATTTCAGAATTGTTTCTACCACACATTATTAAATTTGCAGAAGATAAAAGTTTCTGCTCAGAAATGTGTTGTAAGCATAAAGTACGTTTTATTGCATATTTGATGAGGTAGCAGAACTTCCAATCCCTTTTAACATGGGAAAGGGAGCACTTGTAGGTTGCAGGACAGAAAATACCTATGACTTCATTTTTCATGGTCTATGCAGTGTTTTGGGTTGTTTTAAAAGTTATATATTTATTTGTAACCTTTCAAGTGTTTTTAAAGACTTGTTTGGTCCTTATCCAGGAAAAGATCACATATCCGTGCTCTGTACTCTGTGCTCTACTGTAGAATGATAACCACCTTAGCCTTATTTTTAACAGTACCTTTTTAGGATCCCCAAAGAAGATACATATATTAAAAAAAAAAATAAAAAATCAGGCTCTTATGTTCTCCTTGCACATTTTCAGCATCCCATGCTCTGAATTTTCAGTGCAGTTTGGTGATAAGTTCTCTCTCTGTAACTTCCTGGAAGAGCATGAACATCTGCTGTCATAATTCCTTTCTTGTGTTGAGTTTTGTCTCTCTTTGGATGTCTAGTTTTCAGTGCTACTTCATATTCTTACAGGATTGGACCCAGGATGAAGCTGTCTTGGAGGAGCTGACTCAAAAGGTTGCTCAGGAGCACCGAACTCACAGGTGAGCTTGACGTGTTGAGGTTTGGATTTTCTTTAATTTTTTTTTTTCATTGTCATTGTCCTTCTAGTACTTCCCTTCCTCCTCATGCTTATGTGGCAGGGGTGAGCTAGCCTATCTTAATTTTGTTACTGTGCTACGTCTCACTGGATTGTTAATTAGTCTATTACAAAAGATTACCTGCCTCCTGTGAACACAAAATGGCTGAGGAGCTTAATCCTAAATAAACGAGCATTTGCACCATAAAGCTTAATGAGCATGTGTAATACTATTTACAATATGTAGTAGACTCCTTTCTTGGTTTCATTTAAATCCTGATGGTAAAAGCCCCTGTGACTTGATTGGGGGTGGTCCAAGGGGTTTCTCTCATTCAAGAGACAGGGGGACACACACGCTCTCCATGTAATGGAAATGAGAATAGCAGGAGCTGGGTTTTAAGTCTTGTTGTGGAAAAGATACAACATGGTGTTACTAGTTAATGAGCTAGGGTGTATATGTATTAGTGCTTCAGTACAAATGCCTTCTTTGTAAGCAAGCTTCTTTCACGTCATCTAGGTGTTTCGGTGGTGGAAGTATTCAAATGTCTAGAGTGCTGTTCTTAGAAAAACGGCAGTGCCTGTATGTCATTGGAAATAATCTTTTGTGCTATGTTGTGAATTTGCATTTAAAGTTTTATTATGTGAAATGCAAAAGGAATATTATGTGAAGGGTGCAGCACTCCCCATTACATGACGGAAAATGGTAGTCAAGGGGTAAATGCCAATCTCGGAGCGTAAGATGATTCTCAATCTGAGTTTCAATGCAAGCTTGGGGCTTTGATGCAACCAAAGGATTAGTTTCCAGGCTGGCCATGAACAGGCATGGTTCTGTTCTCGCTCTGCCACGGACTGCTTGTGTGATCTTGGTTAACTCACAGACTTGAAAGGAAAGATTTCCCTCCCCTGCTGTGCTCTTTGGTGCTATTTCTGCAACACAAAGAGCAAATACTTATCCTCACTTCAGCAGGTAGATCACATTGCACCTCCTTTCTCTCCCTCTTTCTCCCAAGTATTCGTTCAGTTCCTATATTTCTGTTTGTAAGCTGTGGTAAGGAGGAGCAAAGAGGAGAAACATTAATAGTGGCCTTCTTTTGGAGCAACCTGCAATCTATTCTGACCTGCTTTTGAGAACTGAAATCTGTCTGAATTCCTGAGCTGTGACAGGAGCATGTGTAGACACGTGTGTAAAAGTTTTTCAGCTGGTTTATTCTCTATTATGAAAGAGAGTCTGCTCAACATTTGGATTTAGTGCCTGTGGTTTTGAACAGCCAACTTGAAAATGTCCTCCCTTTTAAGTCATTTTAAGGAGCTTCAGTGGACTTGTATACTATTTATGCAAATAGTATAGTTCTGCGAAGTGTAGTATGCAAAATGTAGGACCCATATGGCTCAAACTGGCCATCCATAACTAGACAAAACCTGATGCAATGGCGTGATGTTTTAATAAAGCCTGGAAAATATTTGAAGTGTACAGAGGAAACTGAGTAATAGGATCAGTTCAGTTTGTTCCTCCTTTAATTTGAACTGTGCTTTGTACCTTACCTTAGCAACATTTAGTGAAATTCTTCCCCTTGCTGATTATGATCCTAATGTTGAAAGTTAGTTTTGTATTGTGCATTTCTAGGCAGCATCTCCAAAGTGTCTTCTAAAGTAGTTTGTGAATCTCCTATTTTTTCATTAGTATTTTTTGTGTATCTATATATATTGAACCTTTTGCTGCCTTTTGTTACTCTAATTGCAGTGGTATTACAGCAGCAGAGGCTGAGCTAATGTACATCAATGAAGTGGAACGCCTTGAAGGTTTTGGACAGGAAATTTTCCCTGTGAAGGTATGTTAGTGTATCTTATAAAGGAACCTCTGAATCAAATGATGCAGAAGTCTGCAGCCACCTTTGGAACATGTGCAAGATGTGTTTGGCCAAAAGAGACAGGACTTGTTTCACTGTTCTGGAGGGTGAAATGACTGCTGGTAGTTTGAATGGACACTGCGGCGTGAGGGTGTCTCAGGCCTGCGGTGTTACTTTTCCATGAAAATCCTTTTCACAGAAGAGGTTGCTGTGTGCTAGGGCCCGCTCACTGGGCAAGAAGAGATGCTCTTTGCTTTTCTTTGGGTGCTTTCTGAGGGAGAGTGACTGGGGCAAATGAACCTCAGCTTGGGTCTTCTTTAGCAGGATAGGAAGACAAGACCTTTTCATGTGTTTCTCAGTTGCTATTTACCAGGCATTAGCTTTGCTTTTCCTTAGTTTCCTGTATGTGCACACA
Organism: Falco punctatus; assembly: GCF_963210335.1. Taxonomy (NCBI): domain Eukaryota; kingdom Metazoa; phylum Chordata; class Aves; order Falconiformes; family Falconidae; genus Falco; species Falco punctatus. The sequence continues at coordinate 24,012,765 of NC_137592.1, read as the reverse complement.
GGTCCTTCACACATTTAAAACTGAGGGAGGATTTCAAGGTTTATTTTGCATTTGTAGTTGCTTTCCTTTTGCTGGAAGCCCCTTTCTGCCATGGATGGTCTGTCTGGCCTTATGGAGCACATGCCACCATGATAAAGTTGTGCTGAGAAACTGAAAACTGCTGTTGCCAACACGACTTGTTTCTCTTTGCTAACCAGCCCAGCCACTGTAAGTGGTGGACTGCTACCAGGTTTTCTCCTAGTTGAAGATTAAGTGGAATTTTAAACCAAATCAAACAAACAAAACACCACGCTAAACAAAAAAACCTTTCTGCTGAAATCAACATTGACCCTTTGGCCAGTCTCAACATTGGCCTGAATGGCAGGAACCAAAAAGCAAAAAACTTTGTACCCAACAACAAAAATGATGGAATGTTTATTGCCAAGGAATGAAATCAATGTTTTCCTCAAATTAATTCATATTAATGCTACATGCTGCTGCAAAGCATTTCTGTGTTGGAATAATCATTAGATATTATTGCATGTCAGTAAGATAAATATGAACAGTGGACTGGGTGCTTAGCAAAATTGCAGGAAGGTGTTACCCTTGTATCAAAGAGCTGGCCTTGCAGGCAAGTAGAACTACATTCAAAGAGAAAAAGGGAAAGATTTCTCTCTTGTTACTATTAGAAAATGCTATTAGAAATACATTTTTCTTTCTATATAGATACTTGTGTGTATACACACAGATGTATTTATATGTGTACAAATACATACATTTTTCCCCAATGTTTTCCCAATATTTTTGCCTTCTAAAGCTGCCTCTGGAACAAGGCAGAGGAATGTGTAGTCCTCTAATCAGACTGAACTGAAGACTGTCAGCCGTAGGACCTCTGCTGACTTGTAGTGTATGTGGAAGAACGCTGGCATATGTGTAGGCTGGAGCTTGAAAATTGGCATCCATCATTTGTTTGCAAAAGGCCTAACACTTAGTAGTTAGAAACAGGTGCAGATATTCCATTGCTGCCTTCCAGGGATCAAGTACAGCAAGGCCAGGAGAACAGCTCTAATCTGATCTCTTAAAATGCAGGGGTGCCTGACAGTTTCTAGACTTTGCTTATGTGTAGTCCATTAACTTCTCTCATATCCTTTCTTCTAGCAACTCTTTTTAACCACACTCCTTGTATTAGCATGATTTTCATTTACTGCTTTAAAGTGTGGATCAAGTACTATATATGCAGCTGAGGGGGAGCTGGTTTTGTTGATAAATGTAGAAAACCCTCTGTCCACAGCATTAAGCTTCTGTAGCAAAAAAAAAAAAAAAAAAAAAAAAAAGCATTGTGAAGAAAACCACTGATTGCAAAATGGAACAGGAGCGCATGGTTTTCAAACAGGAGCCCACAAGGAGACATGGATAGGCACAAAATAACAGAACTTCTGAAAAACAATGCAATAACGGTGGACATCGTGGTGCATGCAGATGCATATTTAACCCAATAGCTGAAAACCAGTGGAGGCTGTGTCTGTACAGAGATGCAAGTACTTTTTAGGGTGACATGCTGTGAACTTCTGCCTGGACTACTTAAAGGAGACGTGAAGAGTATAGCTTTTGAGAGGGATTCCATCTCCAGGTGTGGTTTTCTGAAATCTCTACATGTTTTAACAGATAACTGGAGAAATACTATGAATGTGAAAGAGAACTATTGCTTTTGGTAGTCATGCTACAAGTCATACTACACTTTAGATAGCTATAATAACAGTGGTAGGGAATGGGGGGTATTATACAATGAGTGCCAGTTTGCTGTGCGTGATAGAGAACCTTGGGCTTGTTTAGACTTTGTCTGTTGTCACTAATCAACAGAACGAATCTAGTTAAGGACTAACTGCTTTGAAATAATGAACATCAGGGTCTGATCAAGCAGCAATATGTAGGTTAGTCAAGGGTTAGTCCTGCCTTCATCCTGAAAAGGGCTTCTCTTCGGTAGTTCAGCATGCATTCATATGCATGTATTGGCCAGTTTCTTTATTAAACTAGATATATTATCCTTTCTTTGCAGGATAATCATGGAAATGACACACGCCTTGGTATTTTCTTCATGGGTATCTTCATAAAAAACAGAATTGGAAGGACAACTGTGATTTATAGGTAAAAACTAGGGTCTTCTGCATTGAAAGCTATTTGCTTTTGAGAGCTCCATGTGTGGGTTTTTTTCCTTACTTACATATGTGACTTCAATAGTGCCAATCCTCTAACTAAGGAGTAGTCACATCACTGTTTTCAGGATTGGCCTCTTGGCCATAAGAGATGTGATAAAGAACAAGTTCTGATGTCTGTGGATGGGTTTGACGGCCAGAAAGATGTAGTTGTCTGTCATGTATCTTATTCTACTTACAAGGCTTTGATCCCTTTTCTTTTCTTGCCTTTATGTCTGCTTCTTTGATGCTTCTGAATGCAAATCTGTTAAACCTCACAGCTGGCAGCCTAGGCACTCGATATTTCTGAAAATCTGATTGCCATATTTAAGTACCCCACTTAAAAAAAGCTGAATTTTCTCATTCTGTAATTTTGAAAAGCCTGGCTGTGTCACTTGTTTATTTGTTCTGATGTTTGTTTTGGTTATTAAGAATCACTTAAACCTTTCCATTAACTTTTTGTGGGTTTTGTGACTTCTTATGAAAGGTTGTCCTGTATGAAAATGTTGCTAGAAATCTCCATGATTCCAGGGAGGCTAGGGTTTCACCTATTCTTCTTGGCTACTGTTCTGGTGGGTATTTCCGTTATTGTTGTTGTTTTAACTTGAGGTGGATTTTTACTAGTTCCTGTTATTAGAAAACGAACATTCGTGCAGCCAAAAAAATACAGTTTATGAGCTGCACTAATTTTTAGTCTGTAGCTAAATTTTGTATCAGACTTAAGCTGGATTGTTGGCTTTTTTTGCCTTAAAAGGGCTTTCAGTGGTCATCTTCAAAAATGTTAGGGCTCCTTTTTTCACACAGCTGATGTTTTGCATATCTAATTTTGAGAAGAAACGAGCTAATTTTTTAAGTGTGCCAGGTGACAAAATCAAGAATTTTACATGTAGAAATGATAGTCGGTGCTGGGATCCTTACTCTTTGGAAACATGCACTTCAAACATCCTGCCATGACATGAAGAGGAATGCATGCTGCAAACAGAACAAACAAGTCCTTTCCATCCCCATGGATTGCATGCAATGTACGCAAATGTCTGTCAGCTATTTGTAAGAAGATTATAACTCTGATCTTGGGTAACCTGACAATTACTTGGGAAAAAAAAAAGATTGCAAACATAAAACCAGAGTATTAACATGGTATGCATAGCCTACATAACCATGTTGTCAACTTAACCTTCTTTAAGAATTGGCACTGGAGGAAAGTTGGAAACAGCATTTGGAGAAGAACGGCAGTATTTTTTTTTAAAAAAAAGCTAAATCGGTTAGAAAATGCCACAATTCTGTAAAATGTTTATCATTAATGTATTTTCAATGTATTTCTATGGTGAGTCTTCAAATTGGTGTTTTTATAAACTCTCCTGCTTTGGGTTAAGGTCTGAATATCTGTTTCTTCTTTAATCAGAGCATGACTTCCTTATTTTTCTGACCATGTTTCTTCACCAAACAGCTACTGAAAAGCTTTCCCATAAAATGAGACTAATGTTGACTAAGGGATTCTTAATATGTTTGTGAAATGTTTGAATGTGTGTGTTGGCAAACTACTGCGTTTTTTTACTCTACAGGTGGAATGACATTGGGAATATAGCACATAACAAGTCTTCAATTGTTCTAGAGTTGATCAACAAAGAAGAGAATGTACTCTTTCACACAGTAAGAAAAAGATCTAATCAGTGTGATCAAGAAAGCTACTTATATAAAAAATAAACCTTTAAAATTCCACTTTGGAAAAGTGGCTCACTCACCATAAGGACCATGCCTCCCTGCCCCTCAAGTTCATGTTTTACTTTATGCAGAGAGTGAAATTAACTTCATGTAGCCATCAATATTTGTGTTCTCTTCCAAGCATCCCAAAGTATACTATGCTGGGAAGTTTGCAAAAACATGAAGTGCTTGTTGGATGAAACATCCACAGTGCCTCACTATCTTTCACGCTGGCATAAATATAGCAGCATAAGCAGTTGCAGAAACTGGGCATAAGCTATCATGTGTGCACATACTGGAACTCAGAGGGCTGCATTGCTCTTCTGCACTGTTTAAAATCTCCACGTCTCCCTGAACCAAGGCCAGTATAGAAACTGGACCAGCAAGCTTAAGCCATTATTTTTTTTGGTGGTGGTTGTCCCTCGTCCCCTCCTACTGTGACTTAGCAGTGAAGTGGCAGCGTGTAAAGGCATGCCACTATATTTCAGTAATTCAATGCCTTGAATGTTCTTGAGGGCACTAGACATGTTCTTGGCAGCCAGATTCTGTACATGATGGACCTTACCAAGTGTTACTGCAACTGGATTTTTAAAACTCTTCTTTGTTACTTCTTGGAAAGAATAACAAAAATGAATGATTACTTTTTTTTTTCCTATTTTTTCTTGTGTTTAAAGGATGATCTTGAAAATGCCAAATATATTTCACGTCTGTTTGCAGCAAGACACAAGTTTTACAAACAGAATAAAATCTGCACAGAGTGAGTACTCTTTCTTCAGAATTGTATTCTGACACCCTGCTTTGGAATTGATCTGAGTTTTGGCACGTCTGGTTTTGTTTGTTTTTTCTAGTCACTTGTGTCAGTTCTTTGCCCCTTTCCCTTTTTTCTTTTTTTTTTTTTTTAACCCCCAGCAAGAAAAAGCAATTGAGAATTAAATTTCAATCTAAGCCTTGTGAGGCTTTTGATGCTCCCCAAGCAGAGCCAAATCTGAAAGAGAGTCTTGAATTGAAGCCCTTGGTCTCTGCCGTTCATAACCCAGAGTATTAGTATAAACTGGAGTGAAAGGTGACGTATGTTAACATGCCAAAATGTGAACTGCAGTAGCAGATGCGCTAGCAGCCAAGGGTGGTGAAAAACACAGGTTGTCAACTTCTAATTTGGGCAGTATAATTTATCTGCTGCTTATGTGTGCCAAACAAGGGAGGACACCTGGGAAAGTTAATCTGCATAGCCATACTAGCACAATGCCGCAGAGACTGTAAATCTGAACCTAAAGTCTCCTTTAGGCTCTTACTTTGAGCACTTAGTGAGGATTGGCCTTTAGCTAGTCCTCTCACAGGTGGATTCATTCTAACTGAAGGAGGAATTTGTGAGGCTTTAGTTGTAAGGCAAAAGTCTGTTTCTTAGTTGAGGATGTTTCATTTATGCCAGCACACAGCAGGTTTAGTTTGACATAAATTTGACTTTCAAAAGTTTAGAATTTTGAGAAACTTTCATGATGTGCTGGGTTTGTAGAGCAATGGAAACATGACTTCCTTGCAAAACTTACCGGCTTAGCTGGAAAGATATGAAGAAGTCTCATCTCTATCAACAGCTCTAGTTAAGGCTGGACATCCCATCTGTTCAGCTGGGTGATGCCATCTGTTGGAAAATAAAGCCAAAATTATGAAGGGAAGATGGGAAGGTCTACCTGTCTAATATTATGTATACACACATTATATTAACACACGGTGAGTTAGGGTATTGGAGAGACCAGTGAGGTGAACTGTGTAGACTGATCTTTCAACTTACAGAAAAGAAGTGTTAATTAGATTTCAGGTGTCTCTTTACAGTTCTTGGGAGGTGAGTGAAAGACCAGAAAAGACATTTTTTAGCAGCATATAATGCATTTCCGTAGTCCAATCCTAAATTTAATTTTAGTGGTTTCAGAGGAATTGAGTTCAAAGGAAGTTCCTGATTGTTTCCCATGTGATAGTCAAGAAAGAAAACAAAATACCATGGTCTGTCGTTCTGGAGTATTTCTCCTTTGAAGCTGTATATTGGGGTCAACAGAGAAGGACTGTTCTGTTACTGTTCCTAATCCAGACTGCAGGAGCAGTAGCTTTTGATCATGTTTATTTCTAAACACTGAGCCATAAGTTTGTGGGTACCATGAACCAGGTGTATGCAGCGGCTTCACATACAACTTACAAATATTTGGACTGATAAAGATAGGGGACACCATGAGGTCACCAAGTGAAAGAACAAGTTTCTATGTATTTTTGCCATTAGAACTGCTCTCCTTACCACAGTTTCATGTGGTATCAGCTTCTGCATTAGAGCCACAGACATTGATGACAGGATATGCCAATGTGTGTTTTCTAGCCAAATAATTTTCCTGCCCTCTGTGTTAAAATGATAGTTGTTTGTTTTCCCGTGTGCATTTCCTCTAATCACACATAACATCATTCACCAGATCAGAAACTCTAAGAGGACAAATTCCACCTTTCCTCTCTTCACGTAAGCACTATATTTCTGCCTCCTTCAACTTGTTTCTTTCCCTTCCTCTTTATTTTTTCTTTTCTTCACCCCCCCCCTTCCCCCCTCCCCGGCCCCACACACTCCTTGTTCCTTCTACTGCACCTGGCTACTCTAACGTTGTATGTGGCTCTGCTAGTATTACCTAAACAGTTGCAACCCCCCCTCCCCCCGCTCCCCCCCTCCCGATCTGTGTGCGTTGCTTTGGAGTGATTTGCTATGAATTTCAGAAAATTCTCATTGTTTTAATGTTCACCTTAAGTCACCTGAGACTGTGCCTGTGTGCCATGTTCAGTTTTTATTGCTTAAGAGACTTGTTTGATCCATTTTTAAACCAGAGTTTTTCTTTCTTGTGTTTCCAAGTAAGCCAAATAGGATAATGAACAGAAGGCATGTATATTTTAGAACTGGAACACTTCCTGTGTTTAGAGAACAACCTGAATTATTTTCATTTATTTATATTTTTTTTAATCTCATTAATGAGCAGTACTTACAGATTCTTCATCTCTTGTTTTTTCCCCATTCATTCTTGAATCAGAATTGAAATATTGTAGTTTCTAGTATTTCTTTTTTACTTTCTCTTCCACAGACAATCAAGTTCTCCTCCCCCTATACGGCGACGGCCCACTTGGAGTAGGTCATCCTTGGTATGTGCCTCAATGAGGTCTTTAAGAACGTCTATACCATTTCTAATGGGATGGGGCATTGTGTAAGATGGAATACTTTCTAAATTTCATATAAGCGCATTAACTCATTTCTTGTAGGGAATATGATTGGAATGAATTTCAAGGGTGTGGCTGCCCAGGCTGATTAATTTAACTGGATAATATCACCATTGAGTATTAAAAATTACAGTCTTCAAGGCATTATATTTTTATTTGCCCTGCAGAAACTGAGCATCTTTTCTAATGGATTGAGGTTATTTCAATATGTAGTGAAAATAATCCTCTAGAAAGAATTTGAAGTGTCTTGTGCTGTATACATCAAGACCTAGTCATTATATAATTTTACAGCTTCTCATTTCACGTTTCTTCCATTCCTCATGGGTTTGTATAAAGTCTGCTTACAATTTACCAACTCCTTGGGTTAAGAGGCTATTTTTGTGTGAAGCTACTGTGATTTTAACTAAAACTGTTATAAGCAGTACAGGATTGTGATTCAGAGCTGTTTTTTTAAAAAACTGTATTTGTTTCTATTTAGCTGATCTCCATAAACACTATAAGTCTGACCAAACTGGGCAACTTTTTTCTGAGATCTTTACAAAAAAGTCCGAGTCTTTTTTTTTTTTTTTTTTTTGTTTCTTTTTCCACACACTCCCCCCCATCAGTTCTAAGGGCACTATTATGGATCCAGTTTTAACATCTAGTATGTCAGTAATTCAGAATCTGTTAAATTAGAGTAGCAACAGCACTGCTGATTCCTTAGAAGGCAATAGTGTCTACATGCAGGTTGCCAGTTTTCGTGTGTGATATAGGTTATACCTGCTTTGTAGACCTTCCCAGAGTGATAACTCCATTAGCCTATTGCTGCATGGCAGAAAGCTAATGTGGGCTGGCATGTTTTCTTAACATATCCCCACAGCGTGGTTACAGCTTGTGAAAATGCTCCAAAATTAGGTTTAAGCAGATAGTGATATTAGGATAGCTTTATCTTTGCAAGTTTCAGCACAGGCTATTTTTCTGTGTCCGTATATATGGTCCATTAGATCTAAAAGTTGCATGTTGTGTTTCCCAGCTGTTGGCAGGAAAGCTGTTGTAGCTGGCTTCAGATTTCTTTGTCCTTTCATTCTTAGCATGTTTCTAAGGTGTCATGATGCAATTCACAGGCTGTGTATTACACTCTCTGAGGCATATTTACAGTATTTTTGGTATCTGCTAGTTTGGTCCCTAGGGTTGACTATGAAAAATGGAAGGTGAAGAAATGAAATGTGGTTTGCATTCTTATGCTATGACCTCAAATATATCACAAGTGGAATAAAAAAAACAACCCTGCATTCTCTATTAGATATGAGAAATGGAAATCTACTTTTTCAAAGGAAGAACACATCCTGCTGCCTCTTTGTTTTGAACATAAGCATGTAACAAGTCTTTAAAAAAACCCAAAGTCTCAGGAACATCAAGAGGGGGGGAAATGTGTGCTTATCAAATAAAAAGTGGGCTGCTAACTGTTCACATTGAACTTTCAACTGCTTTTTTCATAAATGTTTTGTTAACTTGTTGGAACAGTTCTCTCGGGGGGGGGGGGGGGAATGCCCTCCTGACTGTTGTCTGCACTGTACATACCTTTATACACCTACCTATTCATTTGTCTTGTATGGTAATAAATCAGTAGTCATAAATGGGAAGTGAAGGGGAATCTCTGGGTTGAGGCTCTGCCACTTCACTGAGGACCATGTTCGTTACTTTCAGATTAAGACCCTTTGTATGGTTTTGGCATCATGGTGAATCTGTATTTTATTAACTATTACTTTAAAGACGTTTTATGCTGGGGTTTTTTTCTGTCAGGCCACCCAATGATGCTGGTTTTCCAGCAAAAACTCCTCAGAGTAGGAGATCTTAATATGATGGTTTAATTAGCCGATTTTAAAAAACAAAACAAACAAAAAAACCAAATCCAAGTGATCCTTAATTTGGATATTGACGTTTTTGTAGACCTTAAGCTTTTCCTGTTTCATCAGAAGAGGCAGATGGACCTTCAAAAAAAAAATTAAAAAAAAAATCCCTAGTTTCTTGCAGATAGCTTCCGTAACACCTATCAAAAAGAAAACTGTCTGCTCCAGATCTGTGCGCTCCCAGCAGAATTCACTTCTCCTTCCTTGCACTTTTCCTCTGCCCCCCAATTTGGTAGACTTTCCAACATCTTGGTTTGTTCCAGACTAAGCTCTGCTACTCATGTTGTCAGCGCAGGCTCCTTTGCCCAGATTGTTCAGTGGGAGCAGGGTTTATACCATTGGAAGTAATTGTTGTAGCAGAAATTGTTCCTGTCATCTTCCAGCTCTGGCTTAACACAGCCATTTTGTATACGAAAACTCATTTGTGCGCTCAGTTTCTTTGATTCTCATTCCTTCTTCCCATTTACATAGAAAATGTAAATTTAACCCTTTCCCCATCCCCTTTTCAGTAGCTAACTTGCGTGTGCTCGTTTTGTTCATGTGCATGCAAAGGTAAATTATTTGGTGTTTCTTTCTTGCCTTGGGCATCCACAGTATTCCTTAATAGTTTGAACTACTTGAACCAGCCTAGATGAAAAGCCCTTATTCTGCTGTTAAGGATGATCTGTTAATGAGAAAAGAGCGTCTTCCTTCTCTTTCTGCCTATTTCGTATATCAGAGTATATTTTCATAAACTTCGCTCAGTGACACCAGGCAGGGCGTTACAGTGCAGGTGGTAAAATTCGATTGCAAAATGCATTGGTTTACCAGTGGACAAAGCTGGTGAATATGGCATCAGCTGTGATTTATTTTGCTGGAGATGATCCTGCTGAATTGCCCCATGATACTTGTGTTAAAAAGCTTGTTGCAGTGCAGATTGTTGAAGGAAGTTTCCAATTCATTATCTGGGGAATCTGATGCTCATGCAATTTGCGGAGTTATTTTAAGTCCATATGTGCTCCTATTGCTTGTATAACAGTGTTCTAGGTCCTTGAATTTGTTCCATCTCCTGCTTTTGTCCCGATTGCATGATTGTTTTGTTTTGTTTTGTTTTAATTCTTCAAGGGCAAGGGCTTTTAATAAACTTTTGAAAAGTTCTAAGTGAACTGGGAGTCTGGATGTTGTTGTCTGAAGTGGTTGAGGTTAAGGGAGTATTAACTAGTCAGCTTTGGGCTCTGTAACAAAATTTAGCAAACAATTTACAAAATGTTATTCTCTGTTCTTTAAAGAAATAACAAACCATGGTTCTTTAGCTGGGTAAGAAAGAGCATTAATCAGTGGAAAGGACATAGAACATTTTTCCTGTTTCAGCTGCAAGAATTATAGCAAATGAAGTTCCTAATGCTTTTTTTTCTCCCCTTGTGCTTTTATTTCAGCCAAGACAACATCCTTTTATACTGCCTCCTATGCATGTCCCGTGTGGCGAACACTACACTGAAACACATAATTCACAAGGTACTTAGAGCATATATTTTTCCTTTAATGGACTTCAATTTTATGTGTATGCAAAGAAGCTCCTAACCCTTAAGTCTATATTTCCTCTAGAAATGGTCAAATGGGAGCTGCTGCTAGAAGAGAGCTAGCAGTTTTATAGTTAATGTTGCAGTAAGTCTTCTGTTTAAAGTCCAATTTCAGTTTTCAAATTTCTCTAAAATGTCTGTGCATGATTATATGGACCTTAAACTCGGTATTCCAGTTCAGTGAGCTGAAAAAATAATTTCTAAATGAAGTATGATGGCTGTACTCAAAGGCAGTGCCAGCTGCAGCCAGGGAGAGAAATGGAGTGAGGGGAAAGGAGACAGGAAATATCTTTTACTGTAGGAGAAAGCATAGTATCCTAGTCATGAAACTGTACATTTAGATAATGTTTCTGCTGATTTTTTTCACCGACATCTGCCTGCACTGTTAGCCTTATGGATATAAGGAGGGTTAACTATTTTTACCCCCACATTTGATGAATAAATTCTCTGGAAGGTGATACCAGACTAATTTGATTGAGGCTGTGAATGGAGCCCAGCCCCTAAACACCTTGAGTCTCACACCCTTAACCACACCACCTTTTGGAATACATGTAGCCAGGTCTGTTAGGCTACATTCATCAGAGGTACAATTGAAGTGCTCACGCCAGCAGAGGAGCTCTTAGTCATATCTGATAGCATTTTAGATTTATGGTGGTCTGACTAATTTTAAGGTAGAATTTGATAAGTTTTGAAAGGAGCCATTCAGTATAGTTCCTTGCATACAGTAGAAGATTTGACCTAGTGGCTACTATTGTTTTACTGTGAAGCTGAGGCTCTGCAGAGGAATATTCAGAGTTTTAGAGGAATTGCAAAGGTCCCTTTATTTTACCACAGGCTTCTCTATATTGTTGAAGAACTAGCTGGTTTCAGAGTCTGGGGAGTCGCTAGTCTTTTCTTATGAGATTTTCAACACAGACAGTCTTGCAGTAAAATTGTGATCCAGAGCAATCTTTACTATCTTGATTCCCTCTCAAATATCCTTTGCTGAAGGATTTAATATTCTTTACTACATCTGTAGAGTGGAGGTTTTTTGGTTTTATTTTGTTGGGGTTTTTTTCTGAGTCTTGATCACTCTGCTGTGTTATACTTCAAATCCTCAAAACTGTTGGTTGGTCTGAAGTAGGCCTTCAAATTTCACAGTCCTCTGCTACTTCAAATCAGACAGCACAAATCAACAGCAAAGACAAGAGAACTTCTAGGATTACCGTAGGCCAGCAGCACTGGATTTTTAAGGTAGCAGCAGCAGTGAATCCTTCCAGGATGCTGGGGAAGGAGATGCCCCTTTATTCTTCCTTGCCACCCAGGGCAAAAACACTTCTTCTCTTTCCCCTTTCGTGTCTCCCACAAGCATCTGACCGACCATATTTTGCTGTTGGGAGTGTTTACATGAGTAGCATTGTTTTAGTTCCATTTCAGTGACTCAAGGATGCTCCCAAGACCAAATGTTCCCTGTAGCTGTGGTACACTAAGCTGTCTGTATTTCTTGGTGCAGACTGCATTTGAAGTTTTGTTACCATTGAATGAGTCCTTGTATGTTAAAACTGTCAATGCCTTTATCTCTATTCTACACAGATAGCATTGTCCATGGAAATGAAGAAACTTTCTACTGTAGGTCTCAGACCAGTTTGGATAGGTGTCCAATGGACTTCAGCTACTTGAATGGTAATGGACCCAATGGGAGCGTATGTAGCGCCCACAGCATGAACTCTCTCAATCGCTCACAGAACTTCATCCAGGCGTCACCAATGTCCTCAAATCTGAGCATCCCTGGAAGTGACATCATGAGAGCAGACTATATCCCCAGCCACAGACACAGTGCAATCATAGTACCATCTTACCGGCCAACTCCAGATTATGAAACTGTCATGAGGCAAATGAAGAGAGGGGTGATCCAGATGGATAGCCAAAGTCAGTCTTTGAGGAATCTCAATATTGGAAACACACATGCTTATAACCAGCCGGAAGACCTAGTTTACAGTCAGCCTGAGATTAGAGAGAGACATCCTTACACAATTACATACGGGCCCCAGGGTGGTGGCTATAACAAGCCCGTCGCCCCGACTGACCAAATGAACCCTAATAATGCTGCTCAAAATAAGACAGCAGCCAGTGCCATATCCCACACTGTCAGCACACCAGAACTGGCTAACATGCAGCTGCAGAGCAGCCAGAGTTACAACACTGCTCACATGTTAAAGAACTATCTCTTCAGACCCCCACCTCCATACCCGCGCCCACGTCCTGCCACTAGCACGCCAGACCTGGCAAGCCACCGGCACAAGTATGTCAGTGGGAGCAGTCCCGACCTGGTCACTCGCAAAGTCCAGCTCTCAGTAAAAACCTTCCAAGAGGACAGCTCGCCAGTCATCCGTCAGTCGCTGCAGGAGGTCAGCGAGCCCCTCATGGCAGTGAAGCACCACAGCGCTGTGAACAAGCGCCATAGTTTAGAGGTCATCAGCAATATGGTACGTGGTATAGAAGCCATGGCATTAAAAACTTTAAATGCCCCGCTGCCACGCAGGAACACTTTGCGGGAGCAGGTGCAGCCAGAAGAGTCGGTTCAGATGGGGCACGACGTTCAGCAGGTTCCTCATTATCATCACAAAAAGACATTCTCTGATGCCACGATGCTGATACACAGCAGTGAAAGCGAAGAGGAAGAAGAAACCCCAGAATCGGTGTCGCGGATAACAGCCCTCCATGAGAACATGGAGTACAGTGCTCAGCTGCAAGCTGCCTTGGCTAGAATACCAAATAAACCTCCTCCAGAGTATCCTGGGCCTCGTAAAAGTGTCAGCAATGGAGCCCTGAGGCAGGACCATGTTAGCATTTCTGTGGCCGTAGCCAGGGCCAAAGCCATGAGGCCAGGGCCTTCCAAAGCCATTAGTGTCTCTCGAACTGATCAAATGGCAATAAATGGGTCGTCACTCGGGCCCTCTATCTCAGAGCCTGACCTCACGAGTGTGAAGGAGCGGGTCAAGAAAGAACCTGTCAAGGAAAGGCCTGTGTCTGAAATGTTTTCTATTGAGGACAGCATTATAGAAAGAGAAATCATGATGAGGGTAAGTGTCTTCCTCTGTTGCAGTGCCTTCTTGGAAATCTGTAATCACACAGGTCAGATTCCTTACCAGAAAACTGTTGGATCCCTAAACTTGGGGGAACACGTGAGTGGGAAGATGACGATTTGCTTAAAGTTAGGAAGTGTGATATTAAGTGCCACGTAGAATTTGGTTTCGTGGGTCTGTATGGCCACCAAAGGGGCTGATCTCATGCGGTGCTGTTGGGCTTGCCTGCTTCCCCTGCTGCGGGTATTCGGCCGCTGGCCAGACCCGTGTCTGATGCAGCTGATGATGTGCTGCCCTGGCAGCGGTGCTAGCCTGAGGTGGGTGGTGGAGCACGCAGCCGGGTGACGAGGAGGCTGAGCCCCAAGCCCCCCGCAATGCCCGCTCCCCAGCTGCCTGCGTGGCTCACTAGCCCCCACGGATCTGAGCGTAGGGTGAGTCTGAAATGTGTTTGCCGAGATGGGCAGGAGATTGTGTTTCAGCACTAGTGTTTTATTCTTTCTTTGCAGGGATGTCAGGTATCACATAATATACAGCATAATGGAAACTCTTGAGTTTTTCAAACGATCTCTTTCATTGCATTTCCTGCTACCTTTATATAATATAGTTATTTGAATAAAACACTGGTAGCTGTAAATATGGGTTGCAGTTTTGCCAATAACAAAGTGGCTGGATATCTAATTACAGATGTAGCCGATGTAGAGGTACAGATGTAACCGATGTGGGGTTGAGGATCTGGATTGTGTTTTGGGTTTTAGGGGTTTTGGTTGATTGTTGGTTTTTTAAATGTACTCAAGTATGAGACTGGGGGTGTTGGTGGATGAGAAGCTCAGCATGACCCAGCAATGAACGTCTGCAGCCCAGAAAGCCAGCTGTATCCTGGGCTGCACCAAAAAAAGAGAACCCCACCTGGAGTGCTGCATTCAGCTCTTGGGCCCCCAACATAAGAAGGCATGGAGCTGTTGGAGTGAGTCCAGAGGAGGGGCAGGAAGATGCTCAGAGGGCTGGAGCACCTCTCCTATGAAGACAGGCTGAGAGAGTTGGGGTTGTTCAGCCTGGAGAAGAGAAGGCTCTGAGGAGACCTTACAGCGGCCTGCCAGTGCCTAAAGGGGCCTACAGAAAAGCTGGAGAGGGACTTTTTACAAGGGCATGTCGTGATAGGACAAAGGGGAATGGCTTTAAATTGAAAGAGGGTAGGTTTAGATTAGGTATCAGGAAGAAATTCTTCACTATGAGGTGGTGAAGCACTGGAACAGCTGCCCAGAGAAGCTGTGGATGTCCCATCCCTGGAAGTGCTCGAGGCCAGGCTGGATGGAGCTCTGAGCAACCTGGTTTAGTGGAAGGTGTCCCTGCCCGTGGCAAGGGGCTGGAACTAGATGGTCATTAAGGTCCCTTCCAACCCAAACCTTTCTATGAGTCTATGAAATAGGGTCCTTTTTAAACTTGCAATGAATTTAGAATAAAAAGCATTTAAAGGCTTCAGTGCCACTGGAAGCAATGTCAAAAATATGAGGGGTGCTCACCATTTAGTAAGCACTACTTATATCTGTGCTTGATGTAACACTGGGGAGTACAACAGCAGGCACGGAAAGTAAAGTGTGTGCCATAGTTCTTTTTTCCTTCTTCCCCCCCCCCCCCCCCCCCCCGAACTGAGATCTGAAACAAAAAGGTTTCCTGAAAAAAATGAAGCATCTAAATGGTCCAGAGCAGAAAAGAGTTTGTAATGTACTAGATCAGTAACTAGTTAGATGTAAATACTACTGTATATTCAAAAAAATTTTCTAAGCATATGTATAGCACTTCTTGTTCATTGGTGATCCTTACACTGATGCAATGGTTAGGAATCAAGCTTGGGCCACCAAGTTGTATCATAGAGACTGAATTTACTTCTGCCAGAAGCTTAACCTTTAAATGCAAAACAGGTATTTGACTATAAAACGTAATGTTTTGAATAGTATAGACATTGGTGGTAACAACAGGCGTATATACATGCTCTTTTAATCATCTGAGGAAAGAAGGTATTGAGAAGCAGGAACCCAAGGGATTTTAGGATGGAAATGAAGGTGAGAAGACGGTTTAGAGATGTTGTTTGCGTCCTCTTCCTCTGAATAATCATTCAGTTCAGCCTTTGGTCAAAAGGTGCTTTGTTGTTGTTGTTTTGAAAGTAAAGGGACAGTCTTAGCATTAAGCTTTTCAGGTGGCTTCAGCCTAGATCAGCAGTCTTAACACATGCAGACCTTCCTTTTGTCATAGGAATCACATGTTATATTAATGGTAAGTTGACCTTTATCTCTTAGACGCAGACTTTTCTATTTTACCTTGCAAATAATCACAATAATAAAATCCCCAAAGGAAAAAATACTGGCATTTTCCTGCTTTCCGCAAGTACGAAAAGAAAGCAGAGTGAGTTTGGATTTTTGTTTTCTATTTGTTTTTTACTTAGTGCTCTAGAGGAATGCAGTGGTGAGAGAAAAAGCTAACAAGCTTTTGGAAAATCAAGCCACTTGCATATTTCTGAGGGCATTCAGGTTCAGTAGTGTGTTTCTAGGAGCCAAGCTTGGCCTGTGTGGTGACCACAGCTTCCGTATGTATGCTGAGAACCAGGCTTCCCTGGTGCTCATCTCTCCTTCCAAATCCAGCAGAAAGAACTGTTAGTGAAATGGAATAAAATATTCCTAATTTGGGTACTTCTGGAGATGGTCTGTCATCTTTTTTGATGTTTTAGCTCCCAGTGGCACAAGGAGAGGGGTGGCAGGGTGAGTTTAAAATTCATACTCTGGTTCTCCATGTTACAGCATAACATGATGCGTGAACACAATAAACGATATCCCTCCCTGGCTGCTGTTAACATTCAGTTTCTGGGATATGTGAGCTCAGTTTTTAGTGCAAAATATATCATGGGTGCTATTTGAATCACCATAATAGCTGAGTGCGTCAGAAGACTTCACATTTTAAGTATTACCATCACAGAAGAGAAACAATGGCCTATGTTTTACTGTTTGTTGTAATAGATTGAAATTATTGCTTTTTAAAAGATGCCCCAGGTATCTTGGCTACGGTAGTGCTACTTTAACGTAACAGGGTGATGCTTTGTGTGTCCTACATTCAGAATAATGTTTGCAGAAAAATGCTTGAGATTGTATTTGTATGTCTTTTGATGGCATCTAAACTGTATTATATGCTGGGATTGCTTCTTTGAAATTAAAATTCTGTGCTCATGTAGGAGCAGGCCTTTGAGGAATAACAGGAAGAATAGAGGTTGTATTTGAATTTACGATGCTAATGGTGATCATCTGCATTCCTTGGCCAGAGAGTTGCAGATTTTGGAGATTAAAAAAACATTCCAGCATTTTACTGGCATTATAAATAATCACACAGAGATGAAAACGTGCCTTTTCTTGCCAAAAGAATCTAGAAAAGCAGAAGATGGCAGGCCTGGAGGCCCAGAAGAGGCCCTTGATGTTGGCAGCACTGAACGGACTCTCAGTTGCTAGGGTTCCAGTGCCGGAGGACAGCCAGGATGAAGTCGCCAAGGTGCCAATGGATGAGAGGGTAAGATGGAGGCTCATGAAATGTTGCTCATTCCCTTTGTTCCTAGTAGCGTAAAGTTTCTAAAATATTAAAATTTGATTTAAACCATGAAAAAATCTCTTAAAATTTTTAGAGCCATTAATGGAAAAGATCTGTTATTAACACTGGTCTGTCTTTGGATGCTGGCAAGGTGTTAAATGTCTTGAACGTTTACTGAAGTCGGTGAAAATTAAGGCTGTTCAGTTTCACGTGACCATATGTTATCATACAAGATCAAGCTGTAAATCTAACATTTTGCACACTTTTCACTTGATCAGGCAGTCTTTCTACAGTGATCATCTATAGATACTGTCTTTCATGTTCTGATATAACTAATGAGTTCAGTTAATGTCTCTAATGGGATTAAATTTAAAAGAAAAAAAAGTTTGCCTCCTGATGTTTGCCCATGCGGGTATGTGCATGTATATGGAATTTCAGAAATTAAAAACAGTTGCTACCATGAAGACTCGAGAGATACTTGCAAAGAACCTTTCTGGGTTTCTGGATAGAAATTTGCAGCCTTGTATTTTCTGGTATGCAGATGACAGGACTTAACTTCTGCCTGTACGTACGTGGGGTTGTGTTCAGCCACAGAAATCGCTTACTTCCAAGTTACAGGAGAATTTTGAAAATGTGGACCACGTCACACTTCTTGCTGTATGATTCTCTTCCTTAAAAAATAAATTTAAAATAGTTTTGCAAGTATCTATTGCAGTGAGATCACATACAAATTCATACTGAACCAGGATTGTATGTATCATCGTTTTGCTTTTTATGGTATCAGTCTTAAAATATGTAGAAGCAGCATGTAAAAATGTAAAATTTGCTTGTGGTTTCATCCAGTAGCAGTATGTCGTGTTTCCTCAGATAACTGCAACTGAAAAAAGAAGCAAGTGAGAGAATACTATGGCTGTATATTGAAATGCAAAGAATGGATGGATAGATCTAGTGGTAAACGTTCTTCCAGGAAGAATTAATGGATTTATGTTCCTTTCTGTTAACTCTTAGTGCAAAATCTTGAAGAGGAAGTTGGAAGAGGGGATGGTGTTTACAGAATATGAGCAGATTCCAAAGAAAAAGGTAGATGGAGTCTTCACCACTGCTGCCTTGCCTGAAAACGCTGAGCGCAACCGCATCAGGGAGGTCGTTCCTTATGAGGAGAACCGAGTAGAGCTGGTGCCAACCAAAGAAAATAATACAGGCTACATCAATGCTTCACACATAAAGGTAAAAGCTTTCCTGAACTTTGCTTTGCAAGTAGTGAAGGTATGTTAAAGCTTTGTTTGCATTTCTGGGTGCACAGCACCATTTTCTGTAACCCTGGAGGTTCTGAAATCGTAACTTAGCATACATCATTGTACCCTTGTGTCAGCATGGGCATCTGTAAAGTCCCCTATCAACTAACATGCATGAGTTGATTTAATTGCTAAAGACTGGGAAGTCATTTTAGACAGGCATCCTTTGGGTTTTATGCCTACCTCTGCCAGCTGGTTGTGGAATGTCTCTATTGGTTAATGCAGAAAGAGATGCCATGTTTCTTAAACCTCACGAAGGTGTGTTAGACCAGCCCCAACACCCGCAGGTAATACGGTTGTCATGTCCCTCCCTGTACCTGAAAGAATGAGCAGTCAGTATGTGTTCTGATTTATCAGTCCCAATAGCCTGGCAGGCTGCTGGGGGCAACAACAACCCTGTGTAAAATGAGTCTCTGCAACCGATTGGTGCAGCCTGAAAGAAATACTGCACGAGGTTTGACTGAAATATTTTTTCCGTTTACTATCATATAGGAAACAATATGTAAAAATCAGGGATGTAGCTCCATGTGTGCAGTTCCATGTTCAAAGAAAAAGTATGTAGTTGAGTAATGCATGTTTGCATAGATACTGCAATTATATATAGAGAGGGAATGTATTTCTTTCTTTTGAGAGTTGACTGCTTTTAAAAGAAATTTTTTAAGTATGTGTTGATAAAGAGGACATCATACTACCAAGATATCTGTGTCTCTGATGGGATGTTGCATTGAACTTCTATGTTTCAAAATAAGTTTTTATCAAGAAACTTCAGGTTTCTTGTTAATTCAATGTAGAAGTAATTTCTGCTCGGACTGTTACTTACAAACGTGGCCAGTTGTAACAGTGAACTGTCCTGCAGTGGCTGCAGTTTTTCTTTAAGCTTCCAGTACTATTTACAAAGTCCTTTGTTGGCTTTTACTGTACCCTGAGAGAAGTAACAGCACTCCTCTCCCTCAGATGACAGATTCTTTTGCTGTTGGAGAGGACTGTCTGCTTTTTATCATTGTCAAAATTCAAATTAAAAAGAAATAATTTAAAAATAATAAAGAAAACATCCTGTTAAATTTGTATTTTCCTGGACTAAAAGCCGTTTAAAGAGACTTGCTGGCCTCCTTGGTTGTGATTTACAGTATTAAATCCTGTTGATCCAAAACAATTTCTGAACCATGATCCTGGCAGTTTGTCACTTCTATATAGCCTGGTAGGTAGCAGATACTGAATTTTTGCATAATCAGACATTGCTACGATGATGCCCAAAATTTTTCATCTACTATGTAGGAGGCCAAAAAAAAGAGATTCCTAACATAAATTATGCCCACAAAGCAGTACTAGACAGGAAAAAAACCCATCCTGGCTAGTTTTCAGTGCACATTTTACCTTGTTATGTCGGTGTTGGACACGCATGCATCTCACATTCATGGAGCACCCAGGAACACACACAAATGTTTTAGCGTATGACAGTGGTCCTTGCCAGCATTTTCCTCTCGCTTTCTTAGCAGCATGTACTGAAGCCAAGCAGATGTGCTTTTGCTTAGGAGGTGAAATCGCATCTGTGAAATTTACCTCAGTAGCACAGTGTGTGTGTGTGCGTGTTTGCAGCCCAGTGTTCAATTTTTAATGTCATGCAGTTAGGGCATTAGTAAACATTCCAGGCATCCCGTTCCCTCCAGACTATTTATGGTCCTTTCATATCATGTGCTAGGAGGCTGGATGTTTGGACCAGAAGTCAGTACACAAAGACGACTCCTATATCATCCTGATAAGATCCATGCCTGGAGGATTCCAGCTCCCACTGCTCAGTCTGTGAGCCCCACAGTTTCACAGTAGTTCTCTGCTTATTTACCATTGACCTTTGCTGTTAAGATACAAAGATATTTGTCTGTACCAGAGAGAAAAATTGGAATGAAATTTATGGATTAAGCAAAAAATTTCCTAAGACCACCTCACCTGACTGTTTGGGTGAGGTCAGCGTTAACTCAAAAAGCTCAGTAATACTATACCAGCACTCAGGGCTGCAGACGAGTGTGCAAGCACGAGACCTCTCCCTTGAAGTGCAAGACGCCGGTTAGTGCTGTGCAGTTTATATTCATTCCCAGCTAGTACAAGAACTTGAGGAGTCTACCTGCATTGGTCTGGTGGATTTTAGGTGCAATTCAAAGAGTGGAGTGCTGCATAGTATGAAATAAGAAAATGAGCTGATATACAGGGTTGAAAACAGTTTTCAATGGAGTAAAAAAAATGGTTGTCATACAAATGCTATGCTGGTTACAGCTGTAAAAACCCAAGCGTCTTTGCTTAATGAACAGCTGCTTGAATAACAAATAAATTGATTGTATTTGTGCAAATGTACTCAAAGACCTATACTTTAAATATAGTATATGGTTAAACCTGTCAAGAGTTATTGATTGCTCCTTGTAGCGTTGTCCGCCAGCACCTTGGTATTTATGGACGTGTCAGTATTTCTGTTGTAAATCATCTTCTTTGGGATTTATAACTTTGTTGTGAGAAGTGGCTCTGGGCTAATATGTGGAATTAGGAGGTCTTAGCCTGAGAAGGAAAAATATTTTAACTTCCCAAAATAATTAGTTCATCTGTTTTTCCTTTTATGCTTTTAAGCATATTTTCAAATGATACCTAGTGGCTCTAAAAGCGGTTTGGCTTTTTACCTAAACTGCTGGAAAAAAATCGGTTTCAGAAGCCTTTACTGATGCATAGTAATAATCTATCATAAAATAATATTTTTGATATAAAAGCATGGGGTTTTTTTGCTTTTGAAATCTGTATGTATGAAGATCTGCCTCAGTCAGGTAAATGAAACAGTGTTTTACACTGGTTAGCTCCAGGCTAATGCTGGGTCTTTTCAGGGCACTACTTAATTTATAGTATGTAAACGTATGTGTTAGTGTCTTAAAAATTATTTCATTATGTGTTGTCATGCAAATACACAAATATTTCTGTAAGACGTGGTTAGTGATCCAATTACGTATTGGGAAACAGATTTACATGACTACAGCTTTAGATAATTTTAAATTTCACATGGCGTTTGATTCGAAAGCCATTTAATGTGCTGGATTTACTACGTCTAGTAGTTTGCAGCTTCTGCACTGAAAACCCCAGAACGAGTGAGGAAGAGTAACTGGAAATGAAGCCTGTCTTGATCTCATCGCTAGCTGGCAACAGGCCGACCCAAGCTCCGTGTTAGGTACCACAGTGTGTGGGCATAACCGCATCTGCTGGGACAGCTTGGCCATGTCTTCAGCAGTGATCAGTGTACGAAGAGTCTGTTTAAGAAATTAGTTTTTGCCTGAGTGGAAAATAATTGAGGGAGGTCCTAAACAGCAGAGGCCTTTAGCTTTCGTTGTGCAAAATGTCGTTTGGATTCAGGCTTTACACACTACTGTGTGTTAATTTGCAGCAATGCAATGCCTTTTTAATGCGTATAGACACCTCCTTTAGTGCTCCAGTTTTTCTTTCATCATGGGTTTGTCACCAAGCCCAGGGAATTCAGTCAGCTGCTTATTTATACTTAAGCCATATCAGAACAGGGCCTCAAAAAAAATATTTATGTTTTGATCTGTATGCTCCAGATGCAATGGCAAGAAAAACAGGTGATGTTTTGGTCAAGGCTTTATGTGTACGGGCATCAAGAAAGGACTTGGAAGCACCAAAGATTGTGTTTTATCAGATCTGCTCTTATCAAAAGGCTGATTCTTGTTCAATATTTTGAACAGAAGTGGAAGAACAAAGAAGTAAAGGTTCCATTATGATCTCTTTTGTTTAAAGGGCAGTTCTGATACAGATGTTGCTGAGAATTTGGGTGCTGACTGTTTGTTTCTTTTTTGTTTTTGTTTTTTTTTTCTCCTTACCCCCAGGTTACTGTAGGTGGAGAGGAGTGGCACTACATTGCTACCCAAGGCCCTCTGCCACACACGTGCCATGACTTCTGGCAGATGGTGTGGGAACAGGGGGTGAACGTTATAGCCATGGTCACAGCTGAGGAGGTATGTAAAATCACAGAGGTACAGTTCATTCTGATGTGAGCAAATCTCCTGTTACCATCACTTCCCACTCCAGTAACCTGCCTTTTCTATCAGCAACCCTTTTTCCTCTTACTCTGTTTGAACATATGCCTGTACTGCTATAGTATTACACTTTGTAACTTTCTGATCCGGCTTGGCAAGTACTAAAGTGAAATGGGCAGAACCCCCCCTTCCCCCTGCTTCGCTTCAGTTTGGCCAAACCAAACAAAGATGTTTCCATTGGAATGTGAGAGCACTGAACTGCTCCTGGTTAAAATGACACAGACTTCCACCCCATCCAAGGTCAGTTCTGCATACCGTCACTCTTATCAGCTGAAAAGAGACCAGAAGCTGTTGTTTCCGTACAAGTCTCCATATAAAAAAAAAAAAAGAAAAAGAAAAAAAATCTTTTTATTCATATGCCAAGCAAAACAGTTGTTTCTATTGTAATCCAAGAACTATGTGCTATGTTATAAGAACTGGCACGCGTTGCTAGATAATGCTGCATTCAGCCTTACGCCTGGATGCTTTAGCAAACACAGGGAGTGCCATAGTACATCAAGTCACTGTCCAGTTCCCAAGGCTGATCAACAGATACTTAGAAGCCGCTGAAGAGAATCTCTTTCCATTTAAAGGAGAGGCTTTCCCAGGAGGAGAATACTTACTGAGGTGCTGTAGGCAGTAGCTGGCTTTTGCCACGAGACAAGAGGGAGTTCTTCAAGCATTTTTATGCTTAAGAAAAACTTAAAACTCTCAGCCATATAGTTCATGGATATTTTCCTTACTTTGTGGGATGCTCCTTGCTCTTCCAGTAATTTGAAATAAGAATACTTGGCTTATGTTTTATGCCCTCTGTTTGTGGAGAATTTTAATTGAAGAAACTAATGTCTTTTTTTGTGTGTGTGTGTGTTATTAAGGAGGGAGGAAGAAGTAAGAGTCATCGTTATTGGCCTAAACTGGGCTCTAAGCACAGCTCAGCCACTTATGGGAAGTTCAAGGTGACAACCAAGTTCCGCACAGACTCTGGCTGCTATGCGACTACTGGTCTGAAGGTTAAGCATCTTCTCTATGGACAAGAGAGGACAGTGTGGCATTTGCAGTATACTGACTGGCCAGATCATGGGTGTCCAGAAGAAGTCCAAGGCTTTTTATGTAAGATTTCTTTAACTTGCATGATAAAATACATCAAGGAAAAGGTTGCTCACACTGGATTCAGTTCACTGCACTTAGTTACAGCTGGGACTGATAATAAATTGTTATTGCTGTGGCATACAAAGGCCTCAACCAGGTTGTACTTACTTTGCTGTGATTTGGAGAAAAAAAGTGGCACTCAAGAGGCGGGAGCTAAGGTGATTGAGGATTTTGGTCCTGAAAGACCTGACATAACAGGAGGAAAAATCAGAGGCAGCAGCAGTTCTAAAGACTCAGGAAATTTTAAATAATAGGATACCTCTGCTGGCTGATCTGTCAGTATAAGTTATTGCCACTTCCCAGCTACCTAATAAGTGTAGGAGGTATTGGGCTGCACACAAACGTGATTAGAGAGGTCTGGGTGAGAGAGGTTCAGATATTAGTGAAATATGGCACAACTCCTCCAGTTTCAAAGGAGGCCCTTATTGCTGACAGCAGCATTCAGTAGTCCAGAGGCACCGGACTTGTTACAAAAGAGCAGAGGGCTCCCTCACACATGCAGTAAGCCTGAACTCACTGCCACTTTTCTAACCACATGTACCCCGGCAATGCTAAGGGCCTTCCCAATTAAATATGATCCTGGTTCATGCATTTCTGAAAATACAGACATTATATTCATCTGTAATGAGCTAATAATGCCTCCTACTTCTTACCAAGGAACAAACACTACCGTATTAAGTAATAGGAATTCAGCTGTTATTTAACTAAAGCCACATCTCTGGCGCTACAGTAGAGCATGATGCAGAGATCTTTAAGTTGCTGCTGAAGCAGTCTGTACGTGGTGTGCTGATGCAGCGGAGATGCCTGTCCTCTTTGTTCCTGCAAGCTTTGCAGCTGCAGCAGCATAGCTCTGTTTCAGCTAAGTCCTCTCTCAGCAAGGACCATTAGTTCCACTTCAGTCTTGACACAGCTACAGTCCTTTAGTGATCCGCTCTCCTTTGCCTGGTGTAAGATTGACGTAAATTCATGTCCTCCTTTTCCCAGTTCTGTCACCAGGGCAGAAAATAAAAATGATGTTTCAGCTTTGGTGAAAGAGTGCCATGGGATCTGTCTTTAAGGCAAAACCATTGCCCAGTTCCTAGTTCGTTTCATTCTTTGTTTCTCCTACCAACCCCTGTAGCTGTGGTTGGGCATGGCAGTAATTGGAACCTGGTTGTTGCCGTTTCCTGTGTTCCGTTGTTTGCCACCACGTACGGTCCCATTTCACTGTGTGCATTAAAATGCAGCTTTTCTGATGCTGGTAGGCCTCCAGCCACAGCCTGCTGTGTCAGAAGGGCTGCTCAAGCTGCAGTGCCATGATACCAAGAGTCACAGCAGGAGAGTTCAGCTCAGATCTTGCTTCCCATTCTGACTGGTGGGAAGCCAAGTGTCAGAGTTATGCATCTGGATAGCTCTTTCTGGGTGAGGTCTGTCTGTATCGTGCATCTAGACTATGCTGGAATGATGTTCAGAAGTCAGAGTTGGAGTTTATTGTGTGTTTATCTAAGCAGGTGAACTTCCAGTGTATAAGGTTCTCTGTGCAGTTTGACAGTAGAATGTGTTCAACAACACTAAGACAGCCACACAAGGCAACTGTTCCTGAGTCATGCGCTTTCTAGACAGAAATGGCTTCAGGGAAAACAAAGACAGTGAGCTCCCAGAAGGGCTCGTAGCCGTTGAGAAACAAACCCTGAGCAGAGAGTTGGGTGAGATCCTGTCTCACTCTAGAAGGGAGGGAGAAGGAAATGGGGCAGATGGATGCTCGCTTCCCACCTGATACTGGCTTTGACAGGCAGTACTTTCAATGGGACTTAGCTTTTGTTTTGATCCCAGCCTGTTAATAGCAGGAATTTCTGTAAGTAATGTCTAGATTCATCTGCTTAAGGGACCTGGAGATTTGCAGAGGGGAAAACAGAATTTAATTTTTTCAAAGAACTATTTAATTTAAAGGAGCAGACTCCCAAGTAATAATTGACACCCAGCTGGTACTTTCTGGATTCAGTGCTGTTCAGTGCATCCTGGCCAAAATAATTAGTATGTTGTAAAAAAAGTAAATTATTGACACTGACAAAGAAAGACTTTTCTGTATTCTTTTTTCCCCCCTGTTTTTTATATTGGACATACAGATGTTTGCAACTTTGCCTGCGTTTTATCTTGCAGCTTACTTGGAGGAGATACAGTCAGTGCGTCGCCACACCAACAGTGTGCTGGACAGCAGCAACAACTGCAACCCTCCTATCGTGGTTCACTGCAGCGCAGGGGTAGGGAGGACCGGAGTGGTTATCCTAACAGAACTGATGATCGGGTGCTTGGAGCATAATGAAGTAAGTCTACTTCTTTCTCAAGACAAACCCCAAGCTCATTCCTTGACTAACTACCTATGTTTCTGAGGCTAAAATTACAAGGCAGAAGAGCGCTTGCTTTCTACGACCCTTTTTGAGACAAGGGCCTTAAATGCAACAGGCAGAGATTTCCCATGGCAGGTTACTTCTTGCAGTTTTCTGTTGAGTTGATATTACAGGGTTTTTATTGGTATTATTTTAATACATTCAAAATTAGGGCTTTCTTCTCTCTCTTAAGAATTTAGTCTAATTCATACCTGTATTTAATTAGCAGTCTAGAGACAGCGTGCTTACAAGAACTACCTGAGAGGCTAGAGAATAATGTCAGCTTCCTTGCTTTAACTAAGATGTTCTGCTCTCTAAATTCACTCTTTGGACTCTGTCCTCACTCTTGTATTGTCTCTGATCTCATCTGGAACAAAACTTAACTGTGTCTTAAGAAAAAGGTGTGTGTATGTTGGGGAACAGGGCTTTAGGGACTGCAGCCAATATTACAAGACTACTAATACAGTTTAGATTTAAGAATAAAAGCAGTAATAAGAATTATGAGTAACTGTGTGTAGCAATTTGCTTTTCCTCTGTGGCCCGTGTCACTGAGGAACTGTCCAGGAAGAACATCACATCTGGAATAATCATGTGCCACACAGTTTCAACACAACAACTATTGAAACTGGGGGTTTATGTTGTCAAAGGAATTGCTCAAAGACCAAAACCTCTTGTAGAGATCAGAATGCAGCAAGAGTGACAGACAGACATATATCAACGGCCCCTTCCATTCGTCATCCACTGGATGAGTTGCTTGAAATTCAGGGAAGACTGGATGTACACACCTGAAATGCTCACCTACCTTCTGTGTTACCTTAGAGGAGTTACAGGTTGGAGCCTTTCTCTGCAAGGCACTATGCAAAGGGCAGCTTTCTGGCTCATTCAAAAATGTGAGTCCTAAAGCAGGCAAGTACTAGTACACATCCCTCTTCATCACCATTTTTGAAAAAGTTGATGCAGAAGTGACTGCTTCCGTTGCTCACACAGCAGGCATGCCATTTCTACATGCCAGAGGAAATCTGGATAGTTGCAAGAGCTGTACCCGAATCGTGAGTGTCAGTGTAGCTGCATCTGCTTTATAGTAACCTCTGTATTCTAATGGTGTGCCAGGAACAAACACTTAACAGGTGCACAGCACATTCTGGCCACCTCAGTTTGTCTGCAGTTGACAGAAGTCACCTATTTGGCAAAGACTAGCTGAGTAACAAGCCAAGATAAAGGCAGTAACTCAACATCTGAGCAAGCGGGTGAGCCCTGACATTCAGAAGAACTCTCATCAACTTCACTAGGAGCTGATGGTAGTGCTCAGTAATGAGGGATTTCTCTGATGTTCCTTAATTAAACAATTCTTTGTCTTGATTAATGCTGAAAATAATCATTAATATTACAGACAATTTTCCTTAAGGGCTTTGTTGCTCTTGATTGTACTAAGTTAATATTTTTGGTTTGTTAAGATCTAATTAAGAAAAAGATTTAAAATGCTAACTATATTTTCAGTTTGTGACAGATACTGCATTCTGCAGAGAGAAGGTTCCTTGTCATGCAGCAGTTTTACTGGTTTATTTTGAAGTAGGATTAATTGGGGTTTTTTTTCTGAAATAAAATGACTTCTTAAAATGCTTTAGTCTTATGAACTGGTTGATATCCTGAGAAGCGTCCTAGTAAGTAACATTACTATTTTAGCGGTGAAGGTAAAAAGGGGAGGGGGGTTGAAAATCCTGATACAGACCACCTCAGAAAGCCTGCTGCAGTGCTGGAACCAAAACCAGAACTCTTGAGTCTGAGGTTTCAGGTTTAGGTAAAAAGCCATGTGTAATCCAACTCTGTACAGCTTCAGGGCAATTCTAATTGCTTCTGGGCAATTGCTGGTTGAGTCTAAAGCCATGTATCTCATTGCAGGGATATAGTTTCAGTAACTCGCTGTGTAGTAAGTAATATGTCACATCATTACATCCTTACTGCTGTAGACACACAGGACAAGAAAGTAATTGAGATCCCTCTCTACCAACTTCTATTTCTGACTTGGCACCAGGACACTAACTCATGATTGCAGCTGCAGTGAGTTTTCATAGGGGAGATCTTTTAGCTGGGGAGTCAGAAACGAGTAGCATTTTTGTTTGTTCTTTTTGCAAATGCCACCTTAGCAAAGCATTACGTGTCTTTTTTTTTAACACATGTTGTGATGAAGGTGACTTTGAAGATTCTGCTTACGTGGAGTAAAACACTAAGTTGACTACAAATAGCGAGGTCAAATAGGCAGGATGGGGGTTTCTTTCATTTCTGAGATAAGTCAAAGACTTACACATTTTGAGGAGGTGCACGGATCACTGTGTGCCGACTAAAAATCAATGAGCTGTCAGGCACTGAACTGCTGAGAGAGGAACGTGGTGTGCAGGTCAAAGCTGGCCTGCATTTTTGTTGCAGTTGCTCAGGTGAGATCAGGTTCTGCATGACTCTGCTCAGCAAGGACTGCGTGGCTTTCATAACCACCTGAGTCTGGGGAGGCTTTCTCCAGATTAGCAGAGTTAACTGGAAAGAGCTTACGTTTTTCTTTGCACCTGTTTGACCGTAATATGGTATTACTCATCAGAAATCTTTACGCTTGTTGACTCTCTAGAGATGTTCATTTACAACAGCTTGTTGGGGTATGTGGCAGTGTATTTAGCCTTGTTTTCAGAAAGTGATAGCCTACGAGTTAGGGCTTGTTCACATGGAGCAGAGATTCTGAGTTCTACATATATGGTCAGAAATGGATATGCAGCGTGGTTTTTATTTAAAACTTGCCAGAAAACTTCCAGTGTGCATGGAAGCAGACTCCATGCTCAGTTGCACCTCCAAAGGTTACCAAGTTGGTTCTCTGTCCATTTGTCCAGGCATTGTGCTTGTAGCATTTCTCATCTCAGCCAAAAGACTTGCCAAGTTCCTTTTTGTGTTTCTGGAACGGCAAACTGGCATTACAAAGCGCAGTTTGTGTTGCCTGGCAAGAGTAACTGTTCTTCAGTTTTATATCTTGAGCTGCTTAAGAGCCTCCTCAAAAATAGCATGTATCTGAACGCTTGCATTTGCTGCTGCAGAGGCATTTGTATCCCTCATCCTGGGTCAATTTAAACGCTTTTCGAATCTGAGCCTGGCAGGCTGAGCTGCGTGGCTCAGTGACTTCTGAACAGCTCCTGGTGTAGCAGATAAAACAGAGTAACATCACAGGTGTTTTGGTCCCTAAGTGCCAGAGATCCAATGGTAACACCTAATGGAATGTGCAGTGATTCCCAGTGCTTTTACCTCACGGGCCTCTGTTCCACACACTCCTTTGTTTTTGAATTCAGACCATTACAGGGTGCCTGTGCCCCAGTGTGCTCAGTGGGGTTAGGGATGTACTTGCATAGTGGATCTTCTGATCCGTCCCTGCTTACTGTGCTTTAGTTCTTGTTCAGAGCATTTTCACGACATGTGAGTGGATTTCTTTTGTATGAAACTAAGCTGGAAGATGCCGCCGCGGAGAGCACCTAACGTGTCCCAGCTGCTAGTGGATGCGCAGTAGATGCCAACAGACCAATGCTGGCCTGAAGTCTGCAAAACACGTATTGTGGATACTAGGTCCTTGTTTCACTTTACAGATTTATTTCTGCTGCAGTGTTATTTACTAGCATAGACTTGGCTGTGGGAGGTCAGGTGTCAGAGTTTCTGGATCTTTTGGTGACAGTGAGTTCCCTTCTCTGTTAGTAGATGGATCAGTGTCTTTGCACTTTTGATTTTGTCCAACGAACCTTTGTTCTTATGATCCTGATGCCTCCTTGCCATTTGAAAAATCTCTCAGACCATCCCTCTATGAATGTTTGACCCTGGATCAGAGTGCAGTATGCAGGTGGCCACAGGGCCTGTTGATGCACTTGGTGGTAGAGTGTGAACTGAGCTATATAATCTTCACTCTTTAAATTTTGTACTAGACCTTCCTGATACATCTAGCCTTTAACCCGAGATAATACAATAAATTTGGTTCAATGCTGAAGCAGAAAAAACTGCAAAGAGAAGCAGTCCTTTTCTTATGCGTTCAGTTGATGATCTGCTGAGAGGTAATCAGCAGTACGCAACTGGAAGTCAAGTCTTTGGTCATCTGCTCATTTACATTACTCCAGAAATTCCTGTAAGCTTCAGTGGGGAAAGCATTGGATATGTAGTAACCTGTATATACTCCTGTAATACTCCTTGAAATGAAAGTTGGGGGGGGGGGGGGGGGGGGGAGCAGTATTTCACGACGGTTGGTTATAATTCATTACGTTATATAAATACAGTACAGTTCCCTGTGTCAGATAACTAGTATTTGAGATGACTGATTTAATGAACCGACATACTTATGGGTTGGTTTTTGTTCCCTTTACGTTACAGAAAGTGGATGTTCCTGTGATGCTGAGACACCTGCGGGAGCAGAGAATGTTTATGATCCAGACCATAGCCCAGTACAAGTTTGTCTATCAAGTGCTCATCCAGTTCCTGCAAAACTCCAGACTTATTTAATCTTTTCAAACATCCCAGACCCAGCTTTATGGATCTGACTGAACCTTACTGATGAACAAGGGGAACTGCCTTGACAACACTGTGTGCATATGCTGCACATTTTAAAGTTGTCTTGAAAGTAAGGAATTATTCTTTACTAGAGTCTCCCATGGATTATTTTATACAACATATAATTTATTTTTTCTTGGAATAACTTGTGAATTACTTTAATAACGTGTAAAACTTATAGTGACCTTCAAATTGAACCACATTTGACATGACTGGTCTGCATTGTAACATGTCCATAAGGAAAGCATTCCTTTGTAAAGGTAGTTTACTGGCTTTTGTTTTGCTGCGCAGCTTCTGCAATGAACAGTTATTTGGCAGTGGGCTTTTTCTCATGTAAGAACACTTTGGACCCAGGTATGTGGCTTCTGTGGTAAAAACAGGACCTGCTCGATGTCAGCTACAGCTCTGTACAAGTGGAAGCTGAGGGAACAGAGTCCTGGAGCACGGAGACCTGAGGCTCTGCACATGCAGCAGGGCACGTTACAGAGGGCTCAAACACAGGCCGTTGTGAGGGCACAGAGTTTTGGGTGCTGAACTGTTCAAATTTCACAAGAATTACAGTTTTACATTAGTCCTTGAAAAAGGCACTATCAGAGCTTTTAAATGAGGCCTTTGCTACTGTCTGCAGTCCTTGAAGGGATTCAGAGGAGTCGCAGCAGTGCAGCGTGAGGTGCGGTGACCCAGAGCAGCAGGCTGAGGTCGGTGAACGGGTCTTTCTGGTAACTGTGGTGGTTGTGGGTTGAACAGCACAGGAATTACAACTAAATGCAACTGAAAAAAGCCCTGCTCAAATCAAGCACCTTCTGAATTACACTGAAAGTTTGATTGCCTTGAGGCTCACCTCCTGTAGAAAAGGAATCTCATTTAAGTTGGGCATCTCCAGTTGCCTTAGTTTCACATGTGAACTGTTGTCATCAGCACTGTAATCATTTTACCTTCTAGTCATTTCAGCTTTGTCAAAATGATTGACATGGTCTTTCCTCCATATCAGAGATCTCCAAATAGTGACCCTTGAGAGCTTTAGCTCAGAGTCTTTCTTGATTCTTCCCCTGTCAGTGCCTCGTGGTTTAAGAAAAATCTGGAGCAGTCTTTCATTCTGTATTGGCAAACCCCATTTTGTTAGGGTGTTTTTGTATTAAATTGCACAGATCATCTCTTTTCTTGGTCTAGTCACTTCGGATTCTCCCTCCTATTTATTATTACTATTTTATCCTGGTAGTGTTTGGGATTCCAGTTAGGATTAGGAGGATGTTGTATAAATACATAAAGGAGAAACAGTTCTTGCCTGAAGTTTACAACCCGAACAGAAAAGGGAAACAGACCTCCTCCACTACGTAACTAGGGCACAGATTCTTAACTGACTTGCCCATAGCCAACAATGAAATCTGTGACAGAGCTAAGGAAAAATCCCCGTGTCCTGTATCTCAGCAGTTAGTGCTCTCCTCCTCCCTCTTCCTCATCCTCTGCCTCAGCATTGTCTGGCTGTTCTGCACAAGGCAGTGCATATCCCCTTCTCTAAACTGTTTATTTCACTGGAGTAAATAGTGTTATGGATTATCTTGCAGTGTGTGCATGGAAGCATTTACTTAAAGCTATTTAGAAGTGATAGCAACTGCATTCATAAAAAATATAGAAAGGGAAAAAAAAAAGCTTTAGCAAGTTGTGGTGGGACTCTTACGCTTATTTCTGGTGTAAGAGATGGAAAGTTCCTGCACTGAGGTCGCCCCCCTCCTCATGCTGACTCCTCTTTCCCACCTCTGCATGCTGCCACCGTCCCAGAGCAGTCCAACACTCTCCGACTCAGCAGTCCTGTCCGATTGCTGGAGAATGGATCAGGAGAGGAGCCTTGGAGGTCTCCGGTCCCAGCCCTGCTCACCCCACAGCGAACTTTAAACTTGGGTAGGCTTGCCCAGGATCCAGTTTAAGAAATCTCCCAAGGGTGGAGATTTCACAGCCTCTCGGGGCATGGGATGCAACGCAGTTACTCTGCCATGATGAAAATGTCTTTCTTGGTAATCCTCTCCCAGGTTAAATTTAATCTCTTAGTCCCATCACTGCTTTTCCATTGCATCCCTGCCTCTGAACCCTGGTCAACGTACAGAGGCCTACGCCTACAAGCACTCCCAACTTCAGCACCGAAGGGACCAACACACCTACCTTTCCCTAAAATCAGCGGGAGCTTAAGCTAAGGCTCTGTACCAGGATGTGTCTTAAATTAAAACTGCGCTGTGCTGATTCGGTGCTCCACAATACAGGCCGAACGAGGTGACAAGGGTTCTGGTGGAGACTTCTAGCTACCAACAAATGCTGAGGAGTTATGTAGCTGTTAATATCTTGACCATGTTCCTTTTAAGGATCAGTTGAGTTTTCAGTCAACTTCAGCTTTCCTCTAATTTCTTCCGCCACTGCCAACATATCTCTTACTAAATTAGCAGCAACCATTTAAAGTCTTTTCAGCAGCATCTGCATGATAATTACACAGAGATGCTTTATATCTGGGAAACAAGCCAAGGAATAAACCTTGAAGCAAAGTGTATTAAATTAGTTATCTCGTTATAACTTTTTGAGTAATTTCCTAATGATGAATTAAGTTTGAACTCAGAGCTGTCAAGTCCCATTGCTCCACTTGGATGTGAGAAGTTGAAAATCAGGAGGGAAAAGAATCTGTTCCTCTGTCTTATTATTCAGTTCTTCTTGGCTGAACGTATACCTCTGTTTCTACAGGGAGCCCAGGAAAGTTATTGCGTAGGAGAATATAAAGAGCTCTGTTTGAAAGGAAGAAAGTTAAGCAAATGGTTTTTTTATGCAAAGATGCATCTTAGGTGTCTTAGAAAAATACTAATTATAAAATGGCATCAAAAATCCTTTCCAAATTAAGTCAGTGCCTATTAATGAGCCAAGTAAGTGGCCATGTAGTAAACAGTCATTTCCAATTAACTCCTAACGTGGCTGGTATGGTAGTTTGGAGGCCAATGTGACTCACTTTTTCCCTTTCATTGTCAAAGAATGGCAATTTTAAACTTTTCTTTTCATCTGACTTCTGTGTATTTTTTCCTGCTAGATTTTATCTTGAGTAGATCGGCTAATACTGTGAGTGAGCTGGGCTGGTGCATGTCTTCAGAGGTTCTTTTCCACTCCAGCTTGCAACCAAACCTCAGCATGTTTTATGTTTTATGATTGAAACGTGATACAGTTTTGTAGGGCAAAAACTGAACCTTCTGACTTTGAACCTGTTGTAGTTTTATCAGGCCAAAATTGCTTGGGCAGTATTTCCTAACCTTTAGGGAGTGACAGGAAAATGCATTTTTGCATCCAATTTTATTAGTCATAGCAGGAATGAAAGCATGAGACTTAAAGCAACAGTACTGTTTAGTTTCCGTCCTGCAGACTTTAACGGCAGAGTCCTTAAGCAGAAAAGGAGGACAGTTTGGAGTTGCTGTATGTTGTCTTGCATGTTGGTTGCGTTTTTTTTAAAAAAACATCAAAGCATGACGGTAGGTTCTAAGAGACCTGTTTCATCCATTTGGAATAAAGTCTGGATTGAAAAATCTCGCAAAGATGCCACCAACAGGCAATGAATGGAGCTTTAAGGGTCTGACACAAGCAGTCTTAGCCCGAGGCGCCCACCGTGCAGTCTGGCACATTTATCCTGTCCTCCCTCGCTCCTTCTAAGAGAGAACTCGGAGTGGATGAGTTAAGTCTGACTTGGGAAGCCATTGTGTATATTTTCCTTTTTGTGCACTCTTCATCTGCATTTAACACCACCACCCCCCTTTTTTTTTATTTTGTTCCTTGAACTCTTAGCAATGGTAGTATTCAGGTTGCTGGCATCAAATTATTGGTTAGAGTTACGGTCTGACCACTTGACGCTCAACACTGTCTGATCAGGGATGGGCGAGATGACAGCCGCGTTCTGGCGCTGCTCCGAGCTGTGGGCATCCTGTTCCTGCCCCCCGCTGCTGCACCGGAGGACGGTGGACATCAGCTGCTCAGCTCCTACTCGTTCCAGCTCCTCCCCAGGCCTACCTTCGCACCTCTTGTCCTTTGATTACCTGAGGAAGGATGAAGCTTGTCCCACAAACTTTCTCCTCCACAGGTATATAGGGACCCTAAATACTCAGCGTTACCAGAAATGCCTCTTCCCTAAACTGGTTGCAGCTGGCAGGAGACATCATCTGTGAGAACTTACTCAATCAACTGCTAATGTAGTCCTTATAAAAAGTATATCGCAGCCCATTTGTTCCACTTATTTATATCAGTTAGCCACAAATATTATTATTTGCATGATTTCAAGAGCTTTTTTTTTAAAAAAAAAAATACTTTCTTGTAAACAGACAGAAATGCAAATAGGAAAAGAAAAAGTTGGAAAAGAATGAGTAAGTCTCATGAGATGGTCATTTTAAACTAACACATTATTTTTTGATCCAATACCTGCTATGTCTGCGTAGCCCACAAGCGACCCTAAAATAAATGCTGATGGGCAATCTCGTGCCTGGATGGAGCACACATCGATGGGGAAGGTTCAGAGCTACTGCCCATGCTGCATTCCACCCCACTGACTTCCCACCGGTCTCCTGGGGTGAGATGGAGACTGAACTGGCTGTTGTCAGTCTTGCGAACAGTTTGTGAACGCTGTGCTCAGAAAGTGGACGCATCTAGATGGCCGGTCCCTGCTGTAGCAGTTCTTGTTAAGAATGTTTTACATCCAGAGAGCTAGGGCGGCATCCACTGCGTGAAATAAAGGATGCATTGTACTGAAGGAGCAAGTACCAGAACTGACCTTGAAAGGGAAGCGCTGCACTGCATGAAAACATCATTTGATCACCCCTCTACAAAACTGGATATAAATCTGCTGCTGTATAGTCCAAGTCATGCGGAGTTTGGAGAAGGGTTTTGATGCCAACAAGAGAAAAGGTTACAAGTCTATAAACCCCAAAGGCAATCGCCCCAGGTCATTCTTCGCCTCGTAGAGAGGTTTTCTTGTAGAACGTGGTGCTATGGGAACTACAGATGCCAGCTTAATCTTTGGAGAGGAGGATGTCATACATGCAGCTGCATGCAGCCTCAGCTTGCAGGGACTGCGATTTCAGGAAGGTAACAGCTGACTGCCTGGGCTGCTGGGCAAACAACAGAAGATGGAGGTCTTAACCATAGATAAACTGCATCAGGTTGTGAAACAAAACATTTGGCACGCAGGTCAAAAATATCGGTGTTTATTAGAGTATCTTTTAAGTCTTCTAGACTATCTTTTTAGTCTTTGAGGCTACAGTTCCCTTGGTTCCTCTCAGCCAAATATTTTTTGGCTGGCGTTTCTTTCAAGTTTTGTTGCCTGTGCTTTATGTGCACTCTCAGTGAGTTTCCCACATGCTACAACAGCAGGACTTTGCCTTTGGAAGGCTACTGGAAGTCAGCAATAAAATAGCAGCTTTCACTGGAGGATCCCAGCACTGTTTAACTGCAAGGGAAAGATTCATACTTCTGCTGATCCCTGAAATGAATATAGTCCTTAGTAGTTTTACTCTTTCAAATCACCTGGGTAAGGACTCAGTGTTTTGGACACTCAGCTCCAGCTATTTCAGGGGCAGTGTTCCCGAATTAGGCAGGCAGGAATAAAAGGCGGTGGCTTCCAGCAGCTGGTAGCTGACACCTCAGGGAGAATCACGAATGTGTCTGGAAGAGGGTGCTCGGCCCCTCCAGCACACCTGGCAACCAGTCCTTCAGGGCCTTCCTAAGGCAACAGTTACATCCTGCCCGTGTTGAAAAACTGCTGATGGATCCATCCTCTGTGAATCTCATCACCTTGTCTTCAGAACCCATTTATCCCTCTGGCCTTCACAATGTCCTGTGTTGGTAGGTTCCACAACTTAATTATATACTACATTTACAAGAACTTCCTTTTTGTGTGTGTTAAACAGAAGTATTTTCTTGCTGCTACTCTGTCTTTAAAAGAAAAATCCTTAGTGCCAGAAACACTGTTAATACAATGTTTATCCTGTTGAGATTGCTCCATACAGAAAACATTTTCCTCATTAGTAAAGTACCTTTCTTTGGTTATTTTACAAAGGAAAGAAGTTTACACATGCAGATGACTGTAATATTCCCATATATAACTGTGTGGGATATATGTTAAATGAAATAACATGTTTATGCCACTGGATTTTACTGTCCTGTTTTGCTTCAGTATTTTGTTATTTCCTGTTTTATTTGTTCTGTAATTCTGTACACGAGAGTTTAGAACAAAACAGTGATTTGAATCCCCCCACCTCATTGTATGTACGCATTTTGTGGAGAAATGAGACATCAGTTATGTGCCCTTCCTGCCCCCCCTCCCTCCAGTTAGGGCTGAATGGCAGAACTATTCTATGCTATTGAAAGCCTTTAAAAAAAAATCTATGCATGCTATTTTATATTCTAATGTATTATTCATATCAGTACATAAGCTTATGCTTGTCAGTTTTATCTTGTGTATAGAACTGATTACTTTTGACAGTATTTTTGCACTGTTTCTTTACTTTCTCTTTTTATAAAGTTCTATTCAGCATTAATTGACTGCAATAATTTTTTACCCCTTTCACTGCCTTTGTGTAAATAGTTTCTTATATGCTTTTGCAAATACGAGAATGTCTTCAGTCACTAAGTGTTTTTGGTAAGGCTGTCCTTCATACTCACAGTATACAATAAACCTTTTTTTTTTTCAAGGAAAACTATGCTTGTGTTCTTTCCTGTACCAGCTTAAGGTTTTGTATTTACACCTACTGTGCTTGTATTACTTTCCCATGTTAAACTGACAGGCACAGCCGGGGCCACAGTGAGCGCTGAAGAACCTTCTGTAACCTGTCATCCAAGTTTCATGCAGGCAAGTCTCCTACTGGTGCTCATGGTAAACCGATCCCATGCTTCAGTCCCAAAGTATAATCTGGGCTCTGGCCAGGCTTCCTGAAGGGAAGGTGCTAGTTCTCTGGCTGTGGGTTTACTTGACATGATAAATGTTAGGATAAAAGTAGTCGGCTGGTACTCTCTTCCTGGGCTTGGCTGTAGCTAAGTGGCCCTGGCCTTCTGGAATCGTAAGATCTGGTGCAGTTCTATGTACTCCAGCAACAATTGCTGGCTAGAGAGCAATGAAAGCTTTCAGCAAAATGAGCTGACAAACCCTTGTTCTCCACCAGTTTTATTTTCAGAGCAGCGCTTACAAGAAAGAAAATAAGATGAAGTTCTTAATAGCAATGCGTTCTCTGTCATCATACTTCATAAGCTGTGAAAGCAGTAAGGAATGGTCATGGAGTTTTACTGTGCAACATATTCCAACTTTGTACTTCCAGCATCACAGCCACACTCTCCCTCCTCTTCCCAATCCTTAAAAGCAATCTCCTGTCATTCAGCTAAACGGAGGAAAAAAAACCAACCTCTGCTCTTACATATGGACAGAAAAAGCTGTCTTCAATTTTTTTTCCTCAGAAAATGCTCCTGTTCCTCTATTAAAAGCAATTGCTAATGTATTAATAGAATAGTTTTAATCCACTGGAGTCAAAGGTACAGCTATAAGGAAATAACAGCTCTGTTCTGCAATAAATTTTTAAAGGGGATTAAAAAGCCAGCAGTTGCACAACTCATGCCTAGTGCAAGCCTTCCAGCTCTGAGGTAGGTGCCAGTGTTCTCTGTATGAAACATGCCGAGCTCTAGGTCCGTACAGGGACGAATCCCCCGATCCCCACCTACCCGGAGCAGCGCTGGGCCTGCAGATTAACTGCCCGAGGGAATGATGGTGGCTTTCCTGCACAATGCGCAGAATTCATCACCCTCGTCACCCCTTCTCTCAGCTAAGTCACTGCAAACAAAAATGATTTGTGAAAAGGGGAATTGGATACTAAACCACAACAACAACAAAAGTACAGCTTTTGCTACTTAATTTGTCAGATTAAATGAAACATTTGGCAGAACTACTGCACCCATGTAAGTGTATAAGTGCAATCAAGAGGGGTCAAGAACACTTTATTTACTTGACACAAATAAGATATACATTAAAACCCATGAAGAAAAAAATGGCCACTTTTGCACGTGAGCTGTCAGAAGGCATAACCTTTAAGAAACCATGAATGCTTCCTCAAAAAAAAAAAAAAAAAAAAAAGGCAGTTGTAGATGTGTTGAAAGCTCGGAACATTTTGTAAGGCCTAAGTGTGTTTGTCATTCCAATTATAGGACAGAGCTGTGTTCATACTCTACCGTTTTTCAAAGCGCTCCTGAAGGTTTCCATAACAGGGCTTTTTAAATAAAGGTTTGAAGGATTGCATAGATTCAAAGGCTCAGTGGCCCTCTAATTCCTTTTTGATCTCTGAAATGTATGGATGATCCTTCCCGTGTGCTACTTCCATGATAGCAATTGCCTATGAAAAGAAAAAAATATTCACACAATTGATTCATATATAACACCAGGCTATAAATACTCTTTAGAGGTTTGAAACAGTCTGACACCTCTAGCTACTTTTTGTCCCCTTGTAGTCATAAACCCAGTAGGAAATAAAATGAAATTCAAAACTAAGTAATAAAGGTTTTACATTCAGAGAATACATCTTTCATCTTACAGGATCCCAAAGCACCTTTCAAAATATTCCTGACAAAACTACTTTGAATGCAACCAGCTCCAGGACAGAAAACTGCGAGTGGGATGGGTAATGTTCTGGCAGAGGACTGAACCAGGATCAGAGGGAGCTCTGTTCCCAGCAATTCCTACTTCTGCTGGCAGACTGACGGGCAGGCCTATTGCAGAAGGACGGTCAGACCCGATTCTGAAAACCCTCCACCGGTTCCAGGGGCTGCCAACGCTTTACGAAGGAAGCCATTGCTTAGGCAGCCGCCGAGGCAAAAGCAAGATCTTGTCAGATTTGGACGGCTGCTGCCACACCTTTCACCTACAGCCTGTTCTGGTCCTAAGAGTGAACGTTTAGGCAGCCAAACCTCCTGACTTGCACTTCCCTGCCACTGCCCAAACCACGTTGCAGAGTGGGTGCAGAGGCAAGATTCCCACTTGAGAAAAGGACAGCAGCGGCCCCAAACAGATGTGGTAAAAGACAGCAGCAGACAGGACTGAAAGAAGCTAAGTCTGGGAATATTTAAAGACCACAGTGCTAAGATAAAGCAAGGAATTGCAACAGCCTAGCCCTCAGAACATTTAGTCATTTTCTCCTCAGGAAACCTTTATGGAATTAAGCTCTCATGTTTGTTAAGTCAGGACAACAAGAGCCTTTTGGTCCACCTCGGCAGCAGTGAGAAATGACTCCGTTCCCCTCCTGCCCAAAGCAGAAAGGAGGGCCCTCTGGACAAGCTGCTCGCAAACTGACAAAGAACAATGGTTTTGTTTTTCCACTAAATCCCAAACATCAGGGGCTGGGATAACTCTGGGCAGTTCCTGTAGGCAGCTTTTGGAAGTGAGTCATTAGAAAATGTTTGTGTTAGGAAGCTAACTATGCCAACAAATCTACCTACAGTTCTCAACCCCCCATCCCGTGTTCCTACTGGCACAAATCCCAGTTTTAGTCAAAGCTTAACACCACAGCGAAGGAAAACCTATGCTAATTTTAAACTAGGTAACAGTTAAATTTTAGAGCATATATTCTTGTAGTATCTTGCTGGATGGCTTTGTTATTGCTGGCTAAAAACTTGCCAGCATCTAAAAAGGAAGAAAAAAAAAACCCCAAAAATGCGACATTCCACACCAAGTCATTATATGCCACAGTAGTCACTGATGCGTAAGAAACTAAAATAAACTTATAGCCAACAACAACACATGGAGAAAGTCAAGAACTGTGTTACAGACTAATAACGAAACAGAAGAATAAAAAAACTAAAGAATAAAGAACAGACTAATAAAAAGGGGTGAAGAAAAACGTCAAACCAAATGCTGTATTTGCCAATTTCAGCATTACCAGATGCACTGAATTCCCTTCAGCTATTTAAAAATCAATTGGTTCCGCAACAAATAACCACCAAAAAGCATGCCTAGTTTAACTTGGATATAGAAATCACAGACTTCAATGAAACACGATGTGCCCTTTGAAAGAGCCAAGCATTTTTTCCATCCTTACCTAGCAAGGGAGGAGAAGCCAGAGTTCGGCTTCATTTACACTAGTACAGCTCTAGCTCAGTGAAGAATGTATAGCAAATGTTTAAGCATAATTCTCACTCCAGCTGCCGCAGTAGAGTTCACCATGGAAAGGCAGGAGACCCCTTCCCTGTGAGAACAGACCTGCACTGCATCTTTGGGAAAACTGGAACTGAGCCAAAAATCCAGTAACCAAATATATTAACACACAGTGCGTTTCCTACCACGCCAGGCTTGCTGACAGAGAAGCACAGAGTGTTTCAATGATCCCATGCCTGAACTGGGATTATTAATGAAGAAACCAGGAAATAAATACCCTCTTCAGGGCTTTAACTCCAGCCGTTCTGTTCTCCAGTGCCATATACAGTCTCCCTAATTTCAGCCACATGGAGGAAACATTCAGTGAGTAGGAGGGATAATGTTTACTGCAAGAGAGAAAGAAATTCAGCTTTATCAAACCTGGCAGTTTCATAGCATTTTCCCAGCCCCTGTCCCCCTCTCAGGGGGCAAGAAGCTGCCCCTGCCCATTCACCGCTCATCCCCTCTGCCATGACTGCCAGGAGTCAGTGCCAATTGTGTCTGGGATGGGGACGCCTGTCAATTGGGAATTGAACTGAAACCGCCATATGCCCCTGAACAGCTGTCAGATGGCAATGACTTTCTGCCACCAGTTTTAATCTAGCCAGCTGCAGCAAGAGACAGCATTGTTACGAGTTTTTGGAGCCACCCTACAGGCACAGAGGTAACTCTGCCTATTCCACAATAGATGATCTCTAGTGGAAAGCAAGGGGCCCTCTGCAGCGCGTACAGCACACACGCCACTCCGTACTCGCACACACGGAGCTAGCAGAGTCTGGTTCAGCAGAGCTGACCTGGAATGCCAGGCTCGGAGCCAGAGGAGCTGGGCAAGTCCCAGGGAAGATAAATAGTACTGAGCCCCCAGGGGTGAAATGTTGGCTCCTTCTTTGTATCGCTGCTCTCTGCCAAGTGATCTGTGACTTTACGTTGGCACCTGCTCCAAAGGGAGAGCTTTACGTGCGCTCCCCCCAGCTGGCAAGAAAGTCACTTCTCAAGATGAGAACCTGCTTGGGAGATTCATGGCAGTGCGTAACTGGCTGGCTGTAAGGAACGAAATTGCTACTGTAAAAACGCAGAAAAATTTGTCGGAGAGAGTATTAGTTCTTTCCCGCAGAGGCTGCGTGCTGCCTTGCCCCACATGGGGCTTCAGCCTGCACACTCTCCCACCCCTCCAGCTCGGGGGCAGCGGAGCTGAGGGCCACCAGGGCCGGCAGCGCAGGGCAGCACCGAGCTGAGCTCGCCTCCAGCTCCCTCTGCTGCTCAGCACCAGCCCGGGGACACGGCTCTGCTGCCCTGCGAGCGGGGGCACCGGCCAGGCAGGGAGGACTGGCAGCGGGCGGGAGGCCGAAAGCAACAGCGGCCTTTGCCTCCATCACCTTCTACAAAATATTGACTGCAGATGCAATTCGAAGCTCTTCTTTAATATAAAGTATTACGATTTTTTTAAAAAAAAACCCAAAACAGTATTTATCTAGCTACGCAGAACTAGCACAGTACCCAAGGTGGTGCACACTTTGAGAACTCAAAGCAAGGATTTCAGAGTAGCCTTTTGCTATATATTGCAGACCACGTTTTGAAAGTAACAAAATCTGTCCCAGGATTTAAACATTCCTTTTTGAGTAGTGATGTCATGGGTAGCGTGTTTATACAATACGTACCGAGAGAAATGTTCTCTGCCCAAACTTGTCCCTATTACTCAGATTACTGAATTAGAGCACTAAAAAAAAAAAAAAAAAAATAGTCTCATATTTACCTGTATGGTCTGATAATTTTTTGCCCATAACGCAGTGCACCTTCCCAGTCCTGCATGTAGAGACAGACACCCATGGCTTGGTACATCATATGTAACATATAAACATTACTGTCTGCAAACACTGCACCCATCTTGTCCAGGCTGAGTTCACAGATCTCCAGTAATTCACTAGGAGGTATGAAGAAGTCAAGGAACCCAAAAAATAGATGGCCTCTCGTTAGACAGCTACCTGGTAATGCCAAAGAAGAGTCAACTTAAACTTGTTCAGAATGGTTCCGAGAAGTCCTCTTTTCTCTGAAGTAGCATCAAAGCATCTATGCTACAACCGCAGAACTACTCTGAGAGGTATTCTATACACAGAGGCATTCTGCTCACAAGATTATACCCTTTCCTACTCAGATATTCTAAAAAAAAAAAAAAAAAAAAAAAAAAAAAAGCTTTCAGATTTAAAAGACAAAAAAAAAAAAAGCGGCTTTCCTGCTTTCCTGAGTCAGCACCACACCAGCAACGTGTCAGAAGGGGGAGTGAAATTCCCTGGGCAGAGGGCACTGAATCAGGCATGAGATAGCCTGGTCTGCTTCTGGCCCAACAAATCTTGCATTTTTGTCTGCATCGTACCACTGTTACAAGAGGTGGGCTCACAACCATCAGCGACACCTGCAGCCTCACACGCAGCCTCTCAAAACGGGGCAGTATTACAGCAGACAGAGGAGCACATACCTGTGCTGAGCCCCGTCTCTGGCTTGCCCTTGTGCAGCCAGCCACGTGCTGCACTCTCAGAAACCGAGCGCTGCACAGGAAGGAACAAACACGGGGTTTCAGTCCCACAACACCTCCAATGTTACAATGCCCCCTGCCTCCAGGGACAGCTCTCCAGACACAGAGAGAGGACAGAGTTAAGTTTAACTTCGAATGGTCATAGTATCTCTCCTGCAAGTACTTCTGAAGCAATCCAGCAGGTAAGATTTTTAGGTCACACACCAAGCCAGTGGGGTCAGGGTGAGACAAAGGATATATTTGTAGTGTTTGGCTCTTCTGAATTCCTCAATCACGTTCCTGGCATATCTGATCATGTCCTGTACCGTCTCTGCTGAAGGAGGATCATTCAGCTTGCAAATTTCCAGTTTCTCTTTATCCTGGAGGAAACACAATGGACATTACAAATGCAGGTTCCAAGCCCCACAAATAAAGGTGCACCTGCTACACAAAATTACTCTAATAAAAAGACACAGATGGAGACTTAAGCTCTTCAAAGAATGTAAAAACAAAGGCAGAATGTGCACCTGCAATTCTTCTCTAAAGCCTTGGCTGGGAATCCTAGAATCCTTTGCTCCTTCCAGTTCATCTGCCATTCTCTACTTTCATGAGGTCCCCTTCTTTTGAAAGATCCAAGAGCTTTTCGATTTTGTGATGAAAGCAGTTTTACACAGGAAATTTCACTGCTTCCAAGAGATTAGGGATTAAAACAAATTTAATTTAAAGACTAGAAAAGCCCAAATACCTTAGGCCTAACACCAAGTGATAACTCAGTGGAAAACGAGATGATATTAAATGCTGAAAAGGATCCTTCATATCTACAGACAAAACCGCATTTCCACATAATTTGTTACTTCTGCTGGACAACTCCCACCTACTCTTATCCTTCTGTCTAACTTGCTACTTCATGAAGAGTCAGCTGCAATCTTTTGCTCTTTAAGCCTCATGTTGTTGCTAGATTCCTTTTTCCTTCATTATTTCATCTGCCAGTTGAGAGGACAATAGGGGACTCTT
This sequence comes from Falco punctatus, assembly GCF_963210335.1. Taxonomy (NCBI): domain Eukaryota; kingdom Metazoa; phylum Chordata; class Aves; order Falconiformes; family Falconidae; genus Falco; species Falco punctatus. Next base: position 23,968,451 of record NC_137592.1, on the reverse strand, counting down.
CCCAGAGCTGAGTGAGGCTGAGTGGCAGGTGATTCCAAGAGCACGTTTATTGGAAATCACAGATGAAATCCTGGCTCCATTAAACTCAGTGGCAAAATTATCTAGGTAACCATGGGGAAAACACAACTACAATGTCAACAGAATGGCCTCAAACAAGAATATTGGGTACTATTTGGAAAAAAAGTTACAAAAGATGATGCCATTTAGAGGAAGGAGATGGCTGTCTGGTCAGCTTGGGAAGTAGCTCCTAAAAGGACACCTTTCTGAAAATGGGGGGCGGGGGGGGAGGGGAGAATGATCTGGGACTTAAGGATCAGATTATGCCAGCCAGACTGATCTTGCTTGGAATGACAGATGAGATACACCAAAGCTCAATTCTTCTAGGACCTCCAGTAAAGGAAGTCCAAATGGTAGGACAGGTACATTTATTTCTTTATCTGTTGGGTTTGGGTACCTTTTTTCTGCCCCATAAGTGCTTTTCACCTTGTTTTAAAGAACACTGTCTGCATGTCTGCCTTTGCCCTTTGAAGGGCACCAGGTGATGTCTAATGAACATAAATCTGGCCTGCACATCACAAGGGCCTGTGGCACGGGACCACCCTGTCCGTGAGAAGACTGGTATGATGCCGTTGCAGGAATGCCTGTTTCACAGACTCGATCTCCAAACCATCCAGCAATGTCATGGAACCTCATCTAGAACTGACTGAGATGTCCCAGGCGGGAACTGCAGCAGGCAGGACTCTATCCCAGAACAGGTCCCCAAAAATGCCCCAAGCAAGATTCACTCACTGGGAGTTGGTATAAAACATGCAGTTAGAAAAAAAATCATTCTGCACAAAATTCTTTTGGCCAGGTAACATAGACAGTGTAATTATCTACTTTTAACAGTTTTCAGCTTTGCTTTGTAGCTCAACTTTAAACAGGCCTTTACAAGGAAATTTCCTGATGTGTCATGATTACAGTGGAACGAATGAGTATCAGAAAGTCTTATAGTCAGAAAAGCAACCTCCCCCCCACCTTGCATTATTCTACTTTCCAAAATGTAATTAAAGCTGATAGAATATTACATCTAAGGACCTGGCTAGATGCCTTGACAGTCAAGCGTTTTTCACACCAATTTTATTACCTTTTCTTTTGTAATGCACTCCCTGCAATCACAATTAAAGAAATACGAGTCTCTTAACCGGTCATTTCTGTCTTCTGTGGGATACAACAGGTCAATATAGCTGGTAAAAACCTATATGGTAAAAACATAGCCATCAGTGAAAAGCAGTGTAACTAGACGTATTTATCACTACTAGTTCTGGTATATGTGGTATGACAACTACACATATTCATGCACCTGCAGCCACATCACCTGCCTGTTCCCTCACATTCCAAGCCTCTTGGCAGCACCAGGAGTTGCCATTTGTGAATGCAACCTGACAAAGAAGTGTTTCCTTTCCTGCTCGTTACAGCATTTGCCTCAAATTGGCTTAAACCCAGGACAGCAAGATTCAGGTGTGGACAAGGAAACTATCACAGCATAAATCTGAGGCTCCTGTCAAGACTACAAAAAGAGATGCCTACTTTTCAGCAGTAAAATAACAGTTTCAGGTATTATAATAGGATAAATTACAGTGGCCTGGTTTTCTGGAGGCTAGGATCTCAAATTTTTCTTTTTGAAAACCTATGAAAAATTGCAGCAATAGCAGTCACTAGTAGCTTTAGAAACTTAGGACAAGACCTTCAGATCTCTGAAGAGAGGCCCAGTGCTCCAATTCTAGGAAAATGCCAGATTTACTTCAGCAGCCACACTCCAAAGCACAGAAAACCTGCTTTTGAACATTTTACAGGCTCTTCACATCCACTATTCTTAAGTTTTCCTCTACTTCAATAATCTTCAGGAAAGAACTCTTGCAACTCCCTTTAATGCTCTGTTTTTAAAATGAGACCTCCTCCAGGAAGCGTCATATGCACAGCACTGCTGATCATTTTGCAGACCAAGGAACAGCTTTAGTTCCATTTCCTCGTTTTTAGTTATTTTAAATGCTTTGCTCAGTCTTTATGCTTAAGGTTTCTTTCTTCTTTAAAGTAAAATGTATGTGTAATTACATACAGTACATCTTCTTCTTACTCTGTGTGATCTCACACTTTCCTTCACACTCCTGTCCTCCTTTCCCTGTTTTCAAAGCATGCAAAATGCAGGAACCACATTTACAGCAACAGCTTTTAAAATGTTCCAGTGCAATGGCCACGCGGATCCTGAAGATGGAGACACAGGCCGTGAGACTGCACAGAGCCCAAGCAGAACCATGAGCTCACATCTATAAAATTCTTAACTGCCAAAAAAGTGAACGCGCAAAAGCCAAGAAGTCCTGGAGAACTGATGCAGCTTCTAAGACACAACTCAATCAAAAGAAGATGCCAAGCATGATAAATACTCCCCATCTCTACTTCTCACAGTAAGCCCTACCAAAAATTGCTGAAAATGTCTGGGATTCCACAGTAAAAATCCAAAACCAGGATCAGTCCTTGTCCATTACCAAACTGCATTTGCAGTGACTGCCAACATCACAGACAAATCATCGTTAGTAAATGGCATAAAAAGAAAGAAGTTGCTGACCTAAGTCATTCAACCTTGGCTCCAACAACTAAACTCACTTTGTTCACAATGGTGAACAGCTATAATCCACAAAAATCCACCTCTCTCCCCTTCTTCAGAATGGAATCACTACTTCAGAAAGCAGCAGGAGTTAGCAAAATCAAATCTGAACTTATTTTGATCAGCATTAACCTTGCCTACTAAATTAACAAATGAGCCACTGAAACGATGCAAATTCCCTCCCCAGAGAGATTGTTCCAGATCTTCATCCCCTGAAGGTATTTGCACATCCTCCTCAACTCTGTTTAACATCTTTTTTCTTTTGTTTAAAGTAAAAAGCAGCTCTGCTGCTGAAGACTCCCTGCCAAGTTCATTAATTGATTGAGAAAGTTTCAAAGTAAACCCAGAGCCTTACTCAATTTCACAGAATTTTATCAATCACTGTCCAGCTTCACTCCACTTAAAAACACACTCTTATTCTTCTGTGACTTCCCAGCGAACACCGCTGAGGTGATACGACCAAGTCTCATGTTTTGTGGATGCTCTGCCCAAACAGAAGTCGGAGGACTTATCTGTACCCATTTACCTTGTTTATTCTGGCTTCAATTTCAATACGTTGCTATTACACTGGGAACTACTATAGCAGTAATAATTTGCTTTGATCTTGGAATTTCAAAGCACCAGCCAAACATCAGGCTCGTTTCACAGATGGGTAAACTGAGACAGAGGCTGGCAGATACACAGGACTGCTGCAGGTGCTCTTCCCTTGGTTTAGTACAAAATAGGATACCACCTCCAAGAATCACATCAGTCCTCCAGAGCAAACCCAACTTTTCCAAAGCAACATCTTACCTTCTCTGAGAAACAAGAGATCCTTCCTCCCTATTATTAAATTGTCATCTAACTGAAATGAATCCTGACAAGCAGAATGGATCCTACTTTCAGGATGCATGCATACAAAGTACATTCAAACACGGTGCATTTACCTCCTCTCCAGGCTCAATCTCTTTAACAGCTCTGACTTCAGCCAAAGTCCCCTTGTAAGTTACAATCACATTTGGGCAACAGCTATGGTTCATCAATGCAACGCTGTAAAAGTAGAAAAGTAAACCTTTTCCCACACCACCAGCAGCAGGCAAAAAGTTAAGCACCACTTCAGAAAACAAATTAACTCTGAAAGATTGATTCAGTCTCTCTCTGTTAGCTGTTTTTATTCTGAGGCTTAACATGAAGGTAACCTTGGGAAAATCTGTTGTACTGTTATTTATTCTAATGGATGGAGAATGGCTGTGGTAATGTATCATTACAATTTTTAAATCCTATTATTTCAGGACTAGGGAAGTTATTATTTTCCCATTCTTACAGTGCTATGGGACAGCTGACAGGGGCGTTCATGTAGCTTAACTATCAACAGCCTATTTAGGTATCTATGATAGACAGACTACCTTCCTCAGAGCAGAAGGAAAGAGAAACACATTTAGCCTAAAGTAAACAAGGAAATACAGGAAAACAAAAGTAATTTGCTTGCTGCATCACAACTTAAGATGGGCATTAAAATTTTAGCTGACTGTGCAAATGTAAACAGCCTCATTGTTTGAAGTGGGAGGGAAGAGATCTGTCTGTTATACAAGCACATGACTTACACAAAAATGTGAACTGGTAAAGAAAAGTACTCCCCCGTACTACCAAGCTTGGAGAAAGTGCAATTTGCTGCTTATTTGAGACAAACTGTATAATTTTAATTCTTTCTCTTCCAATCTAGCAAAACAGCAATTGTCTCTTCAGTCTTTTTACCTCACAGGAATAACTGTTAAGTAGGAAAGATATGGCTCTTGCGTGCTGTGCATTTCTGAACAAAGGATGGTGTTGGACATGTTTTCAGAACGCCCTGGTTTAATGCTCTCCCCACCATGACTCTGATCTTGGGCATTTCAAGGCCTTAATTTCCAATCTGTAGATCAGGGATATGGGCTTCAGACAAATCTACGTGACAAAGGAGAATCTGTGAAGCAAGGACCATATACTACTGTCTGTATGCATCACTTCAGAAAATCAGGTCCTGCTTTGATCGGGCATCTGTAAGTTTCAGATTACTTTGACATAGCTAAACTGCCAGTCATCTGTGCCTCACAAGGAAGTCAACCTAAGCAGACAGTGACAATACTTTCAAGTACAGGGTTTGCAAAGAACAGGGGCAGAAAATATTCTCCTTTGCTACAACATTAAGTGGGAAGGACAGACTTAAATGGAAGAGATGTTCCTCAGCCTTACAGAGAGATGTGCTCCTCTGTCCACAAACTGCAGTTAACACTTAACATCTGCAGGTTATTTGTAAAGCAAAGAAGCTTGTACGTATTTTTTCCACTGTCACATCAAGGAGGCTCAAAGAAGTTATGAAAGGGATTTACTGTTTGCCAAGGAACAAAGGTAGAAGGGATGCTGTTTGACAACACCAGGTAAAGGATTATACCCAGTCAAAACAGAAAGTTGTGAACAGAGCAAGTGACCTGCAATCCTTTTCATTTCACTATGATCATTACACGATGTCCCTGTCCAGAACCTGCCAGCCAGGGAAGTAATTGCTTCTTACCAACCTGCATATAGTTTGCAATCTAAACTTCAAAACAAATTACAAGTGCCGTTTTACCAAAATTACCAGGTTTTTAAGGAAGTGGCAAATCATTTGCCACATTTTATTAGCCAATTGTAAGTATTTTTTAAAAAAGAAAAATTGTTTAACTATATTTCTTTCAGTAGCGATCTACTTCCATACATGTGCAAAACCCCTTGTTTTTAAATAAGTTGATTCTGTTTTTAAAAATATTAAAATCAACCTACTCAGGAAATATGGCTGATCCCAAATGAGAGAGTTCTTCATCTTCAATTGTGAAGCCATTACAGTTAACCTAAACAGAAAGAGACTAGATGAGCTTCTGGCCAGCTAAGTATTCCACACTTACATGTCACATTCTCATACTTCAAAGTCAATTGCAGTAATTTACTTACAATTTTCTTTCCACCTCACCAGTACTCACCGGGGAGCTATATCACATCTCAAAAAGTGAGGACAAAGCCCATACCCAAATGAATGTGCAGGACACTAAAAAACTGACAGTCCAACACTTGCACCTGCTCAGGACACAACATCTAGTGGACTGCTCCTTGGGAGGCCCCCCAAGAGAATCAGGGCTTGAAAAGAGCACTCAAAAGTGTCAGACAAAGCAAGACCACTGCAAACATGAAACAAAGCCTGACATCGACAGGGCAAAGAGACTTCATTCGGCCACGACAAGCAAAGGGCTGAAACAGAACTACACACGGAAGGAGCAATGTGGGGATGAACAGCAGCAAACTCAGCCGGGCTGGGGCAGCACAGAGCTTTGATGGAGCATATGTTACGGAGACCGGCCACAATGGCATCTGTCATCAAAGACTGCACATACCAGCTACAGCTAAAGCACGTATAAAGAACAACAAAGGCAGCGAAAACGACTTGAACCTAATAAAGACATAGAATAGGAGGTGACAGAAAAGGACACAGTATGAGAGGAAGTGTATTCGTAATTTAAACAGACACAGGATCAGAAGAACTTGTTCACAAATCTTTCTTATAGAATAGATTCAAGCAGGTTTTAAAACCTCCATCTCATTCTCACTAAACTCAAGGGAATCTTACAAGAGTTTCAGCTTTGTTTCATGTGGTTTGTGTGACTTTAAGTGACCAAAATGCACCTCAATCAAGTACTTTATTCCACTTTCACTGCAAGTCACATATGTGCCAACAAACAGAATCCTCTCCACATTCACCAACATCTCCCTACAATCGTCAAAATGTTCATGGAAGCACCAGTAAAGCACTAAAACAACCATGACCATGTGGCCAAGTCCGGCTGAAGCTATGATGGGCACAGGAACAGTCAATTGAGTCCAAGGTAAGTATCTGTTCTGTAAGGGTAAGAGCTGATGACAACTGATGACAATGCTACCAACAATGATATGCCCCACAAGCTGGCATGCAGCTTGGATTGGATTTCAGAAATACACAAATACTTCCCAAAGCCACTCCGCAGGTATGAACTGTTCAGGATGAGTTTATGATTAAGGAAAGCGTCCTGCTTCTTGGATTCACTCACTAGTATTCTTTGCTTGATCTTTATCCTGCTATTTTTAGCAACATAGCATCCAAAGGCTCCCTGTCTCTCAAGATGAGCACGCTACTGCACTAGCCAATATATGAACATACCTGGACCTGAACCAAAACCAAAATGTAATTGCTGAATACAAAAACAATAGAAGGCAAAGATTATATCAACAGCAAGTAAGAACATAAGGCTACAAAGGCTGACATGAAGAACAGCTTGATGGTTCTGAATCACAGGGAAATATTTAAAAATATGTAGTGAGTTATCATCAACTCCCATCCACTAAGGCAGAGACAGCCCACTTATTGAATGCATCATACCAGAAATGACACAAGAGGAAGAATTAGAAGGGATGAGATACCACTGGTTTCACCAGATGAATGCACAACTAAAAAAGGCAATGTAGAGGGAGTAAAGAGACAACAGTAAAAAATAATAGTAATTAAAAAAAAAATAGAGCTCGAGGTTGTTTCCCAATGGTGGAAAAGAGAATGTGCAAAGGGAGGCACAAAATTATGCAAGGTCTTCAAGGAAAGGGTGAGTCGCTGGAACCTGAGACAAGAGAGAAACTGAAGAGATGACAAGGTGAGACTGAGGAGGAAGTGTGCCAGTCTTGACAGCAACGATCCACAGGGACAAGAGAGACTAGAATGATACCAACAGCTGGGGAAGACAGCAGTGAAAAGCAAGGATGGTTAGGACAAAAATCTTTGCTCAGCTCAAAAGGACCAATTACACCTTAGCTGTGTTGCGTAAGAGACATCAGATAAGGCCCACAAAAAGCAGGTATCCAAGTCCCAAATGGCTGTCCTGAGCCACAAGAAGAAAGACTGCCAAATGGAAGAGCAAAGTAGACAACACGAGGCCAGAGAAAGTGCTGAAGCAAAGCAAAGGAGTAGCAGCAGACCCATACTATTGGTTTTAGGTCAAGTTAGATAATAGTTAGGAAACATGTTTGTAGATCTCAAGTACAGCCATGCCTCCCCTTCTTCTAGAAAGATTTATGCTGGAGCTAAAACTTCAAAAGGTTGTGTCCTGTTAAACATTTCTAATGAGCATCCAGATGACCTTTGGAGATTCTAGTTCAAAAAATTGCAACATCCATGGTGGTAGATGGATGCCTGATGATCAGGATGAGCTTAAGATGACACCTAAGGGTGACCTTAGACATCTACAGAGAAGACCAGATGGAATGTCAGATGTGGAAGTCAGCGGTTCGCAGAAGTCAGTTAAAGTATCACGATCTGGTGGAGCTGGTCCAGGAGAGGACACAAAGCAAAAGCCACTATAGCCAAAATAACATAATCTTTGGGGATTCTGGCAATATTCTAACAAAAATATTCAGAAACACCACAACAAACTGGATGTACTGATGTCTTTAAAGTATCCCTCTGACAAAAACAAATTGTGAAGTCTTCATAAAAGAAAAAACTTTTCTTTTAAGGGAAATGTATTATTAGAAACAAGTGGATGATGAGCAGAGGCTAAAGAATCACTCCCCTACAGAATAACAGTACCTCTGTATTAAGGAAATAGTAACTGTGCCTCCTTGTTGGTAGATGCCCAGCTCTACCAACCAGAGTATTGCCATCTCAACTTTCATCACAGCAGTCAACATTTGCCCCCATCTCAAAAAAATCGGAACTTTTTACTCAGGCATTTAAGTTTAAAATTAGGTTATTTTGAAGTAGAGGAGGAAAAAGAAGAAAATGGATCTTTCAGTATTCCACTGGTGTGTTATTCCATTCACTACAATAAGTTCAATTTAGATGCGTATGAAAAGCAGGTGAGAAAAAAGAGGTGACACATTTCAGAAGTTATCTAACAAGACATCCTGCCTTTCCTTCATCTCACCAGATGACCAAACTACCTGACTGCATTTAAAAGCCACACACCAGATAAAAGTTTCAGACTGCTCTTTCTACTTCTCTGAATTTTACTCCCTGTGAAGGTCAAACACAGTGATGACCTGACCAGCAAGGATTTCCACAAGTTTGAAGCCTGAATGAAGGATTTTGCCTCTGCAGGGTCTCAGACCAGCGGCCTTCCATGTAAGTCCAACAATAGCTGCACTATGCTTGGCCCACAAGAAGCCTGACTTTGACAGGTTCTAATACAGGCTGTTTCCCCTTTTCTTCAACATTCAAGAAGCACCTCATAGAAAGTCTCTCCCCTCACTACTGAAACGGGGCACGTCCAGCCACTTCTGCTCAAGGAAGTCGTTCTTCTCCATCAAGCACACTCAGCTGTCCCTAAGATAAGCAAAGAGCTACCATTTCCATTGCCATTAATAGTTTTCCCCTTTCACAAAGGCTAACCTCCTACAGCACCATTCACCTAAGCAGGCTGTGTTCTAGCCAACTTACTTGTGCAAAGACAACTAGAAGGGCAGCATTGTCAGGGTACTCCAAGTGCTTTGAGTAAAAGTGATGAAGAGCAGCAATGTCGTTCTCAATCAGCTCTCTCTTTTCATTGTCTAGTTTGTCAAGGTCTGTGGACAAAGAATACATTTGATTTCAGTAACAGGAACGCTACCCTGTGAACTGCAGCTAGACTTAGGTTAGAACAGGCCCAGACTTAAACAGAAACCCCTCAAGGAACTTGGCAGTACTGCAAGAAGTGTCTGCTCTGTAAATGTAACACGGCTTCTGCCAAAGCCACACATGTGCTACAAGAACATGCAGGATTAAAAAAGCATTTTCTAACACCTTTACTTTAGCAGGTAACTGGAAAGAAATTTCCCTTTATTGGGAGGTTTACAGTCTTTAAAGTGTGTTTGTTAACCCTAGCAAACAGACCAGCAGGCTCTGGCCCTCTAGAAGCCTATCAACTGTGGGTAACTACCCCCAGCTTTCTAACACGACCTTGTGAGCTACCTCGTCCCATCTACTGTGGTATGAAGTCACACTCAACACCACGCTTCTTAAAATATGCTTTACATCGTGTAACTTCCCATACGGACCTAATCCTTATTAGTACCAACCAGCCCAAACTCCAGTGAAGGAAGGCTGCTGCTGCTTATCCCTGCTTTTAAAAGACATGGTCTTTCCCAGCACAGAAGCCCTAACTATTTGTGGCCACGTATCACAGGGACCTAACAAAGGTTGACAGCAACACTGAGGCTAGTCACCAGGGGTTCCCTTTGTAGCAAGAGGAGGATAACATGAAGGTGCCCAGGAGTGTGATCCATCTGACCTACTGCAGGCACCTGCTTCAGGAAGTAACAAACAGTCCCTGAGAATGCCCCTGTCTCCGTGGGCTGGAAGGTGACTATCAACAGAGTTGTGTTTAACCTGCAGATACCTGAGAATAACAGGAGACAGCAGGAACATCAGTGGAAATGTCCTGGCACACCTGCCAAGCGTATTCCCTTATGGGTTTGTTCAGAGATTTACCCTCGGGCCCATGACATGTTCTAGCTAAAGCTGTGGTCACTGAACCTTTTCCTGCCCGGTCCATGAGAGCAAGCCAGATGATTAATCATATACTCCAGGTCCCCTCTCCCTCCTCAAGAGCACAGCATTGGAAAGTTTTTTCCTAATCCTCTCTCCTACAGCAGCACTGTCACCAGCTCACTCCTGCTCCAAGAGAGCCAGCAACTCATCAGTTTCCCCCTCTCCCAACTCAAAATAATAGTGGAGAGAAAAACATGCAAGAAGAGAAAAGGCTGCACAACAGTGGAAGAAGGGGGAAATGATTTGTAAGAGCAGATGCAAATGACAGGAAAATCACAAAAAATGCTGAGAAAAATGGAATCGGACAATTTGATGAGAACTAGGACAAATCAGAAATAAGAAATTCTGAGCTTCCAACTGACAGGCAGGTGCCTTTTCCTCTCCCGTGCAAGGCCCTGCAAAGCGTAAGGCAACGGCTGAACATGGCAAAGGTGTGCTGCGGGATGAGGAGAGTCAATAAGGCAGAAGAAACAGGGGTTCTTACTGAAAAAAAACAGAAACAAAACAAGGGCTCCTAGAGGACAAGGGGGACACTGCAACAGAAAAAAAACATTTCAGCCTTTTAGCTCCCAAATTAATAAATTATTGAAAACAAGCTGCAATGCAGAAGTATATACAGAAATTACTTCAGCACTTACCCATCCTCAACCTCAATCCTACTAACCTACCTGTAAAAATTATCCTTGCCTTAGGCAAAGTCAAATGTTGGCATTTTCCCCTCTTATTTCCCCAGTTGCCCCAACAGCTGTGACAGGAGCTTTTGTTCAGGAAGCAAGACTGTAATCTCACTGTGCCTGGTTACCCTGCTACCTCAAGTCCTAGCAATGACTGCATTTATTCAGCATTTTATAAAGGGGGTTGGAAGCCATCAGACTGAGCAATGTGAATATACAAACTTATTGTCTTGTTGTATAATACCTCCAGCACCAAGAAAGAGAAATGACAGACAACCGAAAACTAAGCCAGCATGGTTACTAGTCCCCTAGTTGCTCAATTTCTAACTCTGCCTCACCAGACAAACAGTAGCTTGCCAGTTAAAAGCAACATATTGCCTCATCTCCTTGCTTGGATTATTTTGGAGCATTTAGGACATGGAATTTCAACACAATCATATATAACATGTCAGATTTGACTGGCAGTGACAGATACTGAAGCACAGTCCAGAGGGTTCTGCAATTAGCCCCTTAGTCACTGTCACCATCAAGCAACTGTGCTGCCTCTGATTTTATGCCTCCTGGTAACAAATACCAGCTACTTTAATTTTACAACATTACAATTCTCAAAAGACATTACAGTACCAGAAAAGCCATGAGATGGATGTATGCTACATAATGAATTCTGTCTAGGTTTTCACCCTCGTTTCACAGACCCCACAAGCGACAGAGAAAAAAACCAGAAAAGAAAGTAAGAGCACTGCATTTTCAAAAAAATGAGGAACCACAGTTCTCTTTGTTTACTCCCTTTCTCCAACAGGAGTAGGATGTTCTGAAAGGTTTTGATGAGGGGGGCTAGGGGGAAGAAAATCATGAATATAGATAACTGCCTCTGTTTACCTGCAAGCCTTTTTTACTTACGTGATTCAAATTCTTTTACAGCAAGCAGCTTCTCTGATTGTGTTCTTTCAGGGTGAATTTTCTAGCAATAAAGGGAAAAAATAAACAAGAAAATATTTTAATGTTTTACATTGGCAGTTTTCTCTACTCATTCATAAGCTGAGGACTCTTACCTGTAAGACAAACCCAAATCCATGCTGTATGAGATTTACAGAAGTTGAACAGCAATGAGTTAAATTGATGGCCCTTAGTAAAGCCACAGAAATACGCTCTCCAAACCAAATTAGGCAGCCAAAAACTAACTCCTATCAAATTTATATACATAAACTGAACAGTATTTTAAATATGTCATTTGCTTTGTTCTAGACACCCAGAAAGCTGCTAACAATAGCAAGCAGGCAGGAGACAGGCTTCGCTTTGAGGAAAGTGAATAAACTGACTGTTGACAGAGTTCAAAAGCAATGCTCCATTGTTGGCCTAAGGCCACTTCTTTGTAATCTTGGCCATTAAATATGGCTTTGCAGGTGGCCCAGCAGCTGAGGTTCAGGGACTATGGCTTGCATATTTAGCTTTTATATGACATGTAGCGTTCTCCCCCCTCCCTGTAAGCAATAAAAGCACAAATTTATTCCAATGACTTTTTGTCATTAAACATTTGATTTTGTTTGTGCATCACCACTAAACCATGCTTTAATTAAGCCACACACACATACATTCACACACACACATTTACACACACAGCAAGTACGCAGCTACCTTCCCAGCAGGCCACCAAAATCCTCACTACATACAGTATCCAGGTTGCCCTTGTCACATAAGCAGACCTCAATCACACAAATATGCTTCAAAGAGGATTTGTTTTTGCGGAGAGTTTAGATCTCTACAAAGATACACAGCATAATAACCTTGAAACTCACGAATCTCGTCCCCTCCCTGTCAGCAGTTGTGTTATCCTCAATACCCATATAGTTAGGGAACACTGAAACGGAGGTTGACATCGCAATCATATTTCCTTACAAATAATATTATTTTTCTCCAAAGACCAAGGGTCTGAGATTTCTCTCTCAATCTCGGTTTTTCACCAGTTACCTCCAGTAATCATAAACATTTATACCTGAATACCTCAGAATTGTTTTTGACTCACAAATGTAGTGGCAGTTATCTTCTACACAGTGCTACACAGACATAGCTGAAAAATAGTACAACAGGCAACTGCTTCATAAAGACATCAACGCCTGCAGACAGATAACACAAGAAGCATTCCTCAGAACTTAACCACACATACCAAGTCTCATTCTTCTTCCTCATCACCAACATGGCCTTGGTGCTAGCCCACACACATAGTCAAGAGCTCCAGCCTACCAGAATGGAGGCTGAAATACCTTGCACATTGTGAAACTATCAGTAAATTTTCCAGACTCTGTTCAACAGTACCTTGGCCATAAGTTATAGCTACACAGCTTAACACCTCAACAGCCTTTTGTCATCTTTCCCCAAAAGTCTCCAGCTGCACTATGGTGGCCCTGACACTGCTGCAGTGGTCTGATGGTCAGCCCATTCAGCTGCTCATGCTCTGTATTACACTCATCTGTACACAGGAAGCCAGTATATATGTGCTTTGCAGGGACAGTTACTGTCGGTCAATTTTCATTTTCCTGCCTTCCTTGGCACCCAGAGTAGGAACATACCTCCCAAGTCTAGCCTCCTGCTCACCTGTTTGGCAAGGATCCTCGCCGTCAGCCTCACGGTCTCAGAGGGATTCCAGTTCTGCCCAAAAGCGCACATGGCAGAACACTCTAGCTTGTGCATTGGCCAGTCTTCCTTCTGAAAATGCAGAAAAATATTAAAAAAAAAATAAGCCATGAAGATAAAGTGACAAAAAAGAGGATGCAGCAAGTCCTGCCAGATCCTAGAAGTCAAGTGAAATGTGTTTCCTTTAAAAAAAATAAGATGACGCTCACCAAATCTGAACAAAAGCTTGAGTCACATTTAAGGGGTACAGCTATCCTGCTTTTTTCAAATAAACTCACAAGGGATGAGTTAAGGTCAGAACATCTTCATTTATTCAACGGAAAAAAAGAATTAAATGACAAAGAAGCAAACAGACAACATGATTTATAAATCACCAGTTCTTATTGTTCAGATCAAGCACATGAGGACAGAGTAGGTCTGAGCTTGATGGCTTTATTGGGTTCATTTCCATTTAATACCTTGGCCCCGCATTATGAAACGACCCTGGTGTAATCAGGAGTAATGCTTCTGAAGTCAATGGATTCACAATCACTGTAAGAATCCGTGTATGTAAGGTCAAAACAAGACCTACTGAATAGAATTATCAGATTTTTTCCTTAAATGTTGTAGAGTAAGAACACAGCTAGGTGATGAAAACACACTAAAAAAGGCATTTTAGTTAAGAATTTATAGTATGTTCCTAGCTCAACATACAATAACACTTGGAATGACAGCACAAGCCACTGGCTTTTGGCACTCAACAAATTTCCTCCAAAGCAACAAATCTTTCAAAGATGAGCACAGAATCGCAGATTAACAGTCTGCAATGACAAGGGCTGTCCTCAGACTGCATCAAATTTCATTTTATTTATTTATTCAAACATGGAAATATTCTTATTTCTATATTCGAGCAATGCACAGTTATTTATATCTTAACCCAGATGCACATTTATAGCACTGTTAGAACAGACCTATAGTGTTCTGCCTGTATAGGGAGCATCAAGTTTTGTTCTCAGACCAAATTTAAACTAGTAGAAAACGGTAGCAGAGGAAAGAAATCACAATAAATCCCACAAAATTTTAATTGATTCAAGGCGAAAACTTGAAAAACTTCTTGCAGCCTCCAGGAAGTTCTTAATTCCCCTTACTGTGATTCACCCGGTATCACAGACAGTGTGTTAGGCCACTTGATAAAAAACAACAAAACCAAAATAAATAAAAAAAATCACATAGCCCATCAGAGCGATTGAGTGGCAGGAACAGAAGAAAACCAGTTTCCCTCAGTTGCCTAACCACTGATGGCAAGGGCCATTTGAGACAACCTAGGCTACCTAAAAACATCTATGTACAACCAGTAGATATGATACAGATCTACTGGGCGATGCATTCCTTGTGGGAGCTACAGCTGGAGGCCACATAGGACAACCCAAGGCAATTCAAACAGCCAGGTGAATCAGGACCCTTAGCGTCTCCTGTCTTGGCTGGTCCACTTATTTGCAGGTTTTGCAGATCAAAACAAAAGCTGAGATCACTAATTTCAGAGTTAGTACACCACAAATTCTTCCTCTGAAATGCCATTTTAATTTGCCTGGGCATGGACAGCTTTAGGAGTTTATTTTATTAGGAAAAGAAATGCGAACACCCACTCCAGTCTCAGGTAGGATTCGAAGCAGCGCAACGCTGCAAGAGTATGCAACCCCTCGCAATGTCAACTTCGTTGTCCTTGATATCTCACTACAGCGCTTCCAAAAAATCATACATACAGGGTGCTTGAAATAAGCTCCAGTGTAAATGTTCTAAGAGGACGTGGCAATACAGACCAGAAGAATTGAAATAGTACATTACACTGTAATCATGTCACATGAAATTATACTCTGAACTCTTCTATGGCTGTCACTACAAAATGCATCCCTCGTGAGACCTGTTTCCTACGTACACCCCAAGACCTTTCTCTGGAAAATTCCTAATAGCCTTTGCTTAGGAATCTACAAGCTGAAGGCTAAGAAGAGAGATAGAGAGAGACCTCTTCTTGCACACCCACCAACTTCAGCATCATTGCTGGGTGCGCAAGAAGTGAAGGCACAGAACCTGAAGTTTTGTAGGACCCACATCATACATACTGATTAAATAAACAGGAGAGAATACCCGATAAAACAAAAAA
Source organism: Falco punctatus (assembly GCF_963210335.1). Lineage (NCBI taxonomy): Eukaryota > Metazoa > Chordata > Aves > Falconiformes > Falconidae > Falco > Falco punctatus. Next base: position 23,952,825 of record NC_137592.1, on the reverse strand, counting down.
TCAAAATGCAAAATCACATGCCTGTCTCAAAGCAGCGTTTTTAAAAATCCGTTTATTCCCTTTATTCTTTACACATTGTTAATTAAAATCTTTCCCCAGGCAGAATCATACTGAGTTATATGAACTGCTAGGGAGGTTAAAGGGACAAGATACGGCTGAATTGTGTGAAATGAGATAAAAGCCTGAAACACCACAAGAAGAGAGAGTACTGATGACTGAGTAATACCTGGGATGGAAACACTGTGACAGCAGCTTTCCCTGCAATCACAGCAGGACCGTATTTTGCATTCTTTTCCACATATTCCTCTAAGTATTTTGAATTATAACAGGTAGCATTCTTCTGCTTGAATCCCTAATGCTACATTAATGATATTTTCTTCCTATTTTCATTACATCCACAGTATTTTCCTCTTCTTTAGGAGTGAGTGACAACATTTTTGGAAGGGAAGTTCTTTAAAGCTTATGCTTTTCACATCAAAGCATGGAAACAGTCTTCTCCACCAATTTCTCCAAAACAATTCCACCATCCAGGACTACTGGATTAATTCCCAGAACACTGTCATATAGCTCAGCATAAAAAAACCCAGCAAACCACCACCAAAAAATAAAATGTAATACTCAAAAAAAGTAAGACTCAAGTCCAAACAAATGCCCTTGCACCTCCTTCCTCACATGGACTTTTTCAATAAGATGTAAAATTTCTCTTGTATTTCAATTGATAAAAAAACCCCACACACAAATACCAGACAGAAATGCTGGGCAAACCAGTGTAGGGGTTAAGTCCATTTCTTCAAAAGCTTAAGGCCCAATTATGCTCAAATGGCATCCAATTCTGTAATCAAATTTCAGTGAGGCAACTTTTGATGTCTAGTATTATTTGGAAAAGTTCTCTCACATAGTCCTTCATCAAGCAGCAAAGGTAAGAGTCTCCCACATCTTCACAGCCATCCTTCCCAACCATCATTTACCAAATGCTGGGCCACAGACAGTATTTGACTTCCATGGGTTAATGTTCAAAAGGTTCACAGGAGGCATTTATCAAAAAAAATTACATGGAGAAAGTTTTTGGATAGGAGGACAGACACTTCCCCATTGGAATCTTAAGCAGGATCTTGCAGTGTCAGATTCCTCTTGTGCAGGATCATTACAGCAAGAATTTCATATCTTTTCTGCAGCTCACCAAAGAGGAGTGAGCAATTTCTACAAGATCCCATTTCAAACACATCTGCTTGATGCTAATTGCAGGACTATAACTCCATTTTGAGGCCTAATAAAAGTATGTTTCCCTCACTCCAGAAATACAAACTACAGCACTCTTCAACATGACAAGTTAAGACAAACCCGTAAACATTTTGTTCAAAATGTATTTCAGATATGGAAAGTCATGACAAAAACATCTCTTTCTGCACTTTGGCTAGCTGATCTCCACTCTGTCTGGGATAAATAATAGCTACATGTATTAACAGAAAGAGGAGCTCCAGTAGCTGGTTCAAGTTCACCAGTTCCACAATTGCAACCACATAACCCTCTTAAAACATTTATCTTCAGAGCGTTTCAACAGCTAATTTCTGAGGAGAAAAAATGAGCACAGGTCTCCTGCTGTTTGACTAAAATTATTATAATTTAAGAAGTCAAGACCCGAACAGCTGCAGATGGGGTCTGAAAGCCACTGCTGTAACAACAGGCCTGTGCTTCGAGGAGTGCAGAGTGGTATGAATCAGCTGGAAATCACAAATCCTTTTAAAAGGAGAACTGGATTAGGGGCTGGGAAAAGAAAGACACAGCAAACCCAGGCTAGATCCTACCAACCCACAAAACATTCAAGGACAGACAGTGAAGACAACTTCCACTCTCAGGTGCCCCACATCCAAGACTGAACCTATGACTATGCAAACATCCAGCTTAATAAAGGTCAAACTTAAGGTTACTTATCTTAAAAAAAGAACAAACCAAAACAACAGACCAAAACAGGCAAAGGATACGTTAGCACTAAGGGAATTTGTGCCAGGGCCAGCATGCACACGTATGTGTGCGTATAAGGAGTGCCCTAAACAAATCAGCCACTGTATCACTGCAAGCCTTTGTCTTCGCCTGGGCTCAGTCCATCGCACTACAGTGTGACACCACCTTTCCCAACAACCAGGGCAAAGGAATTCTACTGCAAAGAAGGACTTGGTCACTGCATCCAACACCTGGCCATATGGCAGGAGACGCACTCTTTTACCACTTGAGGAACTTCAGCAAGTCGATGTATTTTTGTGTACCTATAGCCCATTTGCAAAACCAGAAATGTCCCAAAGGCTGCTGTGAGGCTTCATTCATAAAATGTTTGGAAAGTATTTTAAGATCCTCAAAACAAGGATACTATGTGGATCAACAGAGCAGGAAATACATGCAGTATCACTAACTTTACTTTCAACAACCATGTTGTTTTGAAAGAGGAAAAAAAAAAAACTAATTCAACTGAAAAAGAGAGAGGAAGGTATCTGCAGTCATAAAATCTGTAATTCTGAGAAATATATCAAAAAAAATTGCTTCCTACTGCACACTTTGGCACCTTTCTCTTGTCTCCTGATCCATCTCTCCACACCACTAGAAAGAACTGTGGTATAGCAGATCTTTAAGTAAGGAAAGAGTAAGCTCAAAAACTTTGGGTTTCTATCCCCATACAGTATTCTTCATGTGATAAACAGCTGCCAAACTGAATTATATTGAGTAAGAAGGTACTAAGCAACACATGAAATAATACCATGATTGTTGGGTACATGTAATTTTTAGCTGAACTGACCAAAGAAAATATGGATTTACAGAGAAAATTTAACTTAAAAACCCAAAAATTGAATGGACAATGCCATCACAGTTCTCAAGCACAGCCCTCCCCTTTAATCAGTGTTGCATGAAGTAGTCCCATCCATGGAGGCAAAAGGGACACATTTATTGCACACTCCAGTGTTACAAGTTGAGTATCAAGGCACAGATGTCCTTTTTGGCTTTGACAAAGAATTGCTGAACTGCTGAAAAGTGCCTTTGAACAAGACAGGGATGAAGATGCAGTGCAGATTGTCTGTGCAGCACGTACAGTCAGTGGAGACCGGTTTCTAGAGAATATTATGCTTGAAGGTAACTTTGAAAGAATGTCAAAGAATTCAATCTCAGCAACATTCCTTGGTTTCATCAGACTGACTCAGAAGGGCCTAAAACATGGAAGATGGTTACATCAACTAGGAAGTCAAAAGCCATATGCATATCACCAGTAAGTGTGAAGTGCTGGTACCTGTGCTTGTCATACGGCTGTCTAGGCATCACATCTAAAAAAGGTCCTTACATCTAAAGCATCCTATTACACACCAACAGGTAGAAAATATTTTAACTCCATTAACTTATCAGAAAGGCAGGGTTTTGCTGAGCATCATCTCCTGCAGTGTTAAGGACACTCAGTTTGAGCAGTTCAGTTTCTTATTCTTGAAATATGCTCTGCTACAGAAAGAGTACTCTGATCATCCAAAAACAACAAAAAAGATCAAATTAAGAAATCATGTACAAGACTTCACCCAAGAAAGAAAAAAACTCCTTGTTCTTAAATAGAAAAGTATAAACTTTGTCAAGGCTAGAAACAGGACACTAAGGGAGGGACTGAAGAAGGAACCTGAAGGTAAAAACAAAGGACCATGGATCAGCAGAAATAAGTTCTGCTACTTCCACCATGATAACCTACTTGCTATTTTTCCTGGCACAAATCACTGAGCTTTCCCCTACTTCAGTAAATCTTGCTTACCTGCTTCATAAACCACTGTGAATTTTATATAGTAAGAGAAGAAACTCATAACCTCACATAAAAAGTGCTAAACAGCCAGTAAATTGCTTTGTTCAATTATTTCCTTCCCTTATCTAGTTAAAAGCTTCCTAAGAAACAATGTCATATGGAAACATGTCTTAACAAATAAGCATTCTCATGAACAAATCATGGGGTTTCCCTACACTGTCTTTAAAACTTACCCAGATTTCTCTCAAGAGCCTTATGGAAGCTCATACAGTAAGTGTTCTCTTTCCTCCCAGCAACTGTTGGCTGTCAGTCTTTCAATATTCTGTGAACTATTACAAAATCTGTAAAAAAATTATTTCTTTTAAGCATTTTGAGTCCTCTGGGTGCTTCAAAACCAAAAAGACCATTTGATTCACCAACAATTCACTAAGACACTGTGACAAAGCAGGAATCTGGGGAGGCAACAGAAGGAGAACTAAGGGAGGCCAGGCTCGCTTTGCAACTAGCGCAATGGGAGAGGAAGTTACGTCCTTGAAATAAAAGCAGTAGTCATCTCTGAAGTGCTTGGGAACTGAACGGCACAAACCGCAACATCTACATCCAGATAAGGACAATGGAGAACGCTTTGCATGCAACCCACACACTCAACTGCATGCTACCACATAATAAGAGAAGGTTTGGGTTATTTATAGCTAATACATAGTTGCATGCCAGACATTTGGTGACTCGAATCTTTCATAAGCACTGTTCCATACTCTGTGCCCAGCAGATCTTACATAGTTTACATTATTTAGCTGGCAATCCAGTTGAGTTTTTCACAGGTGAACTGGGTAATTCTTCCATATCAAGTTGACAGTCCACAAAGGCTAGATACCAGTTCTGGCAAAAATCACTTTTTTGAAAGGTGCTTATTCTAGTTTGAAGTAAAAATGGAATTAAAATTGCATGCAAGTATTTTGGATGTCTTCATAATGCTCTGCTTTACCGTACACTTATATTCTATTTTCAGGGGCTTTCAAAAACCAAAGTATACAAAAAGAATAAAAGCTGCCAAAATGAGTCAGTTAGGGAGAAGGCATGACAGGTTTCAAACGGTTATGACTATTGTCAGCTATGGCCACCCAAAATATTTGCAAAGATTCTAAAAATAACCCAATAAAAGCTCCTTAAAATAGCTATTTAGTGATTTGATTTTTCCATTAGACACAGACTCTTACCAGTTTAGTGAGGTAACGTTAAATTATCTGGTTTGTGCTTAAAGAAAGAAGTAATACAGACATAATTAGTGGGCTGACAGGGAGCTCTAATCAAAGTCTCAGTGGTACCAAGCCCCAGAGCTACTGATCTTGAAAGACTCATGCAGACCATGTCCAAATCCTGTAACTGTCCAATGCACAACTCCATGGTCAGCACCTGTGGGATGTTGAAACTGACCGGACTACTACTAACCATGGCTACAATTAGACTATCTGAGCCACACAAATAAAAAAATGGGAGTTCAATAACCCCCCGCCCTCCTTCCCCCACATCCTCACAAATTGCATTACCATACCTGACATTCCACATTGCAGTAAAAGGCCTGTTTACATCTTCCACACTTGGACAATCCTTCTTTCCTTAAAAAGAAAACAGAAGTTACTCTATTCTATAAATCTGAATGAAATACAAATGTATCCTGTATCACTTTTTATACAATATTTTGCATTTCACAATGAAAACTGTATTTTCTTCAGAACACTACAACTACAGCTTGAACCCCCTCTTCCAAAAGCAGATGCTATTTTCATTTAAGAGTTTCAGAAGCAAGTTTCTCCTAACAACTATGACTATGCAAAAGCACTCTGCTGTCCTGATAAACTGCTGCATTTGGAAATGTTACTACTTTGCTGTTTGACAGACAGCATCAGTTTTTGCCACTTTGTGATGCATACTGGTAGCTAACTTTTCCTTGTTTTCCAAACTTCCCAATTGCTCTGTATACTTGCTCACTGTTATTAACCCCTTGCTTCTACTCTGCCAGTCCCATTGCTTCTCAAGCTGGTTATAGAAAGCATGACCATTGTTTCACGAGTAACTGCCTCCTAACACCAAGAAAACATGTTGAATTATTAAATACAGTATTTGATCTCCTGTCACCACATAGCCTCTTCCTGTCTTGCTAACGTCTGCGCTGGTATCTGTGTATTCTAAGGTGACCTAAGGCTGGTGCTTTGCTTTTTTTATTTTTGTATATATCCCAGCACAGGGAACTGCCAAAAGGAAGGTCCTTTTCTGCTTCAAGGTGCATGCGTTGTAGCATATCCCATCAAAAATAGAGCATGTGTTACCCAACACGTGACATTTTAGCATGACAGCAACATGGATCTCTCAGCAGTACTGAATACTTTACAATGTCCACACACCCTTCCCAGTATAAGTGGCAAAAAAATTTGTCTTAAACTGAGGTAAATTGGAGTAAAACAAGGGTGAGTGTCCTCACACAATACGACAGTGTACAACATTTCAGAGGTCACTGGCATTCAGAGTCCATAAAGTGTAGCAAGTCTTGACTTCCTCTGATTATTCTTGCAGGGTAGAAGGCGCAACCTGAGTGAGTCAGGCCAACACCATGGCTGCGCCTGCTGACAGCATGTACCCCAACCAAAGCTGTGTATTTAAAGCAACCAATACTATCAGATGCAAATACAAGGTTTCCAGTTCCGTTCTGTCCATTTTACTACAACAGTTTTATGACCACTTAGCGAAGTTTCTCTTCCCAAAGTAGTGCCGAGCCCACAACCTTCCTCCTTTAAGGCACAGTTAAGTAGGCACAGTTCAGAATGTAGTATGTGTTAGTTCAGCGTTAATGCAACTGGGCACAGACACAAAACACACTTCTGAGCTACTGGCAGGTCAAGTTACATCACTGAGATAGCTTTCCACTTAGAGGAACCTCATCACCCTGGTGTGAAATAGGTTTCAGATTACGCAACTGTAACTGCCATGGTACTGCATTCAGTATATTCCTTGACCACTGTGCTCCTCCAGAGCTCCACGAAGGCAGCTAGTACCGAGAACAAGCAGCATTTAAACAGGATGCTCCTGGAGATAATCTCTAGAAGCTATCCCATGAGATAACTGTTACCCCTACAACATTATTTCCTATCAGTGGGGCATGGAAAGTATTCCTTGGTCCTACAAAGAGAAATCTTCCGGACATGATAAACAAAACCAGCCAGTTTCTTTGGCACAGGGAAATTTGTGGTTAGGCACAAGAGGAAAAAAACTGACCACAAAACTTAGGGGCTAAGAAAAGCCACTGGTGTGAAGAAGGGACGAAAATCACCTTGGTTCTACAGTTCTTCAGATTGATGGGACTCACTTCACTGACTTCACCAGGAAGTATATTAAGTGCTCATATGCAAAGAGAGGAGGGAATAACATGAGCCATGTAAGTAGATAATGTAATAAGGAAAGAAAAAGGAGAAGGTCAAGAGAAAACAGATGAAAATGAAAAGCACAAGTGAGTTAAGATGACAGACAAGAGATTAAAAGACCTACTAGAGTGTAATAATCATGTTCTTCAGCCTGCCTCTCAGTCTACATATGCAGGCAGTGCTTAGGTATTGATAAAAACAGATATAAAACAGTTGTTTTCCTTTACTGAGGCAAACACATTTCCTCTGAGTTACAACCAGGTAAGCACTGAGCTGCTTCAGTAAGCTGCCAGAAGTTAGGAAAGTACTACTCCTTTTAAAAACGTGGTGTGGTGTGACATGTCCACAACTAATTTTCAACAACCCTGAACTGCCTTTTTTTTTTTTTTTTTTTTTTTTTCCTGCAGCAGCTGACATCGAGAGGTTCACCACAACCACTGAATACCTGCAGCTGGTCAAACCTCCGTCCCCTCAGGCGAGGGGGGCAGCTACTGAGCCCCCAGAGAACTGGAGCCCCCGTGGGGCGGCGGGGGCCTGCCCGCAGCGTGGCACTGCGGCCGTGGGAGGGTCACAACCCTGCTTCGCCCCAGCAAGAGCCATGTGCCAGCAGACCAAGGTTTCAACAGAGAAACGGAGATCTACAGATAGTTTCTCTGTATTTCATTACAGAGGGAGAGGTTTATTCTATTCATATCTATTCCATTCACACATAGAAATGCAAAGCGTGAGTCAGGCAACTGCAGACCCTTTCTCCCTTGTCAAAACTTCGTTAAAAATCGGTGAATATTACGTTACTACTAAACTAGACGAACTAAGGCTTCCCGTGCGAGCAAGGTTACACGCACGCCTACGTGGCGGCCACAGCACGTAAAGAGCAAATCCCACACACACACCCGCCCTTCTCTCCTGAACTGTTGAGCAAGGAAAACCAGTTCTGAGGTAAAAGTTTCCCCACGGCGCTACCGCCAGAGAAACGCGAGCGGAGGAGGAGGGAAGCTGTGCGAAGAACGGCCCCGCCGCCCCGGCAACCCCCCGGCGGGGCACCGCTGCCGGCACCGGCCCCGCGGAGGGCCCGCCCGCCGCTGACTGACACGGCCGCGGCCGCGGGCCGCGGGTGGGCCGAGCCGCCACCGCCTCGGGGCGGGCCGCTGCCGGCCGGCCGGCGAGAAGCCACCCTGGGGCCGGCCCCGCCGCAGCCCACCGAGCCGCCGCCCCCCGGGCCCGCCCCGGGCCTCCCCCGGCCCTACCTGGCGAAGCAGCCGTCGCAGTGGCCGCCGCGCTCGCTGACGGTCAGCACGGCGGTGTAGGCCGGGCAGCTGAAGAGCAGCTCCCCCACGGCGAAGCGCCGCCGCACCCGCAGCCCCCGGCCCTTGCCGGCGCTGACGAACCTCTCCAGGTCGCCCGGCTGCGGCGCCGCCTCCGAGAGCATCCCGCCGCGGGGAAGGGAAGGGGCGCCGGGGCAGGCCGCGCCGCGTTCCCCGCTCAGCCGGCGCACGCCAGCGGGGCCCGCCGGGTCCTAGCGCGCTGCGGGGCGTCGGAGGGCCGCTGCCGGCCGCCTGCCCCTGCTCCTGCCCCTGCCCGCCGTGCGGCGCGGGGAGCGCCTCCTCCGGGCGGCGGGGGAGCTGCCGGCGGTGGGCGGTGAGGGCGGCCGGCGGCTGCGCACCCGGGAGGTCGCCTGCCCGCTGCGGGCGCTGCCTGGGGGAGGCCGCGGCAGCTTCGGCCCGCTGGGTGCCGGGGTCCTGCCCGGCGGGCGCGCCGGGAGAGCCGCGGCCCCTCGGCCCATCCGCCGTGGGTGGCGTCAGGGAGGGGGCTGCCCGCGCGTAACCTCCGCTCACAGGCGCGGTGGAACACCCCCCCGGGGGACCCGGCGGCGACCCTGCTCTGGAGAAGCGAGTGCGGGGGGAAGGGGCTCCCACCGGCCTCACAGCCCCTCTGCGGAGTAACGGCGAGGCCTCCCGAGGCAAAGCCCTTCTGCCGCCAGCAGTCCCGCTGTTCCGGCCGCGGGGCGCCTCGGGTGTCCCGGCCTGCTCGGGGACCAGGGCTGCAGCTCCCGATGCCCGGTGCCACGCAGGTTCCCCACGGCCCGGCCTGGTTGACACCGCCTGCCGTAGGGCTGCGATGGCAGAGGGGGCCCTGTGTGACCTGTTCTTCCAGTGGTGCAAGGAAGGAGGTGGCGAGGTGGGCAGGAGGCCACAAAACGTGAGGGGAAGGGGCTTCTGGAGGTGGCCAAGCCACCCCTGCTGCCAGTGGGCCACCCCGAGAGTCGGGCCAGGGCCCTGGCCAGCCCCGCGCTGTCTGGCACGGCTTGTGGGTGCCAGGTTTGGGCTACGGCCCAGAGGCTGGAAAGCTGACTGTCCTCTCCTAGCATTTTAGGATAATACCCTTTAGCCTGAGCCAAAAAAAATCCCATGGAATTAATGATACATTGTCATAAGGGATGAGCTACTTTTTATAATAAATCAGCAAAGAAACAAACAGCAAGAAGTCTGAATATGACAGCGACAGCTGTTTTGTAAATACAACAAAGCCTCCGACAGCAAGAAAACACTGAATTTATGCAAAGCAACAATTCCCATCTTAGAATCATTAAGAATAAATCTATTACTGAAATCTAGATGCAACCCAAAGGAAAACAATCAAGCTGTATGTATTAAGAAAAGGGCCACAGCTTTGTGCCCAAGTATTTTGCGTATAATTATCAGTTGTACAACATCCTGATACAGCACTAAGGGAACATTCCTTTCAGAATGAGTGAAGCACTGAAGTGAATGAAAGTATTTTTGGTGCTTGAACTTGTAGTTCACAAGCAGTGTAGATTGATGTCAGCATCTAAGGTTGCAATCTCTGCTGTTAGTATCTGTGTATTTCATTTTGCATTAAATTAATTGTACCATAGATGATTGGTGAGCTCCTTTTTGACTAAACACATTGGTTGAGACTTGAGGCTCAAAATTTCCACAAGGAAGTAAATCAGTAAAGTGGAAAGAAAAGAAGTACTTTGAATAAGCAAACTTGACATAAGAAGTTAGCCTGCAAAAGTGCTTTGAGAATTTTGCTAAATAAAACCAAAAATTGATCCAGTAGGATCGAGATGGACTAGATTTTAATCTTATTAGCAGTGCAGTATCTGACAGAGCTATTCATTTCGCTAAAGCTACTCTTGTCACTAAGCCGAGAATCTTGTCCTAAATTAAAACAGCAGCAGTAGTCTGTAGCTATGATCAAACTATTGGAGCCACTGCAAAAATCATGTATTATTCAGGACTGGCATTATTTGAATTAGTTAAAATGTCACTTTTTTACAAGGAAAGAGTGAGCCATGAAAATAGGTTCAGTCACTGAAAAATATGCTATCACCCTCTACCACTGAGCTAAATGTTAATCATGACCCACTGTAGATACATGGACAGCAGGGATGGAATTAGTGTATCCAGTTAGAATAATGAAAGCAGTATCTAATTGACTAACCAAGTACTGCATCTTGTGCGCGATGACTGCCATTTGCTCTGTATCCCAGCTCAGTGTAGATCATGGATGTCTAGCTCAAAGGTCTGGACTCTTAATTACAGGCATTTCTACAACTAAGTATAGTTAAAAATAGTAATCAATAATGTATTCACTTCATGCATGAATTAGCATTAACTGGGAAACTGCCCTTATGTTCAATCCCGTTTGATTAATTGATGGGTCAATTATAGACAGACAAATAGAGTCACAGGTTGGAAAACCATCTACTCTGACTTCTTATACTGCACAAGCTGTTGAATTCCCTGAACTAATTCCTGCTCAAAGTAGAGCAAAACTTCTAAGAAACAGAAGTGGTTTATACCAAAAAAACTGCTAAACACATATGCTTTATTTCTACCCTTAATATGCCCAGTTGTCTTTTCAGCTACTGCATCTTGTCATAACATTACAAACTATTTTGAAAAGTTTGAAGCTTTTTTCCTCTCTGCATTAGTACTCGAAGACATTGCTAAATGGAACGATTCAGCATTTGCTTCTGAAATGTGAAAATTATGTACTTCAGTAGTGAAAATCTGGTCACACTGAGGTCAACAACAAATTCCTACAATCCTTAATGAAGTCAGGATTTCATTTCTGTTTCAAATAACATTGTGTCCAAATAAAAGAGGTCTAACAACTCACACACATTATTAGATCACTTCTAAATGATACTTTGTACTGGGTCATAAGCTTCTCTAAGATCGTGTAGGTTCACTGATGAGAAACTTGTGAGGAGGTTTCTTTTGAGGGGAACCAGCTGGGATGATGGCAAACGTTATCACACTCCTGTTCCACATTATCACCCTTGTTGAACAGCTGACAATTTGATTATGCCTCAGGTAATGAGGAAAAATTTGAATTGCAGTAGCTCTCTTTTTTAATAAACAGTCGTTTTGTTTTAAAAACAAAAATAATAATTTACCAAATAGGCTTTATTCCACCCTGAAAAACGTTGCTTTCCAAGAGATAATGCATGAATTTATTCACAAGAGTGAAATTCAGCACCAGCCTGCAGCCCTGTTCAAACCCTCCAGGAGAAATTCAACCAGCTGCCTGCATAGCTTTTAGCTTACTTTGGAAGTTTTCAAGGAATTAAACTGGTTTGATAAGTTATTAATGAAAACAGTTTTGTAACTACTTTGTTAGTGTATTTATCCTGTCCCCCTTTTTCTGTATTTATACAAATGTTTAAATAAAACATACCCTTTCAGATCTCCCTATTTTATCTGTGTTTTCATACCATGTTCATCAGGTAATCTACATGGGGTTTTATGACTCAGTTTGAATGCCTAAATAAATATTGTTTATTGCAAAACGCAGCCTTGTTAATCAATTTATGAAGATTCTCAAGGCTTTAGCCATATAAATATGCATGCAACTGCTGAATAAATAGCCAACACCAGGGAGTTTCAAGCAACCAGAAAAAGACTGGAGTGCTCTCACTCCCCACTGCTCACAAGATGAGTGGAGGAGTCTGTACCCCACAGGATGTGTTGAGGACCTGGCAGCGCTGGGTGATAAAATGATCCTTTGCTAAATTATACCTTACATCTGCTGAGACTTGTACTTCTCATCTCCTCCGTCTTTTTTTAACTTCCGTTACGTCTGTTTTAAATATGAAAGATGATGGCTCATGAAAGGATGTGAAGTAGGGTATAGGTTTAAGAAAGTCACAGAACAAAGTATCGTGTCTGCGCTTTGAATTTCTTAAAATTAAGGAGTCTTTAGAAGCAGAGCTGTTCACCTTCACTCACAACCTTGGAGCCGCTCTGTGGAAAACCATGTGTGTTTTAACAGGGAAAGATCCATCCGTGTTAGTCACTTTTAGTTAGGCTTAATCACTTAATCTTCCAGAAATGGTACCGCCGAACCACAGACTGTACTCTCCAGGAACGGCTGCATGCCCTGTGCCCAAAGCTGTCTTTTTGTGTTACGTGTCACTGCAGACTTTAGCCAGAAAGGTTCTGAACTTGGAAAGGGAACAGGGAGTCACTCGCTAAGACACAGGGCCCCAAGCAAACTGGAGGGTGAGCTAGGAATAAACAATAAAATCAGCTACAGGGTAGGTGCAAGGAACGAGCAGAGGCCAGCAGCCTATGGGGAGGGAAAGGACAAAAGAAACTGTATATAACCTTTTCTGTATTTAATGCATTATTTCCAGGGAGATCTGATTTACTAACCTTGTGGGTCTTTTTTTTTTTTTCTTCCCAAAACTACTGGCACCATCAGCAGCTTTCAGCTGGTCAGTGCAGGTACTGACAACAGGGTAGCTGGGGCAGCTGGAAGCTCATCCCGTGCTGCCGTCCAAGTAACAAAAGACTCATCGTAAACTGGTTTAATAGGCTTTATTAAGTGGGCAGATTTCACAGCTCACCCTAAACTCTGTCCTGCTGTAGCTAGGCAGCTGCTTCTGGTATTTGGCAATTTATGGGTAGTCTGGGTTCAGAGATTTGCACCTTTTCAGCAGGTGAGTGCAAGTCTATATTATTCTTTGTGAAGCAGAGATTAAATGTGAAGGTAAAAACCCAGCAGGATCTGGGAAATGCTGCCTTTCAAAGAGGAAAAGTGCAGTTAATCACTTTTAAGAAATAACCTGCAAGGTGGGAGTTCAGGGGTGGCAATCAGTTCAGAATTCAGTAGGGGCTGCAAGCACGGCGTGTCACCAGTGCATCTCTCAGGCTGGTGTGCTCCCAGCTCCCAGCCCTGGAGGGGCCTAGGCTTGACATTCAAAATCTGTCCTCATGTTATCTTCCACATCTATGCCACGGATTGTTGACATGTTGACAGTATTGACATCGCCCAGTACTGATGATACACAGACAAAAATGCTCTAGAGATGCCCTGGCTCTGTTGATAGCCAGGCTGTTCCCAACCAAAGATGACTGGTGGAAATGGAGGAGCTGGGCAACCCCATAGAGATGTCTGTCTCTTCTCTTTAGAGACATTTGTGATAGTGAAAGGCCCAGAGATTGAGAAAGAGGCTCCTCATTTTTTTCATAAAAGGAACAAACTCTTCACTGCCCTCACCCACCAGACACCACCTACAACTTTATAAATATTAACATCCCTACTGCAGGTCTTTACAGGGGAGAGTGCAGACCTAGAAGAAGTGAAGACTCAAGTTTCTGCCTAATATATGGAAGTGATTTGCCTGGGTTAAATATATTTTAATCCACTTATCTGGAGTTTACAAGCATTTTTAGTACGTCATTACAGAAAGCCTGTACACAAATTTCCAAAGACAAAAAGTGACAGCAGCACAAATGTGGTTTCAGGAACATATCATGATGACAGAACTGGATGACTGTGGGGAACAGGCAAGGGCAGCTGTTAGGTGTGAATGTGACACTCAACGCTCAGATGCTTGCAGTTCACAATTTGCTTTTATCGGAATCAGCAACCTCACAACTGCCATTCTGTGTTAACTGCAGCCTGCCCCTGGCAGACCTGCATTAACCTTTGCTTATGGAGCCACGGCAGGACTCAAGCAAATAAAAAAATATAGTATGTCAGATTCTCCGCTGGTGTAAATCAGCATCTCCCCACTGACTTTGAAGGAATGGCACCTGCTCACTCAAGCTGAGGATCTTACCCAGTGCTACTATAGCATCATTAAGTTGTCACATTCTTCCCCTGCCTCTCCTTTTGTCATCTAGCTGCAACTTTTCAGCGTTGAAGACTAGAGAAGGGTCTTTGATCCTCTGGTAACTCCTTGAGGCTCCCTAAGATAATTGGCCAGGACATTTCCTGAGTTATCCAGGGTCATTTTATCTGCCCTTTTACTTGGAGAGGGATTACAGGCAAGAGAAAAGTCTTGGAGCCTTCACAGATGCAGACGACCTACGAGTGCTGCCGTGTGTAGCAGGTCAGACACCCCTCCCAACATGAGGGACACCCCATTGCCACCAGGCCTTGCTTAACCTGTCCTGCTACTGATGTGGAAACAAACCCTTCAGGGTGACCTGAGCCCTAAGACTGTGTACCTCTGTCGTCCCAGCTCACTGGGGGTGCTGGAAAAGGAAAGTGGGTGAGCTGCTTTTCTGCTGATGGAGGTATTTGCATGCTATAAGCAAGCAATCTGTAATCAAGCAATCTCTCCATATTCTGGTTCTCCTGGTAAGGCATTTTCATCAATGCCAACAATGGTTTTTGCATCTGTTTTCCAAACCTCTGGGTTTTTTCAGCTTCATTAAACATATGATTACTGAAACTGTGTGGCATTTTAGTAGCCACACCAATGATGTACAAAGATGTAACATCACACCTATATATATATGTATTGTTTGCTATTCTATTTATATGTGCAAAGATTGCATTCACAGTACAATCAACAGTAATTTATATTTAACTCAGCAACAAAAATGCTCCATGCCAGGCCCAAGACTGCCCCCTTTCCAGTCTTGCTAAAAATATCTTTATTCAGTGATGACTTCCCAGTGATAACTCACTTTTGAGATTTGTCACTTAATAAGGCCACTGTTCTGCTAGTGGGTATTTCACTGGGACTGCACAATGTTATTTTTAATCAGAACGTTTTGCAAAATTAAATCAAATGCCTTACAAATGTCTCAGTATATTGCACTGAAGCAGTTACCTTTTCAGCCAAATTTGTAATCTAATCAGGTTTCTCTGACAAACCTATTTTCCATAAAACCATGCTGACTGGCATTAATTACTTCCTGTCCTTTCATTCTTTATCAGTTGAATCCCATATTCTGTTATTTTGCTCCCTCCCTCACCTACTCTCCAGTTTGATGTTAGGTTAGCTGGCTTATATTTACCAAGGTCATCATGTTCATCCTTGCTGAATACTGGGAAAATATGTCTTCTTCCAGACTTCTGGCATTTCTATATTATTTCAAGACCCATTAAAAATTAATGTGTGGAAGGAAGAATCTGCTCCACCAACTATTTGAGACTCCTCAGGTGCAAGTTATCTGGGCCTGATGAATTACAGGTTTTTATCACAAGTAGATGTTTAACATCCTATTTGGTTACTAATGGACTGAAAAAGGCTTTGGCTGCCTGATATGATACTGCCATCATCCTACTTTTTCCAAATCAAGGAGAGACAGGTTTATTGAATATGGCTTTCTTCATTATTAATGATTTTACCACCTTCATCTGGTAACTGGCAAATTCCATTGTTGGGATTTCTTCTGTGTGTAATATGCTTCAAATACTCTTTTTATATTTTGTCATTTTTTCTCCCCTTGCTGGATATGCAGATATCTTAAGCTTCAATTTCCTGTGAGTCGTAATTCCCCTTTTTTCTTCCTTTTGCTGCAGACCTCTGTTCCTGCTTTTAATCTGCCTCCTACAATATGCAGTAATAGCTGGAAGGAGAGAGAAGGAGAAGGAAACAGTTCATTCTTCTGCTATCCTGTCCCAGTTTAACTTCATGAATGGTTTGGCTGCACCCAGTGCTCTAAAAAGCATTGAGCAGATGGATTATGGAAACCAAAGAGCCTTCTTTAAGTGTGCTCTAGGTAGAAGGAGTAGGAGTGATACCAGCTTCCTCTTAGTTCCTTTTCTGATGTTCCCTATTGAGCAAGGGGCCCATCTTTCAGCAGGATAATTCATGTCCACGTAGTTGGTAGTTCCTCTGTCAACCACCTCTTCTACTTTTCCTTCTCCAACTGCTTTCTTACATGGATGGAAGCTGAGAATACAAAGACTTTTACTGAGAAAAGAGCCATCATCCATCATCAGATGACAGGCACTTCTTGAAAGATGGAATCTGGTCCAGCAGAGTACTAAATATTTGTAACCAACCCCATGCTGAGAGGCATCACACCAGCAGCAGCTAGAAGGCCTCCAGATGTGTTTATGCAGAAATGCAGTGCTCTCCCAGCTTCGCATTTGGTACCAGCGAGAACTGCGGGTGCAGAGTGCATTTGAAATTTAAGCCAAATATAGAGTATTTTTATTACTATCTATAAGTTGGGGAATTCTCACTCATTACAGGTTTGTTTTGGGGTTTTTTTGGTGGTGGTTTTGCTTGTTTGGGATCTTTTTCACTTAGCAGGGGAGAAAAAAAATGTAGTCAAAGCCTGGGATTTTGGCTTTGAATGAAAGTAGGCTTGTGCCTCTTTTAGGTTCATAGGAAGATAGCTCTCAGGCCAGGTACTACTACGTTACATTTACACTTAGTGACACAGTTATTTAAAAAGCACTTCAGCCATGTGCTTGGGAGCTAAAACATGTTTGGGAGCTCTGCTGTTAGGTGCTAGCTGAGTCCACAGCACTGCTAGGAGAGGACCTGGGGTGCAGCCCTGTCCCCGGGGCTGAGGGGTGCAGTCCAGCTCCCATCCACGCTGCCTGCACCCAAGGCTCTTGGCAGCAGGCTGGCTGTGTCCTGGACTGGCGCTTCACGTGGGCTCACCTTCGTGCACGGGCTGGTGAGCCTTTGGCCTGAGGAGAGCACTCTTAATTTGTGGGGTTTGTTAAATATGTATGAAATAACGTGGCCCCTTGGCTGCAGCCCCTCTGGTGCTAATTCCACCGAACAGAAAATGCTGCGAGCCTCGGGGTACGGCACAGGGGAGTACTTGGAGGGCTTGAACATCATGGGGATGGGGAAGGGAGATAACACAATGCAGCCTTGTCCCTACTGCCTCTGCCTTTGGGAATGCTTTCTGGAGGAAACCATCTGCCAAACTGCCAGGGCACTGTTGTGGGGCTCTACTTGGAGCCATCCAGAACAGAGCCAGAGAATAAGCTATCAGTGTGGATTGATCAGGGATTTCAGGTATTTAGCACTGCAGAGATCTACATTGTGGAAGTATTTTAGATTTAGAACAAGTATATTTTGGATAAATACTTGCTTCTTCCTTGCCCATTATCAGTGCTTATTAGCTTATTAGCTTATGGCAATGACAATAATAGTGATAAAACTAGGGGAACTTTTACCTTCAAGTGTAACTGTCTGCAGGTTTATGCCACTGAGAGGTGTGTGAATGTGATGAGAAAGGAAGGCTGGCTGGGACCGGCAGCTCTCAGCCTCCAGACTTGTGGCTGGGGTACCTGAGCTGCACAGGGTAAATGGCCTATAGGGCCCAGGCATGTCCAAGGACCAATATAGCAGACATCGTTGATCAGATGAAAATGTTCTTTAAGACAATTTGGAAAATCCCAGTATATGAGAGAGAAAATGAGGCTGTTCAGCAACAGTTCTGGGTAGTATAGCTGGGTTTGGATCTACACAAGGATTTGGTGCAAATATGAAATGAAAGTCAAAATATGTTGTTTTGATTTCTCTTAATCTGTTTCATTAAAGCAATAAAATTAAAAACAGGAGTGCATGGACAAATACATCAACTGTAAACTCTGTCCCAGATAATGACTGTGTTAACAGAAAGTCAGAATGACTCTAAACACTAGAAAACTAGAAACAGAAATCAGCATCCTCAAAGATTAATATGGTACTTCTCCTGCAGTGCTTGAAGAGGAGTAGGGCTTGTCTGTACTTCAAGAAATATTTTAAATGATCAAAGACAAGACAGCATCTTCATGCATTAGGATTACAGTATTAACAGTTGAAAACTGCGTTCAGGACCCATAGTACCAACTTCAGCAAACACACTTGTGACATGAATGAGACTCTACTGCTCAAGTCAGTCTGGGAAAGCGTTGAAATCACAGCTCATCAGTTCCAAACATCTTCAGAGAAAATCCACAGAGACAAAACTTTCTTCAAGAAAGGAAAGAAAGAAAATGAGTCAATGCAAAGCTGCTTCTCAAGGGAGTTATGTAAAAAATGAAAAGTAAATACTCAAAGATATGCAGAAACTAGATGAATTGAAACAGTCATGAAAGCAGTAAGACAAGATATTGTAGTCTCAGGAATTAAATAAAGGTTTGATAATAAAACTAAGTGGATACGTTACCCACATAAACACTTTGGGGGGCTGAACTTATCCCCTTATATGACATCTATGGTGCTTTGAATGGTACTGAATTTTAATTCATGTATTCAGAAAACTTTTTACACCATCGGAGGCATCCTCATGAGCTAAATAAGCTCCTGATGAGTCAAAACTGACACAAAATAGCTGCTTAACAAATCGAGTTAGCCATCTCAAGGAGGACTGCTGTAACTTGTATTTTTAATGTGAGTCTTTTTTAATGTGTGTTTTTTTAAAAGACATCTTGACTTCAACAAAACTTTCTGGAGCCCCTTCTCTTCAAGCCACAAAAGCTGGCATGGTAATCCCTGTAGCAAGAATCCATGACTAAAAATATTTGTCTCAAATTGATAAGCTAAAGCCTGCCACTTTGCTTTATGCTTCCATCTCCTGCCTCTTCAAGATTAAAACATGGTTACTCTATGAAGTTCGTGGAAGAGAAAAAAAAATAGACTTTTTCAATTCCTTTAACTTTTAGCCTTTTATACATTTCTTATTATACCCAGCATTTGCCTTCATAGATGTCGAATTACTTACTTCGATCACTGCCTCTGTAAATGCAAAAACAGTAATGAAAGCTATTTCTTGGTCAGCATCTCTTTAGTCACTGTAATTTGTATTGCTCATCAAATGGTCATATAGAATTTCTTGCAGCCCCCTTCCCTTTGAGCAACATATGTGAGGACAATCTCATATTTGAAGCCATGCCCATGACAAATAGGGACTAGTGAATCCAATGTTGTTATAGTTATCTAGGTGACCTTTAAAACAAAAACATAATTTAAATTATTGCCAGTCCATTTTAAATTAATTTGGCCTCTAATTATTAACTCAAACAATAGTCTGAACCATCTTTCCATGGTGGATTACCACCTTCTGGTTACAAAGGTATCAGATCGTATTAATCCTCTCTTTCAGCCCTTCCCTCAAGCTCTAGGATGAGGAATATGCAGATGAAAGGATGTGCAGAGTTCTGCTCTCTGAGCCTCTGTTGAGATAAATTAGATGTTCCTTTTTAACCTAACTCGCTCTGAGTTTGGGTCACTTGTGATCAGGCTGTCACAGCCACCTGCCTGACAGCATCACCATCCCACTGGCACTGCCGCTGGGTCTTGGCAGAGTGTAAGCAGCTCGTCCGTGTCTCCAGTGTCCAAATTCCCACCACAATCTGCCCATCTCTAGGTGGATCTGGAGTCTGTTCAGGGGATAACAGGGTGGGAACACAGAAACAGTGACTAATGGAGCTCACTGGCTGCAGTCCGGAGCGTAAGAGGTAGGTAACAGCAAATTGTGAAAATTTTGACTGATAAGAGAGGAAAAAAGAAAAGACAACAAAAAGACCTTAAAAGCTGATTAGTCAGCCTTGAAGTACCTGCTGTCTTTGTATCCATTCACAAATATTAAGCAGTCCATTTTCATGGAACTCCTTGAATCAACACATAAGACAACTGCTGCTGTATTCCAGAAGGACAGATATATGAGAATTACACCAGATTTGTAGGACTATGATGTGCCAATCACTTCCTGAAGACTTTGTTAATTTATCTGAGGAGCTAAATTAACCCTTGCACAACTTATTTCATCTTGCAACATAATGTCCTGAGAGGACATTCACAAATAAAGGTTTTTGTAAGTGTTTATAATTGACCCTTGCTTCAAAAGTATAATAAAAAAAAGATTGAATTCATTTTTCCTCATTTTCCACATTAGTGTTGTCTCATTGGCCTAATCAAGATGAGGAGGCAGTTGCTATTTATATTTGTCTGGTTTTGACATTTTGCTTACTAGTTTACTTAGCTTACTAGCCAAAAGACAAATAATACATTTGCCACGTGGTAGTACACCTAACATCATGGAGTTGTAAGAAGTACACACTGTAATATATATCTCTATACACATTTTGTTATAAAGGAAAATGGAGAGAGGGAAAGGGGCTGTTATAGGTCTTTTATGAAACGTTCTGGATAACATAATAGGAATAGAAACAAGGGGGTCCTATAGAAATGTAACAGAACACTGCAGAAATTACTCTAAAACCTATGAAGCATTACATCTTTTATATGAACTTTTTTGAGCCATTGTATAGAATTTAATAGCAGAGGTATCTGAGCTATAGGATGGCACAAAAAAAAAAAAAAAAAAAAAAAGCCACAGAAAGCTTATAATTTTATCTTAAATTCCACAGGAGTTTTCCATAAGGGCCAGGCTGTTACTGAGGTGTATCCTGTGCGTGTTTCTTCTCTACTCCTGTGGCGAGCTGAACTTTGGTTTTAGTCTGCAGCACATTCTGAATGTGTGAGTAGCCTTTTGTGGGTAAAAAAGAAGATAGTTCTCTGTCTCATTAATCTGCAGGTTCATGTGGAAGTCTATGCTGTCTTAAACTTCATTGGCAGGTCACCATCCAGCTGCATGAGCCATTGTGTTTGAGTTTTAAATGGGGATGTACAATAGGCACTGTACCTTCTGGTGTAAAACATACACAGAAAATCACATACCACTTCCATCAGCAACTGAGGTTTTGTATTATTTCAATGGACTGAGGGCCCTTTTTTAGTGCATCAGGGAGCTAAGAAAGTGTACATAAAGAACTGCATAACAGCATCCTTCCCTGACTTGGTAGAAATGAGAGAAACTATATTTTTTTGTTGGTGATATCCGAGGCAGGTAGATTATGTATGAACCACAAACGCAAGATTAGCTGTACATTAAAAATAATACTTTTAGAAAGCCAACTAGTTCAGATATTGAAACTTCTCAATTGTTCTTACCACAAAATTAAAAACAGAGTTTGTGAATATTGCTGCTGAAGCCAATACAAGAGAGATTAGAAATGACAAAAAGGTCTAAGTTCCTCCAAATTTAGGAAGGAGAAAAAATGTCAAAACAGTAATAAACCACAACCAGGTCAACAGGTCTGTCCACATGAGAAAACCAGCATTTAACAGAAGGGCCTCTGAAACTTCTGAAGAACAGAAGATTGGTAGGAAAGCATTTTTATGAGAAATAAAATGTGCCTTCCTGTCAGGGAGGAAGGGAGTTGCAGGGTGCTTGAGAAATGGAAAAAAAAATGCCATTAAACCCCAATATGAATAAAGATCAGGTGAGAGAGGATGTCACCCTGTGGCCTTTGGAACTGTATTTCTGCTGCCTCCTGAAATTATGTTTTCCTGAAACAAAGGAACAGTGTTATGGAAAAGTGGGTGCCAGGTACTTTAGGAAAATGAGACACAGCGAAGCGGATAAAAGAGACAAAGACAATAGCAATCATATGCAATAAAATGAAGGCAGCTGAGGTCTGAGACAAAGGTGAATATTCTGAGCCAGCAAGATGACTGAAGCAGGGGAAGGAAGAAGGGAAAGGTGATTCACAATAACATTTGAAAGACGTTGGCTTGAATATTTATCAATGTCACAGCAAACTTAGCTTGGCAGCCTTGGTGGCTGACTTTGTTCTTTTAGAGATTTCCCACCCTTAAGATGACAAACAGGCATGTGTTTCGAAGTACAGCTCTTAATGTGCGTTGAATGCAACAGTGCTTAGGCTCGCATGCCAATTACATAGGCATTGTCATGCAATTTTATAGCTCTTCTATAGACATAGCCGAGGTATTTGGTTGTATCAATATCCAACTGAGTGCATTCAGTCTAGGCAATGTGGACTCTTGTAGGCTTACAGAGATGTGCAGGCAATACACCCCCACCACACAAGAGGACATGCAGAAAATTTTGTGCAGCTGCGTCAAGTACCTCACTTGCTACAAGTCCGTTCAATTTGCAATGTAGGTCCTATGCCCTGGTCAATGACTTTGCTACATCTTTAGTTTAGAAATAGCTAAAATAACTCTGAAGTGATTAATCTACCTGATTGATGACGGATACAAAAGTACTCAAATACATATTTTTTTTTGGCTGATAGCGAAGGTCTAATTTATACTGCTTTTGTAAGAGCTATTTCTGCACATACATAATGGTATTCTGAAGTGACTGGTTCCTGAAGGTTAAGCTGCAGGTACTGTGAAGTATCTTAGAGAGGTGCCTAATCAATAAATTTCAGAGCTGCACTCAATGCTGTATCCCAACTTTCCAAAGTTAAAACTGCAGCCCAAGTCTTATCTATAGGTAAGGACAGAGCAAATGTCACGCTATAAAAAGACAGAAAAAGGACCACGTCCACCCTTTGTGACATTGGTAAAAGTGGAGTTAACTCCAGATGTCATACTGCTGTAACCAAGAACTGAATTTGGCTATTCGTCTTGAATCTATGCTATCAATAAAAGTCTGCCAAAAATAACCAACTGGTAAATATTAATTTAAACAGAAAAATTGGAAATCAGTTTCACACTGAGTTGCAACATGGGGCCACTGCATGCTGGCAGTAAAAGGATAATGATGCAAAGTGCCAAAAAAATACCTGGAAAGCATTACTTCTGTGTGACATCCAATAAAGACACCGCACACACCCCTACATTTTTCAGCAATTAAATATCTGCAAATGGAAGTGCTCTCTTCCCCCAATTCCCTGTCTGCAATGGCCAAAATATGGCCCAGCAGTGCTGTAATAGAAGTTTTTCAGGGTGGCCCCTCTGCACAACAGCTGTTTCTCAGTCTGATAGTAGCGTCTCCAACCAGCTGCTTCAGTTTGCTCCTGGCTGTCACTGCTATAGGTTAATAGGAACAGAGGCAAGAGAAGGGCCTAGGCCAGCATAAAGCAGAAATAACAAAATTTTCTGCCAAAAGGGAGTGTGGGATAAGAACTTTAATGGGCAAGCAAACAAAGAATCAGACTGAAGCCTGAGGCGCTTCAGTGTGTTGGCAACAGACAAGCAGTCCTGGAACAAGTGCAGCCCAGAGTCTCAATTTGAAATGACTGTGTGGCCCTCGTGCCAAAAAAGTTTGGCTCTGTATATACATGTGTGCATGTATATCTATATCCCCACACCAAATATGTAGTTGTGATAATCATGTAGTAAATTACAGAGCCATATGATAAACTGCATGTGCCTTTGACCACCTCACCTGCCCTCTGCCAGCTAATCCATCTCCATTTGGATTTACTCTGTCATTCCAAACGGAGGCTTTAATCCTGCAAACACTTATGTGTATGTTTAACTTTAAGCACTTAAACAGTCCAGTTGAAAAGAAGTTTGGCTGTGTGTAATTCCAGCATCGGCTCTAGGTGTGATTGTAGTCCTGCCTTTTATATTCAATGGAAGCAATATGGGTTTGTGATTTCTTTTAGCAGACAGGACAACACCTCCAGCACTGGTGCTGACTGCTGGTTTGGTGTATGCCATGGATAAATCTATTATTCCACTGGCTTCAATAGTGTTACAACAATTTACACCAACTGAGAATCTGCCCTCTTGCAAAAGAAAAGTCATAATGATTACTAGACCTAATCTACAAACACTAGGTGAATATCAGTCCAAACATAAAATGAGGGCAGTCTGCAAGTACCGCATTTCTTATTCCCACAAGATGAAGGTACAGGCTGATGGTGGCATTCTGCTGTGAGATCTATGCAGCCACCCTTGTTTCATGAACGTAAAGAAGGTCTTGCAGAGCTTCCGTCACCTGTTCTCTCGTGGCTTCAGCTCCAGGTTTTCTCTCTGTCTGCTTCCATAAACTGTGCAAAAAAAACCAAAGAGAAAGGCAGCAGAAGAGAAGTGTAATTGTATACTGCAAAATAACATTCATAAGTCACACAAACACTAAACCCTACGTATAATGAATCTGTCCTTTAGGGACAGTCCTTTCCATGTCATTGTCTGGTACTTATGTTGTTGTTCATCTAGCTAATTACTGCTTTGAAAGGTATAGTCCTGCTGTCATGCCTAGATTAGCAGCAAGTGTTTGGCCAGCTACTTTCTTGTCACAGTTGATAATTATTTAATGAGTTCTGTTCTTCCCTAGGAAAGCAAGATTTGGATAGAATTGGACTTATTTTATCACAGTAGCATTGCTGTGCCTGTTGGCAGGTTTGACAGCAACAGCGCTGGATTTCAGTAAGACAGAAGAAGAAGAATTTCCATAAGTAGTTCCTGAATCAGTTGGAAGCAATGGGGAAATTAATAGTAATGAGTGAATCTCAATAGATACTGACTCATTACTATGTTAGCTGCCAGTCTTTTCCTGCAGCTGTAACCATGCTGGAAATTGGGTGATTCTCTTAGCTAAAGTAAAGCCATCATAAGTTAGTACAATATGATTCTAAAATGGGAAACCTAACTTTAGATCTCCAGATTTCTCCATCTGCAGGGGGCCACTGAAGCCACATTAACATTTGTTTTTTCCAGTAGAAATCTATTGATAAATAAAAGAGCATCATCAACAGGAGCATATGGACCCTTCCTTCAGATTACCTGTCTGGAAGAACGTTTGGAGCAATGAAGACAGATAAAGAAACTTTGTGCTCGGATCAAGTGAGAACAGCACTGGCAAGGGCTTATTGTATATGTGTAGCTACCTGCTGCAGTGGGGTACATTTTAAAAGCTCTGTGGTACCTGTTCCCAGTTAATTTCCCTGCCTATCTGGAAATTTTCAGAAATAAACAGGAAGCTGTATATGAAAAATGTTAACTCCTTGAAAGCTGATTTAAAAAAATGTAAAAAAAACCCTGATCAAAATAAAGATGTTACATTTTTATTTTAATTTCAAAATTATTTTAATTCAAATGTTTTAAAAATTTCCAAGCCAAAGCAAAGCATTTGGGTAAATCTGAAATACTTATTTTTGTGTTAGCGTTTTACTTCAAGGAAAACTTGGGAAGAAATTTTATTCTTAGGGAAAACACTTTCGAAATGGTAGAATTTCCAACAAAATGGAAACTGTGGTTCCTGTTTGCCTTTACTGTTTCCCCTCACATTGAGTTGTGCTTTTCTTTCAAAAACTGTACAAACCTTCTAATTCCTCAAGGCCATAAAGCATGGGGCTCTTTTTCTTTAAGGCTACAGATTCACTCTGAGGTCACGTGCAGTCCATTCCCTTATCCCTAACTCTCCAAAATGTGATTCGCCTGAGTATGTATGAGATACATGGGTGGGTTTCTCTGTTACTTGCTTTTCCTAAAAATGGCACTGAGTCATTAACTAACCACCACCAGAGACAATGCCATGATGTCCTACATTGAAGTGCCTTCTATATGGGCACATCATTCAGGACAGCAGCGGTAGCCAGACGGGGAAAGGTTGGTTTGTCTGAAATAAATGACCTGAAAACCTGAAGGACTGCTGGTCTCAGCAAACTGCTCCCATAAACAGCAGGAGCAAATGAACTCTGAAAACATAAGAATTTCCTGTTAAGCAAGCATCCCCAGTAATGATAATAAATAATAACTTACTCGAAGTATACAAAATGGACAATTTCTGACCTATTATTATTATTATTATTATTAAACGTAATATTTTTCCAAGCAAGAAAGTTTCTTAGCTGTCATATTTTCAGAATTTTCCCATGTCCATTTTCCATTAGATCATTTAAAACACAGGTAGCATGTTTGAAATGGTCTAATCCTAAACTCATCAAAACTAGTGAGGAATTCTTATATTGACACCAGTGGCTTTTGCATCAGGTCAGAAGTATCGAAGACAGTTGCTTTCTCCTCATAGTCTTCATCATGAGTTCTGCAAAATGTATCCTGACACGGTAAACAAAAGTTTTTCCAGAAAAGCAAATGGAAATGTAATATGTTACATAAATATTCAGGCTGAAAGGGGATTAAAATATGTTTAAGTAATCTGTGGGAGAAATCAGTCTGATTTAAATTACGTTCCTGCTAGGAGATGTGGATTTCTTACCAAGGACTGAATGACGTTCTGTCTGCAGCATACTGAATTGTTCTCCAAAGAACGTAGAACAGATAGCACGATACATTCATGGCTGCAAACAATACCGCTGCTGCAGTTTAGCAATCAGCACTTTGGCTTTTTTTCACAACAACATGTCAACTAGTGGAGCAGAAGTAAGGGATTTATCAACAGGCCTCTTGTTACAATTATCTCAGGTCTAACATTTATGTGTATTTTTTTGCTTCCATTACTGGATATGGCATCCAAATATAGAAAATGTGTTATCTCTTAGCAAGCATATAGATCAATTTAATTGGAGATGTTTTCTCTATGTTAGTAGAATAAGTAAGTTATGTTCTCTGCAGAATTATTTGCAAGAGTTGTACAAAGCTGCTGAGAAGAGATTCTGTGCTAGTGGGGTTGGAATTTATTTTTTCTATATGCATATTTGTATACAGAGCTGTGACTTCATTCCAGATGCCATTTTCATTGCAGATAACCAGTTGCGGAGTCACTCCTGAAATGTGAGGAGGTTTCAAGTGATGTCATTCTTACTTTTCCTCCCTAACTTGATATATTCTATATTAAACTGTCATACCAACTGACCATGTCATCAGGGAAAGAGATTTAGCTTGTTATCTTGATGCATTGTAAGATTATATCAAGGGTTTGGATAACCTGTACTTGCTGAAGTAAGAGAGCAAGAGTATTCCTATCACTGCTGTATCTTTTACCCTTCCTTCCTGCCTCACTGAGCTATGCCATGATGTTTGCAGAAGGGGTACAGCTGCAGAGAGGAGTCATGCAAGATAAGGCACTGAACAAAGCCTAAATCCAACTATCCCCTAGTCTGGAGAGTGTTTAGGGCTGGATTTGCAGCTGAACTTTGCTGCTATTTTCAAATGTATGCATATTTTTACAATAACTTACTTTTGCCTACTTCTCCCACCAGAAATGTACATATATATATATATATATATATACATGGCTACATGCTAAAAGAAATATCAGAAATACTGCTATAAATGGCTACTGATAGTCTATATGTTGAGCATATTATCATATTATCCATTTAGTATTTCCATCTGGTCTTTATCTATCTCTTCCCATGTCTCTATATATGTCACCAGTGTGTTTTGGTGATGTTCAAGGCAGCATAAGCACTTTGGGGTTTTTAATCCAGAGGTTGGTCTGGACCTGGGCTCTAGAAAAGGCCCCATCTATGCTCTGCTGGTTCTCCACATACTTTGTGCTATCAGGTTGAAACAGGATTTACTTCTTACTAGTAAGATGCACAACTGCAGTCTGGATGGGGAAGGACACCCCACAGCTGTATGGTCACAAGCATATCACATTACATGAGAGTGTCCCCATGTCCAGCCAGTGTTAATGTGAGTCCCTGTCGCCTCCTCCAGTAAATCTATCCCCTTTCTAACTGCTCTCACTTTTGGCATTATGGCAGAAGAGTGTAAGCCTGTTAGGCAGGTCTTGTCAGGCAGGCAATGTCTGAAGGAACTTCACCCACTGTAGATATCATAAAGTTAATATCATAAAGTTAAGGGGCAAGTCATGTTTTCTGCAGTTGTCCAGGGAAATGGAAAACAAGAATCACGAGTCGTTAGAATGAAATCCTTGTCTGCTCTACATCAGTGCAGCATGACTCCCAACAATACGTTTTCTATGTGTAATAATCAAAAGTTCTGCCTGCAGAAGAAATACAGGAGAAAAGTAAGAAATAGGTAATGCTCTGTGGATAAACTAATTAGCAGTGCAAAATGCAGGCAGCAATAATGCCCTTCCATTCAAGACATTCTCATTTCATTTTGAACTGAGCATGCATGTGATAATGTTTTAAAGCACTGAACATTAACTCATTTGACAGGGGTGAATGACACAGAAGTCTGCATCTTGTGATCAACAGGAAAAGAAAGGAAAAGAAGAACACTCGCTATTCTGATGTCATCTCCCATTGTTATTGTTGTTCCTCCAAATAATGGAATTCTGGAAGCAAGACCATAAATCTCAAAGCTCAGCATTGTCTCATTCAGAGATCAAGGTCCTTGTTGCTGATTGATTCATGCATTTTTCATTTGGCTAGCTAATATCCTTTAAATGGAACAGACACTTAGACAGTGAAACTGGATCTATTCCCCCCTCCCCCCAGAGGACTTAGCATATAAGTTAAGCAATTTCTCAGATGATTTTTGGTAGAAAATACCATTTGTGGAAAACAATTAATATTATTCACCTCAGAAATGTAACATTAATTTTCTCCATGAGCCAGGTGCTATTGTGCATAAGAGCACTCAGCTTTTAAGGTTAGATTGTGATACCTTTCTCAAGTTGAATACTACCCAATTCTTTGAGTTATCCCATTGGAATGAAGTATTAAGACATCACTTGACATGGGCAAGAGTATCACAATCTAGTCCTTAATGAAATTTGTAGAAGCTGAGAGTGTCCTCTACAAGAATGAATCCGTAATCCATATCTTTCTATTTTTATGACTATGTTCTACCTTCATTTGTAATCTCTAGACAACTGCATGGTAATGGCCTGATGTAGCTACTTATATTTCACTACAACTTTGATAATTTTAAAGTTGCCTGAGATTGTACAAACAATGCAATCACAGAAAAGTTGACTTTTCTTCAAAATTTTAAATGTTAATTTGTTTTATAAACATTATAAAGAATAATTTTGTTTAAATGCAAGTAAAATAGCCGTTCAGGAATCACAGAACTTACTAGGCTTGACATGGGATGAAGAGAGAGTACAGCTTTGCTGTAAGGAGCTACTTGGTTTTTCTTCAGACCTTTAGGTAGCTTCCAGTTTATCTCAAGTTTATGATATAAACCTTAACGTCTCAAAGAGTTTTTATGTCTTTCCTCTTAGATCCTGCTTCAGTCTGGCCACGCTGACAGTTCTTTAGAAATCTCACCCTCCTCAAATACAAGAATTCCTCAAGCATTCCCTTGCACAGAATAATTTTCCTTATTGTTTTAGACACAGAAGTGTCTATTGAACCTGTACTACCTCCTAAAATATAGCCAAAAACGTATTTGGATTGCAGCTTAGCACAAGCAAAATCTGAGTGCACAGTATCAAGACCGAAATAGCAACTCCTCCATCCATTTGGTAGCAACATACAGTGTCCGATGGAAAACAGGACTACATCCAAGATAGCCCCTTGCCATTCATGTTTCTGGAGGATTCCCGCTAAAATTTGCTTTCATCCATAAAGTATTTCATGCCTTATGGCACATTGAGTTATATGCCATCAGCACTCAGTGCACTGGGATTCCTGAAGGACCTGTGCTCACCCTTCTTGAATTGGGGTTTGGGCTCAGAATGACTCCAGTGTGGTTCGAGTGAGGTGAGAAGGAACAGAAGTGATAATGGGCTTCTGGGAATCCTTGGAAAAATTTGAAGAAACCCATGGGTGACTCTGTTTCCACAGGTGAAGGAACATTGCCAAAATGCCAGCTTTCCCAATGGGCTTTTGGGAACTGTGCATTGGCAGCTGAGATGTACCCTTGTTTTGTCTGGGAAAAAAAAATAAAAAGAGCAGGAGTGATGAAAACAGCAGAAATAACTTTCCATTAGAGTTAATTCAGTCATTAAGAAAGAAATCTGACAACACAAAGAAAAGAACAGTGAAAGAGCTAAATAGTGTGAATAGAGGATAGTAAGTTAGAAAGAACTGTAAAATGCTGAACAGTGCCTTTGCATGCTGCCCTTCCTCCTGGTGTCAAACGTCCCACTAAGAAAAATTAAAATATCTGATACATTCTGGTCTAGATAAATAACTCACAGTTTGGGGCTATATCTGTAATTAAAGGAGGAAGAACATGACATTTAAGCCAAAAGACGGGGACACTGCTAAGAATGAAATGTATAGAAAGAATATAATGGCCATTCTGCAGTATCATGCCAGGCATTCGTTGGGCTCAGAGCTTTGCTTGTTGAGGTAGGTTCTTCTCCACATGCTGAGAGAAACGCAGCCATGGGACAAGAAAAATATTCACATCAGAGCAAAGTTCTTGTAGTGGCATTGGATTTTCTGAGCAGAAAGAGCAGCAAGATGATCTGACCTTCTTCCTGCTGGACTGCAAAGGTTGTTTCCTGCTTTGTCAGAACATTGCATCTGACATTGCATCTGTGCTGGTGTTTTGAGAAAGGTTGTTATTCTGGTGGATACTGGAAAAGAGATTAAATTATTCTGGAAACCAGGGACATTTTCTGTAAAAATGAAGTGTTAGAGAAGAGTTTTGGGTTTATTTTTCTTCTTTCCTTTTCTTTTCTTTTCTTTTTTTCTTTTTTTCTTTTCCTTTTTTTTTTTTTTTAATTTGAATTTTTCTTTTCTCTGAATGTCCTTTCAGGGAGGGGAAGGTAATTCTCTGAAATCTGTGATTAACTTCTCATGTCATTTGTTTCTTCCTTCACACTGAGGAGAAATTTGGGGGGTTCCAGGCCTCAGTTCCACAAATCATTTAAGCATGCATTTAAATGCCTCTCTGTTCAGCCACGCAATCAAAACATACGCTTTAATCCTGCAAGTACATGTTTAAGTTTACAGCAAATAAGCTGGGCAGGCAAATAAGGACCTACGAACTGGGTCTGAACCCTACAGAGAGCCTATGGAAAAGCTCACACTGGCACCAGTAAATCGCTCAGATTACAGCCCCCCCCCCCCCCCCCCTTGCCAAATTTTGCCATAAATAGTCCAACATCACAGAGGTATTTTCAGAGGAAGTTCAAGGGCAGGGGGTGAGGGGTTGGATGACAGGGAGCCGTGTTGCAGCTGTCAGGCTCTGCCAGCCCCCAGCACCTGTATCCACTCCTCCATGCTGCAGCTCTGGGGAGAAACCCTGCAATAACAAACACAGCTGCACCTGTGCAAACATCCTTGGCTTCGTGGTTTTTTGGGGTTACTGTAGCAACAGCAATTTAGCATAAAAGAAAATACCAACTCAAGTAACAGCCTCCATGGGATCCTGCTTTGCCTTGTTTTATTGCAGTAAATATTAATGTTAGTGATATCTTTTGACTTCGGGGTTTTATTAGTGCACTGTGGGCAAGTGGGAGTGTGAAGAATTAGCTACCCCAATTACTAATAAGCTGTAAAATATCACAAGTTGGTCTTTAAACCTAATTTTATTGATTTACAACTTTGATTTTATAAATCTTATTCAGCAATGTTTTTATATCCTTTACTCCTGAAGTTATAGATCTTTCTGGGGCTTCTTTAACCCAGTAAGTGTTTTAGTCTTTCTCATCCATCTGAATGGATTTAAACCCAGCGCGACAGGTATTGCCAGGTGATCTCCAGCCCCTTGGGCCACATTGCCTGTTTTCCCTGTATTCTGTTCCATACATAGGTTTACAGTAGGGAGTTTCCTATAACTTCCTGACATCATCTAGAATTTCCACTGATGAATTTCAGCATTCCTATTCTCATCCACGTTCACCTTCTTCCTTGGTTTAAGCATAGATGGATGAAGTGCTCCCTGCCTGGACAACTGCCTGAGAAGACCAGGGCAGAAGGGTGTCTTACCTCACTTTAGCAGCCCATAAATGTCAAGGAGCAATTCCTCTGGGGCTGGTATTTTTGATGCTTCGTGACAATTTGGACAGCTGGGGCAGAACTGGCAAGGGCTTTGGCATACTTGTGTGAAAAATACCATTTTCTCTGCGTAAGTTCCAGTCCCTTTTCAGGCTCAGATAATTCCAAACCATCTGAAATTAAAAGTTTCAAACCAGAGCCAAAAAATATAAGTCATCCAGTTCACACACACAGGCTCAGTGAAACTGGAGGGCTGAACTATGTAAGAAAGATTTCTTTGTGGACAGTTGAGACTTGAAAAGAAAGCCCAATATGAAGAAAACAAATCAGGGAATTTTACAAGTGGAAGGCCAGGCTCTCATATGATGCCACTTAAATGCCTTTTATTTCTATTTAAAATTACCCTCATTGCTTTTTAATCAAATGCTTCTGTAATCCTACTGCTTTAATCAGCTGCTTTCCAGTCCTTCTGTAAAGGCTGGAAATCTAAATTACTACGTTATGTGTGGCCCCAAGTGAGAAAAAGTAGATGTTTTTCCAAAGAGCCACAAGGACAACGTAAACCTGCCACTGTCTCTTGGTGTGTGCTGAGTTGTATGACTCCAGGGTTCATCAGTTCACTCGAAACTTCAGACACAGGCTCCAGGACGTTGGATTTTCTGCTTTCCCAAAGGCCTGCGGAGTTCAGTGCAAACAATTACTCCAAGCTTAGTAGTGAAACTTGACTTCAAACTCCTAGCAAATGCACAGCAATTTTCCACGTGCCTTGTCAATGCGCACACCACTGCAGTTTCCTTGACAGGGGAATGAGTTGTTCACCCAGAAATGCAAGAAGAATTAAAACTTGCTGCCGCACCCTTATTCCTGCTAGTGAGGCCAGAGTAGAGTTAGCAGTCAGCAGATAACTTGCAGGATGTCAGCCTGAGATCCTGCTCACATTTACTACCTGGGGCACTAAAACCAGAGGAAGAATGACTCTACTTTTATTCCCAGCATCTGATATAAAATCCTGATAGGAATCTTGCTGCTTATGTTGTGTTTCTGAAGAGCACCAGCAGATATATTTGATGTTTTGCAGAGGATTGCTATGTTATTCAGTTGAATGTGTTCCCATTTTCACTTCTGGCTGTGGCTACGTAAAATCCAACCTATATAAAAGTACGCTGCACATATGTAAGGACCATTATATGGGGATTATTGTGATGCTGTTTTGCCATTTGAGGTGATTCTTAAATGTGCAGTAAGGTGCTTTGGAATAGAGCCTTGCAGTTTGGGCCTTTTGTTTGTTCTTCTTAACAGCGATTCAGCAGCAGGCCCAGAGACACACTGGCTATTTGTGCACTGCAAAACAAGCAGCACCAGCAAACGCTCCTAAGCACTGGCGCTTTAGGCACATTCTGTTGACTACTGGAGGTGTAGCTGCCATGTTGTCTTCACCGGGCCCGGCTCCCCGTGTGCCCTTTCGGGCAGTACCGCTTCCCCGGTAGCCCCACGCCGCCATCACGGCAGCTCCCCTCATTCCAAGGGCGGTGGGTGGTTTTTAGGCGCCGACCGAGCGAACATTGCGGCTGGCAGGTGCCTGCAGGCGGGGACACGGCCCCTCCTCCGGCCTGCCATGCCCGCTCCCCTCAGCCGCTGCGTGTCCCGCCCGGCGCCCCTCGGCCCCTCAGGGCGGCAGGACCCGCCGGGCGCGGGGGGGCGGTTACGGGCCGCCTGCCGCCCCCCATGGCCTCGGCACCCGCCAGGGGCGGGCAACCCCAAACTGCCGCTCTCCCGCGAGGCTCGGCCCGCGTTTTATTATCGCTTGCTGACATCTGCTGGCTACGGCACGAATTATTTCGGAGGGCCGCCAAGCAGGGCCGAGGAGCCGGCCTGGCCGGGGAGGCGCCCCTCGGGCAGAGCCAGCGGGAGCCGCCCTGAGGGGCTCGGCCCGGCCCAGCCCGGCAGCGAGCGGGCGGGTGCGGAGCGCTCTCCTCAGGGCCCGCATGGCCGTGTGTGCCAGCGGAGCAAAGGGGCTCACCGCCCTTCTTTTGTCATATTCCTCAGTTGGTTGTTTTTTTTTTTGGTTTTTTTTTTTCTTTTTCATGGAACGTCTGTTCTTTCGGTGGTGCGCGCCGGGCCCAGAGTACTTAGAGCAGGTGTTGGTGCTTGGGATGCTGAGGGAATGTCAGCCAGGCACGGGCCAGCAGCGTATCGTTTGGAGCAAGCTCCTTGTGCTGGAGCATGTAAGCAGCTTTTCACACCGCTGGAAAGTGGCGGGGGGATAGCAGGCAGATAGCAGGGCTCGCTTGACCATGCTGTGTCCACTTAACACTCTCCCCCTGTTTGCAGAGGCAAGCTGTGACGGACTGCCCTGCTTTGGAAGGAGTCCATGCTCTCACATGGTGACTGTGGCCAGTGCATCCCTCAAAAGCCCCTTGCCTCCCACTATTTCACTGAAGATACAAGGAATCTGAAAAACGTGCTGAAGGCCAAAGGGTGAGTTAATGACAGAATAAGATTCCACTTCTTCAGCCATGTGCTTTTAAGGTACTTCATAAGCACCAGCAAATAGAGGCTACAGTAATCCCTGGCTGTTGCAGGAGTTGCTATAGCTGTTCCTGTCTTCTGGATGGGTTGACTGATGTGAAGAATTGCAGATAACTGACTCTGAGCCCCATAAAGAGAAAGGGCCAGGTGCAGGATTTCTACACGTTGTTCAGGTTATTTTTGAGCAGAACTCAGGTGTTTCAAGGCAGTGCTGCCTCAAAATATTCACCTAGAAATGTTTCAAGCAGTTATTTGCCCTTAACATGCCGCTTAGGAAGAAATTTTTATAGTCAAAGGGAATAGAAGTAAGCAGGCGTTACTTTTAATGTGCATTGTGTGTCTGAGTCCTCAGAGTACTACGTAGCACTGTATGTTTTTACTATGCACTAGAAATCACATGGATACTGCTGTCAGATTGAGTTTTGTGGCCCTCTGCTATCTTGGCATAAATGCCATTTTGGGTGGCTCATGTTGTAGGGTTGCCTGGCAGTAAGAGTTACATGCAAAAAAATCAATCAGAAGCAAAACTGTCCCAGAAGAAAGAAAAATATTGATGTAGGAGAAAATACTTATTGGGAATCCAGTGCCCCTTTACCTTACTGTGCTCTTTTTCATTGAGCTGGATGAAGATAAAATTAATCACCTTGATGCAC
Source organism: Falco punctatus (assembly GCF_963210335.1). Lineage (NCBI taxonomy): Eukaryota > Metazoa > Chordata > Aves > Falconiformes > Falconidae > Falco > Falco punctatus. The sequence goes on along the minus strand of NC_137592.1, from coordinate 23,917,696 downwards.
ATTAATACCCAGATGGTAGTTGTGTCATTTAGTGTATCTTAAATGCTGGAACTGATTAGCTTTTATCAATCTTCCCAGCACTTTAAGAGGATGAGACAACTAGTAAACAAAGACGAAGTATTCTTCTCTGAAAGAAGTGATAAAAGGAGAGACTAAAATGGATAGGAAGATTTTACTTTACTCAGTGCAAAACAAGCAGTTAGCTTACCAGCCATGAGAGCCTGTAAAAGCAACTTGAGTTTACTAGCTGTCTACAATCTTGTCTCCTCTACATTAGCCTGTATATATGGGTACTGGAAATTACTTACTTGTTTTCAATGTGTTGATGTACAGCTGAAAATAGCTCTGTCATATTCAGAGTTTATCCATTGCCAAGAAAACAGAAATCAGCATTGCAAATCACAAAAAGAAAAATCCAAAGGTCTGCACCAGAGAGGTGTGGCCAAAATATTCCCTGAATAGTAGTTGGTGTGGATTGATATATAAGCACTTCTGGCTGTTCCTATCGGGAATGATGCACTGTGTGGGATTCACTGATCCAAGCCAAATGACAAACACAAAGAAATCACATGAGTTGTGCAAAGGAAGCTTTCAGTGTTCTCAGAGCTCAGGGAGTCATCTTTTCGGCAAGCATATCTGAATTACATTCCCAGAAAGAATACACTAAGGCAGTAGCTCTTTCTGATTTGTAACCCTTGAAAATTTTTCTAGTGAATGTTTGGATGCTTGCAAAGAAAAATTTTTCACAATATACTTATTTTTCTTAGGCATTCCTTAGAAATAGCTCACCGATCGCCTAGGGTTTACAGGTCACATGTTAGAAACCCTTGCACTGAAGGCCCAGTATCCAGAAAAAGAATTAAAACAAAATCTTTCTTATATACAGAACATACAGATTATGCAGACTTGAAACTCCTGATTTTTATGAAGAAATGTTGCAGTGATGGGCTTAAAACACTATCTTAAATGCTTAAATAAGGATAAAATCAAGGAGAAGAAGAAATTAATAATCAAGGGAAGGAGTATGTTTCCTTTTGACACTTACTGGGAGATGACACACATGTTTTGGGCCAGGTAGAAAAGTGGACAGCACATGTACACAGCAGGGAGAAGTCGTAACGCTGTATGCCACAGCTGGGGTCTCTCTGAAAGATAGTAATCCTAGAAATCCTTTGGGCCTGGGATAGCTGTGCCAAGTGGGCTGACTTAGAGCTGCCCTTGCATGCCAAATTTTAAGGATTGTTTCCCAACTGACACAGAATTGAGAAAAGCAAGACATTGTGGCTAGCACCATGCAGACCTTTTGGCAGTGATGATGAAGAGTTGCAGGTTTCTTGGTTTCTGCTAAAATTCTGGCTATTCAGACTTCTGCTAGCACAAGCCATGAAATGGTGAAATGCCAAATACTAATCCAAAAATTTAAGACATATTTCATGGATTTCTGTATTAAATGGTCAGTGCCTAATGAGAATTGCAGTTTTATTATGTTCCAAAACAATTGTACAATTGTGTGTTTTATTTTCCACATCAGATAACTACATTGTTAGCAAAACTGCCGCTGTAATGCAAAATGGAGACTTCACTTTCACAAAATAATCCAGAAATACACAGTTGAAACTCCCACAGCAACTTTACCCTGCCATGTTATAGCTATATACCTGCTGCTAGATTTGCAAATGACCTGTTTCCGCTAGGGTAGTACACGAAGTGGAAATGATGCAGATTCTAACATCTGCAATGTTTTGTATTGCAGTCAGCAATGCTGGTGTTGGGTTATGTGTCCCCATTTACTTTTATTTCCCAGTAGAATATTAAATACATTCTTCCCATTTGCTTTAAAAATCAAAGTTCAGTGAAAAGTAAAAATAAATGGTGGAGATACTGCTGAGGGAAGTTGACTCATTGTGTCTGTTAGAGAAATGATTTGTCATTGCTTTTTTGCCTTGGTTGGTCTTTCTTTTCAGGCAACTAGCTATCTGGATAACACAGGAAAAAATGTGCAGAGAACTCATGCAGAAAGCCCACTTCTAGACCTGCTACCCATTCAAAATCCATTATTCCTTCTTCTAGCACCGTTACATCCTCTCAGTATCTTGCTTAGTCACTTCCCATACTTTGGAATGCTTTCCAGGAGCATTTCTCACAGCTTGGTGTCACAGTAACCCTCTCTCAGGCACTGTTTCAGCTGCGATGAGGAACCCCACAGGCAAGCCAAGAGTTAATGCCCCCCCTCAGACCAGCCAGGGGCCCTACAGCTGCTCCGAGCTGCCAAGCAATTAGGCTTGTCAACATCCCTCAAATAAACTCCGGCAGTATTATCAAACCTCATTGTTACCTGATCCCCCAGAGGCTGGGGAGGCTGTTATATCAGGACTGCAAGCTGCAAAGAGCCATGTCTGTTTTCTTTTTTTTAATTCTGGATGACCCATGCCTTACTTTACTGGTTGGAATTGAGGCTCAAGAAAGCTGAATCTTTTGGGAAAGGATTAAATCTCTACTGTAATAACAGTCTGGTGGGAAATCATGGTGTGTTTTACCCAGGAACTACGTACAGAGCTGTCTTCCTTGTGGTTTTGCCTCAAAGCAGTAGCTGGCTTCAGTGGACTACCTTAAAAATAATGGGATGCAAGCTGCCATCTTAAGGAGAAGAACGTTGCCAGAAAAGAGTATTTATTGTTCCATCTAGGGTTGCTACCTTGGAAATACAAAACCCAAGTCACTTCAGACAAAGGGCTGCTGTGCAGGCACAGTGTGGGCCAAACTGGGCAGTGTGATTGGAAAGGAGGCAGATAACAACCCTACCTGAAGCCAAGGATGTGTTTGGAAGACTGAGTTCCAGGTTCAGTAGTGGCACAATAAGCCCATGTATTTACAGAGACATGCAAAGATGGCAAAACCACAGTTTTTCCTTGAATACATTATTTTTAGCTTCCATTTTTGTACAGAGATGCTGAAAATTTGATCTAAACTAAGCAATACAATTTTGTCCAACTGAGTATACAACTCATCTAAAACAATTGCCCTCAAATGACTTTGTGATTATTCCAGTTACTTGGCATTTTGAAGCCTGTTGCTCTGGGGATGTCTGCAGCTACCGCCGGTGGGACAGGGAGGTGGAACTACCATGCCACCACAGTTTTGTTGGAATGGGTAGTGATGTAGCATGGATTTCAGAAAAGGCACAGCAGTCCCAGACATCCCTCAGAGACAGACAGTACCCAGGGACAAAAATTGGCAAGCCCTCCGGCTGGATGAGTGCCAGGCATCTCTTCCAGGAAAGGGTTTCAATTATGAGCATTTAGGGTGAAATCTTTTTGTTTTTTAGTAAAGCATAGTATGCTTTGCTTAAAATATTTTGTGTTTGGTGACATTTTAAGAGCAAGTACTATTCCATTCTTTCTAGAAGGCTGAACAATTGCATGCAAACATGCACAAACTGACATCCACACAAAACAGGCTTTCAGCCTCTGGTGTTTCTTTTAAATCAAAATCCAAAATTTCTATGTAAATCTTCATTTGGGTTCAAAAGCATACCATTTTACTGGCTGCAGGCAAAATATATAGAGATGAAAAACACCTGATACAAAGGAAAGAGGGTCTTGCAAGATGGAAAATACTCAGGACACAAAACTATTTTCTTTCAATACAAATATAATACACTATGTATTCAGTTGGATAAGCTTTACGTTAGTATGAACACTGCTAACCTTTTTACATGGGTATGGAGAGGCTGACCCTTTAATACAGCAGCCGTGATTTATTCACTTTCATTGTACCAGGATGACTCTCAGTGTTCAAATATGCTTTTTTCCACATATGAGAAATGATATTGTACCAAGGCCAAAGCTGAACTGAAAACTGATTTCCCTTCCCTACCCAAACCGGTTTGTGTTATTTGTAAATCTAACAATAACAAAGATTCAAAGGTCTATTACTCAGCGTCTCTTGATTTCCCGGTTTTATATTGTGCCCCTTATCGATACTCTTCAGAGCTCAGGGCTGAAGCAACATAATGGGAGCCTGGAGACATTGTCTGCATCTCAACTAGGGTCTTGGCATTTGGTAACAACACCAGGTTGTCTTTTTTTTTTCTTTTCAGAGCAAAACAGCTGGTGAGTATTTGAGTGTGTACTGGTGGCAGAGAACTTGTAGAACTGGCCGTGACTCCTGCTGCAGAAGCAGTTACAAGATACTAGCACTAAGCAGAGAGGCATGACAGATAAATAAGACAAAATGCAAAATATGTTTCTTTTCTGCTGGTCAGAAGTTACAGATTTTTCAAAAGCTCCGGGTCTTTTTAGATGCTTTCTTCCACATTATGTACATCTTGCATGACTGAACAGTCTTCCTCTTAACCTTCAGGCTTCTTTCATTTAAGTTTTCTGGATCACCTTTCTATTATAGTGACAGCAGTTAGAGATTATTTAATGATGAATTCGCTGACATGTCAATAATATTTATCTGATTACTTTGGAGGGTGACGAGGGACTATAAGAGCTTGAGGGAAAAGCCCTGTTTGTTTCTAATGCCTCAAGAGGTATCATTTCTGAAAAGAAGAGAGTCTCTGTAGAAGAGATTTTTTTGCTGGGCTTGGCAGATACATATTCGTAAATGTGCACATCAAATGCACATTAATACATTATTCACTCAGTCATTCAGATGAACTGACACATTTATTTAATCCTCCAAGACATTATAGTCTAGATCGACAGTACCAATATTAGTGGGAGACTGATAAAAATTGCATATTTGCTTTTCTTACTGTACTTTATATTCCCCTCTAAAGTATTAACTCTTGGCTTTGTTATTCACAAATGCATCCATCTCTTATTCATGCATTACATAACACACTGTCCATGCTGCAGCTGGTAGATATATCAGATAAATGCAGATACTGACTTTAAAAAGGTAAAATGTAGACACAACTCAAGCCTGTAACTGTAAGTCTGAAGTGCATGTGCATGGACACCCATATGCAGACCCTAAATATTTATTTAAGTTTCTAAAGGTCTGCCATTACATTTTATAATAGCCTAGGAAGCCCAGCTTGAAAACAGCTTTTGTCTTTAGGAAACAAAGAGCAATAATTTAAAAGAACTCTAGAGTTAAAAAAGAGGATTGAATTATACCAAAATACAGTTTTCCCTGCTTGCTATTAAGATTTTTTTTTTTCTGAAATCATGCACTTTGTCTATAGCTACACTGGGATATTGCTTAAAATGGTGTCGGTCTGGAAAAGCTCAGCAGAAGAGAGTGCCGCGGCTCCAGATGAATGCTAATGTTACCGAGTGCCCAATCAAGTCTCAACAACTCCCTGACACTGATCATTCCAAGTCAATCCTGGGATGCATAAATTTCTCTGAAACGGACAACATATTCCAAAGCATGTGCAAAAATACCTGCCCACACATTCATCAAAGTGTATGGTGAACTTTCATAAATCTCCTGTTACTTTTCCTCAGCTCTTTTTTTCTTGGCTGGTAAGAGTCACAGAGGGTTATTTTTTTTTTTCCTTTTAATATTTCAGTATTTGATATTACACCAAGGCAGGGTGCTGCCTACATATTGGGTTGGTTTATGCAATACACTATAAAGTATAAAAATGACAAAAAAAAAGAAAGAGTTTTCTAATTTCTGGACCTGAAAAAGAAAATTTGAGCAGCAAATACCCAATTGCAATTTTTTTAGGCAGTTAGCTGATTGCTTTTGTGAAGTAGTGACAAACTTGAGATATCTGCAGTCAGTTGCTGAGCACAGGGATGTGGATCCCCACCCCTCTCAAGTGCAATAGATTCATATACTTCAGCTTTGATATTTCCCATGATCCAGGTTAAAAAACCCACACACAATAAACAACAGTTCTGTTTCAATCATTTATTCCTCAAATACCATTGTCAAGGGGTAGCAAAGCAGTGCTGAGGAAAAAATCTATATAAGAATATTGCCAGATGGATTTGTGCAGAAATGGATAATTGAGTAATGACCAATTAAAGGACAATCTGTAGATCTAGTAACAGGATAAATAAATTGTCATGATAGATATTCATTAGTTTTGCATTTAAAATTGTTCACTTCTAATAACAAACTAGTATATTTTAATCTCAAATCATAGTTTACTGTTTGTCTTCTTTTCATCTCTATTGAAAGCTATATGTCCTTTGACATACATTCACATATACATTCACATAGCTACATTCTGAATAACACTGAAAAAAAATGGGACTTAGTTTCTGCACAAAAACCTATAGGAATCTGCTTTTCAAAAAGGTAAATCTGCAACAGAAAGATACTGCTAATGTAGAAGTAAATGACACTTAAACTATCTTCAGCAAACATCACTGGTAAAGCTTCATTAGTATGTATTTTCACATAATTCAATTAGCCAAAATACATACAAATGCTGGCAGTGCTGTTCCCTGCTCACAGAGCGTCAGTGAAGCTTTAAACAGATCTGAAACAAAATTGCATAAATGGCATGTAAAGCCCTGTGCATACAAAGATACCTTCAGGGTTCTAATAAATTCATGAAACTTTTTAAAGTATGATTTCCTAGCAGGCAATCACTTTTAATTAACAGGATCACCTACAGCAACACATGTCCTTCAAAAACTTACATTATTTTTTCTTTTTGAATTTCAAAGTTTCTGTAGTAAAAGTTGAATAGCTGAGTAGCTTAACCTCAAAAGGATTGCAGGCTTTTATGACAGTTATAAACCACTGTGGTGCCTTCTTTATAAGAAGAAAAGATTCTTAACACAACAGAGAAAGAAGGAAATCTCTTTTTAGTCATAGCTAGAAGCAAGCATTTCCTCCAAAGGTCAGAAAACTTTTCCTCAGTTAGAGAATATTTTTAAGGACATTGCAGGCTACTTGTACAAGTAATCTCTGGTAATTTGCTGTATGAATTAAACATATGATTGCCAATATTTATTATTCTACATACTTCTGCATTTTTTTTTTATTTCTCTGAGCTCTTGGTATACAGTTTTGGTAAACATGAGGGTGAACTGGTGAAACTGGCTCCCGTAATGAGCTTTACACAAGAGAGCGCAATGGGAAGCTCATCTCTTTATTAAAAAAGAATCATACGAGTTTACTGAGCACATCTTTCAGGGCTGCATGTTTGAGGTGGTGCTTGCCACTTGCTTAGAAGCACATTTCCATGTTCCAAAGCTGGATAATCTTCTTACCTGCCTATTTAAAGTGACAAAATATTCCATATTTTGAGTTGGAAAGAAAGTAACGGGAAAAACATGGTAAAAATGATAGTGCTAAAGACAAACTTTACAGGGCTAAAGCCCTTTCCAGCCCTCAGTTACACGAATCAAGCCATTGATATTGGTACCTGAGAAACTTGAGCAGAATTTGCATAAATGAATTTAGGAAGAAGGACAATAAACAAAGGTACATTGTGCTTGGTTTGGTCCTGGAGGTTTTACAGGCTGTAATGGCTTGTATGCTATGTGTCCTGTAACAGTGACCAATGGTGAATGTATTTTCTTTGCTTGATTTTGTGGTTTCCTTCCAGGTAATCGTCCATTTAGAACACAGGGAAGGTGGTAGAGTCTGAATTTATGTGTCCTAGTAGAACAGTCAGCCTCATGTCATTGATACGCACGATGTCTTCTGTGAAAGTATTGGCACGTTTCTGACTTGGTGCATTTTCTGACTTGGAGAAGAATATGGTAAAGCTCTGGGAGTGGAAAGGGGAACAAGCACCCTTGGAGTATTTGAAAGTCCCACTCAAGAATTAGTTCTGAGGCACAGGTGGGCCTCTAAGAGGAAAAAAAGAGTAAAAAGCATGTTTATGGATCAAAGACCCTTTCTGGCTAAAAGGAGCACGGCGCTTACAGTGCACCTGTATTTGAAATGAACACGTGAGGACAAAGTCATATGCCGTATAGTACTGGCCTTGCTAGAAGTGATTGTGCCGTGTATATGCCGAGGTGCTCATAAAGCTAAGTGTAATACATGTAGGGATGCCTCTGCCATGGTGCAAGTGTCCTTTCACAGCATCTCAGCCAGGGGCAGGTTCAGCAGGCACATCCTCCTGTCTCGGTGCAGGGCTTTCTGCAACCTGCAATGGGGTGTTTCAGCTCTTTACTTTCCTCTTTGAATTCTCTCTCTTCAACCAGCCTCTCTCATCAGTAATTACTCCTAGAGCTGCCTTCCCACCAACAGCTGTCCCATCTCTTGTCTGGTGTTAGCCTCATCCTACTTTCAAGCAGAAGCTTACAGGAGCTGAATACCCGCCATGCACTTGAGACTTCAGGCAAATTCACTCTCTGTGTGTTTGCTTTCTACCTGTTGTTGTCTCTTTTGTACATTAGGCTGCCTTTGGACCAGTGGATCATTCTTCTTCTCTTGTTGTACAGCACCCAGTAAAGGCTGCTTTTATCCTGGTGGAAGCCTCTTTTTTACAGAAGGCCAAATACAGACATTTACTCCTAAGAATAAGATAACATTTCTCTGTATGGGGAATGCTAATGCTTTGTTGTTTGGAAATGCACATACAGCTTCAGTCTACAGTCATATTATACACAGTTACTCTCTGATGGTATTTCTAATTTGTATTAATGCTTTATTATTTTTTTTAAATCAATGAGGCCTTGTGTATGTACGCCTGTCTGTCTACCTGAACCACACAAAGTGTAGTTCATATCTGGTATACAATGTGTGTGTGCAGTTGTGCATCTAGTGTTCACATGGATTACTGTATATTTCACTGTAGCCAGCAGCTGGATTATTAAGGACAACCACTGGACAATTAAAAAGCATTCAGAAGGACATAGCCACAGCACAATCATCAAGATATGCCAAAATAAATTAGCATCATGCAAAGTTAGGCAATGTTTAATTCATAGACTGTGCCTATATTTAGCCATCTTATTATTTGCAATATAATCCATTCATTTATTGAAGGTTAATGCCAAGTTTTTCTCCTGGGTATTTGGTAGATGTGTCACGGGAGCACAGCCCTTTTGATTTCCATCTACTAAATGGACTAAATTTGCTACAAAAATATATATGCTTGTAGGTGGGTGTGCACATTCAAGCCTGCCTGATGTAAGCACACTCAACAAAAATAGGGAGAATTTCCTAACCATCATTGAGACACCTTCTGTCATCCCATTTTTCCTGGGAAAGACCACAGACGCAAAGGAAATATTAATAGCGGTTTATGAAAGAACAGTGTCACTGCCTTCATAAAGAAAGTGCTGTTGATATTTTGCAAATGTACACATAAAGGATAACGACCGAAGAGAAGGCATATCACCATTCACTTTTGAGGCACTACATGAGACAGTTGAGGAAAGTCTCACAGGGCACGATAGAAAGAAATCCTTTGAAAATGATATGAAATGTAAGAAGAGGACTGAGGAACAGAAGAAGACGCATCAAAACGGCGGAATTTGAGTGGAGACATTAAAAGGTGAATGTCCTGAGACCATATCTAGGAAATGATGTTTGTTCTGGTGCTGATGTGATCAAAAATAGAGCTGGCCTAATTGAATGGAGAGTATGAATAGCCTAACCAGGTTGAATGGGGTAAATTAAACTGTTCTTCTGCAGAGAAGCTGGACTGGATTATGTAGACATTTAATATCTTTTTGACAGGGTTTTGAAGGAATGTGATTTGGAATTAGTGACAAGATTTTGAAGGAGGAATACTTTTATATAGATCACACTGTCTAGGGATATGCCCAGTGCCAATCATTTTGATAGCTAAGCACAAGAGAGCTTGATTTTCAAAGGTGCTGAACACGCACACAGATCTTGTTCACTTCACAGGGAATTATTTTTCTCTTGGTCGTTGACAGTTGAAAATCAGGTCCTAGTTTTTTTTGACCGTTAAGGAACTACAATGTAAATGCGGAAGGACTAATCATAAAATCATATACATGGAGAGAAACACTTAAGTCTTTTTGGATACAAGATGAGATCTTTTAATCAGAATATGAAGCTCAACATTGTAGAATTATCATGGTAGCTGCACAGCTTAAACATGCAGAAGAGGAAAGGCACATCTGTAAAGCTGGTAAGGCAGTGTAGGTCTGACCAAAAATCTGTATTTCTGCATAGTCTGCCAGCATTAGGGGAGGTCTCAGAAGCAGGGGCTTCACTGTGGAGTCTGTACCCACCTCTTTGGCATACCTGATTTCTACATCTCTCTCTTATCTGTTGGCCATGTCCTCTATCCTGCCTAATCTTACTGGTACCAGTTAGGTTCCCAGCTCCTAGGTTGTTCTTTGTGGTCTTTCCTCAAGATACCAGAGAGCACCTTGTGGTAGGTGCCCTTACTGACAGAGTTAAGGAATCTCTCAGTGATCATAGCAGCAGGGGGTATCTCCTGCACATAGTAATTCTTCTCCATGGCCACTCCATTTCCCTGGTGATGCCCTTCTGCAAGGCAAAATTTCTGTGGCAGACAGAAGTGTGCAGAGCCCAGCGGGAGAGGAGCAAGGTTTGGAAGAAAAGTATCTGCTTCTAGGCCAGGCTAGAAAATAAGGTGTGGAGTTTGGTACACAAAACTTCCTTCCAGTCTGGAGCACAAGTGTGAGCAAGCTAAGTAAAAGCTGGGAACAGGCTCTCCAAGTTGGACTTAACTGTGCTGGTCAGTTGGGAAACTGGGGAGAAAAGAGTGACTGGTACCTCTGGAGTGGGCAAAACAGTCATTTGGTTTCCTTGGTCGGAAAGAAATGCAGGAGGGCTGGCAGACAGACAGTTGCTGCAGCTGGGTCAGTAAGGACTGGGCATTCATTACCTTACACCAGCCGTCAACAGCTACCCAGTGAATCTCTGATTGCCAGTATCCACTCCTATCTGGGTCATATTACCCACTACAAGCACTTCCCCTCCACTTCTCAAAACTACATGTTAATACATACACATCAGTAGCATGTATTTGTTCACTCCTAGGCTTGCAAATCAGCATGACTTTAGCTTTTTCATGAGGTTTTGACAACCAGGAACACCCGTGCCTTCCCTTTCAGTGTATGTTGTTGTGTGAAGTGAGTGAAGTTCTTTACTGTCAGTCTGAGAAGGTTCAAGGTGTTGCACCTGTGGTTGGCTTCACTGTTAAGAGAGAAAAGGATGGATAGACTTCCATGGAAGCTATCACTCTCAGATCATATTTGGTTCTTCTGTTCTTCTTGAGTCAAGCAAACAATACTGACAAAGTGCTTTCTCCACAAATTCTCGGTGGCTGGCTCATAACAGAGATTATCAGCCATGGGTGCCATATTGTCAGACTGCCAAAGGTGGTCTCTACAGATTGCAGGAGGAACAGGTCAAACCCCACGTATACTTAAATTCTTATACAACCAACTACATAAATGTGCAAAATGGGTAAATTAAAAATAATAAATGAGCTCAAATGCACTTGTGGCTGTTTATAATTGTAAACCACTGTGGCAACACTGTGAAGTACAGTCCAAGGACACTTGCTTTTTTTTGCAGAAAAGCCAAGTGAAGGCATCCAGCTGAGGGTAACAAACACTGGGGCTCTGCCTGGAAACACTGAAGGGTGCCTGTGGCCTCTTCTAGTGGGTACTTAAGAAGGTACAAGTGGAGTTGTATTCTACTCTTAGCTCTGCTATGTAACCTTATTAAGTCACTTCACTTCTATGCTTCTCTTTCCGTTGCCACTTTCTTATGTCTTTTTTGGTTTTATTGCTAGTCCTTTGCATGAGAGACCATCTCTTACCTTGAGTTTGCACAATACCTAGGAGAACTTAACCCCACTTTCAGCTTCCTGTGTTACTGAATGTAATAGTCATGCCTAGAAACTTTAATGTCAAGGAATTTCTAAAGGTTGGAGAAAATACAGCTTTTCTGACTGAGAGTGGAATCATCATTAAAACTCACAAAGGCAAAACAAGTTTTGGGTACTTGGCTGCCCATATTTTCAAATAAACTTAAATTCAGAAAAAATCATAGACTTCCTTTAACTCTGCTGATTTTTTTAAAGCTGGAATGCAAAGGATCGTGTTTCTACCAATTACACTGGTGCAATCCACATTTATTTCCCCTCTCCTAATTTTACTTGTTATGACTTTGTAGCTTGCAAGGCATTTATCCTTGTGCTTGGTACTTGGGTATAGGCAAAGCTGCAATTCCCTCTGCCTTAGGATTTACTTGCTAAGAGGTAGGTCTGTGTCCATCCACCACGACACAAAGCCTGACCCAGTGTGTTTAAAGCAAATAGACAAGGCAAGTACTTCTGGGCCACATTCTGGAAAGTACTTAGAGCTTTCTGTGGACTAATGACTTGCCCTGCTGTCATGGGTTATGTTTTTTTGAAGTAGCTGCTGGGTTTTGGTTGGCCCCAGGTAGAGAACCTGAAAAAAATGTCCCTTTGAGAAACAAATAATTTTCCTAGGCTTCACCTTATCCCACATTAAGGTGGGCTGCATATTACCTACTTCAGAGCAGGGGTACGGTAATTAGGAAAATAGATTTCAGTCTGATGGCTGCTGCAGGTGGAGGGAGAGAATAACGGAGTGAAGGTGGGAACCATGTTCCCTTTAACAGATTACAGCACAGAGAAAAAAAGCATACCAATAGCTGTAAGGCAGGATACATTTCTAGCAGGATTTAAATCCTAAATGAATGAATTCTAATGAAATATTACTCCTTTCCTATTAATTAACAGAATGTTTCACAGCACCCTCTAGAGAGCCCAGCCAGAACACTGTTGTGCTATACAGGGTTTGTGTAGTTCTCTGCTCTCCCCATTATGTCTGTTTTGTAGGGACAAGGGCTTTTTGATATTTAGACATCAAAGTGCTTGGAAACAGCTGAAATTAGTTGTTACCTTGCTAAACCGGCTGGTTCTGAGGAGAGTGGTGCCCAGTCTTAACTTAGAGTCATCTTGCTTTTTCTGGTTTGTCTGCAAGTTACTTTAATGTTTAACTTACTTGATTTAATGCTCACAAGAAAAAGAGAGTTGGAAAAAATCTGGTAGGAGAGGACTGAGGAACTGAGGAAAGGAATGATTCAGGAATGTTAGCAAATAACAGAAGGCTGCCTCTTCTCTCAAAACACTTCACTGCAGCAAGGAGAAATACTAAGAAAAGTATTTTAATTTCTGCTTGGTTTTGCATGGCTGAGAGCCTGGATATTTAACTTCATGTAGGGAAAAAAGGCCGTGGCGTGTGTGCAAGTATCAGCCACAATGTAGCTGAGCAGCAGTAAAGCTAGTGCATGAATTAAAGTAAAGAACATATAAAAGGAAATAAAAGGATCTGCCTAGAGATCAAATGTGGCATTTGTACAGAACCTTATTCAAAATGGATACGAATGCATCAGTTCCTCAGAATTATAGGTGAATCAAAGGAAAATTACATCCAGGAAGATAAAGCAACCGACCAGCAACCTTACCATGTGAGAGGCAGAGATGCAACTTTGAAGCTTCCCGTATGGCTTGCCAAAGAGCCAGATGTTGCAGGTGGAACAATGTCCTTTCTGGCTTAGCATCTGGTTCCTGTCGTTCTGATCCGTAGAAAAAGGAGATGCGGAAGGATGTGGTAAAAATCATTTTATAACTTCATTTAAGAAAAGAGTCTTTTCTGTTGCTTTTGTAATACATCATATTCGAAATGAGCATTTTTCTTCAGAGGTGGAGGCTATCACAGACAAATGTATATGGGATTTCCACTTTTCACTGCATTGTGCCATCCTGGAACCTGTTAATTCATGTGGAGCTTGAACAGCTGATTTCTTGACCAGTAAGAGATTATGTAGCCCCAAAGGGTAACATAACCCAGAAAAATCATCCTTCTTCACATTTGAGGGGAAGTGGTAACTGTCAGAGCAAGGATTTGGGATTTATAGCCCCTTGGTTCCATCCTTGGCCCTGTCACCCTCATAGGCATTTCACAGCCTGAGTGTACTCCAGGTTATCCTCACCTATTAGGGATATAACAGTGATTAGCTCTCTTATAAATGTGGATAAAATAATACCAATCTGTAAAAGGTCTTAAGATTTTTTTTTGTTAGGTATGAAAGCAGTTCAGATTCTGGCCTCCCACAGTCTTGGTAATTCCTATCTAGTCTTTACTGGTATTTCAGTTTTCCTTGAACGAGATGTATCATCCAGATATATCAAAATAGAAAACCAACAATATCAGTTGTTCTTCCTTCCTTCCTCTCTCTTCCTTTCTGTCTGTCTCCGACAGGAAGAAAGATGCAGGTGCTATTGTACTAGGGTACCATAAATCCTACTTTGAAGACTTGATTACAATAATTCTCCTTCAATTTACTGCCTTTATGATGAAATCTCATTGTTATTAAGTTACTGCGGTTGTGCGCTTATTTATATTGATCAGTTAATCTGTGTTTTTCTCTTACCTTGAGTACTTTTCACCACCAATGCTGAGTTTGCAGCATGTGAGAGTGGTAATATTGCTGCAAAAAACAAAGACCTGTAGATTTAGGATGTAATGTCAGATTCACCAAGAGGATGTTGCTAAGCAGATCACAAGGCAAATGACAGGAAATATGAGTACAAATGAGTTGATCACTCTGCCAGAATCCAATTTTATGTGGCTGCTGGATCCTTGTGATAGTTTTTCCATGAAGGAAAGCAGGTACATTTCTTGTCCTTTTCATGATTCACCATACATCAGGCCAACAACAAAGTCTCTGTTTGAGGTCAGTTTTATTGTTTTAAATCCAAAACCATTTTGTATTACTCCCAAAGTTGTAAAAAATACTATTGCTTCACCTACCCCCCATGACCATTGGAAAGGGGCTCATGAAACTCCATACATGCAGCCCTGTAGGCAGTGTCACATAAAATATGATATGACATGGTAACATAACAGACACTGACAGGTTATCCAAGTGCTTCCAGCAAGTAGGCAAGTATCTTAGTACCACTGGCACATCATTATAGAAATTAGCAGTGAGCTATTGTCTACTGTAGGTTTCAGAAGGTGCCTGTGGGGAGAGGAGTGGGGTTTCTGAGAGGAGTCAGTTTGTGGGAGCAGATCCCACTGCAACTGGGCCACCAAAAAGACATTAGCAATCAATTAATGCATAACAGTGAGAAAGCTGGTGACTGGGAGAATACACAGCAATGCTTGCAGAAAACCTTGAAAGGATTTCCTCTTGTTATTTCCACATCATGATCACCAGAGCCAGACTCACGTTCTATGAGAAGTACTGCTGAATGCTTGTTATCTGAAAGCAATTATTGCAGTTTATATCTGACCTTCTGGCCCTCACAGTTAAAAACAGGTGATGTCCAAGGCTTCTGGCAGAGTCTGGGTGCTTTGATTATGTTAGCTCTATCAACTTCCTTGCTTTCTTCTGTATCTCAAATGCCAGAGTGTTCTGCTTTACTTTTTCAACTAAATAAAAATGTTTGTGACTAGATCCCTCTGTGTTTGTGCTCTATGCCTATGGATACAAAGATTTCTCCTAGGCTTGGCCTCGAGTCATAAGATGAGCCTGACCAAAAATTTCACATCCGCATTTTCCTCCAAACTGGAGTTAGTATTTGTCTGTATTGTGTAATCTTTTTCTCAGGGAATGAAAACCTAAGTCAGAGGCAATGGAGATAGAGTCAGGCCTGATATTTGGAAATATTCCTCCATTTTAAAATCATACAGAACTATATTTCACGCCAGTATTGCTCATGAATTTTAGCAGTCTCAGAAATTATATACACATGCCTTTTATAAAGCATTTGCTCCAATTAAGCCTAAATCAACAATCTCATTATAGATGAGTTCTTGTGCATTTGTGGGTGGGTTTTTTTTCCTGAAAGCAGTTGGTTGGTATCATCTTGCCTGATTTTTCAATGTGGCATATAAAGATTAAATTAAAACTTGGTACAGAATTCTTTCAGGATAATAAGCCAGTCTGGTTTAGTAAGGTTTATATTTATGAGGAAACTTCTACAAGTGCTAAGATAGAGAGGTGGTGGGAAACTGAAGCTAAGTAGTAATGTTTTGTAGCAAAAAGAAAAGGGCAGTTATGCTTTTCTGTTCAGGAAGTCATTTCAATTTAGTGTTAAGGGAGTTGTAAATTTTGCAGCCTTCTGGCTCCTCATGCTTTCCTCTTCCCGCCCACCAGATACTCACCTACTCTGTTGCTTCTTACCCCTTTCCATCATCCTGCAGCCTCCTCACACCTGCCACTGCATCCGAGTTTCTGCACATACCCCATTCCCCAGCTACTCAAGTCTGTGATTTTGCAGCTCTCCCTCCGTATTATACCAGGAGCTTATAGTAGTAAATAAAACACAGCTGGGCATAGGCTTGAGTACTTGTATGTGACTGTCTATATCGTTCAGCCATCAACAGGCTTCTTGGTGTGGTTTTAGCTGACAGCCACTAGCAATCTCCCAGACAGTGCCGTAGTTCCCCAGCATCAGCCAGGGACTAGTCCCAGCAGGCAAGTTGAACGCAGCCACCCTGTTTCAGGGAAAAGCAAATCGATGTATATGGGCACCCAGCATTTTGTTCCACTTGGCCTCTGAACAGAGAAACATCAAGGGCCTGTTTTATTCAGTCATACTGATACAGCATGTGTCCATTCTCGCTCCCTCCCTTCCCAGCCCTGCTACACTGTTTTGAACGCCTCATGTGCCTCTCCCCTATGCTATTTAGTGCTGCATTTTCAGAAGTATCTGGTTTAGGCTGCATTATTAATACTTCTGAGTGCTCAAAAACCGTAAGATGCTGCAGCACAGAGAATTATGTCATTGGCTTAAATATTGGAAGATTAAAAATAATACCTTTTAGGATCCTTTTATTACCTCTGAGGGATTTTTTGGCAGGAGAGGAGAGGTTTTAGGACATATTCTGGTCATGCTTCCAAGCTTTCCTCTGCATCATTGATGGAAATTACCTTTTTATTATTAAATGAGAGTAGAGATTCTCAGCATATCATATGATCCCAGGAGTGGGGGCTTTAAGACTGTTACAGTTGGCAACAATAATTCAAAATAGAGGGATATCATTAGTGTTATCTCCAGTCTTCCAGTTGCCAAAGCTAGATGGAGGAGGTCTTGGCCCTAAAGCTAACTTTATCCAGAACTCCCAGGAACACACCACTGTAAACACACAGGTTTAGGCTATGTTTACATGGCACAGTGCAATGCCATGTAGAGAAACCACATTTTGTCAATTAGAGCTAGTTTGGGTATCTTTGTACAGTGCTATATTTGTTCACTGTAGATATACTCATTACCTTCTTTCAGTCTCTGCCAGAGTTTTCCTTGTGTGTGATAATGAAGGGATCCCTTTGTTCCATGTTTGCTGCTGCTGCAGAGGGTAATGGACCGTGTTCAGGCAAGCCTGCTGCACTGACCTCCAGTGCAACTCCCAACATACTTGAAAAATAAATGGCCAAATCCATTTAAACATCAAAGCACTGATTTGGGAGCTTAAACTTTATACTCCTGTTTTGAAAATTTAAAACTTCTGTGCAGCAGTTAGGCAAAAAATATGGTTGCATTTGTGCTGTTACTAGTGGACACTGAAATATTTTTCCCATTTGGTTATTGTCAGAGTGAATCCACATAACTGATTTCAAAGCTTAGCGGCATAGTTTGTCACTCACGTGAATGGTCCAACCATAAAACTTGATACTGAAAACAGAAAAGAGTTACTGGAAGTTGATCTTCTCAAATATACTCTAGAAAACAAAGAAAACTGTTGAGATGGACCTATGAAGCTTAACACCTGATATCTGGAAAACACTGCACAAACATATATAGACACAAATAAAAGGAAATCAGCAGTAAGCAGGGACTAACACCTTTCTCTCTTCAGATAAATGGTTCCATCTGAGCTATAGCAGCTTACTGAACCATGAAAGTAGTGAAGCAGGGCACATAATTCATGTTTCAGGCCATTAGAATGAATTGAGTCTCCACAACTTTATAGAAACATCATCTCTTTAGCTCCATTTAAGCTATGTGCTCAGCTGAGTGAATGCAAACAAGATCTCCAGCAAACAGCATTTTCTTAAAAGCAATAAATACTCTCCCAGTCTTAATTTTAGTGATGGTTTCTTACATGATGCTTTCAGGTCTCAGCAGAATGTAAATGGCATGAAATGCAGTAAGGACAACTGCAAAAAGTCCATGCAGCAAGTAATGAGAAACAATGGCTGCCTCTCCCAGCAAGTGGACTAAATCATCAGACCTGCAGAATAAGTGGACCTTGCACTCCCACCAGTAATTTCCACCTCTCTCCTTCAGAAACAGCAGCATAGATGTATCACAAACACAATTGTAGTTGCTCAGGCTCTGATCTGGA
This sequence comes from Falco punctatus, assembly GCF_963210335.1. NCBI lineage: Eukaryota > Metazoa > Chordata > Aves > Falconiformes > Falconidae > Falco > Falco punctatus. The sequence continues at coordinate 23,899,421 of NC_137592.1, read as the reverse complement.
CACCTAAATAAATACATAAGCACCTCCTTGTTCTAGCTCATTTTGGTGGATAAGAGGTCACGCCCAGGGGTGAGCTCATTTAGATGCTGTGCTTGTTTTCTTCATCCTGACACCAGTATTATTCCTTACTTAGACTACAGTGTCGGTCACTTTTGTAGACGGGCCATAGCCACAATCCTTCCCAATGCACTATAAACAATAATTAGACTTTGATTTTGCCACATTTTTCACGATGGCTGCTGCTTCTTGTGACAAGATTTTCCTTGAGGCAATCCTTAAGGCTATCCTGGTGAGATGTTTGGTGAGGAACAGTAATATTGATATTGTTTTTTTTGTTAAAAATATTCCCATGGCTATGAAGTACCCAGGTGGCACTTGTGAGTGTGCAGAGCCCTCCTGGTGTTCATGGAGTCCTGTTGGAGGGGCTGGCCAACACCGGTATAGTGCAGGCTAGTGGCAAGAGTAAGCATCAGAGTAAGACTTTTTAAGGGTCTAGTTCTGTTTTCTCAAGAATTTGCTGGTGTAAGCAAAACCACTTACCCTGCGAGTGTTGGCTTGCTTGTGTGCAAAAGGTTTTTCTTGTGGGGTGTTCCAAAAATTAAACCTATTTACACACACTGTGGGATCCTGGGAAGGAAGGTGCTGGCAAAGTGTAAGGTGTTAATTACACCATACTAGTTGGCTGTGCTCTATAGAAGTGGCATCACCCCCTGAGAGTAGATCGTGCAAAGTTACCTTGGAATTACTGAGCAGCAGGAGGTATTTGCCACACAATTTCATTAAGAACTGCGGGTGTCACTCTGGCATGTGGGATGATGTAGTGAAAGCTTGCGTGGTCCCCCATGGCATGAGAAATAAATGCCTTAGCCTAAAATTGTGACTTCAGATTAAAGTGCCACATGCAGTTATTTGGTTTCAAAAGTTACTCAGAATGAAAACACATTTATTAGAGTAAGTGCAATCTATATCTGATAAATGGGAACACATCTGGTCCATATCCCTGATACAAACCCCTCAGTATTAATTATATTGATGGTTAAAGCTGAGGAGTGAGTTGAACATTATTTATAGTGATCTTTGCTAAGTAAATAATTTCAAAAATGGCTTTCTAAATGTAACATTTCCCTTTTAAGAAGCCCTACAGAATTAAAGAGGCTTTACAATGGAACATGAAACATATTGCAGAGGGAGAGACAGAAGCTTGCTTGATTAATGCGCACGATTATCAGCAATGCAAATCACTTTCACTTATTAAGTCTTGTTTAATATCCTAATGAAGGCTTCCTGAGCAGATTTGATAATTCCAGAGAAAGTGACTGTGAACTAATGCCCTTTCAACATGTTGAGAATGAGCAGTGCTATAAAGAAAACCTCATTTACTATAATTCCCACCAAATGTGGTATCCTTTTCTAGACTCCTACCTCACAGCAGGAGACAATTAACCTTTTCAGTGCCAGAAGTGATTCCCAACATGTTCCAGCTGTGAAGGCCAGCAGGTCAGGCATGAATGAAGTTTACCTTCCGCTTTTGGTCTGAAAAAACACAATTATGCAAACATGTCAAGAAAGCCCTGAGCAACTCTGGGGTTTCACGTGGGTTCTGTCAGCACATGCAAATGTGCTTCTTACCTTAGAGAGGTCTGCATCAATTCAGCAAAGCAGTGTGCCTCTCACAGGGAATGCTGTGTATCGCTCAAATTAATTTAAAGCAGGTCTTGCTGCATGCACCACAACCCAGAAGATCCCCTCACTGAATATCTGGGTAATTAAACTCGTGTTGCTTCTAAGCCCATAACAGTCATATTACTGTAGCCATGAGAGTCAAGATGTTTTGTGGGAGTTAATGCCTGTTTTCTGTAGACCTTGCCTCGTTTCTAAATTCGCAAGTGGTGGGAAGCGATGGAAGATGGCACATTGCCCTTTTTCCTCTCTTGACCCTGTCCATGCAACATATGACTTATTACCGGACTGTTCCAGAGTTAGGGTGGCCACACCTGTGCACGGAGAAACGAGCCGTTAATGCAGTGGCTTGGAAAGCCCTTTATGTGTGGTGTGATTTGAGAGCCCATGTGTTCGGCTCCAGAGCTGTAAGCTTTGCCTTAAACCATGGCCTTTGCCAGACAGATCTGCAGTTCAGTCCTTTGCAGTTTCAGAGATTTACAGATTCCCCCTTTAATTTAAAAGACCAAAACCAATGTCAAGGATATAAAGAAATAGCTTTGATGAAAAAAAAAAAAAAAAGTTATTTCAACTTGTGCTTATCTGGAGATTTTCTGGGAAAAACAAGACTCAGATTTGTTTTTAAAACAACCAGTCCCCTGGGAAGGCAGCACCTGAGGGGGAAAAATTGAAATGCAGCAAACCCTTAAGAATTTTGTGAACATTTTCATTAGATCTGTATTAGGGCAAGGCATATGGATTGGACTGTGCATTTGTAGACATGTTCAATCCACATACTCATATAGGACAGGCTTTTAATATAGATTTATAATAAATACAGTTTGGTGGTACACATCTCCCGCATGACTGAGAGCTGTCATATAAAATGAGACTGTAGGACTGGATTTGTATCTTTATTTCTGTGTATAATGAATTGAGAACAGCATTTCACATAACTATAGGTGACATGATGGATCTCAAAGGGATAATCACATTTCAGCTGTTAATATAGTAACAGCAGTAAAAATAAGGATACTTTAAGAGCTTGCATTGTTAGAAATAAAAGGCACTGAAATTGTATCGGTATCAAATTGAGAGGGGCATTTACACCTTCTGAAACTACGTAAAAACAAATTATTTCAGTCTGTCAAGGAACCTTTCCCAAGGAAAGCGCTTCAGTATATAGCTATATTGTATGTTTAATTTAAACATAGAAAGTAGTTGTGGCTGAAAAACCCAGGTGTGCTACAGAAGTGAAGAAAATGTACATAGGTGGTTGACTTTGGGATATCAGCTGACATAGACTGAACCACTGTTGTGGTACGTATGTTTGTTGCTGTATGTGCCACTGACATCGAAGTGCTGTGTTCACATGAGAGAACTTTGTGGTTTGGAATTGCTGAACACTTCAGCCAGAACAGGTGTCACTGAAAAAAATATTGAATGTCAGGTCAAAGGAGAGGGGTTTCTCCAAATCCTCTTGTCATACAAATGAAAGTAGAACATTTAAGTAGAACAAAAAATACGAGATATTTTAGTCAGTTTTGCTTCAAAGAGTGTGAAACATCTGCTTTTTCCTTTTCTCTTTGATAAAACAGTGTTTCAAAATAAGAGTTGTCAACGTTTTTTGCATGAGAAATGAAAAAAGATGATATACAAGTGAGTTCTTAGCCCTTGAAAATGTTACTATAGGAAAAAAAAATACTATTTTCACAGGCTACCTCTTGCAAACTTTCTAACAGGTGTTGCCCGTGCACTGGCAGAAAGAGTATGAGAATAGCCATAGAGGTATGCACAACATAAAGACTAAAAAGGTGTAACTGGCATAACACAGGGGAAACTAGAGGGGAAATAAAGCTGAGGAGTTGAAGACTAAATACATTTTGGGTCATATCATATGTACCAGTGTTAGTCAGTTCCTAGATAATAAGCACATGGACATGCATTGCTAATTCTCATTAACGGCTGTTGGCCCTGAGGCTGTGACTGTCCCTCTCTGTTATCGACATTTTCTTGTCTTTGTAACCTCTATGTTACTCTAGTATAATTGGCTTGAGTAAACCCTTAAAGATCCCTGAAGTAAGTAGTGCCCCTGCATGTTTATGTGCCTCTGGATGGGTGTCCAAGGTGGGATGCAGGCTTTATGATAGATACAGGTGTATCCAAAAACATCTTTCCCCCTGCCTTGGGACAGCCTGTGTGCTGGATCCATCCTCTTTGGAGCTCCTGGGAGCTGAACTCCCTAAAGCTAGTGGCATGTTATTTTAGTTGAAGTTCTCCATCGTTCCTGCTTTCACAACCAGTGTGGCCACATTTGAGTGGGTTGTAGTGTGTGCTGACAACTCTACCATTAAGCTGTTGACCTCCTGTGAAGCAAAATCTGGAGGATACATGCAGGTCTACTTTGGGGAGATGCAGCATAGCTGGCATGCTTCAGCTCACTCGGTGTTCAACGCAGTTTTGTTCTAAGTGTGGACAGTCACATATGAAATGTACTAACTTTCAGTGTTGTTTCATAAATTAACCATACACCTTGAAAGAAATAGAGGCATGAGGCAACTTTTCCTACCTGCTGAATTGTTTCTCCAGTATCAAAATTGATTAACATTCATATGCCAACACCTAATTTTTTGGAGGCAGTCCTGTCTAGATAGGCTTTCTCCCTCTTTTCCTTGTTCTTTGCCTTCTTACTAGAGGCACATAAGGGCATTTCCCTCTAAGCTGATCTCATTTATGTGGCCTGTATAATAAAAAGGGCTGCCTGAAAGAGTGCTTCTAAAAGACAGGTATCTGTTTCCTAGCCCCAGGCATTCAGCATGTGTAAACATCACAGAAAAGTACACCTTTAGCATGTAAAAGTATTTAGTACCCACTGCGAGTAGTTCTAAGTAAGTGAAACGCAATGCTGAAAAAATCCTAATTTTATGTTCCACAAAGCTACAAAATAAACTCTCCTTCCCCTGATTCCAATGAAGCACTTAGTCATTAAAGAATGGTTTCCTTTGGAGGTAGTAAATTGTTTGCAAGGGGTAGCAATAAATATGAACCTCCTGTAGATCACTGTTTCTAGGTTGCTGAGTGACTTGGAAGTATGGATGGCCACCAGTCTACTTCCGAAGTGGCCCTGCTGCAGAAATTGCTGTCATAACCGACACCATCCCAATTACACAGGAAGAGAGGCCCTGAGCTAAGGGACATAGAGTCCAAATTACCCTTTTAGCTACAGAGGTGTTTGCTGTCTGTCCAGATTAAGGCAGTGTTGGGATGTTGTAGAGAAAGCACCAATCATCCTGTATATGTTGGGTGAATAAAGAAAAGAAAGGAGTCTCCATGGATACTAATCCACCATCTTTTAGAATACTAACCACACTGTTCCTTTCTTTCTTTTTTGCCTTTATGAATATACTGTATTTCTGTATATTTTCAGTTCAGCAACACTTTGTGTTTTAAAGCTTATTGTGCCCAAACAGATGAACACACTGTGTCGTCCAGCAGAGATTGGCTCTTCTTGTTGATCTTGTCATCTTTTAGTATGAAATCATATAAAAATTTCCCTCCTGGACAGCACCAGCCCTTAGTAACTATGAATATTTAGGAAGACTTTGCACCAGTCACTACCACTTGCAAATTAAAATCTTACCTAATTTACTGAAAAAGAGAGTGAAACATTGGTTGCTTCCAGGTAAATATACCCTTGACCTTAGCATGTCCAAGACTGTATATAGACTGTTTATAAATACATGTGTTTGTTATTAATAATCACAGCGTATTTGCTACAGAGGCTGCAATAAATCAGTGGTGAGGTACCAGATGATAATGATACGTATACATACAGATAAACTAATTTCGAGAGATTAAAGGAGAGTACGTTTCCTAGATGAACTGTAAATTTCACCACCCACCTGTGGGGTGTGTAAATATAGATATTGGGTGGGAAGCGGGTTTTATTTTACTACTGACGTGATACAGTGATGAACTCTGACATGTTGCTGACTGTGGTTACTTGATAAGTGTAACATGTGAAAAGCCAGCAATAACACTAGATGGTATCAGATCTCTAAAATAATATGTGTTTGAAGATGTTAGGTATAAATATGGCAGTGCAAAAATAAAAACAGACAGAAGCAGAGTTCATTCATGGAGGGAAGGAAACATCAGGGGAAACAGATCTTTCTTATTCTGTAGACTTTTTAACAAGGAAACTGAGCCCTAAAACCCAACAACTTTAAAATTATGTTTAATATTCTGGTGAAGCCAAGTGATGTGCTGCCAGTATTTAAACAGGAAGAGTTCTGGGAAGTGCTCATCCTTAGCTGCTGACCCTTGTGATGCCACCTAAGACCATTCTCTCCCCATCTTTGCCTCACAAGCAATTAGTTGTCCTCCTTCCTTACCTCCCAATGCCTTTGCTGCTACTGCCTGTGCTACAGCTGCCCTCTGCAGCCAGGCTGGGGCTGTACTGAACAGCGGTGTTGGCTAGGGCTCACATCTCTTGGTCCTGAAGGCATGTGAAGCAAGCTGTAAAAAATAATTATCAAAAACAAAACCAAAAGTCCCACATCCTTATGTTTTACCCTGAATCATCAGACTACATGCAACCATCTTTTACTGGTCCAAATCAATAAAGCCTGATTTGAGCCAAATCACTCTTGATTTCTTGTTTAACCAGTTGTCTAGAGAGCATGTTTGGTGGCCTCTTGTCATTCAGGCCAGGATTCCGGGCCAAGGTGCTTATGTGTTCACCTGCCTTCCCCTGTCATCTAGATGTCTCATGAGAGGATTTTCTAGCTCTTTCTGGACTAGCATGATATACTGTTAATTTTCTGCATTATGGTCTGGAGCTTCCAACATCTTTCACTAGAGTAAGTCATCACATTAAGGGTTTATTTGCTCCAAAGATCTAGATTTCTTGGATTCTCAAAAATGTGTACTGTGACTTAAAGCTTCAGACCCAGAGCAGGAGGAGTACATCTGTTCCTCCATCAAGAGACTACATTATGCGGAGAAGTGAAACTGGGTCAAATTTTTGGGCGCTGTAAGTTCGAGCAGCTTCTTTGAAGTAAATGAACTTAGACCAAGTAACACCAGCTAAGGATCTGCTTTGCTGATTCCTGGTGAGCATGAGAGGGCTGCCTAATGAGACTCAGTGGAGAAAGGACCGTAAAGGAAGGGATCTAAATAAGCGATGGCCAACCCATCTACTCTGCTTAAAATTGTCCTAGCTGATAATACAGATGTTAAGATCAAAGACAGGACAAGAAGGATATATTACAAGTGCTTCTGGCTTGGGGAATCCTAAGGAAGAACTGTAGGCTTCCCGTCACCACTGACCTCTGCAGCTAACTTTGCCCCAGTTATAGTGCCGGAGTCCCTCATTTCTTACAAGACATGACTGTGCTTTCTCCTGGCCTCTCCTGCATTGCTTCAGCTAGAAAGGGACATAAGAATTTCCCTCTCACTTCAAGTCCACTGATTTTTCTCTCCCTTGCAAAGCCGCAGGGATACAAGGGAGCGTGGATGCTGTGTGGGTCAGGCCAAGATGTTTGGTGGTAGGCATGGATTATGGGGATTTCTGATTACTATGTCAGACAACTTAAAAATATCCTGATTATCAGAAAGTGCTTAGTATTTTCTGGAAAAATAGGTTCTTTCAAAATGCTTCTGGTTGAGCACCCAAAAGCAGAAGGAATTTTCTGAAGGGTTGGCCTCCTTGTCTTGAGCTGATGTGAACAACTGCTCCTGGAGCTCAGCTAGGGTAGGTGGTGCTGGGAGGCAGCATTGGGAAGCCCTCCACACAGGATGCTCAACATAAAAGCAAAGGCTAAACAGGTGAGTAATAAAAAACAAGGTAAGCCCATGTGCCTTGCAAATAGCAGTACCAAAAGGTTACAGCCATTACCAGAGCTTTCACGTCAAAGTTATTTTCCCTGAATCAGAGACCTGGTTCAGGACAACTCTGAACCATTACCTGGAGTATGGACATGGAACAGAATAGAGAAGGGAAAGTTCCCATATCGAATTTCATCTTGTTGCTTTGACCAGTCACCTTTTAAATATTTATGTTTTATTTTTATCTGCGTATTAGTGAGACATTATTTGTGCACAGGCTGTTAAAAACAGTTCTAAGGGAAACACACTTCCAGCTGGTTTCCTCCTGTTTTCCATCTGCTGTGTGTATGTGTCTTTGGAGGCATTTAACTGTTTCTTGTCATGGTAATTGGTATTTTTTCAGTAGTGAAGGTGGGAGGGGTGGAGGAGAGAAACCCTAAGGCATCTGTGTTTGTACTCAGTTGATCTAAAAGAGATTATCCTGGTTATTTCCTGATAAACATTATGTACTTTAAAAAAGATGGGGTGGGGCAGTGGAAGGGTATCAAACATCAAGTAACATTAAGTTTTTAAGAGTTAACGTCCCTAAATTGTATCTTTGTATTCTTCTATTTATGCATCGCTACTCTTTCCCCATTTAATCTTAAATATGTAAATCCTCAATTTATCTGGAATTACTTAGTGAAAGGCTGATGTGTGAGTGTGGCAGATTATAATATTCCATCGCCACCCCTGATCCTCTTTACCTCTTATTCTTTTCATAGCAGATCAAAAAAAGCTGTATGCGTGCCACAAGAATATATTATTTTAAGAGACTTGGACTTAGAAATTGATTTCCTTGATGAGAAAAGGAAAAGTCTCCTTCTGACCTGAAGGGTCACTTCATAATCCTGTCACTCTACATCAAAAAAGCTTTTTTTTTTCTTTTAGTAGAAGATGAGAATATTTCTGAAAAGGAATTAATTTTTCAGATACGGTGAAAACGATGACTTAAAGAGACTTAGCAGATGATAGAGGGTTGTCCTATTCAGAATACATCTCCTGTGATTAGAACAAGCTCTGAATATATTTTAGGGTCAGGCAGTTTTAGATGGAGGTTGGGATTTGTACTTTGGGATGAAACTGATCTTATATTTTTATCAAAGTACTTAAGGTTTAAGCTGTAGTCTTCCCTTTTTTTGCGAAGGGATTTCACCAGTTTTTGTAATGGGGATTGGTACAAGCAGCCAATAATTTCTATGTATGGATTTTAGTTAATAGGATGTTTGAAATGAAATTACTTTCATCACCTATAATTAGGTTCAACTATTAATACTTTTTTCATAGTACTTTTCTTAACAGAAAGCACCTAATACCAGTGTAGATTTTCATAATCTATTTTATTTATGTAATTACTGAATATGTCTTAAGGAAATTCCTTTAAACCATAAGCTTAAAACCCAGCAGTCCCTAATAATTGTTAGGCATTGATAGCATGCTGCTAATGTATGTATGCACAATACACACAGGTGCATATATGTACGTCTGATCATGTGTGGAGACATGAAATGCTGGCTTTGTATATATATATATATATAGTTTAAAAAAACATGAGATATACAATATGCGGTATCATTTAAGATATATAATATAGTGTATAAAGCACAATATACAAGAACATATAAATTAATATCTAGTAAATATGTTTTTGTTTATAGATATTATTAGTATATATTAGTATACACATTAATTATACATTGTATATTATATATATGCAACTATCTGATAATTATAGTAGTCAAAAGCTATGAACAAGGATCTCAAAACATTTTAAACAGCTTAAAAGCTTTTGTGCAGATATGCTATAAAAACGGAAGGTCACTGCTCTGAAGACCTTAGAATTATAATTTGTTTATGTAGCGATAATTATTGTATGATACTGTATATCTTTAACATAAGGTATATAAAGAGAAATGCAAATTCCCTTTCTTCAGATAAATTGGCTATTGTCTGGACTGTTAGTTGTTCTAATTGCTGGTCTGAAGGCAGCAGCAAAACATTGCCCACTGGTACAACTGTTCTTGTGATGACGGCATGAGGTCCTAAAGCAAAAGCCATTATTGAATAAGTAAAGAGGGTTTTTTTTTTTTTTTGAGAACTGTTCTACCGGGAGAATTTTTTCTTGCTTTGTTAGGCTTTTAAAAACTAATAATTTATGAATATTTAGTGAAGGTTGCTACCTTATGTTACTGGCTGCATTTGGAGATCGGCAGAGCGCTCGTATCGCGTGTAGGAGCTGAAAAGCCAAAGTAAATCTGTGACGAGCTCTCGCTGGTGATTCCTGTATGAGACTGGCTCCTAAATACTGATGATAGCTTCCAATTGTAACCAGAGGATCCTGACTGCTAGATGGGGTTGAATTGAAAAGCAGGGGTTTAGTCTAATAATCTAGTTTAGATCTGATACTCCCACAGGAATCTGGTGAAAGGAGCTGATACTTTTAATCACGTTCACTGTGTTCAAGGTAGCAGAGGACTGTGAAGATTTTGGAAATGCAGTAAAAGCCCTAATTTGAATCTAAGGACTGCATCTATATCTAAACTAGATAATACAGCCTTTACTAACAGAGTATTTGCATGAGCTGAATTTTCTGAACCTTAGAAATATAACTGTAGTCTATCTAAATATCTAAGTAGATCTTATATCTAAATTTCTAAATATGTAGAACTGAAATGCAGGGAGGTTGTGAGCTCCTCCAGGGCAAAACAGGAAACGGGAAAAATGATACTTTCACTCAGGGAAACAAATGCTGGACATGCCCAGGTACCTGCTTGGGGAAAGAAAGATTCAAAATGGGGAGTCTGGGGGCTGTTTCCCACTCGCAGCCATGTCCTGCTGAGCTGTTCAAAAGGCAGAGCTGTGTCTACTTAAAGGATGAGTGAAAAGAAAACTCCCAGCGTGAAAACTGTTTGCTCTTCTACCCTGGGATAAATTCAGGGAGTTCCGGTTGCTTACTTCTATGCAATCGCTTGCAGTTATTTTTAATTTCACAAGTGCTGGGTGCAGTCTGATTTGAAGTACTCACGTCGGCTGGGATGCGGCCCCTTTCCCCCTCACCGGACCCCCCCATCTCAGAGTTCCTTTCTTTGGGATGTCAGAGTGCATCCATCACCATGGCACTCACGTGCCCTCCGACAGCGTGCCAAACAACGCGACTAGCATCTGTCGGGGCCGTGCGTCCTTTCTTCCACAGCCGCCCCTGAACTCGATCCACCCTGCCCTCTGCCTGACCTCTTCCCAAAGCCTCTCGCTCCCCGCTGCCCGGGTACCCTGGCTCAGCTCCGCTTTTCAAACTATCACCCTTGGAAGTGCCTCCCCACCCTTCGCATCGGCTGCGAGACAGAGCCAGCAAGGAGCAATCTTGCCACGTGAACTACTCTTTGTTTTATTTTGCACTTAAGACGGACTGTCTCCCTAGTAACTTTTGTGGCACTATATGTGAAGGAGCTCATTATGTAAAACATACATTTTCCTCCCTGCTAAAACTCCGTGGAGTGTTGCTCAGAGCGTTTCAGCGGCTGCACATTATACGGGGATATTAACTCCACCACAGCCCTCTACTTATCAGCTCGTACATCACTGCACCATAGAGCGGCTCTAAAGATGGATGAAATACAAACTTACTGCATTTGATCCCAGCGGAAGCTGGATGCGGCTGCTCTCTGAGCCAGCTCTCAGAGCCGAGCCTTCAGAGCTCTTGTACCTATATTTGATCAAAGACGCTAAACCCCCAAGTACAATGCATAAATATTGAAATGTATCGTGAAAATAAAACCACCCCACCTCTCAGGACTGAGAAGCCTAATGGCTGGAAGCAGTACGGTGGTGCAGGATTTTCCTATTGTCTCTGCAGAGGGGAAAAAGTTGACTTCGAGAATGATTTGCACATACCAGTTCCCTGAAAAGAAAAATGTGGGGCCAGTTCCATAGTTTCCGAATGAAATCTAACCTTAAGCCAAAAATTGAGCTGTCCAGGTTGACAACATTCAGGAAACTGCTTTTCTGGAGAGATGACTGCAGTGGCGAAGATAAACCGGCAGGAAGGTTTCTTTGGAATGATATGAATTTAATGAATCATATCCACATAAAAAAAATCCCAGCTGGTCTTAAATTTCAGGGAGATTTAAGTGATAAAAGGTATTTTCCCTGTCCCCTCAGATGTGTATTAGAGATAAGAGGACTTGGATAAGCCCTCCTGGGAATCAAGCTTTCCTTTTTCTTTAATTTGTTTTAAAGAAAGAAAAAGAGCCAGGCATGCTTCTGAGTCTCAGATGGGTATAATTAGTTATTTGCTATTACTGGACTTTTAAAGTTGTCTACTCCCACTCTTTTTATATTAAATAATTTTCTTTTTTTAAACCCAGGCTAATGGCAAACTACATGGCACACACACACACACACACACACACAAAACCAACCCCAAACAACCAGAAAAGGGAGCTCTACTCATTTGCCTTCCTCCTTGCACCATCCTTGTACAGGGTGCATCCTTTCCCCTATTAACATATTGATTTATTTAAATTAAAAATAATGATCTCCTTTCCCCTCTTCTCCTCCTCCCAGCAGCAGAGTCTGTCTCTGATCCTTATTAACAAATTGATTGCAGTATTGGTGTCAGTATATGGCTCATTTAGTAGCTCTTTTGCCTAAGGTCCAGAAGGTTGGAGGAGGGAACAGCTTCCACACATAGATGCTGGCCAAGCTCCAAGGCTGACACTGCTGGGGTAGAAGGGACAGCTGCTAGAGACAGCACCGAGACACTTAGCAGGGCTCCCTTTTGGGTGGTGAGGAAGTTGGAAACCCCACAGTAACTCTTTAAAGTGGGTGAGAAAAGAGCATCGCTACCCTTCCCCGTGTGTCTCCTCCTGACCTCCTGTGCAGGTGAGGAGCCTTGCTGGTCCCAGCCCCTCCAGTTCCTCGGCCCCTGTTGAATATAAGAGGGCAGCCGTGTGGTGCTTGCCTTGCCAGTACCAAGCACAAAGAGCCTGAGGATGTTGCAAGCCCTAAAAATACCATGTAAACCACAGCCCCCTTATGTCTGTTGGAAACAAAGCATTAAAATGTGCTTTGGCCTTCTTTGGCTCCATCCTCATTCCCCAGTTTTAGAGACTGCTCCATTCCAAGTTCAGGGAAACAGGTGAAGGACTCCTGGTCCGTTCCTCCTCATCAGCATGGTACAGGCATTCCCATGATTAAAGAGAAGCCACGAGGCTGAAAGATCAGCAGCCGTGGATGAAAAGCTACAGCAAGACCAGCTTCCCTACCAGCCTTTTTGTCTCTGGCATTTAGCTGCTCACCCCATGCTTGCAGTAGATGCTGCTGAAGGGTGAGATGTGCCTGTTTTGTACCCCACCAGCCCTGCCAGGTAGTGTCCAGGAACGTGCTCGCTTATGTGAACTCTGTCTAAATGACCTTGGGGGAATTTTGTTTGTCTTCTCCAACCTCTGTCAACTGCTGATGTGGTGGCTGGGTTTCCTAATTCTACTTAATACTTCTGGGCTAATAACAACACACCTTCCCACATGTTTCCCACAGACCCAGTGCCCACACTGTGAGCCTTGCTGTTTGTAAGGGAAAGGAGATACAGAAACGAAGTTGTGGTGCCCTGTTCTGCAGCTAAGAAATGAAGGCACAGAAGGACGGAGGGGCTTACTCCAGGTCACAAAACAAGACACTGGTTTCTCCTGTTAAGTGCCCCTACTTTGGGCCAGGAGAACCGATTTCCAGCACTGTGCCGCCAGCTTTTGCATGACTGCCTGATTCCACCCTGTTTTCAGTTAAGCCTGCAGGCTCCTGAAGTAGTAGTGAAAACTGTGTTGTGGCCAGAACTTTTTTTATAGTTTCCCCTTCCTCTGCACCTCTGAAGGGCAGCTGCTCCACAGGAAAAGCCTAAGGGAGCATGGAGGCTTGAGCCCAGAAGGAGGGAGATGGCTATCCCTGATGCGTGCTTAGTCACCTAAAGCAGATGGTGTTGTTTCTGGTTTCTGATGGGATGACTTTCAGCTCCCAAAAACCTTTCAAGTTTGACCACGCAGACATGCTTGGAAGAATGTCAGATGAGTACACATCTGTCCAAGACCTTTTACCAAACAGCAACACGAGTACAATTAAATTAACAAAAAGAGAGTTCACAATTAAAGCTGGAGCAAGTGCATGGCTTGCTTTCAAAGAACGGCTTGAAAAATGTTCTCGTACAAGGCGCCCAGGCCAGTGCAGTTTTCTCCTGTTTCATTCTGTGAGGTTTTATATTCTTCCTGTTGCATTTTGAAGTACACTGAAATAAGCATAGCTGTAAACTTTACAAAAACTATAGTTATTGATCTTCTACATCCTTTGCCATCTGCTTAGTTCTAGTGTCTAAAAATATTCAGTCCTTGCTCTTGCTCACATGATTGTTGAGAAAATGCTAGAGCTGGTAAATCAGAAAAGCACATTGTGTTTTGGGGGAGGGGAGTTCCATCAGGAAAATATGCTGTCTGAAGGGAAAAATACAGAAAAAAACCAACTCCAGTCCTGTAGTTAAACAGGCAGAAATGCAAGAAAAAATAATTTTTTCAAACTGTAAAGGAGAAAAAATAGAATATATCTGGAGTGTTATTTTCTTTTGAAGGCAAGCCACACGAACTTCACACCTATACCATACTATAAAAATGTGTATTTTTTACATGCTTCAAAGAGTTGGGGAATATGAATTCCCTATTAAAGCTTTTTGAAAATTGAATCCAACTGGACAATTTATATGTTTAAAATATTAGAACTGGAGAAGACATGTCCACCTCCAGCATAAGTACTTTCTAAAAAGTATGCCTTGGGAAATTGTTGTAGACTCAAAAGGCTGAAAGTGATTGTCCTTATTTTAGTTGAGAAATAAACATGCAAGATACGGGACAGTCTGACTTCTAGGATGACTGAGATTTTGGGGGCAAACAGCATCCATTTATTTCAGTAGGAGCTATATTAGTAAATTCCCAGCTCAGCTTTAAAAATCTCAGTTTCTCTCAGGGTTTGTGTATGGTGCCCACAACTACAAAACCTAAACATGGCTCAGAATAAATTTCATCACCATATGGAGGTCCCTAGTGAAATCAGCTAGATCATTCTGTGTTAGTTTGTGAATTGCTGATTGGAGTTTGAATGTGAACCCTCTGTCATGGGCTTTATGTGAGTCTCAGGGATGAGGAATTTGGTATTGTTAGAAAGGATAAAAAGAAAAGCGGGATATGCTAGCACGTACTATTTCATGAATATTATTTACCGATTTATCCAAGTGGCTCTTTTGAGGCCTGATGACATCTGTCACCCAGGGTGACTTTAAGAGGAGAAAAGAAAAAAAAAAGGGGGGGGGGGGGGAGTGGGACTGTAAAACGAAGACTTAAAACAAAACTTTCTGAAGACGATCTGTGTGGAGGAAGAAATGTGACTATGTCTTTCCTTCACTGCTTTGTGAAGTACAGAGATGCCTGATAAATTCTGTGTGTTTCCAGGATTCTTGACTTTATTTTTGAATCTAATGATTATTAAATACGAATTGCCAATACCAAAGCAGGCAAATGGTGGGTTTATTTAATTCTGTGTTCTGCATTTGAAGCTGACCAGCAGTCAGAGGGAGGACACAAAGCCCCAATAATGTTCCTATGCAGAACTTTCTCTCCCTGTCCGCAGACCTGGTTATCACGTGTCCTGCCACGAAGAAGCTAATTATACATCCAAAAGCCCAAAGCTCCTGTCAATTTATCAGAGGTCACCCCTGAATCTCTGAGGGTACACCAGAGCTGGGCAGGAATTCTCAGATGGAAGAGACCTTTGTCGGAAAATGCCAAACTGTTGGAAACGGAGTGTTTCTTGGAACTAGGCAGGTTTGGGGACCTGCCAGCAAAATGCAGGCAAAGGTTCCCTGGAAGCCTGCCCGCCTGCCAGGAAGGTTTTCACTCGCTTCACCTGGTGGGCTTCCAGGGTCCAGAGATCCAAGGCTTCTCCATCACTTGGACCACTTTGGAGTTGGAGCCCTCAGGGCCCACAGCTCCAAGGCAGCCTGCTTCAGGATCAACAGCCTTAGGGCTTATAGGCTCCTCATTGCAAGGCTGGGAGCTGCAAAAGCCCAGTGCTCCTGAAAACACTCCTGGCTGTGCGGCTGGGAACCCTGTGCACCCTGGCACCCTGGGCTTTGATGGGCGGTGAGGAGGCTGAGCATCCTGGGAAAGCTGGAAGCTGTCCAGTCAGGTTCATTAAACCAAATGCTGTGATTTCCCTCTCCAAACTTCCCTTCCAAGGAAAATTTTGAAATGTTTATTTTGAAACAGAAAAAGTGCACCCCCACGAGTTCCCTAAAGTAGTGCTATTCCTATTGTTTTGAACTGATCTGTGATTTTGGGTGATTGTACACAGAAGCTTACAACAAATCCCAGATTTTGTCCTACTGGGATGTTTGGCTTTTGGCACAAGTAAGGAATTTCGTAAAAAGTAAATAAAATACTAAATATCTAGGCCAGGGCTAGGCCTAATTAGAGATTGTAGAGTGTATCCAGGAGCTCAAGTACTTGTACTTCTCAGTGCCCCTTCCCCAAAGACTGCTCAGCAGTGGTGGGGTAACTAACCACCCAAGTTTTCTGGCTGGGCAGGTTAAAAGAAATTACTCTTAGAAGTTCAGTAGCTGAACTAATTACCCGAAAATGATTGCCTGGGGTTGGACCATTTATTATCTCATCAGCATTCAGTGCCACTTCCATAGGATGAAGGAGAAGGAAGAAGAGAAAAAAAAAGCCCAGAAACATGAGAAGGAGAGCAGATAAAAGGACAGCAGTTAGAAGGAAAAAAAAAATGCTTCTTAACTCTGCTCTGTACTTTTTCTCTCTAATAGATCCCCCTCCCAATCCACCCTAAGTAGAGCAACTGGCATGTAATGAGTTCTGCAGGGATGGAGCGGCAGCATGCTCTGAGATTTTTCACTTTGTGTTTAACTAGCTCCCCAGATTCCCCAAACTTTTGGGAGCAGAAGGAGAGACAAGTGGAGGCAGTATCTTTTTATTTATATATGTGTATATTTATTATACATACATATTTATACACACAGACATACTGACAACATTCAGCTCATCAGTACTTGTCAGGACTTTGTTGTATCTATTGGCTGGAAGAACAGTTTTGGTTGACATGAAGTTTCCATCTAAGACTCTAAGGAAGAAGCACTTTGGACACTGGTTTTGCTAACAGAGATCTGCTTCCTGGAACTGAAGATGCCTCCTGGAACCACACCTGGAACATTTGGAAACTTGGATTTGCCTGGGGGTAGTCACAGCTGAAATCTCAGCTCCACTAACATATAAGATATTAAATATCTTCCCTCCCTTGAACTGGATCCTTCATCTTGGAGATGGTCTTCCACAGACATAGACAGGATGCTCACTAACTGGAAACTGATGGTAAAGGGCCTCCAGCCATCAGTGTGCTTGATTTCACTGAGAGACAGCGTGCTGACCCTTCTTGTAGCTGCTGTAGGTGTGCTTGCCTGCCCAGTAGCACTTTCCTCAGCTCTCTTTGCAGGCTGTGGCATTCCAGGAACTTCTGCCCTTTCCTTTTGGTGAGGTTTTCTTTCTCTACATGCAGCAAGCCAAGGTAGTGATGGCTTGCAGAGAAGGTGCTAGCAAACCTGGCTCTTGCTCCCAGTGCATTTTTAAAAAATGAGAACATCCTTCCAGTAATCCATGTTTGCATTAGATGGAAATGTTTTGGCTTCCCTCCTGTCCTTGAAAGCCCAGTGGTGCAATAGGAATTTGGGAAATGCAGGCTCTCAAAAGTAATGTAAAGAACAGATCCACCTATTCAAATGCAAATTGCTAAAGAGAATAAGGGAATTATTTTCTACACACACACACACACACACACAAAGACAAGTCATAATTCATTCCTTCTAACTTAGGGCCACATCCCACATTTTTTAGATGATTTGTCTGTCAAAAGTTCTGGGTTGTGCTGTCTCCAGATTCTCTTGTACTGCTGGAACACTTATTTGAAGAGGGACTGAAGCAATTTTCTTTCAGAAGATTAGTGTCACATATGGGGCTGGCACTCCAGATCTTGTGGGAGGAACAAAGCTCCTACCTTTACGATTGCAAAAGTTGACAGTAACATCTGAAGATAAGCCAAAAACCCATGCAAGGAAATCAAATGCACATGGTGAGGCGTGCACGTTTCTGCTGTCTTTTGGACCAACCCAGCCCTATCTCAGACACCTTGTGCCTCTAGCTGCTAACAGGAAATCTCTGTTTACTCTAAGGGCACTCCAGTGTGCTCTTGAAGTGCCCAGCAACTGCAGGATGCCTGGCATGTGGACAACTGAAGAGACATAAATGGCCACAGACCTGTTGCAAGTCAGGGTCATACAGCTGTTTTTCAAACCAGCACCCCACACTGCTAGTATTTGTTTGTCTTGTACGTACAAGCTGCAGGCAAAATGAAAACTGCATCCTTTCTACCCAACACTCGCAAGTCTAAAATAAGATGGGAAATTCCACCTTGTACTGCTCCAGTAAAAAAAATGCAGATCGCAAAATTTGGAGGACAGAACTAGGAGTTTGTGTGGAAAGACTAATTTTTCACTGCTCCTTGAATGTCTATAAAGCATTCAGAAACTGCGGTGCTGAGTACAGCAAGAATCTGATATCAAAAGAAGCGAAGCTCTTGCTGCTGCTGTGAGCTGTGTGCTGTGTAAAGATGGGCCGTTAATCTTGGACACAAGCGCAGTTACACCCGTCTTGGCATTGGAGCCACCTTTTGTCTTTGCTGGAGTGTACCAACGTGTGCTTTGTTGGGCATCCAGTCCTGCAGCTCCAGCAGTCTTGATGCCTTTGTGTTTTTTTAACTGATGTTGAGACAGATAGGATCTCTAATCAGGACATCCTCAGAGTTAGGAACTTGAGCTGGGCAGCCCAGGTATTTGACACTAAAGGCTAAGGGAAGTCTATACTGGCTTCTTTTAAGGCACTGGATACTCAGGTTCTGTGGCCACTTTATCTTCTACACACAACTATATTGCCTCATTTTTATAGTAACCAAAGAGATGGGGGTTGAATATTTGGTTGATATTTTTTTTTCCTTCTCTTGGCTTCAGCCTCTTGTGTTTTTCTTACCCCTTCTTCCAATTCCTACTCTTATTTTCTTTTCCTCATATGATCAGTAGCCATTTCCCTGGAATACCTTAACCCCCATAGTCATGGGCGGGCGCACCCAGGTGATGAGAAGCAGAAGGTCTCTGTGTGCATTAGAGGGGCGACTTCTCTCTGGGGCAGAAACTCCTTAAAATAAAGACTTTAGGAAGGAAACTATTGGAATGTGCTTGGAGGGCAGTGTCTGTATTTTTTGTGGTTGACCACGGAAGGCTGATTAGTTTTTACTGTTGGACTCTGTAAGAAGCTGGTTTTGAAAAGTACCTGGTACATGACCTAGAGAGGGAGAGATGAGTGCTCAGCGTCTTTCCGGAACCAGTCACATTGCAGTAGCGTAGAGAGCAACAAGCGAATAGCAGAGGTCTCGGAGATTAAGAAAAAAAGTTTTCCTTAAATCGCCGGGCATCCCGCTCCTCTCCCCGCACGGCTGCCCGCAGCCCGGCAGCCCTTCAGCCCGCCCGCCTGCAGCAGCGCGGTCCCGCCTCGGGCTGCCGCAGTCGGGCGGAATAAAGCTTCGGCCCGCGGCCGGCCGGGGCGGGAGCGGGGCCGGGGCGGGAGCGGAGCGGGGCCGGGAGCGTGGCGAGAGCGGGGCCCGGGCGGGAGCGGGGCCGCGGCGGAGCGGCGGCGGGCGCTGCGCTCTCCGCGGCAGCCGCTGGGTGTCAGTGAGCCTCTGGTTTCCGCGCCCGGCACCCGGCCGCGAAATGCAAAGCAAGGCAAAGCCTGCCCGCGGGATCGCTTTCAAAGCTTCCAGCGTGATTTAAAAAGTTTTTTTTTCTTCTTCTTCCTCGTCTTCTTCTTCTTTTTCCCTCTATTGGAAAATATTTAAATTACATTTACACTTAAGACGGCAACTTTGCAGTGACGGCAAGGTTTTGAGCTTGAAAGACAACCAAACAGACTGAAATCCACGCAAACAGACTCAGAAATGGTGATTGTAGTATTTAAAATGTTGTTTTGAAATGTAATTTAACTCCGGTCTGGTCAGATCCACAGGCTGATACTCTAATCCCAAGTGAAGCTTCTCGTTGATTTAAGAAGCTTCTGTTGGACTGTTTTCTGGACACAGAAGAAAAACCAGAAAGTGGATAGCTTTTTCTTTCAAGAGTTGAAAGCAGCACTCGTTTGAGGTTTTAAGAAGATTTGGAGAACGGGGATTGATCTGCTAACATCAGAGAAGAAATCTGGTGGAAAATATCAAAACCTCATAGAATATTTTACCGCTCAGAGATACTAGTGACTATCACGTTTCTGGGCTCACAAACCCACTCATTGCTTATTCACAATTTTTTAGTTGCAAAAAACATAACCCCTGAGTTTGACCATGAGAACACAGGATCAGGAATAAAATGCCACCTGCCTTTTTAAAAATCTTCCTGAGAAAAAGCTTAGGCAAGTAAGGGAGCTGCTTTGTCATAACCCCTTGAAATGTGCTGAGCCTCAGCTAACTGTAATACCGCCTGAAAATTACATGCAAAGACCTGGGTATCAAACACCTGCCCCAACCTTGTTGTTACCTGGTAAATGTCTGCGTGTAACAGAATTTCCTTAGAGCAGTCACAGTGAGTTTTCACTGCAAGCCCAGGGAAGGGAGGAGAAGCCCGAGAAAGAATGTAATCACCATCAGTGAGGGGAAAGGGTTTGAGTGCCACTTCTGCCACTGAAAACTCTTTGAGGGAGCAGACCTTAAGCTCAAAAGTATTTGAAGGGGCTGTTAGGAGGGGAAAACACTTCCAGTCATCAAATTTTATGAAGGCGAAGCCCTGTATCTAACTCTGCAGATATGTTCAAGTTGTAGTTTTGCTGGAAAGGGTAAGTGGGACAGAAAAAAAAAATTACAAAACCCCAGAGATTTTTCTTTTTGCTGTCTTTGCTTCACATAATTATTATCTGAGCTCTAGTAGTATATTAACAGTAGTGTTTTATGCATAGGTTATCGCAAAGGTTCCCATGCAATTTACCATAGGCGGTACATCTATAGGAAGTGACTTACCCACTGTAGTAACAGTTACCTTTGGAGTGAAGAGCAGCAATTGTTTGAGATCAGACAGCCACAATACTGGATAATTTAGCACTGGACATTTCAGTGTTACATGGAAATCACAGAGGGGGATTCAGAGAAATGGGAAGTAATTTCATAACTGAGAAGGAATGTGGCAGGTAACACCTTTGCCCCAAGAAGTGGAACAGCCTACAAAAGCCATCAGTTACAACACCCTGCAAGCACTAGAAACTCCTTATGTCATTTTCTCCTGCTGAATTGCAAAAATCTCTTCTGTAGCATTTATATTTTCCTTAGAGGCTTTTTGTCCAAGTTCTGGCTGGAGTCAAGTCTTCTGTAACTTGTGAGAGCTGTTAAGATCAGAGCCCCAGGTGGTACAGCTGCAGGCCATGTTTAATAGTTAATGCTGAACCATGTTTTGATATTTGTATCCTATTATTCACATGTTATTGGAAATTTGTAATTTTTTTAAAAACGTACTGTTGAAGTGGGATGAACTCTCAAGAAAGAGCTTCTGATGCTTACCCTACATTTTGCAGCTCTGGAGAATATGTGGGTATAAACTTGAATTATTGAATACCCAAAGCGAATGTTCTTCAGTTATTCATCTCCACTTGATGGGATTATAATTTGAAAGTCTGCTGTAACTTTCATCTTGCTCAGAAATACGTATCTTGGATGCAATGCAGGGTGCATACTATGGATGCAAGACTGACTTTTCATTTAGGCTTGCATGCATGATTCCTCTTGATTCAGCTGAAGCTGATTGTGCGTTTGAGACTGTCACAGCTGAGAATCTCAGCTGTGGTGCCGTTGACCACAAAATGCTTCCTTCTCGGTCAGTCTTCAGTTCTGTCTTCCGAGGTGCAACGGGGTCAGTTTAAACTTCTGCTTTCAGAGCAGCTTGTTCTTGCTGGGCTGCTAATGCCGCGAAGAGTGTTTGAAAAGCTTCCTTTTCTGTTCTTCCTATTGCGGTAGTAAAGAAGATTAGAAATAGATAGTTGACTAATGGGTATACCATGTGAGCCTTGTTAAGGTAAGCAGAAGAAATGGGTACTCCTATCATTGAAGCAAACCACTGCCAGAAGACCAAAACTGTTTTATTAGAGTACTGTGCGGTGTCTAACGTATGATGCTTATGCTGGTGAATCTGGGAAAGTGTCAGGACTGAGGCAATGCAGAGTCAAACTTTAACAGTGATAGAAGTCTGCAGAGAGCAGGGGGACAGGCAGAGGCAATGTGCTTAGAAGGAGACGTGCAATAGGACAGATTGAAACCTGCTTTGGGCTAAGAATGAACACTTTTTCGGCTGACAGAATTGCAGCGTCTGAGAAGAAAGGTGATGGGAAGGTACGCTTCCTTTCATGTACTTCAGCTGAATTGGCCACTTGGTAATTTATAGCCTCTATTGCAATACCCATTTTCCCCCTCTCCTTTCTAGAAGCCAGGGCCTGCTTTCCAAGAAGTGGTTTAGCACTGAAAAATGTGGATGGTCCAGGTGCTATGCTAATCAGATAGATGTTTTTTGGGGGTGGATGGGTAGGTACAAGCTGCCATTCAAAGGAACATGTGTATATGGATGACAGGAACTGGCTGGCCATGAGTAGTTGCACCTGCATGTCTGGGAGATCAATATGATTGTAAATGCTTCTCTAGTCCCATGTAACAAGAGTCCCTGTCTCTCTCCCTTAATAACCATGGGATTGTGCATCCACAGTAAGAGATATCCCAGAGCCAATAACTTGGAGGAAAAAGAAGATGGTGTTACCTTTATTTTACGAATAACGAGCAGAAGATCAGAAAAATGGCCACCCTCAGGGAAAGCCAAGACTGAATTGCAAGCCCTTTAGTCATGAGATTCTGTTCTTCTCTGAGCTGTATTTACATTTTGTTACAGACGCTGGTATCTCTGATTTGTCATGAACCCTAGCCTTAACTCTTACAGTTTTTTTCACCTTTTGGGGTTTTTTTCCCTGCTTTTTTTACCTTTCCTTTCTTTTTTCCCCCTCAGCTATCTCTTTGAAGTAGCCCCAGGGAGGTCCACGTTGGTAGCAGACTTGGGAATCAATTTTAAACATGACTTCCCATTCATACCTCACATCAGTTTATTTATTTATTCATTTCTGTATATCTAATTTTTTCCAGTTAAGAACTGTGTAAATAGCCCTAATGAGCCTTGAGGGCTCTCATTTGCTTAGAGAGATTAAAACAAGCTGGGAAGTCTCCAAGCACATGGGGCAGAAGGTACAAAACATACCTCACCTAGAGCTGGTCATATAATTCATTCCAAATCCTTTAGCTGATGTAATAAGCCCTTTTGTGCTTTTTAGTTGTTTATCTTTTATGATTGTATTTAAGTATTATTTTTGTAAGCAAAATCTACAACTTCTTCAAAAGCTGATGATTTTTGAGTATTTGCAATTTGTAAGATCTTCTATGTGACTTATTACTGAAGTCATACTGTGTTGCCTTTTTTTCACTGAAGGGTATTTTGCGTATCTGAATATAACTCATAAATATTCTTAATGATATGACAAATACATGTTGTTTCATTGTGAATGATAAAAAAAGCCTCTCTATTATTAGGTTTTCCACAAAAATTCACCTACCCTGGCATTTATGGTGTTTTTTACTGCTTGCACAAGAACTTACAAGTCTCATCCATCTGAATGTTTACTGCTAAGGAAGGAGAGGGGCTGTATCTGTCAGGAAAACAAACCCATGAATGTGGCATCACACACAACACATGTTTTGGAAGCTCTTTTGTTTTGCATGAAACTAATTTCTTTTTCTCTTGCTGGCCTGTTTGCAGTAGATTGCATGTAAATTGTTTCTAATGACATCACGATCTACTAGTTCATACAGTTGCCCCATGGATCAAATGCTTTCTGAGGTGGGATCATTTACTATAAAAGCATATAGGGAAAACATCCTTGAGCCACATTTTCCAAATGAGATCTCTGTCTCCCTTGCAGAGAATGACTCTCTGTTCCACTTCCCCTGTATTATCTTACCTACACAGCTCCTTGGGAACTGCATGGCTGAGCAAGGATGCTTTGCTGCTCAAACAAAGCCAAGCATTGTCCAAGGGGCAGGCGCACAAATCTGGACCTCGCCCCTGGAAGAGAGCAGAGTGACCCTGAACCTGAGCTCCCCAAAAGCAAAATGCAGCAACTGCTTCTTTGACCTAGGGTTTGTTGAACAGCGCCTTTTGAAAGATATTAACCTCCAGCCACCACTAGCACTATCACATGTGAAAACAGAGGCCGAACATTAAAAAGTCAGAGCAGAGCTCCTGTTGGCTGTGTGGAAAAAATGGGAATTAAATTTGTTCTGTGCATTTTAACTTTTGGAAGACCTCAGCCCATGGGTGCTGGAGCAGTTCTTTTTGTGTAGCCCTGCTGGCTGACTATGCTCAGCATAACCCTGAAATCCAACAAATGCTGACCTTGCCCATAAAAGCAATACATTGTTTTTAAACATTAGTTTCCTATTCCTGACAGATAAGATGAAAAGTTAACAATGTGTTAAGGCTGTAAAATGTTGGCCAGAGTTTCGATTTCACCTCTGTTTAACTTTTTGTCAACAGATTGGCATTTTCCTCCCCATTCAGAACAGTTGGGTTTTGCTTTCAGCACTGAGTAATAGCTCGTAGATGCTCTCTCACGCAGAGATTTGAGTTCAATATTAAAGCATTGATAACACTCTTATTATCAGAAAGACACAGCCTATGGGCTCAGAGGGAATCTAAAACAGCTCTTTCAGCGCAATAAAAGAATAGTTTTACATTATGTGACATGAAGTTCCCAGATATATTACTTAACCAGATCACGGCGTGTTAGTAGATTCAGACCCATGCAGGCCTGCTAAGTCTTTCTGAAATTACTTCCTTTCAAGAAAACAGTGCCCCAGTGCAAGATATCTTCGCTAACACACTGGGTATAAATTACTGCTTCTGCAAGTTAAACAGCATAGCCAATACTCCCTGGGAGAGGCCGTGTTGGTTCAGCAGGGTGACAGAATCATGCCGCTGGGACTTAAAGAGTTAATGATGTTAGCTGGGGGCTATGTTTCAGTTGCTGTACTTTGTGCTGTGCTGGAGTTAAATGCTGTTGAAACTAAGTTAAGGGCAGTGCTGAATATCAGTATATCCACTGAGCCACGGAGATCCATTTATTTTTAATTGAATTAAATTGCTCACAAAATGAAAGTAGCATACTTTCATTAATATTTAATTACTTACAGTGTTAAACAATGATCACAAAGAAAACTTTGCTGGTGTCTTTTCCATCTCCACGTTTTTCTGTTACTTCGTTGCACGAGATGGTCCTATTGGCCTTCCTGTGATTTGAATGCTAAAGGCTACTAAAGCTGAGTGCTACTGATGTTTTTAACGTACTGGGGAACAAACTCAACCTTTGGTGCTGAAGCTGCTGTGGAGCTAGAGCTGAGGAAGGGAGAGGGGGAGATTTTCAGCCAGACCACAGAGAATGGCTTGACAAAAAATGGGGCTCACCTTAACGCTAGCCTGAAAGTCATCCATAGAAACACCAGCGTCTCAGGTGGAGCAGGGAAATGCTGCCACGGCTGCTGCCACGGCTACTGCCACTACTCCTCATAATTTCAGTGAGCTCTCTGGCTGGTGGGGGTAAAATAAAAGAATGTGGGATTTTCCTTTCAATTCAAAACCAAAATTAAAGCACAATTTTGAAATCTGTGAAATTAAAACCAGGCTCTGCTTGCACATTGCCAAGGAGCTGAGTTGCTGAAGGAGTCACACCTACAATTGGCTTTGCAACTCTAACCTTATACCATGAATGTGGCCCGTAATTTTCCTCAGTGAGGTGCACTAAATGTGTGTATATATTCTTCCACCTGCTTGTATTGAACCTAGCCGAGTACTTATGCAAAAAGCTGAGGTATTCTGATCACAACAGAAATCACCATGAATGATGCAGACCTGGCCAAATTAGGAAACTCCTCCGTATGTTTCCTCTCTTACAGAGCAAGCAAACAGGAGAAAATACTATAGGCACTGAAGGTTCACAACACTTATATTTGTGTATAATGTTATTTTTAACACAATCCAGTTCAGGCAGATATGAACCTTGTCCTGCAGCCCAAGAGGCTATAGCTCCACCAGTATGACTGGTCTAGTTGCTTGTAGTAGAGCTAGGCTGGTTTATCTCAGTTTGGCTTTTGGCAGTATTGGGTTGGTTGAACTAAAGCCGTAACTTCTGAAATCAAGTATGTATTTTACATGCTGTTTTCAGTCAAAAGCAACCCCTCTATATTTCACAGCATATTCTCGTGTCATTTGTAAAAAAGTAATGCAACCAGAGCCATTAACTATAGAAAGCAGCTTCTAAGTGAAGAGGATATGGTATTTTTCTCCTCAAACGCTGTCTGTAGATTGAGTGTTACTAAAGAAATAGTTTGGCTCCTCATTGTCGTGCCAAATATGTCTGCTTGATTCAGGAAGCACTTATTAGAGTAGGAAATGCTAGACCTGCCGTTTCAAAACTGCATTTGGACTGTGAACATGAGCAGGGCATGTCTTTTGTTAAGGCTTAGTTCCATCTTCATTCAGACTCCTCTTCCAGGTAGCTCCAGGTGCTCAGATCTTTCCAAGGCGTAAGCTTTGCCTGTCTTGGAGGAAGGAAATGGTAATCCCTTGGGGCTCTCATTGGAAAATGAAGAAATCATCAAGAGAAGGAAAAATGTCAGTAAGACACTTCAAGCAGCACATTTCCAGGCGATCATGCTACTTTTAGCGTGTTAAAGTCAGTTGGCCTTTGGACAAATGCCTCGTCATAACACCACCCGAGGTGTGTGATAATCGCCAAGAAATGCTCTACCTGTCATGTCTTATTGCTTAAATATTTATGCTTATGACATTTGATTCCTACACTCTATATGTCATCAGAATGTTTCACTCACAGTAGATATGTCATCACCCACCAGGAACAGCTGACACTAAGGATTAGAACACTTTCAAATTAAAAATCCCTAAACAAAGAAATGACATGCTAGTAATTGTCTAGGGTAGTATAAATCAAATATATGATGATATGAACTAATAGATTTATTACATTAAGCTGACCCAGCCATTTAATTTGATGATTCCTGTGCCTTGCTTAACTCTGTGAGGAAAGCAGAGAAAGAATAGGACTCGTATTAATGGTACTTCTTATTTTGATGAAGGTCACAGTGTATTTCCTCTCAGTACCACCCTGTGGAGTCCATAAGGAAGAGTATGTGTTCTGTGGCAGAAATTGCTAGAGAGAACCAAGTACGCAAAACTAAATCCTCCCGCTAAGTAGTTCCTGTCTTGAAAGATCATTTAAAAATGTTCCCAGTGCTTCCAGTACCACAGTGGGTGACCCTCAATAGGAGATCAGCTTCTAATATACAAAGGATTTCCAGCTACTTCATAGAGGGCAAAACCAAACCTCTCAGGTAGAGGAGCTGGTGCTCCTGCCACTAGCCCACCTTTGCTTGTTGTGGGCCAGGCGCAGGAGATGTCCACCCTCCTGGCCTGCAGCTGTGCCCCAGGCAGCAATCCTGCCTCCAGGTAATGTCTGGAAACCCTCAGCTGGGCAGAGATGCAGCAGAAGTGCTCTGCTTTCAGCACCACTCTAGCAGCTGCTTTTGGTGTCTGCTGAGACAACCGTGGTGGGATGGGCACAGCCATTCCATAACTTAGATATGGAATCCATGGGCTGCCAGCTGGATCATCGTAGTGCCAGATGTTTTTAATTGGATTAAAAAGCTTTAATGCTGATATTTTTCTAATAAGCCACTGTATATGCTGTTGCCCTTCACTGAGTCAAAGTTGGTCAGTTACGTGTTTGAAGGCAGGGCTACTGCCAGCATCAGGAGACTCTCTTTAGACCAAATGTCCATGAAAAGTAAGGCCTCACCGCTCTCGTTAGCGTCACCAGAGTGTGCACTGTAATCACAACAACCAATTCCCTGCTGATACCCAGATATATTTGTTTAGGGTATTTTTCTCTCTAGCACCCCTCAGTATTGAATCTAAGTAACGACATGGATGCAAGCAGGACAAAACTGTAAGCTCATGCTACATGTGAAACACACACGTTGAAACACATACGTGAATGAGATGGAGTGAAGATGCATAATTTGCATCTTAACTGTACTCCACTCCCATTTCTAGTCCTGTTAAAATAAAAATTGTTAATCAAAACAGACAAAAAAGTAAAAGATAAAGACAAATAGGCCTATTATTTTGCTGCTTGAAGAATGTTATCAGTTAATGACTGTAGACCCATTTCTAGCATTCTTCAAGCAGAATTCCCCTCTCAGAGCTGTGTGGTGGAACTTGACCTGAGACAACGTGCTCTAACTATGTACATATAATGCCCTTTGATATCAGTGGGGAAATCCAGAACATTGGATTTGCTCTGTGGCCTTAAGTGAAGGATTCTTCCTTTTGTGTCAGAGTAGCATGTATCAGCGCTTTCACTCATGGATTCTGTACATCTCCCTCAAACCAGCCCAAATAAAGCAAGCACCATGTGATCTGTCCTGGCACTGGCTCAGCAGGGTGGCATTGAACAGCTATATATATCTGGCACAATGTGGCTTACACACACAGCGTGTGGATTTGAATGTACTAGATGGCTCACCCAGAGTGGCCCTGCACACCCACAAGCGATGGTCAGTTGTCCACAGCCACTAGCGACAGCGGGAGCGATTGCCTTCCATATTAGCCGCTGTGCACGCCACTCCTGCTTATAAAGTTATCAAATGTGATGCCCTTCTCTGTAATAAAGGGGTTATCTGAGGGGAGGGAGGGGACGTTGTTTTGGCTGGAATTTCACAAGGCACAGGTGGTACAACCAGCTGCAAGATCTTTAGTTCTTGTTGGCTGTACACCAGCTCTTGGTCTTTTCATAGTTCTTTCACTGGTAGTGAAGGAGGAGGAGTGGCAGGAAGGGACAGTGGGCCCTTGATGATGTTGTTCAGCATCAGCAGCTGTCTCAGGTTGGCATTAGGCTCTGGAATGGTTCCTCAGGAGGTGTTTATGCTGAACTGTTCCCTGGTGACACTGGACGCAATAGCAGAAATGGTAATGCAGCGAAATGTGTATTGAAAAGAATCCATGCAAAAGTCTGCCCCATCTCTGAATTCCCCCATGCAAACCCATCTTTTACTTCGTGAGCTGCCTGGGGTTGTACAACAAACAAACAAAAGATATCTCTCTGTAGAAAAGGATAGATTCTTCCACCATTGCTTCCCTGAGCGCTGTAGCATAAACTGTTGAAATGGACACAGCACCCAAGCATATGCCTCTAATTAACCAATTATTTCTGTGGCTGCTGTGAGTGGAAATCAGTGGAGATAAGGAGCCAGATCTCAGGTTTACACAAGATGGTGTGGTCCTGAGAGAAAAGAGGCAAAACCCAAGTCAGGATGTGGGATTAGAAAGAAAGAAAACTTTCACAAGCAGGGAAAACAGTTTGAGGAGAAAAAGAATTCGGAGGAGAAAAATAAGCTGGGGGTTTCTTGAATGGTACAAGAATTTTATGGGGAGATAACACTAATAACTTGAATGTAACCAACACTGGGACTCTTTTTTTCAGACTGTTGTATTCAACCCTACTTCATCTCTCAAATGCCTGTGGAGATCACAGGAGCTTAACTTTGGTGGCAGAATATCCTGAGAAGGTGTTTGTATTGGAAGCCCTGTTTGATTTCTCACTCTGTTAGTGTGTATACATGTATGCTCTTGGAGGTCTCCTTGGAAAATTTCCTTTGACATTCCATAACGGTTTTTGACCTCAGAAGTATGAATTGTAAGAGACCTCTGGAGGTCATCTAGTTCAGCCGCCTGTTCAGTGCACAGCTATTATTAACTGGCCAGATAATGTCAGCTCTGGTTTTTTTTCTCGTTGAGTCTTGAAAACCTGCGTGGACAGAGATACCAGCTCCCAGGTAACCTACACTACTCCTCTAGTGAGTAAGTTTTCCTTAATGTCTATTCTGCATCTCCTGAAACACAGCTCATGGTTATTGCTCCTTGTTTTACTGTCTGTCACTACTGAGAAGAGCACCTTGGTTTTCTTTGTGACTCCCCTTGAATACTGACTAGAGACGTCCCTTCCCAGCCTCCTCTTCACCTTCTTAAATAAGCCCAATTGCTTCAATGTTTCCTCAACATTCATGTGCTTTTAGTTGGTAGCCTTCTGCTGGGGCCTCTCCAGTTTCTCAATATCCTTTGGGACTTCTGGGGTTTCAAAACCAGAGATGGTATTCCAGATAGAGCTGAATAGAGGGGGATGAAAACTCCCCCTGGTCTGCTGGTTATGCTCTTAACATAGAGCAATACAGGTGTTACTTTATTCTCCCTTGGAAAGGGGTAGCTCCTAACCGGACAATGCTTTGACTGATAATATGTGGCCTTCTTGTTGTGGCCACACTGGAGAAGACCACCAGCTGTGAGGCCCAGAACTAACGAAGAACAGATTTGGGTAAGGCAGTTTAGAATATCTCAATCCAATTTTCTGAAATGAGGGAGGTGCTTGGGCAAGTTGTACAGCGAGCAAGCAAATTGTGGGTGTCTGCTAACAATGTGAAACATGCCCAGCTCACCTAGACACTTCAGAAAATGTTGCCCTAGGTTTGCCTCAGTCAGCTTTCTTTTTTCTCCTCCTGTGTGCACAGTGTATTGTAGAAAGCAGTATAAGAGCATTTATTCAAATCCAGCCAAAATCAAGCTCCTCGTTCTCCCCTAAAACAGATTTAGATTTGTATGCTGCAATCTGATACAAAAAGCCTTGCTTTTCCACACAAGGAAAGCCCATCTCTGGGAACATTTAATATACAGAACGTGTGAATAAAAAGAGGGGATATAACATTTGTGAGATCCAGAAGCTTGTAACAGCCACTCAGAGAATGAAACACATGTATTATGACAAAATCACAAACTGCTGGCTTGGCAGATTCCCTGGGAACGGGCAGGGAAGGTGATAGCTGCTCGAAAGTCAGAGAAAGGATCAATATTGAATAAATCAAAACAAATATGTGATAGGTTCTGAGAATGATATAAAAATTAAATACCAGGGAATCTGAGGCATGAGAATATCCAATTACTGGGCTAGTGCTACAGTCACTGTCGTACTGAGAAAATGGGGAAGGCAGAATGGAATTACTGAAGGGGTAATAGCTGGTGGTAGTCTTAAAGTTTACACAGGCAGCCTGCCTCAGTATATTTAGCACAGGAAGATACTTACTACTGCTTGTATTTTATGGATGGAGAAGTTGAGGCATGGACCACAGGTCTCATTCTTCCTAGTCCTCCACTAGAGCTCACTGCCTGTCCCCCCTTCCCTCTGCTATCCATGCCTCTCCCAGCATTTCACTCACACTTGATTCAAGCCTATATTCAAGTCTGTTGTTGGTGTTGCAGTGCCCAGCAAAATAAATGGCTACTTAGTAGTAGAGGGACGGGCGGCTTTGTGGAGAGAACAGTCAAATCTAATGTAACACAAGAGAAGGAGGGCCTCTGGTACTGGTGGAAGATTGAGATTTTCCTGCTTAGCAGCACTTTCAGTTTAGAAACACCTCTTTACTATGCATTTTTCTCCCAAATCTGCCTGCTTGCATTAATTTTGTGCATTCTCAGGTGTTTTCCTTGTTCTTTTAAATTTTGCTTCCCTTTCACTTCAAATTAAAGCACTGAGATGGAAGGAATCATTACCACAAGTTTAGTGGTGTATGGGCTTTGTGCTGGCTATCCACATGGACTGAATGTCACCCTAGGAAGAATTCCACTGGAAACAGGCTAAACTTCCAAGGATTAATTTCCTGGAGCAAACAGCCTCCTCTTTCCTTGTTCTGAAGTCGGTTCAGGACACTGAGGACAATACCTGCGGCAGTATTTGTTAGCATTTCTTGTTTGTCTCACAACTGTGTTTGGTGAGCTAGCTGCCATGTAGCCATAGGTAAAGAGAGCATTGCTGTTCCAGGGAGTCTCAAATTGCAACCCCATACCTACACCTCCTGTCACCTTTCAGTGCTGTGACTTATTTACATTAGAAATGTGTGATCGTAAGACTGATATTTTAGAAAATATCATCTGTAATAAAGAAATGAATCCCATAACTTTCTAAACTTTCTTCACTGATATTTTTCCTCTTCATTTTTTGTCTCAGAAACAAGACATGCTGAATGATATACATTGATTTATGTTCCTTTAATACAAGAAAACTCAGCTGACCTAGCTGAATGTATGGATTTTCTTTTATCCTTAACTGACTACATCATACGTTAGCAAAATGAACATATACCACCCCCAATCTACTTAATTTCTCTTGTTTTTATCAAATAACTTTACCTTGCTCTTTCTGTAGTTCATTGAAATAACATCTTGCCTTAGTTTATTTGTAAGGCTAATCATGCTATCATATTACTGCAAATTCTACAGATAAAGATGAGGAGAAACTGAAAGAATTGAAGGAATAGATGCAAGGATAATACTTATGAAGCACACTGAGATAGCTTTCAGTGGAAGATGCTGTAAAAGTGCAAAGCTCTATTATTTTTATTATTACTTTATTATAGGTGGTTACCACACAGATCTATGACTGGATGAATTAAACTCAAATAAAAGCAAAGGCTGATTTCAGCTATTTCTTACTTAATCCTATAAACAGTCAATTGGTATCTTAATATATATTGCTGCTGCTCCTGGCCAGGAAGTCATGGGAGGAGATAAGGTATTATTGCTTTTATCTGCTCCATAGAGGGAAAATTCAGTTTCTGTTTTGTGTGGAAAAATCTTGACATTTAGTTGGGGTCCTCTGATCTTGAAGCTTGAATTTTGTGTTTGAATACATCAATATACAGAAATTTGGGGCTCGAATATAGAAGAAAAAAAAGTGGCATTCTAGCTTAACTCTTAAGTAGGCGGGGAATTGTCCTTTGTTTTAAAGTGGAATCAAACCTAAGTGTTTTTCCAGGTGGGGAAAAGAGTGTGTGACTCGTATGGACCTTGTTTGCTATGCTACAGGGGTGTGTGGGGTAGATCTGATTCCTGCAGATCTTGGAGGCAGGTACATGAGCAATGGCTTATAAAATCAAGCCGCTGCTACTATAAGCAGACTGAAACCTCAATTGATATAAACTGATACAACACTGCCAATGACATAGTCTCTTCTGCTGATGTTAGTCTCTCAGCCCAGAGTACCAAAAATATCACAAGCCATACCCCAACACCTCCAACAGCAGTGAGATAAACCTCACAGCTGACAGCACTGCAAGTCACATCAGCTGAGGGTCTGATTTAAAAGTACTAGAAGACCTGTGGATATCTGCTAAGTGATATAAACATATTCTCTAATTTGTCTTTCTCCAGGCAGCCTGAGTGTGGTATCACCACTTTTTATCCTCTCTAGAGCTGGTCACAACTGTTCACCCAGTGACTCCCCATTTGTTTACTTCTAGAAAACCTTCTAGATTTGTAAACATCTAGAAGTGCATTGCTCCTCGATGCAATCCTTTGAACTTAGGCCTATTTCTCCACTTAGTCTTACAATATACCACTGCACTACGCTGGTGTAAATCTGCTGTAAGTCTGGATTTACATGCCTGTGCCTCACAGGGATGGAGGGCTACATCCTTAAAGGAAAGCAGCTGAGGGCTTCTCAGTACAGCCTTCTGCAGTTAACAAAACCAAGCGGTTGTTAAATAGTAAAAGACTCAATCAATAAGGGGAGAGCAATGCTTCAGCATGTTTTTTTTAAGTTTGAAAAGGAATTTTAGTTAATTCAAAGTGAAAGGAAAAACAAATAGAAAAATTCTTGTCAATTTAGCAAGTGTTCCTCACCTGCGTGGCCCCAACTTTCTATCCATGGAAGAAAGCAGCTCTTTGTGCTCAGCCTGCAGAGCCAGTCTGTGGTGCCTGTTGAATCTCCCTCTCCTCCTTCTCCTCCTCCTTTTCCTCTTCATCCTGCATCCCCCCAGGGCCTGAGGGCCAGCAAGGACTGGCAGAAGGAGGCACCCGTCCTTCTGTTGTTAAGCAGAGGATGTTTGAGACTGCAGCCCTAAACTCTTGTGCTCTCCTGTGACTATTGTGGGATGGTGCAGATTTTGGGGATGTTGAAGAGGGAGGTTTGACCTCTTCTTCATGGTTCAGCCAGTGCAGTTTATGGGGTCCTGCAGGAATCCAAAAGGTTGGTCCCAAAGGCTGGGGTTAGGAGGCCAGGGTTTGCTTCTGTGCTTCACAGGAGTTGCTTCAGCTGAGTCAACCAATTTCGTATTTTCTTGCAGAATTTGGCTGCTGCATGGACCTTTATTAGCATGTTAACGCCTTCACGATGCAGAACCGAAGCTTGGGATGGAGGTCAGTAGATATACCCCTCAATATCATACGCCTGACTGTAAGTTGTACCAGATCAAAACGCTGCCCTCTTCTCTCCCTGAGCCCTCTACGCGTAGCTTATATTTTAGGGTATATAAAAATATCCATACCCTAACTTCCTTTTACATCCCTTTTGAAGCAAACCCATTTGAATCAGACCATTGCAACAACAAAATCCCAACCAGGAGCAACAGGAAAAAAAAGCACACCACCACCACCTCCAAACCATTGTCTTTTGCCATGAACTAAAAACCAGCAGCTTCACTTGATTTCATTTTTGGTAATAACAACAGAAATTTGCATCTGGGCTGACAATGTGTATAGTGAGTGTTAGCCCAGTGTGATTTGAAATTGGCAAGTTATCGCAACCCTCTGGAAAACCAGGATTTACAAGGGAAATGCTGACAAACACTTAACTACAGTGGCACTTGCTCTATACTATATAACACATAAAACAGTGAAATGGAACATAAGTCTCTCCTAATTATTGAAAATATTTTGGGGCTGCCTTGTGCTAAACCACTCATTTTCATCTTGCATTTCAGATGATTTTTTGCGCTCTCAGAGCAAATTTTGTTCTAAGTCACCTATCTTTAAAAAAATACTGCTAATCACCATTGAAAAAGCAGCATACTGCATGTGGGTTTTGGAAGGCTATGTATAATAAGAAGAATTTCAAGGCTGTGTGGACTTGCATGACACCATATTATTGCATGAGCAAAAAACCAATACTGAATGGTAATAACCATTTGTCAGAGGTGGCACGGAGGATTATATTATAACCCTTCGTGTGTGTGTGTGTTTGTGTGTATCCTATATAAAGCAATCGGACACCTTCCAATTTCCAAACACCTGATAATGTTAAAGTTTATTTTATCACAGCCAAGGTTATATTTTCTTTCAACGTCACAGTGACCCTAGGAGGAAGAGGAATAATGGATCGGGAACCTATTATAGCTATTCTGTGTTAAACAGCCAAGTAAAGGGCAAATATAGTTCTGTAGTGGAATCAATCACTGAACCCATCAGTGAGAATGACCCCCCTGGCCCCCACCTTCTTCCCTGTGCCTAAGAATTTGCCATATTCAATCTTTAGGCTCTGAACCCAAATGCCCTTTGAAAGTGAATTTATGATCACTTCATCACACTGTCTATTAGCTCACTTTCTAACAAATAGGATTGAGAAATATATGGCAGGAACTGCAACGGCACGTTTCCAACTAATGGTTAAAATGTCAGGGCGATAATGTACAAGTGCGTCTGCCCTCAAACACAAAATCAAACGCAGCTTTACAAGGGCTGTTGCCATTCCACTTTAGTTAAAGACTTGCAAGCTTCCTTCTTCCCCTTTGCAGGGCTGCAGTTTGGAAGCTGCTGCATCTCATCAGGGCTCGGTTTGCCAGTGCTGTACTGTACTTCATTAGGCAGCTCTATTTAATGGTTTCAACAAAAGCCATCATTTTAGCCCAACTGCCTTGACTAAATTAAAATTTCCAATCTCTGTTTTAGTGTTCTGCAACTGATGTATACATAAGCAAAACTGGTCAACATCTGCCAGGGGGTTGGCCAAAAGTTCTGTAAAGATGTACTTCACATTTCTGAAGCATGTGCAAAGTAACAACGTACTTATCCTCATGAGGGCTCTCATGATTTTACTTCACCATTTGTTCAGACACACTTTAGCAGCATATAAGCCATACAGTTGATTCTCCCCTTGGTTGCAGTTTTATCTGTAGTGTCATTTTGAGTAATTGGGGTATGGTAGCTGATCAACTTTCAGGTTTCTCATTGGCAGAAAGGGACTGTATTGGCACCAAGAAAGAATATGATGGGTCCTCTCGGTGCCTGAGCAAGTGTCCCTCTTTTGCACTTGGCTACCCAAGGCCATTAGAAAATAAGCTTAATAAAGCAACTCAGTGTATACATCTTAACTATTCCCAGCCAAGGGGATGCAGCTATAGAAGAAATATTTTAAACCAATATGAAAGATGGTAAATGTACATATTTAGTCAGTGATCTGTGAAAGTTTTTGAATTAGTTTTTAAAGCTTTGTTAAGACCAGAACGCACAGATGTTGAAAACAAGTTCAGATGTAGCGACAGATGGTATTTGATTATGAAGCAGACTGTTCATATAATACAAAGATGCTGCTTCTGCCATACACAAGTAACTGCAGAGAGTGCAGTAGAAATTTTGGAAGGCAGAGCAGTTCAAGAGGTTCTTTGTGCGGCAATAACTTTCACGTTTTTCCAGCAGTGCTAGAATTGGGATAATTTTCTTTCTTTTGCAGTCAACACCCTCACTGCTCCCTCTTCCCACACCCCCCCACCCCCCCGCTCCCCCTGCCATTTTCTCCCCTGTTGTATCTTGCACTTTTTTGATCCTCTTTTCAGGTCATTTGAAATCAGATTAAGGACAAATACACTTCATTTATATTTATGGAAGAACAAAGTTCCTTAAGGTTAATAATAACAAGAATTATATATTACCGATATTATCTATTAAAAAAAAAAAAAAGAGTACCACATTTTGACGGAAAACAAAGTTCCTTAACGTTATTAATAACAAGAATTATTATTATATATTACTGATATTATCTATTTAAAAAAAAAAAAGAAGAAAAAAAAGAGTACCACATTTTTGAAAATTCCTGAATTTTGCAACTGATATAACACTATATCCAGAATCACAGGGCAGTTGTACAGGTCTTTTGCGAGGGACAACATACGTGCCTATTTTCTGCCACATTTACCTTGTCAAAACCACAGTCACTCTCCTTCCACTTAACTCCTCCAAAGAGACATGAGAACGGTGCTGAAATTTAGAAATACCAGGAGGGATCTGCACGAAGGGCAGGGGTGCCCAGCCGTGGGCACCAGCTTCACCGCTGCGAAAGTTCCCAGCTGGGGGGGGAGTGCAGACCCTCGCTGCCACTGCTGTCCTCCCGCGCCCTCTGAGCCCGGCTTGGCCCACAGGCTGTGGACCCCAGCACCTTTGCCCAGACTAAGGAGCAGTTCACGTGGCCTCAGGCAGTGCCCATCTGCCCAGCCCTCTGCACAGGGTCATTCCTGGCAGAAACAGGTTCCCTCCTTGCCCCACCACAGCACAACCTCCAGCCTGCTCTTTTCCCAGTGCGGCCCCCTGCCAGCAACTGGGACGGCCTCCCAGTGCTGGAGCCGGCAGCCAGCCGTGGCCCTGTTGTTGAAGGTCTGCTGAATACTCTGGAAATTTCTGGAAGAGCAGAAACATGGTTTAAGTAGCAGGCCTTTCCTGCCAGCGTGCACCGGCACTGGGGTGGGAGCAACCTGGCACGCGAGCAGGGCAAAATCCTCGCCACGGATGGGCTTTTCCTGTTTCTCTGTGGTTCCACCCAGGTTCTGCGAAAGCAAATAGCCGGGCAAACAGTATTTCAAAATATCAGCTCCCGTCACTCACAAGGATGCAAAAGGATGCCAGTAAGCAAGGTTTCTGCTTGGAAATAAAATGGGAATGACAGCAGTGTGACGATTGCACAATATAAACTGGGGGCTTTGCAAGGGCTGCGCAGGAAGCCCTTGCTTGGGCTGTTAACGAGTAACGGCGAGTGTTAATGAGTAATGCAGAGGGCTGGCAGGGCCAGTGCCCGGTGGGGGGCTGTCGGACCAGGCAGTGTTCCTGGCTCTGCAGTGGGCAGGTGGGGGGTCCTGCGGAGAAGGTGCCGCCGTCCAGCGTCTGCGTGCACTGTCTATGAAATGGGGATGTGCAGCCGGCAGCGCGAAAAGCTTTGAGCTCAGCCTTCTAAAAGTGCTCGAGGCTTTTCCCTCTGGCACTCAATGCACGGTGGAGCTCCTCACCTGAGCTCTAGGATTCACTAAAAGCTGGGAAGTCATAATGCATAGATCTGTATAAGAAAGCAGTGAATTTCATTTTATATTTTGCTGCTTCTGAACACACACATTTTATTAGGAAATATTAGAAATACACCCCTTGACCTGAGCGTCCTTATACTTCCAGGCTGTTTGCGATCTAAAGGGAGCTCAAGGTGCATGTTTTTTAGCTAAGCCTTTAAAGCAGTTTAAACCTCAGCCTTGTGGGCTGTTCAAGATCCACCCCTAACTGTTCTGCAGCTTTCTTCAACATAGCAACAACTATTGCCGTGCATGAGGGGCGGGTAGGTCTCCAGTCTGAACGGCCGATCTTCAGTCAGTCAGGCAGCCATGCAGTCCCTGGATGGGTGTGTTGTCACAGCCTTGTGTCAATTACTGAGAAATTGTAAAAATAATATAAAAAAAAAAATCTAAAGTGCTTCTACTTCAGAGAAATCTGGGCTCAGGGCTTTGACTGGAGCATCATCTCTTCCTTTAAAAGCTCTGACCAAATTATTGAGCTGATAAGCGATTCCCCTTGGTTTTACATGTGCTGGCATGAATTATCCTTGAGTGCTGCATATTAGGGTTGTTTTGTACTAAAAGGTGTTAAACACTTGTAATAAATATTTTTCCTTATTTCCCCTAGGACACAGTTCCATCTCTGGTTGGTGAAGCATAAAAAAGAGCTGTCATGCCCAGTTTTAATAGGCAATAGGATTTCAAGCCCCCAGAGTTGTTTCACAGTCTGGCAGTGGCCATAATGAAACTGGCCACTGTTGCCACAAGACTTTTTCCTCTCATGCGTTCTCCCCTGTTACCTCCCACAGCTGCTTGACTGGCAGGTCTCTTGCAAACTGCAAACATATTTACATTGGAGCCGGTAGTATTTCTTTAGCTATCTGTGCCATCTTTCTCTTTTTTCTTTTTTTCTTTCCTTTGCCTAACTAGAGACTCAACCTTAAGTCTAATTTTAAAGAATAAAATTAAACTGTGCATGCAATTAACTGCCTTTGAGTGCGAACAGCAGTTCATTTTCATGTGTTTTGTTGTGAAGCAAATAGCTTGTTTGTTTGTTTGTTTTTTTCACACTGATTCCCAAATAAATGGGAAAGTACCACTATTTACTTGCCTAGGATTTATTTATGAAAACGCAATCACAGCCTCCCGGAGTCTGGGCAGAGTGAGGTGGGGGGGTCCTTTCTCTGCACCAGAGTCGGTGTGTCACTCTGCTCTGCAGCTCTGGAAAGAGCCAGGCTAGCCTAAGCCAACAAGAATTCATTTGAGTATCTAAAAAAAATTTAATATGTAAATATAAGATACCTCTTTCAGCTCTTTGAGCCTGTGTTAGTGATACTAATAAGCTGTGCACAAAAGTGAGCACTGTAGCAAATGATGGATTTTCTTCACCCACCAATTGATCAGGCTTTAATAGGCAGCTTCTCCAAATGCCCCTGCCCGCTGGAAAGCTGGGAGAACAGGCAGGCCATGCAACGCACCCGGAGGGTCAGGGGCTTGAACCACGCAGGGAAACAACCCTCCCACCCGCCACCCCTTTTTATCTAGCGGTTCTGCCACCACCACGGGAGCCCTCTATCCCCGTTCAACAACAAGCTTTAGCAAAGATTTAATTTATTTTGCGTATTGTGTTCTTAAAATAAATGCCATGCCATATCTTAAAACTGGATCAGATTAGTCTGTTTGGGGAAACACTATAACCTATTGCAAAGAGTGACGGACTTGTTTGCCATTATTTCCTAAACGCAGTCAGTCGTATGCTGCAACTCACCCGTCAGTCCCCTTTCCCTCCTAACAAAGAGGGAAGACTGGATCAGAAGGGATCATCTCCATAGAAATTGTGTTGGCACAACCTAGACTGGGCATAAATAAGGGTACAGACCAAGAAAATGAGAGCAATTAACTCTTTCAGGCTCTCAAATCACAAAATGCAGTCTTCTATGTTCGGCTTCTCAGTAATGTGACGTGTAAAAGACCCCAGTTCCTACTGATGGTCTCAGTGACATAAAATTGTTCTGTACTTGCCTTGGTCAGGGACAATTTGTATCTTCCTTATGATTTTTAAGGTAGAGCATAGTATCTTCCTTATTGTGAAAATCCCAGGTATTAGGGGAACTGAGGATTTCCAAGCACAGATGGCCAGATCTGCAGAATTTGGATCATTTCAGGGTGCTTGAAGCCTGGGAAAGTTGATTTGGCCCTCTGCAATGACAGGGACCACTTGCCAAGTTCCAGTCTAGCTCTGAACTCCTGCAGTATTCTGAGATGCCAATAGCTAGGATTTCTTATTTAGAGATCTGTATGCTTTCCACTGCAGGGTAAAATGGCAAATAGCGTCTTGTATTTCATAGAGTTAGTGTATTTGAGAGAAAAACTGATCAGGGGACAGAGGGAGCTAGCAATTACCCATACAGCTCATATCCTTTGGTCCATTAACTGTGCACCTGAGGATGATCTCCCTCTCCATCTAGTTAAGTCTTGATAGCTAACACAAAAACGAGCCCTCCCATGTAATCTGTAGCTGCCTTTGTAAGCCATTTCTAGGACGTGCTTAACCAGCTGCCTGGTTTTAGTCTCCTCACCCTCTCTCTGGCTCCCCTTTGACAAGGAAAGCATTTTCATGGTTTCCTGGCAGCTCCCTCCTGGGATGCCTGTGCTTGCTCTGAACCAAGATTGGCAGAGGACCTCCTCAAGGCTGGAGGCTTTCTGGAGCTGATGAGCCAGGGACCTAGACACGCTCCTCATTTCAGACACTGCAGTCAGCCCTGCTCGCCGTGCCATGGTCTTAGCAACCTCCTGAATACACGGGCAATTAGTAAGAGCTGCGGTGCAGCCAGTTCCTTAAGAAATTACCCGAATGTCAGGTATTTTAACCTGAAAATGCTTCTGGTATGTTGAGTGGATAATGTGGATAGATGTGAACTCAGAGAGGCAATCTGTTTGCAGTAAAACCAGAGAAGATCCTACACCTATTAGTTACATAGGTGAAACTTCATGACCTTCCGCAGACCACCTTTACACCTGGTGTTGATATGGCCCAGGAAATGCAACTCCAGTCCAAAAAGACATGGAGTTTTAATTGCTGTTGCAGATATGAAGTATTTATTAGGTTGTTACAGTGTAGCTAAAGCTGGATTCAGGCTCCAGCTCAGCTCTATGGTGTCTTGAGGCTGCATCAGGGAAGATTCTGAAAATAAATGACCTCAGATGAAAACATATTTTTAACACGCTCCTCCTTCAAAATCAGAAAATTCTTGCACAATTTTGTATCCAACTAAGCTACCATCTTACTGCCATCTGCACCAATTCTAAGCCAAAAAGAAACCATTCATATCTGAAATGCAGACAATAATGTAAATCAAAGGTGGATTCAACCTCAAAATTTTAAGATACAGATGAAACAGCAGAAATGGCGAAGGACTAGAGAAAAACAATGAACAAATGAGACTTGCATTTTGAGGAACTATGTACGAACTGTTTAGTTATATATAATGCTAATGATTATATAGCTTGGAAAGAAAGTGATCCAAGAAAGAATGATAGATTGTAATAAAAATAATGGAGAATGGCGCCCAGACACTAACATTAACAAGGGCAAATCGGTAACAGAAACAAATGCAAACCACAACAAAACAAGCATTATTCTACATTCACCTGACTTGTGGAACTCCCTGTTGCAGGACACCAGCATGGCAGGTATATCCAGGAAATGATTAAACATCATAAATAAAAGTACTTTCTAGCTCACGTTGGCTACGTTTAATTTAAAGGACTATCTATGCCTTAGTCATAACTGGTTTCTTGCAGGGAGTTATTCCTTGTCCGATAGACTATTGCAAAATAGCATTCATTATCTTAGCTGGCGCTGGATGTAGGGCACTGGATTAGATAAATCATTATATCCATTTTGCAAGAGGGTTGGCAGTTTCATTAATAAATAATTCTAACTAAGGGGAAAAGAAAACCTTTAGAGGACTATAGTGTTAGGCACAGCCTGGCTGCAGCAGAGAGGTTCAGCGCTTTACCTCTCGGTATGGGGCAACATAAACTTTTGGAAATAAATATAAACAATGGCAATGAGCTTGTAATTTATATTTTATTTTGCACAAGCTTGCATATATACTGCACATACATTCAGTTTAGAGAAGATGGAAGGCACACAAGGCAATTGAACTACTGTATCCTTTAAGTGGTACAAAGCAAAAAGGTAAAAGTCTGGAGAGTATACAAAAGCTTTAAACACACAAAATAAAATCCACCCCCCCACCCCCACCCCCAAACATTTTTCCTGTGTTTATCTTAAATTTAGTAGCTGCCAAGCTAGAATTGTAACTTTTTTCAATCAATTGTCTACTGCACCTTTTTTTCCAAACGGACAGGGGAGTCTTACTGTTTTATCTTGTCATCAATTAATATTACAGTACATCCTTGGTAATACAAAATTGTACACCTTCATCAAATAAATTAGGATAAATTAAACCAATAAATTATGCAAAGTCTTCAGAACAATAGACAACAACAAAAAAAATCCACAGTTGAAATTGCCTCTAGCTAAAAAATAAAATAAAAAAAATCAAAAAATTGACTTTATCAGTTCAGTTATTGTACTATCTTCAAATTAAAGGGTCTTTATTACAAAAAAAGAGCTTAATAATGCTATTTACAACATATTGCTAAATAATATAAAGGCAGTGTTTTGTCACTTTTGTAACTATATACATATGAGTAATGGCTGGGACAATATCAGTTTAAACCTTAACCTTTGACTCTTCTGGGCAGCATTAAAACCAACCTAAAGAGGCTTATTTTTCTTTTCCTTTTTTGTTTTAGTTTCTGACTCTTACACATTATACGGTAATGAGATGGTTATTGTGTTTGTCTAATATCTCACTCGAGTGGTACAATTAATGCAGAAAGGATGGATTTTAGAGAAAAATGTAAGCTCACTGTTTCTTCTAGATTTGTTTCTACATATCCCAGTATATTTGTGCATTCGGAAGGTGGCTGCTTCGGGAGAGAGGTGACTGTGGCTCAGATGAAAAGACTAAATAAAGTCATAGTGCCACCACTTTTCATACGCTAAAAAGGATATTCCTAAGAAGATACAAAGGTTAAATACCAGTTTTCATCCCAGCTCTAAAATGAGCATTTTTAGCTTCAGTTTATAGATGGTTTACAACCAACAGTTCTACAGAAAACAAAATTGCATTTCCTTCAACAGAACA
This sequence comes from Falco punctatus, assembly GCF_963210335.1. Classification (NCBI taxonomy): domain Eukaryota; kingdom Metazoa; phylum Chordata; class Aves; order Falconiformes; family Falconidae; genus Falco; species Falco punctatus. Next base: position 23,856,258 of record NC_137592.1, on the reverse strand, counting down.
TTTAAGTGCAATACAGTAACTGCTTACTCATATAAACCAGTTACATTCCTTAAGGGGAGCTTTTTGAAAACAATGCGTATTGGAATTTTCAAACACAGTTGGTACCAGAAGGAAACATTTGCACTATTAACACCAATGATTGCTATATAATACACATGGCAAATATAGTTTTTGCTTTCACTTCTCATGTACAGTGCTCATTTTGGGGGTTTTGTAAACCACTTTCCATTTTTTATATATATATATATCTTTCTGTATATATATATACTTATAATCTTTCAATGCTGCTGGTGAAAATCCTATCTTTAAAGCCACAAAATCTTCACCTTTATTTCTTAATTAATCTTAACCTGTGGAAAAAAACATTTTTCTATTAACTGACTTCATATACATAGAAAAAAATTCTGCAATTTTACAGAAACTGTATTACCCATTCCCTTGACATCTGATGAAAGAGACTTAACTTTTAAAGTAGAGAGCTGGATTTTCAAGAATGCTTTCAACTATCTACACAGTTACTGTAGTGTTTCTTATAAATTCAACAGATGTTTTCAGAATGTAGTTATTAAAATCTTATGTCTTTATGCAAGAACAGCTGTAAGGTTGAATATTTACATTGCTTTATAAAAGTTCCCCTCGATTTTCAATGTTCACCCACATACCTGGTACAGTAACAAAGATTCTGCAAACTTAAAACACTTTAATTAAATAATACTCAGAGGCACAAAGCAAACCTCAGGAATACATGGGTGAACACTTTCTTAAATAATTACTACATTCTAACATCTTCCACGTGTTTACCATTAAATGTGAAACGTTCCCATTAAACAACCAGAGATACAGTAAGAATTAAATGTTTTGTAGTTTCAAATAGAACATTCTTTTCACAAAACATAACAAATGTCTAAAATAGGTTCTTAATCTAGATAGGAAAAAGGTAAGCTTTTCACTTCATACGCATATTTTGTGTATGTGTGTGTTTCTGTGTATATATACATACATACACCCACACATTTTGTCTCTGTGTGTGTGACTACATATGTATATGTATATGCACATCACGTATGAAATATTGCTTCTATACTACTTTTCATCAGGCTAAGAAAACACAAGATTTGCACCACAGTTACAAAAAATTGGCTTCTACAAGAATTTTCAAAACTTGAATGCTGCTCAAACAATTGAGAAAAAATAATTTGCGTTATCAAACTGTTCTAAAAATTCTCTTCTTCAAAAACGTATTCTCCTGCTTTTTTTTTTTTTTAATTTTTAAAAAGACACAAAATATGCATAGCTATCAACATTATGTCAAACAGCCGGAAAAAAAAAAAATCAGTGTTTATTGCAGCTGTAGTAATTGAAAAATAAAGTTTAAAAGATGAAAATTGTAAGCCACAGAAGGCACAAGAACAATTGTACTTGTGGGGGAAAAACTGGTATTTTGAAGGATTTTTTTATCCTTCCGCTGGTGCATTTAAGGTCTAGGCACAGACTATAACCTCAAGTTTATATGCAGAAATAAATCTGAATTAGCAGTAAATGAATGGCAACATGGGGTTTCTACATGGATTTTTAAATTCTTTCCTTATGTAAACTTTTCATTATAATAAAAGTAGCCTCCTGCCTTTTAGCCATTTTTAGTGAAATAATATTGAGATCACTCAAAAGAAACTGGTTTCTACTCAAAATTTAGTAGGAGCTATGCCATGTATTTATAATTTTAGGTGTATTGGGAGGCACAAAGGCAATATGGCTATAAAATGCAGAAAAATCACATAACTGAAATGATCAAATTATCATTTATTCCTTTTTTCAGACCAAGGAGGTTTTTATTTTGCTTTTAAGATGAAATTTCTACTCTTAATTCCTATGCCTCATTTACTATTGAGATTATGCTACTTATAAATAAATAAATAAATGCAACAACATCAAGTGTTGAGTACACAATTTCACTTATTTAGATTATGTGAATCACATTGCAGCCAAATAATAATAATAATATTAATATTAATAATAATAATAATAAACAATATAATAAAAGCAACGGTAAAATCACAGATTGAGATGGTAGCTAGTAGTATGTCCACATAGTATGACTAAAGTATGGCTTTGCTTTCTTATGTCCAAGGTGACAATGCAGTGTTACATTTTGTATCTGATGGTATGCCAATGATGAACTTACTGTATTAAAACTTGAGCATTTTATGCCACTTCTTCCCATAAATCAAAAAAGTGCATGAACACAATTTTCATCCTTTCTGACTCAGAATTCATTGGAGTTACATCTTTATGAAGTGTAATGTTTACCAAATCATGCACAAAAGAAAAAAAAAAAACAAAAAAAACCCAAAAGTAAATGAAAGAAAATGGAAGAAAAGAAAAGAAAGAAAAAGACACATCCTGTCTACTGTAAGGATACGTACAGTATTAGATACCCTCAGGGAGTCTAAGATCAAGATTTGTTTTGCTTTTAATGCATAGTGAAAACGTTGGCACTTCATCCCATGCTATTGTCTGCATTGCCTATACTCCACAGATACTGCCAGTGCTTGAAAAGAATGACAGGGAATCGTAGGATTGTGCTGTTTAATTTGAAGTCAGCAGGTTTTTAAGGCTTTCTGCTAACAATAATTGCTTTCATACATTTCTGTCTATCAGCAGTATTTGTAAATGAAGTGAAACTGCAATGATCAGGTCAGCTCTTTAGTCACATGGGTAAACTTTCACTCTCCAAAGTCAAAATGTAATTTTAAAATAAAGAAATAAGATACCAATATCCTTGATGGTCTAAATATAATTCGCAGCTAATTAGGAACTTCCTCTAGATTCAGATTGAATTATGTAGGGGAAAATATTATTGACGATAACAATAAATTCTTACTGCATCCGTACAAAAGACGACAGAGAAAATGACAAATACAGAGTGCCATAGCATATTCAACCTTCCCCCAAACTTCTGGAGACGATATCTTTCTGAAAACATGAGAAAAGGAGAGCCACTGAAGAAAGCACGAGAACTAGCAGCTAGCTTTCTTTCTGTCTGCTGACATATCACGGTATAGCATTCAGGCGAACCCAGATCCACCACGGACTTCACACTGTAGCTCAGATTTTGGTCAAGACTAACTCCAGCTTCAGAAGATAAGTGCAGTGCATTGTTCAAATTGTTTGTTTGTTTTTTTGTTGTTTTTTTTTTTCTTTTAAAGCTGCACTTACTGTAATTTTAAAAATTCAATTTGGTTATCTGAACCCTGCATAGCCAGGAGGACACTGTGATTTTTGTATATGCTTGATTAGATTTTTATGAAAATGTCATTTTTGTTCTTCTGATTAGGAAAAGACTAATTATATTTTATAACTACAAGCAAGTCTATTTTTTTTTCTTCCTTTGCCTCAGCTCTGTGAGGTGAAGACGCTTTCTTCTACTATATCTAAGATCATTCAAAAAGTGCTTTTCAGGACAGATGTTGAATACAGACAGAAAACTTTGTATACTGGAAAGGGGATTTTGCAGGGCAGAAGGGACTAAGAAATGAATAAATTTAGGATTAATGCCATATAAAGTAAGACTGAGACATGGCAATATAGGACGCTGAAGGTTTCATTTTTACTCTATGGAGAGTGAAATGCTTCCGCTTTAATAAGCTGACCATATTCCAAAATTAGTGTGGTTGATACAATATTGTGCATGAATTACTGGCCTCGCCCTGCAAGAACGGTATTTGATTTGTGCAAAGAACCCTTGCTGCAACTTAGAGAAACAACAACCTGGCATGTTGATTACTGGTGCAGGGTATCTATCATTTCTGTAAGGAAAGCACGAAGAATAGGGTTTGCTTTTTTGGGTATCACTTCTTGAAGTGAGTACCTAAAATAGATGTTGTAGTTTTTTGAAGTAGGAAACAAAATCTAGTTATTGATTAAAAAGTATATAAAATACAAAAAAAAAGCTTGAAGCTTATGAAGTGACTCCACAGAGTTCAGACCTTTAGCAGTATAAACATAATATAAACTTCATTGTCTGTAGTATTGTGCCATGACATTAGTCTCACCAAGACAAAATGCCACTTTGCAGCAAGCAATAAATCTGACAAAGCGTTTTTAAACATAATGCCCTAACTTGCTAAGACAGGCTTTTACACGCTTCCAAACTCTTCTCCCTGAAAATTAACCCCGTTGATTCTCCAAATGTTAAGGGTCTCGGGCAAAAGTAAACTGAAGGCTGAAGTAAAATAACCATCCCCTTGGAACTGAACGAAATCTTAAATCCAGAAGGGATCACAGTCTAATTTCATATACATATATATGTATGCGATACACATATATATGAAATTAAAATAGAGACACACATGACTTGGGCATCAGAAGGGGACTGCTACTTTCATACATTCATAAATAACTGCTGAACTCTCTACTCATGAAGAAGCTCTTGTAGGCAGTTTGGGGATTTGAAAATCTCGGGGACCTCACTGTCCAGCTTACAGATGACCTTGTATATGGCCTTCTTCCAGGAAGGATCAACATCTTTGCCTGCGATAATGGCATTGAAAAACTCCCGTAACGTGATCTGAGCCACTTCCAGGAATCTCTCTGGAACCTGCTGATACAAGGAGACAATGGCATTAATACAGTTTTCAATTTCAAGTCTCTGGTTCTTCAAAGGAAACTGAGCTAAGTTCTTTCTTTCAGAAAGGGGCTTACATAGCACCTGCATTTTCTAAATGTGGCAGCCTTCTATTCTCTTATGCAAAGCTGTTATATATAGTACTATAGCAATAACTTTTATAACATGTGTTAGAGATCTTTGTAAAGTCTACTGACAGAATGTAGGTAACAAAATGTTACTGTCTGGGTTTGGAGAGTGGGGGATTTATAGGATATAATTAGCAGGAGGGGAAACAAACACAATTGTCTTTAAGGAGAGAAATCTCTGCTTGATTTGTACCCATGCATTTACAGCTATGTTCTCCTCTCTGTGTGGGAACTAATTCAGAAGTTATGCACGCATAAAAAGCCCTCTGTACCTCTGTGCTTAACTTTGGTCACGACCAGTGCTGAAAGCTATCAAAGAAAAACGGTATCTCTGAATGTTGTTTGTAGTTTAAAAACAACAGCAAGCAAGCAAGCCTTCAGCTAACAGCTTGCTTCTGGGGCTGCTGTGTGCGAGACCCCCATAGGATGGCTTTCTCCGGAGACGTTATGGTCTTCCCTTTTTCAGAAGCCTACAAATAAAACCCCAACCTCTTCAATGAGTGCATAGTGTTCCAAGTTTTCTTGGGAGACATTATGGTCTTCCCTTCTTTTTCAGAAGCCTACAAATAAAACCCCAACGTCTTCAATGGGTGCATTGTGCTCCAAGTGGCTACTGAGCTGGGATGAGTTAAACTCATCTGGGTTTTCTAAATGTCACTGTCTCTTCATGGGTGAACCAAACAGCCAGCTAGCAGGAGCATGCCACTCTCAGAAGCCTCTGAACAATGGGTGAATGTTAAAAAACACAGCTACATCAAAACTTTGGTAATTCATCCTAAATAGGTGTCTCAAGCACCAGGACCACCTTCTTACCCTCTGCCTTAAATGATTCAAAAGCAATCACTGTAATGAAGCATATGTCTGTTACAAGGTTGAGGTCATCTCCATAAAGGTATTATTTTCCATTTTTATTACGGAAATATGGCTTCACAGCTCCAGAACTGCTAATACACGGCCGGCCAGTAGCCAGCATGCTTATAATAGCAAGTATTCCCTCACTGCTATTCTTTGCCCACTCCAGCAAGAGGAGTTCTCTGACCTGCAGTAGGGGCCACTTCAACCATTCCTGTGGCCAGCAGACACCCAGGCAGATCTCACTCATTTACTGAATGCATGTGACATTGCCAGATCAGGGCCAGCACCTTATCTTCCATTTCAGGAATTTGTTCTCCCTTTAGAAGCCACTTTCAGAAAACTTGCCTGGAAATGTGCGTGTATAAACTGATAGAGCTCTGGAGCCTCCCTCACCTGTTACCGCTGGGGAAACACCAGCAATTTGCTAGCCACGTTGTGCCAGTAGGTAAGCATGAGATCAGCTCCCCCTGACACCAGCTAACAAACTGCTTCCAGAAGCCCCGCAGGCTGCAGAAGTCCTCCATCTACCTCTGAGAGTGAAATCTAGCCCCCACACATTTTTCTCTGCTCCCAAAGACAGGCTGCCTTCTGTGGAAATTTTTCATTCAACAGGCCGCATGGAAAAAAACATTTTTACAGATGTTCTATTTCAGCCATAATTACGAGGGAAGAAAAATAACTGTTTCACTTATTCCAGCTCAAAGAAATAACTTAAAAATTCACATAGCCACTCTGTTGTTTGGACAATTGGTAATAGGTCTACAAAAGATACCCCGCTTGTCTCATTCTTGCATTGCTGTAAAAAATTAGGCACTTTTCTGTTCATGCAGTTCAAACAACTGGTCATGTGCTGGGTCTTGCTGGGCACTAACCAAAGGGAAGGAGTGGCTGACTGCACGATACTAGGAAGCTAGAAATGTAGTAGACAACCAAATTTTTGGTGTACACACTCATGTTAGCTCACGAGGGCAAAACCTCTTGTTTTTTGCCTTTGTGCTTGGGAAAAAGTTCACACCTTTCAATTTTGGTGTCCACTCCAGAGGACCAACATTAGATGCCTTTTTTCCCTTCCAAGTCACTGGAGATGGGAGGGAGGCAATTACAAGCACCTACACGAGAAGCATGAAGTCCAAACACAGAAAGTCCTGTCTCTCCCTACATGGTGTTATACCCGTGACAACTTCAAGCGTGGAGGTGACAACCTGGGTTTTAAGTTGAGCTTTTGCCACTCATTTTTTACCTGTACATGTGAAAGTTTTCCAGGTAGGGGTGATGCTTTTCCATGGAGTGGGCAGCGTGAAACTGCTAAACCGCTAGCTTCCAGGCCTCCTACCCCATAAAGACACACAGGCTTTTCTTTTAGACTAAGAGTTAGCTTTTAAGGTCTGACTTCATTATACCTGAGTCACATCTGCAGGGCTGGGCCCCTTTGAACCCGGTACAACAGGCTGCAGAGAGCAGTCCACAAATATACTAGTGAACAAAGACCTGTGGGGGCTTTGAAAAGCCCCAAAAATTCAGCTTCTTCCCTTGGATGCTCCACCTCGTAATGCTGACATCCCAAAGATCTCCCCTACTTGTCAGGCATTAGAGCTATTCCTGGCTCTTTCCTTTTGGGATGTTATTAGCAATTTTTCATGTCAGACTGGATTACACACATTACTTCGCATGTTGTAATGTGAATAGCACTGTGATTAATCTCCACAGGATAGTACATCGGCCAACATTCTTCCTTTCTAGAAAGAGTAACTGCAGTGGTTTTTTTTGTTTTGTTTATGTTTGTTTGGGTTTTTGTGGTTTTTTTAAGCAAAAAAAATACTAGTGAAGTCCAGAGCCTGAAAATAAATATTGAAATGGATGGGTAGTTATATTTTTCAGTGGGCAATTAATCAGTCGACCATATTAATTATGTGTATGGGGGTGGCATTTCCCTGACCCTAAGTGATGGCGACCTATTCAGCGCATCTTTACACCTAACTGACTGAACATCTCTGAAGTAGGAACATCTGCAGAAAATGCTTCAGTGACAAATAAACTCCATCTACATTGCTTTTAATAGAACCAACAATCCCTAGTATGAACCCAGGGCATTTTCTTAGCATCAGGTGGCAGCAGTCAATCAAAGAATCACACTTTACATTCACCAGGAGGAAAGACAGTGAGGTCTGCTCAGGGGGAAGCTAGGTGGGTTTCAGGCTGAAGCTTCCACATCAGACTGATTTAGAAAGAAATCCCACTTTGCCACAGGCTTTCTCAATGTAAGTCAGCTTTGCTGCCAAGGTAAAAGTCACAGGCCAAACTCTGGAGTAGTGTAAATCAGCAGGGCTCTACCAGCCTCAGTGCAGTTATACTGATTTACACCTGGTATGAATCGGTCCTGTACTGCCTAACGCAGTCCAGGCACCACCACAGTGCCCCTTCTCAAGCCTTAGCCATGTTAACACATCCCCTTTGTCTACGAAGACTGGGGAGGGAATTAAAGCTCTCATCTGCTCTTGTCTATTTATGCTGTTTTAACTACTGGCATTTTCCTTGGCTTGGACAACAAACCTGAACTATTTCACTCCTGGGTTTGCATGTGCAACTACCATGCCTAACCATTTGGATTAGCACTGTGGGGGAGTGCTTTGTTAAAAATACTCAGCACAAACTATTTCTATGTGAGTAAAAGTATAGTTCCAATGGCTCGAAAGTTGGACTCGAGTAAGACCTAACTCTTCCTTCACACAGAAGCGTACACACTTGCAGAAAGTGATACGCTTTAAAAATACTTGTTGAATTTCTTTTCAAGGAAAACATTACCAAAAAGGCAGCGGTTTTTGGGAAGGTGAGGGCAGATCCTCAGCAGGTTTAAGCCAGTGTTGCTCAAGGAAGATCAGTGAAACAATGCTAATTTTAAGCCAACACAGGGGATCAGGCTTCCTTTTCTGATGGCATGCAAGGACTTTAAAAATCATTGTTGGGAAGGAGGGCACGTTAGAAGTAGCCATGTGTCTCAAGTTGGTGGCTAATCACTGGCCCTTCACTGTTTTTCTCATTACTAGGTTGTCTTGTATCTTGTATCTTTTATCAATTAATTCATTTCTTTTTTGGGTTGTGCAGCAAAGACTTCTTCTCCCTTCCCTCCCATTCCCCTCATCTCCTCCCCTCCCCGAGCCCTCCTCCTCCTACTCTTCCCAGTTGCTTTACCTTCAAGGATGATTTGTTTTATTAAACTGACTGTCCCCAGCCTCTGCAGTACATAATAAAAGCCTGACATAGCAGCCTGCCTGCCTTCTGTGTCCTGCAGATACTCATCATAAGTGTCAGGACATACCAAGGTTAGCGGTCACTGGAAGTGCGCTCGCTGGCTCAAGCCTTGCCAAACATGCTTGGCAGCTGAATGAATGTCACAGAGAATAGAAGGGGAATTACAAAGGTTAGAAAGAAGACAGCCTCTCTCTCTCTCTCTCTCTCTTTTTTTTTCTGGAGATATATAAGCTGATTTTTCACACTTCTGAAATAAACATCAGCTCATTCACAGTCCCTTTCCAGCACCTAAATCTCTCCCATTGTCAAGCAAATGTTTAATTTCTACCCAAGCCTTATTTCTTCATTAGCAAAATAAGATGCTTAATTCTCTCTTAATAGAAAAGGGGAAAACCACCAAACCCAAATGACAAAACAAGTCACCAGTCTGCTCAAAGATTTATATGTGTATTTCATATCATTAATCCTATTGAGGGTGGGCTTCTTTACAGCTAATCTTTTAAACTTTCACGAATTCTTGCTTAAGTGGTAAATCTAGATGATAGAAAAAGCAATACAGATGTAAAGATCACAGAATTGTGAAAGTCAAGTTAAAAACGATATTCCAGAGAATTGTGTTTTGGTTTTTTACTATAAAAGGGCAATAAAATGCTGACTGTAAGAAGACAATGTCAAGGAGAAAAGGGTATTGGTATTTTGGATACTCTTGACTGCTCGCCTTGGAGAGAGAGTTATTCTTGTCACAAACCCTTTTGTCTGCATCTGCTGACTGCTTGCCTGTAGCCAGCAGCATACTTTAACTGTTTTGTCACCTCCTAACATCACATGCATCAGCTGTTGTGCTTTTGTTACGGGTATTGTAGAGCTAATCCACTGTGGCTGTTCTACTGTGCAGTAAATAAAACAGAAACTGCTTCTCAGACAATTCTGCATGAATATTTCAGATGGCTTTTACAACTCTGATTCACAAAATAAAATACCCACCCCCCCAAACTAGACTCAGATGCCTCAAAGCTAATTGCATGCAATGACTTCAGGCATCAGAAACAACTGTTTTACTTGGATAAATGAATAGCAGACCTTTCTAAAGTTATTCTTTAAAAATACTAGACATACTTCTTTCCTTCCAATTTTACCTGTGTATAAATCTTTTATTTAGACTATTTCTGATTTTTGGCAGTGGCAATTTTGAAATATTTTGTGCCAATAAAACACTTAAAACCTCTTTGAAATCTTTTTTTCCAGAAGTGCAAGAGTCTGGGAAGATTAGTTTACTTTCACTTGGGCATCAAATAATTTTAAACATAGAAGTAATTTCACAAAGTTCCTAAACTTCCCCCCTTCAACTTTCCTAGAACAGGGAATAAAATATTTACTCAGTAGTTCATTTTCTGCGGCCAATTGCTACACTGTCCTAAAGCAGAGTGGCTTTGAGCATGTTCACAGGGGCAACGGTAGCAAAGCCCAGCGTGAGGCCTGAAGCAGAAAAGATACCCCAGGAAAGGAGACAAACAGGTGAAGTACTTTACCGAGCATTCATTCACCCTTGTGCACACATGATTCCTCTAAACAAACTCTCCTACCCCTGCTGTTTGTTAAGTAAATATTGATCAAGGAGAGACATATCTCCTGACAGCAGTAGCACAAGCTGGGGACTTGTTCTGCAGACAGAGTGGACTTAAATGGATAAACTCAGATGCTTTAGGAAGGCCACACAGAGATTACTAGATAAAAAGGCAAGAAGTCAGAGCTGGCTTTCCTTTCCCCTCTGCAGGGGGTTGGGACTTGGTTACGTGGAACCTCAATGATAGAAAGAAAAGTCATCTGTTCCCAAACACAGTCTTATAAAGCGAGAAGCCTGTGTCTTAAGTGCCCGAATGACTTCCTATTTTTCTCCCTTGCCAGCTGATGCATTAATATTGCACACAGTAAATAGGGAGTTTAAGTCCCTCTCCTTGAGCACATGTGGGAGGCTGACAAGGGGCAGCACCTCAGCAGTATAATTTTCACTGCCCCATTGGATTCAACAGAGAGTTTACATCGCCTGCGGATGGTCCACTTCTGATTTTGCTGGGCTAGGGCACACGTTTTCCTCAGAAGCACTTTTTTCCCACTCATACTCCAAATTAGTGGTTCACTCTGCTGAATGTGGGATAAGGTACACACTGCCCTACATAAGGGTGCCCAATTTAGGCTGGCCCGTTGGTTCTCATAAGCGGATGGTGAAGATTTATTAGACGGATGTGTCTAATGGTAGTATAGCTGCAGAAACCAGTAGCAAAATTTTCAAGTCATTAGCGGCTGTGATTTCTTGTAAAATTTCACCAATAGGTAACAGCAACTTTATTTCAGTCAACTGCCAAAAGTTGGGTGGACAGGAGAGGTAAGGCAAGTGCTTGTTGCAGCAGATTTTTAAGCACCTCGCAGAGATCAGATCAAAAGCCGCCAAACCACGCACACGGCAACCATAAAGCTATTCACCTTGTCTGGAGGGGCAGAGGGAGAGGATTAGATGTTAATTTTCAGTGCAGGGTCCCATGTTTATAAGTACCAAGACCAACGCAACCGTTCTAATATTGTAACAGTGTCAGACAACTGCTTGGCTGTAGCACACAAATCTGAAGATCCTTCAGACAGGGACAGCTGGGCTAAGCTCAAACCCTTTTCTCATACGATGTCTAATCTGCGTTAAACTTCAGCTACATTTGTACGATTAGGCTGGCCAGAGCGTACCTACAGACTTTGCCTGCCGTATTGTGCTGGAGTCTGATAGTGTGTTGTATTACTAATGTTCCAAGAGTAAACACACTTGTAGGAAACAGCTATAGTTCAAGGCTGCACTTTAAAAAAAAAAAAGTTTCATCAGTCTTAGCAAAGGAACAAACGGCAATAACACTCTGTATCATATTTTACAAAGCTTCAAAAGAACAATGTCCCGTTGAGTGAAATTCAGTAGCATTCTGTAAACATTAATTTAAGGAAATCAATAGGCTCTGTGAGCTAAAGCCATATTGCAAGATAAACTGGCTGGAGTGCTACTTTGTCAAACAGATTTTAGTTTTCTCGGCTAGATAAAGACGGTTTCAAAATGGGGCAACGTGTTGCAACCAAGGTTTGAAAACTATGTGGCCTTCAAACAGTCTGCTTGTTCCTACTACAAAGCTGGATAAACATACTTTAAAAATGATAAGATTGGGCCAGGATTGATTTTACTTTCAAATTTTATATAAAGTAGAATTCTTGGTGAGTGTGTGCTTGGATTTTTTTGATCCTAATTAAGAGCAGAAATATACAAGTGCAGAACAGACAGCTCAAGATATCAGGCTGCCAGGAGAGGTTAAATTATTCGGAGGCAGGTTTCTTGTTTTGGGGGGTGGGGTGGGGGTTTGCAATTGCAGGACATGGATTTAAAAAGTCTTTATTCATGTTGACCTGGTGGGCAACAAGTCGCCTTGCCAAATAGGAAAGCCAAAATCTCTAGTGGACTTAGGATCAGAGGTCTTCAGCTGGTGAAAGCTGTTCATGTTGCAGGGCGCAAGGTCGTGGTAATGGGAGGTAAACAGGTTGGAGGGGGTGAGAGGGAGAAGCTTCTAGTTGGATGATGTAGACAGTAGCTATAGAGAGGGACTCTGCAGGGAGCCTCTTAACCCAAGGATAAGGTATAAACAGCATCTATTAGACAAGTGATGGAGAACCTCTCCAGGATGATGAGCAAGTCCACTATAGGGGGACCAGTCTCATCATGGGTAGCTCCAGGTCTAGCTTTAATATGTGTGCACAGCGGTCTGCACCAGCATGAGCACAGAAACAGCAGAAGAGATTCAGGGGAAATACTGCTGAGAAAACCTCATACAAAGTACAAACTAGATGTGCACAGGCATCCCTCACCACCAGTCAGGGTAAGGTGAGCTTTGCTGGCCCGGTGCAACCTTCCTAAAGGAGATGCTTGAGAAACTCCACTTGCATCACCCACGCACAGCCCTGAGCCCCTTCCTCACACGAGGAAGATTTAAGCCTGCAGGCCTTGGAGGCAAGCTGGCGCCTAAGCATTTATTCCCATAGCCGCCACAGCCTGTCATGAAGGAAACCTACCGAGGACAAGCCCCTCCCCATCCCTCCCTACCTGTAAGACACTGCATCAGAGCAATGCTGGGATCAAGCCAGCAGTAACACAGTGAGGCATCACACTACTTCTGAAGCCACTTCTCTGTGGGCTTGCAGGGAGGCTGGTGACACTGGGACCAGTCCCTTCCTTGCATGCATCCCACCGAGCCAGGAACCCCCCTGCTTTAATGAAGGGGTACAAGGCACCTATCCACTGGGCCCTCCGCAGACTAGGAACCTGCACAATCAGCAGCTGCAGGCACGGATCTGCTGTTGTCTCCAGGATAACTCTGCCCTGAGCAGCACTGCCCTGCCATCGGTTCTCCTGTGCTCATAAGGGCAGCGTCTGCAATAACCCTTGCTGGTGTCTTGGCTGCTGCCACATTTATCCAGCCCATCACCTCCCCTCATACACATGCTCTTTTCCCTAAGCGCAGCGAGCTGCTGCGTGGGACCATCTTAGCGCTGTGAGTTGGTGTGGCAGCATATCAAGCAGGAGGCTTTGGCTTCTACACAGGAATTGGAGGCAGGTTTTGGAGTAAGTTGCTACACTTTCTGGCGCGAAAGCCACGGCAGCATATGGCCCAATGTTCTCAGTTTAAGTCTGACACTTAACATTATTTAACAGTTTCTGTGTTAGGTGCTTTATAAGGTAAAGGAAATTAACAATTTTCAGCTAATTAGATCACTCAATTGGCTGAACATCCTGGACACCTCTTAGAAAAAAACAGGTTGGCTCAGGCAATGGAAAGGCTAATGCCTCTTCCATTATCACTTATGAGGAGAGAGAAATAGTTGGAAAGGATGCTTTTATTTTAAAAACACAAATGAAAAATACCTCAACTATTGGATGCTCCAGTAAACACACTTTTCTCCCAACCACCATCTTTCTAGAGAGTGGGGCGTCAGTTTGCCCATCGCCATGTGTCCCAATCCCCCTGGCTACAGCAGTAGCTCTCTGGTGCCACCACGATCTGCATTTACTGCCTTCAGGTTTCCTCTCACCACTCCTGCCACACAAATCTGTTAAGAAATGATTTCTTTAAAAAAAGAAAAGAGGGACAAGAAATTGGGTGGCCGTTTGGGATGGTCCGCTCTCCCACTGTAGCACACAAAGAGAAGCCCACTCTTTTGGGACAGCACTAACAGCAGCACCGAGCCTGGTGTTTGGGAAGGAAAAAGCATTAGCCCAAGTCCGGCTCAGAAGAGAAAAATTAGGAAAATAACAGAAGTTTCACACTGCATTTGCTGTAACACTGTAACTTTTTAACTCTTTGTAAAAAGCTGGAAAACACATGCCCCTCAAATGACTTAAGAATGTATTTTAAGTGTTAGTTTGAAATGAAGCTGAGATCCCTTATCCCTTGACTAGAGTCTGGGGCACTAGTAATCTACTGCTGGCTTACTGTTATCTCCTCTGCCGAGCTCACAAAGAGGAGAGAGAATAGGCATGGCTCTTACAAGGAAAAAAACCTGACAGTAGGGATGCTAAGATGCCTGATGATATCGGGGAAGTGAAAGTGGTAGTGCAGTGAAAATGGATACTGCATGATACATTAGATTTAATCACTTGCATTTCAATTAAGCTTTTCCACAAATAAAGATTGGGAAGTACTCCGCAGGCTCCCTGCGCGGCTGGAGCGCCAAGCGCCGTTGGTGCTGCGTGCCCCGGCTGGACGCACACAACAGCGCTTCTGGGGCTCACTCAGGCTGAACCCCCCCTTCTGCCTCCCGGGGTTCTCCCTGTTAGGACCCATCTTCCCATTTCACAGTATGTGTGAGGCACCCTGCACCGCACACGTCACGGCATCGCCAGCACCCCTGTAGGATCCTTGTCCCGGGACTGCTGTGCCCATGGTTCAGGGGGTGAGCCTATCCACCACAGAAACACAGCTACTCTCATGCAAACACAACAGCCTTAACAGGCTAGTTTTTAAGCACAAAACTTGGTAAGACTTGAGAGTAGAGTGGGTTAAAACAAAATAAAAAGACTTTTTGTTTTCTATTTATTTAGACTTTTTGCACCTTGAAATTCAGTTCTCCCTTTCCCCGTCCTCAAAAATCATCAATAGCATTTTACTGGGGAGATGATTATCAAATTTCCTTTTCTGCCTTACTGATGGATTAGAACTGCATGAGATGTAGGGGCTTCTAATGGAAACTCTGATTGCCCTTAACTTACTGCATTGCCAGTGGCACTGCTGCAGAATGGAAAAATCACTAAGGCTCCTACAGCTTATGATAGTTGGGTGTCTAGTATATGTTGGGAAATGTAAGGAAGAAACACAGGAGGGGTTACTGTCACACCCCAGATGCTGTCTCATACAAAAACTGAAGGAGAAATAAAACTCGTAGACAAGAATAGTCTAACTTTAACTCAGTCCCATTGTGATGAAATGCAATCTGCTACAAGAGGCTGCCTACAATGCCAAGCGGCATATTATGTACCCTGCTGCCAAAATTCTGGCAGGTACCGCATACAGGCGCCCACAAAAAACCTGTCCAGAAAAGTGAGTACAAGGATGACCACTCAATTCTGGCTCTGCTGCAGGAACAGCAGACAGGTTATTGCATACTCTCCTGGACACATCAGCCAGCTGGGAATGTGATGTGTTACTCAGAAGGACCGGGAGGTACAGCTTGGACTGTGATAAGCAGGTGTGTCTCTCACCAGCAGTAAGTCTTCTGCTTTCATGGTGTACTTCCATGCATAAAAGAGCTGGGCAGATAGAAACTGCTGGGTAGACCATGGATATAGAGGAAAACTGGTTCATAGAGCTTGTAGTGTGCAGGGATTTATTTATGTTCAGCAGAATTTGACCCCATAGATGAACCATTAACACTGCAGTAGAAGTGATAATGAAAGGTTTATAAATCTAGAATACATCTTATATATATATAAAAACATCATAAAAGTTAGCAAACATCTGTAATTGGTGTTGCTTGCTCTTGCACTTTCTTCCCATCTCTCTGCATTGCAGACACCTTTGTCTTCTGTCTCTGGCCCTGAAAAGCTCCACCTGTGCTCTCTCCCTCCTCAGTTTGTATGTGCTGGTGTGGGGGGAGCGTGGAGGGAGGTAGGGGAGAGGGATGGGAAGCAGGTGGTGTTTAATCAGCCTGGCAGGGAAAACAGGCAGTCACCGGGGTCCTTTTAGGGGGTGTCATGAAGGTGGTAAGCGTGCCCCCTGGTAGCAGGGTACCTCCTTTCCTCTTTCCCATGGCAAGAGTAGGGGCAGGGGAAGGAAACTGCATGGTTATGGGTGAGGGGTGTTGCAAATGAAGCTCAGGTGCCCCCTGATTAACTCTCACCAACCTCCTCCCAATGAAGCCACACTTTTATGGGTATCTGGAGCCCATCGTGATGGGATAAACTGCTCCATCTATTCCACCCTGAGCCATGCAGCTAGACAAACTGGCCTACAAACACCCCGTCAAAAGCTTCAGCGCAGGACCTGCCGGGGACTGGTGAGCCTTGCAAGCCTGTGGGGTCAGAAGACGAAGTCTTACATCCTAATGCACTGAGCTCTCTCTTATTTGACTCCTCTTTATCCCTTGCGGAAGGAAATGGTGCGACTCCAGACGGCGCTGGATTAGATAACCTCGAGGCTGGGCCTCCTCTGATGGAGCCAGCCCTCTCTGCAATTGCATGAGATAAGCCACTTCGGCTTCCCCCTCAGCATTGATACTCAGCAGTTAAAGGGCTTTTATTTGCAACGTTGATTTCCCCTCTCCCCTCTAAAAACTTTCTGAAGTTGTAGATTACTACTGCTTTAAATGCATTTATGCGTCTACGCCACTGTTCTCCCCTAAGTCCCAATCAATGCAGCAGCCTTTCTGCTTAGCAACAGAGATCATGCCACCCTGGTCTGCTGCTCTCTACAAAGCCTCTCCATTAACTACAGAAACAAGTTCAAGGCCACATCTTTGAGCACTCTGGACCACCACCTGGACACCGCTTCTTCTGATGGCACATTTCCACTAGAGCCTTGAAACTGCCCCCCCCCGCCCCCCGCAGAGGGCAGTTCATGAGTCCCTCCGGTAGCACACAAAACGAGGCAGAGCCTGGCTGCGTACCTTCCCCCTCTGCAGATAAGAAAGATGAACCTTGCCCCTTCCAGATCTAAAGGGAGAAATCATCTCCAACATGTTGACTACCTTCAGCCAGCCCTTCTGGCTGTCCCCCTCTCCCTCTCGCCCACCCACACGTGCATGTCAGGAGGGCGCCAGGCTCTTTCTCTGCACTGTGAAATCCAGCTGTACTCTAGTCCTGCAGGTGATGGGCTCGGTGTAACTACAGAAAGTGACCCAGTACTCTGAAGACTCCCTCCCTCTTGGACCAAACAATATTTCCTAACTTCACTTCTTGTGTTACTAGTATTGCTTCAATAGGATACTGAACCATGACTGCTTCACCTCCCAGGTTATCTCTCTCTCACGCAGGCGAAGGACACACAGTTCTCATGCACCCCTGCAATATTCTGCTGTTACTTCCTCACAGCCTCAGTATTTCAACCTTACAGATTGAACTGTCTTTGAAAACAGTGTTCCCATTGCACTCCACACCAATGCTGGAAAGTCTCTGCGCTGCCACTGCTCTCTCAGCCCAGGGTTACCTGCTTTGAGAAAGGGCAGGACCCCAGAAAGCTGGCCCAGCCACCAGCATGGGTCACAATACTGCTAAACCTCTCCCATGGTTTCCAAAGGTTATGACAGTTTGATAATTCACATTATGAAAGCCTGACTCCCGTCCATTTTAAAACACACTGAAGATATCACGCAAAGAGTGTTCTGCATGAGGGTGACCTATTCAACGTCCTATAGAACAGGCGATCCTATCTGAAAGACTTCTGCTAAAGTGAGTCACACAGCACTGACCCCGCACCGTGAGATGGTATCGCCTGGGACCTCCTCTTTTGGCAAGTGCACCTTACAAAAATAAAAACAACGCCCCACTCCACCCCACACCCATAAATACGATGGCTCTGTGGCTCCAAATCCAGGTCTGCATTTAATTTCTAGTTGTAAAATAAACAAATGAAACTTTTTTCCAATTAACATTTAACATATATTCACATACTTGACTGTACAGTAATACAACAAAAGACAGCTCTTCAGCTGGCACAGATTAATTAGTTGCAATGATTGCTGGAGCTGACTTACACCAGAAACTGAGAATCCAGCCCAGAATTTAGTTCAGTGTCACGCAGAAAAAGCATGGGGTGTGTGCGATGCAAAAGGAAAAATCTTACAAAGCTAGTAAGCTAACCCACTATTTCACATCTTTCTGGTAGGACATCTATATAGAACAGCTTAGATCAAGTTTAGAAGATCAAACATTTTCCTCAATTTTCACAGTACAAAATGTTCTATGTCTTTTTAATGTGAGACATTAAAACAGGATATAAGAAATTTCAGCCGATCAGGTCTTGTGAACAGCTACCTCCTCCTTCACTAAACAGTGCTGCTTCTCCGAAAGTTCTGAGTGAGAAATTTAGCTATGTCCTCTAAAAGAAATTAAGGAAGTCTGGAAGAAACATGTGCAACTTGCATGTTACCCGTTACTACAACTAGGATTTATTAAATTGTAAGAGAAATCACTGGTTTCTTTTCCTTTTCTTTTTTCCCCCTCTTTTTGTTTTTGCAAACACCACATTTTAAATTGAACTGCCTAGCCTAATGAACTCTATATGCAGGATGAATGAAAAAGCCTTTCAGCTTATGAAGGGTAAGACTTTATATGAGTGAGGGACAACATGGGTTAAAATTCACCTTGCTTCTCACTCCTCATCTACGATGGATTTTTGGAGAACGACAGACATCTGGAAATCAGTTTTACACAGAAAAATAGAAAACAGGGAAGAACTAGGAAGATGAATAAAGGCTCATCACAGACACAAAAGACCAGAGCAAAAAGAAGCTTGGATTTGGGTATTCTTGTCTGGCAAGGAGGCAGGCAGTAAGGCTAATGAAGCATTTGCGATATGGGACGTATGCCAGCGTAACAAAGAAGATGTGCATCAGCTCTGCAGATGTGCCAAAGCCCCCAGAGCAAAATAATGACATAATCACCATCAGTGTCACAGACCAGACTGTACACAAGGTGACATGGGAGAGAATAAATAAGAGTCTTTAGAGGCCTGTACTACACACACGGGAAGGAATAGCCATTCCTCACAACTGCCACAAGAGAGTGGCGAGATGTTGGGTATAATGTGTGCAGCTAGCAAAAGAAACCTTGAATTGTGCAAGGCTAACACACTATAAATTGGTGCTTTTCTCGATCTCCAGTTGACGTTTCAATTCCCACTACCCCTTGTTGAATGCAAAATGAAATGGCAGTAGGAGTCGGAAGAGTTTGCCAAGTTTTATTTTGTTTTGTTTTTTGTTGGTTTCTTCTATTTTTTTTCCTTTTTTTTTTTTTTTTTTGGAAGGGGGTTGGCTTTTTGCGAAGAGGATGGGGCAATAACGATGAGTACTGGTAAATAATTGTAAAAGAAAAAAAAAAAAAAAAACCAAAACACCCAAAACAAAACACAGCACACCACCACTACATGCACACATGCGCACAGGCACAGAAACCCAACACCATTCAGCTGGAACAATCCTAGGATTCCCCCAAAGCAAAATTAGAAACAAACGAGGACGGGTTTTGCTTTTTTTTGGGGTGTGTGTGCTTTCTGGTTTGCTGCTATCCATGAACTAAACCAGGAAAAATCCCACTAAAATATTTTTCCACGCTAAAAGACAAGATTACATTGATTTTATTGATCAGTAATAAAACACCGCTTAGGGCAATTTAGTACTTAACATGTTATTTGCGGTGGGGAGTAATCTGAAAAGCTCTGAGTAGCCTTAAATCATTTCACAACAGCTCTTCCTGCATAAAAGCAAGTGTTCGCCTCTGTACAGCTGTGTGATTTTGTGGTATATTTTTTTACAGGACTTTTGTCAATTTTTAAAGGGAACATCTGTTTGATAAAGTAGAACAACACTGGTAGTAATCCACAGGCCTAAGTGGGCAAACTGTGAAAGAGCAGGAGATGTGCTGAAGGCGCCAACAGGACTCTTGCAGAAGGAAGGCTCAAGTACGTAATTGTTTGCAGGATCTGGCCCTACAAGAGATGCTCAGAAGAACAAAGCACTTGGCTTCACCAATGTCCCTTTTCATTGCTTCTAATGAAAGATTCATAAGAATAACTTTAATTTTTTATGATCTTTTTTTGCATTACTGTATTAGCTGCATCTACTTTGTATGCAATTTCTTCTTAAATACAGAAAACCTGTCTCAAAATGCCAGGCATAATAACTTAATCAGTACAGTAATTGATCCTGATTATTGTGTGGTCCTTCTCAACAGCAAGGAAGTGAATTGGAGCCCAAAAAATGTTTTATATGATTATTCCTTTTCACTGCAAAGTGATGTATTTATGAAGAATGCAGGGAAAGTTCTTTTTTATTTTTTTAAAGATGAAAAAAAATATTAAAACCTCCCTAATTTTCTAGTTAAACTGTTCAGTGGAAGAATGATTGTATTTGTCCTTTTTGGCTTCGCCCAATTAATTGGAGCAGTAACATAACGATTGTTAATAAACAGCTCTAATTTGAGTGTACTTCTTGCCTATCTCCTAACCGCACCATATCTTTGTTTTGCGTATCATCAGGGAAAACAAGGAAGCATGTATATAATTTTGTTCTGTTGTATATGAAGTTTAATAATTATGCCACAGAGGATTCTAAATTAATCGCAGAAGACACAACATTATTAATAATCTGTTTAGCAAACTCCAGCATCTTTGCACTTTGATGTCAGGAGCAAAGACAGTATGAACTGTGGCAATTTTTTAAATTGGGCAAGTGTTTGTTTCTGTTACAGCTTATACCAATGTTTTCTTTTATGCTTTTTCTACTGTTCACCTTTCTTCCCTCTAAGAAAAAAAAAAACACAAAAACAAATCACAAAACAAACCCACAGAACTACTCAACAAACAAGTCTGTGCTTATTTGGGTGCCTTTCGATCAAAGCTGACAGATCAAATTTTTCATTTATTTACCAAAGTTTCATTGCAG
Source organism: Falco punctatus (assembly GCF_963210335.1). Taxonomy (NCBI): domain Eukaryota; kingdom Metazoa; phylum Chordata; class Aves; order Falconiformes; family Falconidae; genus Falco; species Falco punctatus. Next base: position 23,835,231 of record NC_137592.1, on the reverse strand, counting down.
CCATTCTTCATAATTACAGCAGCCTTTTAATTTTTTTTTCTTCCCTTGAATAGGAGAGAAGGGGTTCTGAGAAAGTTTTTAATTAGCTAAATAGGTCTGTGTAATCTAGATGAAATAAACACGCCCGTTTGAAAGGGTTGTTAGAACTTTTCCAGCCATTTAATCCATAGATGGCTGAACACAATGATACCTTCCACAGAAAGCTACAGCCACCATCAGCAGCTGTTAGAAGAGAGCTTGCTCCCTGCTCCTATTGATAACCCTTTGTGGAATGAAGAAAAAGAGCTGAGGGAAGGAGAACTGAATGTCAGACAATAGACATCGCTATACACACTGTCTCTGAACTTTCCTCATCTCTGAAGGACAATTAATTATGAAGGCCTTTGGGGTAGGTCGAAGCAAGGGAAAACCTACTGCTGGCCCAGCACTCCAGCCGCTATCTCTGTGTTTGTTAAATGGTTGTGCCTGTTGGGGAACCAGAGTAGCAGCCACCAAAATAGCCAATAGATCATTTAGGAAAAAAGAGCAAAAGATTTTTTTTATGTGTGTCTGTCCTTGTATAATTCTATTCTCACTGTGAAATCATCCATACACAAAACACAAGGACAATTTTTTTTTTTTTTTAGAAGAACCACAGGGTAGGTTACAGTCAGAAACGGCCTCTCAGTGGTGTGTTAAAAAGGATGGTCTTTTCACCAAATCATTTCACAGAGGCAAAACAGACAAACACAAAGAGTTGAGACTTTTTCTCCTACATTAAATAGAGTAACTGATAAGGTCAGACATATGATACCTAAAGACATGAATCTGTGAACTCTTGAAGTCAAAGGACTTCTCTGTGCAAAGGAACAATCTTTCAAAGGAAATAGATCATAGAACTCCACTGAATCCCCTTTAAACTTTATGAAGCAGGAGGAGAAAAAGCTCTAAGTAGGGAAGCTTGACAGAAGAGCCTTGAACTATTTTCTGAAGGAAAGATGAGACCCTCCCTAGGCTGCCACAAAACATCTTTTTTTTTCTAAAGGCTCTTCTGAACTTTGATATGTGCCAAGACACCGCTATTGAAAGCTGTATAATTATGTGCTATAGCCACTGTAGAAAATGCTTTGTTCACCACAACAAAGAACAATAAGCAAAGTAAAGTGACATTACACTGTATCTTTTTCCTTAAGAATGTTGAGAAAGGTCACGGTATGTTATAACTAATAAAGCTGTTGAGTAAGGAAGTTTAAAGTTGATCTTGCTGTGCTTAAATGTAACCCAATGACAAAAAGGCAGAGGGAACTAAAATTGTAATGACATTAAAAAATAGATCATATATCAATGTGCCAACTTCATTATACAAACACCTTGAATCCAAAGGACACAAACAGAAAACCTGAGTGTACTCTTGCAACAGTATTCCTCTCGCAATTCTCTCCCTAATAGCTTCCAACTACAAGCTGCAGTTCAACTAACTGCAAAAACTGATTAATAAGCATTAATTGATACATGTAATGCACGGACCTTCTATTGCAAGCTGTGGATTTTGTTACTTGACTAAAAACCAGGTTCATTTCCTCTGCAGTTTCAAGGAAAGCGCTGCTGTTTCACAAGAGAACCTCTTCAAAATGAAAAAAAAAAAAAAAAAAAAAAAAAGGAAAAAGGCCTGAGGGCATCAATTAATCCTGAAACCAAGACTTCTAAGTGAAAAAGAAGTTCCATGTAGACACCTGTGTTTCAGTTTTCCTTCAGAGGGATCAGGACAGTTACGTTTGCTACTCTCAAATTTCCAAAGCAGCTTTACCCTTCTTGTCGCAGTTCACCAGACAGCAGCCTTCTGACTTTGTCTTTAAGAATGCTGAGAACGACGTTGAAACGCTACAACAATAAAGCCCTTGAAGGAGGAAGTATACAGCTGAGAGGAAAAAATGCAAGGAGTTTAATGCTGAAACAAACAACTGTCCCGTTAGGCTGTGGCCACTGCTGGTACCACCAGAAGTGCAGAGACTGCCACGGCAGAGCGGTTTGTAGGGAAAGAGCAATCTCTGAGATGGAAGTTAGCAAGTTACGGACTTGATTTTCACTTCTCTTGACACCACTTTGCACTGCTCCGGTTGTGTAAAGGAGTATTAGGGTGGTAATAAATTGCACTTTACGGTGCCTGTGTATTGCAAAACCACTCATAAGTGGCCTTAGTTTAAATAAGAATCAGGTTCAAAGGTTTTAATTCTGCTTTTGATGAACACCAATTCAGTTCAAGATGAATCCCGCAGATTAAACTGGGAAGAATACAGGTTCCTAAAATAAGCACATGAGTGGCCAGAATTTTCGATAATTTAGGATGTCTTAATTTCTGGATGCAGTGCTGCACACACTTCACTTTCAGGGAATGGACCATCGAGGACCTCCTGACAAAGTGGCTCTCATTAATAGATCTCCAGTTGAGCATCCCAAAATGGAATTGGCCTAAAACCATCATCACTTCTGAAAATTTTGGCAGCCAGCATTCCTCTCAAGGGTTCATAGGCCGCTTACGTGACTGGGTTATTGCTTAGATTTTATAGGTGATGTTATTTGAATTGTTTTACATAATCTCTTTGATTTTTATGGGACTAACTCAGAGTGCCTTAAGTTAAACAGTCTGCTAAGACTTGAGTACAACTGGTCTTAATTAGGTTTTTCCCACTGGTATGATTTCCCCCTGCCAAAGGCAGAGCAAACTTCTTAAAAATGGTTTTCTCCCCCTTCGAAACGATGACACGTGCCGTAACTAGCGCTATGAAAAGAGGCAATCATCGCGTCAAGCCCCACTGTACCAAAACTGCATACAGTGTATTTGTGCAAATAACGCAGCTTGGCAGACATTTCACTATTGTGATCAATCTCAATAACTATGTCTGCAAAATCGGGTGAGTTCCCGTGAAGCAGCAGGCAGGCTGAGCTCAGAAAGATGGCGTGTGCAGGGCTTGCTTTGGTGCTCATTTGCTCACTACGCAGAGGAGCGTAGCAAGTGTACGGAGTAGGCAGGAGGGCATAGAGCGAAATCGCTAGCACAGAGAGAGACCCTAAGACTTCAGAACTAAGACTGAGTTGTTAAATGCCCACAAGGAAAAGGAATAGCATCATGCAGAGAGACATTAATATACACAGAATGACGGTAACTACAAAAAAATGCCAAGGAAACGAGGATGATGGAGCAGGAGTGGGAGCCAAAGCAAAGCTAAAATCCAGGTATTGCTCTCAGGCCAATTTCTTTTGCTGGTTTTAGGTACATAAATTGGGGGGAAAAAAATCTTATTATGGTTTTTAACCATATTTTTATTTTAACTCACAGCATGGTGTCTCGCTTGTTTGAAATCATCCTGCTACTGTGAGCTCTGATGATCTGTGTTGGGATGGATTTTGAAAGAGACTTACGAAATTATTTGGGATTTTGTTTTCTTTTAATGTACAGCAACAATACGTGACTTTAATTATTGCAGCTGGCATTGAAAAGCCTATAGCAACACCACAGATGAGACAGATATCAAGTGGCACAGCAAGCTGTCCTCTCTTTCTGACCAACTTTGGCATTTGTGCTGGGACACTGACATTTGAGGCTCTCATTCATCAGGACAACCCACCTTCTCCCTCCCTGGAGAAATGACTCCAGAGCAGAGAAGCATCTTCACCTTCCTCAAAAAAATAGTGGGGTTTTCTCCCCCCTTTCAAAACTCAGTTTAAAATTGCTCTGGGCAGCTCAGCACAGGTTTCTCCACCTAACACTACTGCAAAAGAAAGAAATGTGGAACTGGCTACACACATACACACAAACGTGTGCACACAAACCACAGGCAAAGTTGCATCGCACTGGAGGAGGTGTTGTATCTGTCTCTGGCTCACAGCCACAAGGGTACAATGGCAAAGCTAAAAACGATCAGACATGTGGTTTGTTAAACATCTTATTTGACTTTGCTACAAGCTGTCAGTTGCAATGTGCAGGGAAAGGAACACAGTACCACAGATTCCTGAGAAAATCAATGGCACAGCCTGATATGGACCAAATGCACATTTTAGCTTTATCATTTCTTCCTAACAGCCAATTTAGGAGTAGTAAAGTATATGCATGAATTTCACCCAAGAAGAGATAAAGAGGAAGGTTTAGGAATAGTAGTGTAGGTGATTTAAGAGAAACAGCATATCAGACTAATCAGAAGATCAGCAAAGCATCACTGAAGTATGAGAGGAAGGAACTTTGATGATGCTAAATATGGCAAATGCTCAGTTTGCTAAATCCTTTTGGATCCAATTTCAACATTACAGTACTTGTCATTTTTGCTTTGCAGCTTGTGGGGGAGGGGCCAGGCATTTATCAGGAAAAGTTATACTGGTTACATTAAAAACTGCACCGTACAGTTTAATGATCTCATAACTGCTGGATCTTCAGTGCAAAACCAAGATTCAAACCTCCTCAAAGTTCTCATTATATGAGATAACACAAGAAAGACTGAGTGAAAGGATCTGCAAATCATTGTCATTTATAACATCTCCTTCCCTCCGTGACGGGGGGAAAAAAACCAACAAGCGGCTCCTTTCCTACCAGCTGCTAGACCACTCGGTAGAGGAGACTGCAATCACTAGCAGTGCTAAACACACAAGATTTCAATTTTCTCATCTACCCGAAAACACCTACATGGTCCCCACAGTTCTTTATTGAAGGAATCCATTTGCATTAACACTGCAACTGATGTTTCAAAAAGGAGTAGTAAGTGCCTGAAATCATTAAAGATACAAGAACCTCTGAGGGCAAAGAACGTTTCAACTTAGTGTTTTCCAAATAGAAAAAAAGTTGCTTTGAAAAGAAAAAAAGCTTGAGGGGATTTAAGCACGTTTTGACAGAAAAAAGTTGGTCACAACTTATCTCCTTATGTATTACCTTTTCTTGTCCCGTCTTCAGCTTTTATACCTTGGCATATAGGCAGGGCCACCTCCCAGTGGTGGGAGCCTCCTGTCTTGCCCGTGCCTGCGTACCTAGCAGGGCCAGAGCCCTCAGGAGGGCCTGGGGGGCCACAGCACACCAAACATGAAGTCTGGATGTTGTCTTCAGCTGCAACAAATGGCAAACCCCTCGAGGAACATCCTCTTCTCTCCTCTTTCTTCATCTGCTGCTTCCATGCAACCATTCTACCAGAAAACTCTGCCTGCCCAGAAGAGGGGGAAGGAGCCAAGAGAACCAAGAGGCTTTGCTTGGAACTTTTTTGCATCATCTGAACTTACGTGCTGTGAAAACAAGCACTGCTAAAAATCCCTCAGAAGGATTTTATGCAGGAAAACACCCTCCTTATGCCAACACATGTCACTTTTGCTACAGGAGGGGGCTCATTACGCCACTTGACCCCGAGTGAAAGGTGCAGACAAAAAAAAAAAAAAAAAAGTAATTAGTACCACCATCACTTTCCCACTCCACTTCACCAAGAGATGGGATTACTCGAGCCTCCCCCTCATGCACACCCTGATCAAATGCATCATTACATCTGACTACCTGAACAATGCAAACTGCCATCCTCAGCAGGGAGAAACACTCTCCCGTGGTATCACCGAGGGTCAGCATGTTAAT